>NC_064929.1:70552663-71752663 GCF_023897955.1 Schistocerca gregaria
CTGCACGTTCGGAAAGAGTCCCTAACGTGCTACTCCACGCTGTGACGTCAGAAACTCGGCACGCTCAACACTCAAAGTTCGGATGCAAAAAAAAAAAAAAAAAAAAAAAATGGCTATGAGCACTATGGGACTTAACATCTGAGGTCATTGGTCCCCTAGACTTAGAACTACTTAAACCTAACTAACCTAAGGACATCACACACATCCATGCCCGAGGCAGGATTCGAACCTGCGACCGTAGCGGTCGCGCGGTTCCAGACTGTAGCGCCTAGAACCGCTCAGCCACTCCGGCCGGCGACGGCTAAAGTCTAGAGGACTTCAGATGTTCAAAGTCCCATAGTGTTCAGAGCCATTTGAACCAATACGTTATCTACTAAACCCCTCTGTACAACTGACTAATGAGAATTCTTGAACAGCATACGCGTCGCGCAAAGCAGCCATCCAGGAGACAACTTCCAGCAGAACAAGGCTGCTTCCTATGTGTTGTGTGTGTGTGTGTGTGTGTGTGTGTGTGTGTGTGTGTGTGTACTTCAGATGTTCAGAGTCCCATAGTGTTCAGAGCCTTTTGAACCAATACGTTGTCCACTAAACCCCTCTGTACAACTGACTAATGAGAATTCTTGAACAGCATACGCGTCGCGCAAAGCAGCCATCCAGGAGACAACTTCCAGCAGAACAAGGCTGCTTCCTATGTGTTGTGTGTGTGTGTGTGTGTGTGTGTGTGGACTTCAGATGTTCAGAGTCCCATAGTGTTCAGAGCCATTTGAACCAATACGTTATCCACTAAACCCCTCTGTACAACTGACTAATGAAAATTCTTGAACAGCATACGTGTCGCGCAAAGCAGCCATCCAGGAGACAACTTCCAGCAGAACAAGGCTGCGTCCTATGTGTTCTGTGTGTGTGTGTGTGTGTGTGTGTGTGTGTGTGTGGACTTCAGATGTTCAGAGTCCCATAGTGTTCAGAGCCATTTGAACCAATACGTTGTCCACTAAACCCCTCTGTACAACTGACTAATGAGAATTCTTGAACAGCATACGTGTCGCGCAAAGCAGCCATCCAGGAGACAACTTCCAGCAGAACAAGGCTGCTTCCTATATGTTGTGTGTGTGTGTGTGTGTGTGTGTGTGTGTGTGTGTGTGTGTGTGTGTGGACTTCAGATGTTCAGAGTCCCATAGTGTTCAGAGCCATTTGAACGAATACGTTGTCCACTAAACCCCTCTGTACAACTGACTAATGAGAATTCTTGAACAGCATACGTGTCGCGCAAAGCAGCCATCCAGGAGACAACTTCCAGCAGAACAAGGCTGCGTCCTATGTGTTCTCTGTGTGTGTGTGTGTGTGGACTTCAGATGTTCAGAGTCCCATAGTGTTCAGAGCCATTTGAACCAATACGTTGTCCACTAAACCCCTCTGTACAACTGACTAATGAGAATTCTTGAACAGCATACGTGTCGCGCAAAGCGGCCATCCAGGAGACAACTTCCAGCAGAACAAGGCTGCTTCCTATGTGTTGTGTGTGTGTGTGTGTGTGGACTTCAGATGTTCATGGTCCCATAGTGTTCAGAGCCATTTGAACCAATACGTTATCCACTAAACCCCTCTGTACAACTGACTAATGAGAATTCTTGAACAGCATACGTGTCGCGCAAAGCAGCCATCCAGGAGACAACTTCCAGCAGAACAAGGCTGCTTCCTATGTGTTGTGTATGTGTGTGAGTGTGTGCGTGTGTGTGTGTGTGTGTGAGTGGAGTCGGCTGACCACATGTGGTCGCGCACGCACATAATATTTCAGGATCGCCGGCCCGAGCGCACAATAGTCGGCGGTGCCCTTTGAAGCCATTTAGCTGGGCGGTCAGGGACACCCCTTTTCGGCCATATCGTGTTTTCCGCGCTGACGCCCCTATCCTGCTGTAATCGACGTTTGATAACCACCGCCCCCACCCCCCCCCTCCCCCCACCACACACACACACAGCTATCAGAGACGCCCACACGTACACAACACACACATACCGCCCTCCACCCACGCACTTTTCCTGATATACTACCTCGCCAGCTGGTGGCCAGTTCGGTTTCGGCCGTAATACACGGCGCCGGCCAGCTGCGTGTGTGCGGGGCCGGGAAATTGGAAGAGGGCAGGGGAGGCAGCCGTGTTGTGGCTGCGATTTCGGAATCCGCATTACCTGTACTCCAGGCCGCCACCGGCGTGCGTCCAAAATGCTGTTTGTCCGCGTGTGTGTGTATGTGTGCGGGTGAAATGATAGCCGGCAGATGGAGGGGTGGGAGGGACGTATTTGAACAGGCGCCGCGCCGCGCCGTTGAGTAAATTCCGCGGTTTGTTTTCGCTGCGCGGCCGCCGCTGTGATGACGCCGGCCATTGATCGGTTGGCCGCTATCATCGCAGAGCCCCATAAACGGCTGCAGCGCTAGGGGGGAATGAGTTTAGCACCTGCCGCGATTTATCGACAGAGCAGACCTACTGTGGCGGCGCGCGCGTCCGCTCGTTTTTCGCAGTGCGGCGTTGGCAGCACTGGCGCAGGTGGGGGAGAGGGTCCCGCTGTTCACACACGCGCGCAGAGCCATCTGCCGGGTGATTGCTCGCAGCGTGGACGTGGGGGAGTCACCGTTGTTCCCGTTCACCACATGTGACCGTACAGCTTAGCTGGTGTTGTGTACCGCTAAGGCCTTATCCACTCAAGAGAGACATAGACGCTCTTCAACGGGTGCCGTACTTTCACACACACAACTGACAAGAAATATGAACAAAGAACCCCTAGTACAAACGCACAAATGTTTTTGCATAATGAAAATGTACTGATGAACGTCACTTCATCGGACAGAGATCGTCCGAAGGTCAATTCACTCTGTAAGTCCTTGACATCCAGAGGATCGTTCGTAATGGAGTAACATTAAGGCCGTGCTCCTTGACTTTAGATAGACACTGACGGAAAAAAACCACATCATCAAGAAATAATTAATGTAGAATAATGAAATTCGAAAATACACATATGTAGGCAGATGTGGACTCTGACCACAATCTATTGGTTATGAACTGTAGATTAAAACTGAAGAAACTGCAAAAAGGTGGGAATTTAAGATGGGACTTGGATAAAATGAAAGAACCAGATGCTGTACAGAGTTTCAGGGAGAGCATAAGGGAACAATTGAGAGGAATGGGGGAAAGAAATACAATAGAAGATGAATGGGTAGCTTTGAGGAATGAAATAGTGTAGGTAGCAGAGGATGAAGTAGGTAAAAAGACGAGGGCTAGTAGAAATCCTTGGGTAACAGAAGAGATACTGAATTTAATTGATGAAAGGAGAAAATACAAAAATGCAGTTGGTGAAGCAAGCAAAAAGGAATACGAACGTCTCAAAAATCAGATCGACAGAAAGTGCAAAATGGCTAAGCAGGGATGGCTAGAGGACAAATGTAAGGATGTAGAGGCTTATCTCACTAGGGCTAAGATAGATACTGCCTACAGGAAAATTAAGAGACGTTTGGAAAAATGAGAACCACTTGCATGAATATCATGAGCTCATATGGAAACCCAGTTCTAAGCAAAGAAGGGAAAGCAGGAAGGTGGAAGGAGTTCATAGAGTGTCTATACAGGAGCGATGTGACTGAGGACAATATTATGGAAATGGAAAAGGAGGTAGATAAAGATGAATTGGGAGATATGATACTGTGTGAAGAGTTTGACAGAGCACTGAAAGACCTAAGTCGAAACAAGGCCCCGGGAATAGAGAACATTCCATTAGAACTACTGATGGCCTTGGGAGAGCCAGTCCTGACAAAACTCTACCATCTGGTGAGTAAGATGTATAAGACAGGCGAAATACCCTCGGACTTCAAGAAGAATATAATAATTCCAATCCCAAAGAAAGCAGGTGTTGACAGATGTGAAAATTACCGAACTATTAGTTTAATAAGTCACAGCTGCAAAATACTAACGCGAATCTTTACAGACGAATGGAAAAACTGTTAGAAGCCGACCTCTGGGAAAATCAGTTTGGATTCCGTAGAAATGTTGGAACACGTGAGGCAATACTGACCTTACGTCTTATCTTCGAAGAAAGATTAAAGAAAGGCAAACCTACATTTCTAGCATTTGTAGACTTAGAGAAAGCTTTTGACAATGTTGACTGGAATACTCTCATTCAAATTCTAAAGGTGGCGGAGATAAAATACAGGGAGTGTAAGACTATTTAAAATTTGACAGAAACCAGGTGGCAGTTATAAGAGTTTAGCGGCACGAAAGGGAAGCAGTGGTTGGGAAGGAAGTGCGGCAGGGCTGTAGCCTCTCCCCGATGTTATTCAATCTGTATATTGAGCAAACAGCAAGGAAACAAAAGAAGAATTCGGAGTAGGTATTAAAGTCTATGGAGAAGAAATAAAAACGTTGAGATTCGCCCATGACGTTGTAATTCTGTCAGAGACAGCAAAGGACTTGGAAGAGCAGTTGAACGTAATGGACAGTGTCTTGAAAGGAGGGTATAAGATAAACATCTACAAAATGAAAACGAGGATAATGGAATGTAGTCGAATTAAGTCGGGTGATGCTGATGGAATTAGTTGAACGTAATGAACAGTGTCTTGAAAGGAGGGTATAAGATAAACATCTACAAAATCAAAACGAGGGTAATGGAATGTAGTCGAATTAAGTCGGGTGATGCTGATGGAATTAGATTAGGAAATGAGACACTTAAAGTAGTAAAGAAGTTTTGCTATTTGGGGAGCAAAATAACTGATGATGGTTGAAGTAGAGAGGATATAAAATGTAGACTGGCAATGGCAAGCAAAGCGTTTCTGAAGAAGAGAAATTTGTTAACATCGAGTACAGATTTTAGTGTCAGAAAGTCGTTTCTGAAAGTATTTGTATGGAGTGTAGCCATGTAGGGAAGTGAAACATGAATGATATCTAGTTTGAACAAGAAGAGAATAGAAGCTTTCGGAATGTGGTGTTACAGAAGAATGCTGAAGATTAGATGGGTAGATCACATGACTAACGAGGAGGTATTGAATAGAATAGGGGAGAAGAGCAGTCTGTGGCACAACTTGACAAGAAGAAGGGACCGGTTGGTAGGGCATGTTCTGAGGCATCAAGGGATCACAAATTTAGCATTGGAGGGTAAAAATCGTAGAGGGAGACCAAGAGATGAATGCACTAAGCAGATTCAGTTGGATGTAGATTGCAGTAGGTACTGAGAGATGAAGAAGCTTGCACAGGATAGTGTAGCATGGAGAGCTGCATCAAACGAATCTCAGGAGTGAAGACCACAACAACAACAACAACAACAACGTGTACCGCTAAGGCCTTATCCACTCAAGAGAGACATACTGACGTCCTTGCACGGATACGGTAATTTCACACGCACAACTGACGGTAAATATGAACAAACGACCCCTAGTACAAACACACAAATGTTTCCGCATACTGAAAATGTACTGATGGAAGTGAATTCATCGGACAGAGATCGTGCGAAAATCAATTTACTCTGTAAATTTTTGACATCCAGAGGATCGTTCGTAATGGAGTAACATTAAGGCCGTGCTCCTTGACTTTCGATAGACACTGACGGAAGAAAACCACAGCATCAAGAAATAAATAATGGAGAGTAATGAAATTCGGGAATACACATGTCTAGGTAATGTATTTAAGCGATTAACGTTGCAAAAAATTGTTCAGATGGCTCTGAGCGCTATGGGACTTAACTTCTGAGGTCATCAGTCCCCTAGAACTTAGAACTACTTAAACCTTACTAAGCTAAGGACATCACACACATCCAAGCTCGAGGCAGGATTCGAACCTGCGATCGTAGCAGTCGCGTGTTTCCAGACTGTAGCGAGAACCACTCGGCTACTCTGGTCGGCGATTAACGTTGCAAGTTCACAGTTTTATACAGGTTGTTCAAAAAGTCTCTCCGCAGTGTCGTATGATTGAAGCCGCGCGTGCCGTATGCCGCAGTGAATATACCGAAATGAAAAGCAGTGTAATACAAGATATTAATATATTGAATATTCATCTTTACTTACAAATTTTCACATTAAATGTTGGATGTGTCCCCCCTGTTGTTCAATACACAATCCAATTCGCCTAATCATGTTTCCACACACAAAGTGTAACACTTCTTCTGTAACAGAAGCACTGACAGTGGATATTGCAATTTTCAATTCATCGGTGGATTTTGGACGGTTTCTGTAGACAGTTGCTTTCGCCGCATCCCAGAAGAAAAAGTCAGGTGGTGTTAGGTCAGCCGGTCGTGGAGGCTTAAGTCCCTTGTGAAAATATGCATCACCAAAAACATCAGCGAGCAGTGACATTGAAACGTGAGCTGTATGCACGGTTGCAGCATCTTGTTCAGTATTTCAGTTAACACAAGTTCCTCTATGAATGGGTACAGAATATCACTGCAGTATCGTTGTGCGTTTATTGTTTCGTTGAAAAATATGGGACCCACAATCCGATGTCTAGAAATTGCAATCCAATCTCCTATTTTCACAGAATGAAGTGGTTCCTCATGAATACACAATGGATTTGCAGTACTCCACATACGAGAATTTTGCATGTTCATGTACCCCGAGAAATGAAACCACGCCCCATCAGCGAAAAAATTTCATTAAGAGTATCCCTTCCATTTAGCTGAACGAAATTTTTGAATCACTGATAATAATGCACTCTCTTGCCATGATCAGTATTTTTCAGTTCTTGCACGACTGTCACGTTGTACAGGAAAAGTTCTAATTTTTTCCTTGCAGCTGTGTGGGCCGTTCCGACACTTAACATCGATTTCCTGGGCGAGTTTTCTGATTGACTTGTTCGGACTCGTGGATATTTTTGCGAAATATCGAGTAGTTTATCCTCAGACAAAACGCTAGGACTACCACTTCTCGGTCCATTGTCACTGAATCCGTACTTCGAAATTTCTTATTCAAATCTCGCACAGTATCGCGATGTGAGAGTGCTGTCTTCGGGAAAACTGAATTAAATCTTTGACGAACTGAAACTGTGTATTTACCGCCAGTTTTGAACACCTGTTCGACTACAACCACAGTTCTTTAATGGTTAGCATTTTTAACAGTGACAAAAACGAAACAAACGAAAAAAAAGAAACTAAACTTAAACGTTCAAGTCAGCACGTAACGACACACACCAACGACACTACTGACTCTGGCTGAGATAAACGAAACATGAAATGTTGGGAGAGTCCACTTAAAGGGAAGTAACCCAGGCAGGCGAACAAGCATACGGCACTGCGGAGAGAGTTTTTGAACACCCCGTATTAGCACGAGAAGAGCTATTGCAAATGTGAAAGGCCGGTGTATTCAAAAGGCCGGTGCAAACGCAAGGATGTCGAATGCAAGCATACAAACATGCATCCAGTGTGTCGTAGAGATGCCAGATGTCAGTTTGCGGGGTAAAGTCCCATGCCCTGTTGCACTTGGTCTGTTATGGCCAGTTGTTGATGGCGCTGGAGTTGTCGTGAAGATGTCCCATACATGCCCGACTGGAGGCAGATCTGGTGACGAGGACGTCAGAGCACTGTTGCAGAAGAAACGAAAAATGCATGCCAAATTCAGAAGAACGCAGAATCCCCAAGACTGGCTAAGCTACACGGAAGTTCGAAATTTAGTGTGGACGTCAATGAGAGATGCTGTTAATTGTCCTCCACAAGGAAACATTGTCTCTAAATATGCTAGAAAACCCAAAGAGACTCTAGTCGTATGTTAAGTACACCAGTGGTAAGAAACAGTCTATGCCGTCACTGCGCGATAGCGATAGAAATGTTACCGATGATGGTGCCAGTAAAGTGAAGTTACTAAATACAGTTGTCCGTAATTCCTTCACAAAAGAAGACGAACTAAATATTCCAGAATTCGAAACCAGAACAGCTGTTAGCATGAGTGACATAAAAGTAGATATATTAGGTGTTGCGAAACAACTCATATCCTTAAGAAAGACAAGTCTTCTATACCAATCCGGTTCCTTTCAGAGTATGCAGACACAATAGTGCCTTTCTTAGCAATTGTATACAACCGCTCACTTGACGAAAGGGTCTGTTCCTAAACGCTTGAAAGTAGCACAGGTCACGCCATTATTCAAGAAAGGAAATAGGAGAAACCCATTGAATTAAAGACCCATGTCACTCACCTCAATTTGCAGTAGGATTTTGGAGCATATACTGTACTCGTACATTATGAGTCACCTTGAAGAAAATGACTTATTGATACATAACCAACACGGATTCAGAAAATATCGTTCTTGTGCAACAGAGCTAACTCTTTATTCCCATGAAGCAATGAGAGTTGTCGACAAGGGATCTCAGATCGATTCCATATTCCTAGATTTCCAGAAGGTTTTTGAGACCGTTCCTCACAAGCGACTATTAATCAAATTTCGTGCATATGGAGTATCGTCTCAGTTGTGAGACTGGATTCGTGATTTCCTCTCAGAGAGGTCAAGTTAGTAGTGATAGACAGTCAATCATCGAGTAGAACAGAAGTGATATCTGGCGTTCCGTAAGGTAGGGTCACGGGCCCTCTGCTATTCCTCATTTACATAAATTTTCGAGCTAATAATCTGAGCAGCCCCCTTAGATTGTTTGCAGATGATGCTGTAATTTGCCGTCTAGTAAAGTCATCAGACGATCAATTCCAATTACAAAATCATCTAGAGAGAATTTATGTATGGTGTGGAAAGTGGCAATTGGCACTAAGCAAAGAAAAGTGCGACGTCATGCAAATGGTTACTAAAAGAAGTCCCATAAATTTTGGGTATACGACAAATCGCACAAATCTAAGGGCTGTCAATTCGGCTAAATACCTAGTAATTACAATTACGAGCAACTTAAATTGGAAAGACTACATAGATAATATTGTGGGGAAGGCGAAATAAAGAGTGCGCTTCGTTGGCAGAACACTTAGAAGATGCGACAAACCCAATAAAGAGACACCCTACATTACAGTTGTCCGTCATCGGCTGGAATCTTGCTGCGCAGTATGGGATCCTTACCAGGTAGGATTGACGGAGGACACCGAAAGGGTGCAAAAAAGTGTAGCTCGTTTCGTGTTATCGCGCAATAGGAGTGAGAGTGTCAGTGATATGATACGCCAGTTGGGGTGGCAGTCACTGAAGCAAAGGCGCTTTTCTTTGCGGCGAGATCCATTTACGAAGTTTCAATCACCAGCTTTCTCTTTCGAATGCGTAAATATTTTGTTGACACCCACCTACGTAGAGAGAAATGATCATCATAATAAAATAAAAGAAATCAGAGCACGAACGGAAAGACTTAGGTGTTCCTTTTTCCCACGCGCCATTCGAGAGTGGAACGATAGAGAAGTAGTATGAAAATACCTCTGCCAGGCACTTAATAGTGAACTGCAGAGTAACCATGTAATTGTAGATGAAGGCAACATGTCGGCACTCTGTAGAGCACGTTGGGCTACAACAGCGGTATGTGAGCGAGTGTTATCCTGTTGGAAAACAGCCTATGGAACGATGAATGGCAGCACAACAGGTCGAATCACCTGACTGACTTATACATTTGATGTAATTTGATAATCACGAATGTGCTCCTGCTGTCATACGAAATCGCACACCAGAACATAACTCCAGCTGTGTAATGTAAACGTAGGCTTCCGCAGGCGTTGTCACAGTCAATAAATTTCTGCTGGGTTTCAGGCCGCATTGTCAGCTATAAAATTCCGTCCTTACGGAGACTGTTGCCTTCCCCAGGGAGTACTGCTAACTGCTGAGTGAGCACTTGTTTGGTTGCTTTGGTGTTCTTTTATTGGTCTTTGCACTGAGTGTTGTCATTGGCAGAAATAGGCGTTTTCCATTGGACTTTGTTTTGTTGCTTGCCATTGGTGGAAATCGGCGAATGGGAAACTGAGCGGCTACACTTAATACCCTTCCTCCTCACCTTCATATCCAGTGACAGCACTCCTCCATAGTATACAGGGTGTAAATTTTAAGTTGACAAACCAGAGTAACTCGAAAAATAAGCTTCACACGAAAAAATGTGTAGAATCCAAAGTTGATTATGTTCGAGGGGGACATGTGCTGGTGCTAAAATTATCCCGCCACCCCAGCCCCCTGGGGGTGGGGCGGGAGGCACCTTTAAAATTTCAAACGGCAACCCCCATTTTTTATTGCAAAATCAGATTCTACATAAAAAATTACGTACATTTTGTCTGAAACATTTGTTTTGATTCTTGGTAGTTGGCGCTGTAACTGAAGAAAATCCATGTTCTCATTTTTGGGTGAAAAATGGTTACGCATAAATAAAAAATATTTATTTACTTCTTAAATTTTGATACGCTAAAACTACAGCTCTCCCTCTCTTCCCATTTGTTTCATAATTAAAAGTTGTGGCCTCATGACTATGAAACAAACAAAACGTATCCGAATCTGCGGAAAAAATGAATATTTGGGTCAACATTTATAAAACTCTAATTCCTTTCTCCAAAACCCCACCCTATGGGAAGAGAAGGAGAGTTTTAGTTTTAGCGAATCAAAATCTACGAAGTAAATAAGAATTTTTTATTTATCCGTAACCATTTTCCACGTAAAAATGATAACATGGATTTTCTTCAATTACAGTGCCAACTACCAAGAATCAAAACAAATGTTTAAGACAAAATGTAAGTAGTTTTTTATGTAGAATCTGATTCTGCAATAAAAGATGGGGGTTCCCATTTGAAATTTTAAAGTTGCCTCCCGACCCACCCTGCCGGGGGATGGGGTGGTGGGCTAATTTTAGCACCCCGAAAACAATCAACTTTGGATTCTACACATTTTTCGTGTGAAGCTTATTTTTCGAGTTACTCTGGTTTGTCGACTTAAAATTTACACCCTCTTTGAGCAAGCAAACACGTGCTCATTCAGCAGTTAGCAGTACAGCCTGAGGAAGGTGTCTTGCAACAGTCGCCGAAACGTGAGAATTTTATAGTTGACAATGCGGTCACAATCCCAGAAGAATTTTATTGACTATAACTCCAGCTGTAGGTCCAGTGTGTCTAGGCCACACACAGATTCGTTTCAGGTCTACAACTGCACTTTTCATAGACTACACACAGCCATCACTGGCGCCGATACAAAACCAGCTGTCATCAGAAAACACACCAGACCTCCACCCTGCCCTGCAATGCACTCTCTCTTGAAACCACCGAAATCGTAAATGGTGGCGGTTTGGGGTTAGTGGAATGCACACTACATTGCGCCTAGCTCGGAGCTGTCCTTGAAGCAACCGATGTGTAACAGTTGTGTTGGGTTGTTTGGGGGAAGAGACCAAACAGCGAGGTCATCGGTCTCATCGGATCAGGGAAGGACGGAGAAGGAAGTCGGCCGTGCCGTTTCAAAGGAACCATCCCGGCATTTGCCTGGAGCGATTTAGGGAAATCACGGAAAACCTAAGTCAGGATGGCCGGACGCGGGATTGAACCGTCGTCCTCCCGAATGCGAGTCCAGTGTGCTAGCCACTGCGCCACTTCGTTCGGTTGTGTAACAGTCTGTCGTGTCACTGCAGTGCTAACTGTTGCTCAAACAGCTGCTGCAAATGCAGTGCAATGCGCCAGAGCCATACGCCGAACACGATGGTCTTTCCTCTCGGTAGTGCCAGGTGACCGTGCGGAGCCTCGCCTTCTTGCGACTGTATATTCCCGTGACCACCGCTTCCAGCAAACATGTGCAGTGGTTACATTCCTGCGAAGACTTTCTGTAACATTGCAGAAGGAACATTCAGCTTCTCGCTTCCCAATTACACGACCTTGTCCAAACTCCGTGAGGTGCTGAAAATGGCGTCTTTGTTGCCTTAAAGGCATTCTTGAATAGCCGGCCGCTCTGGACGAGCGGTTCTAGGCGCTTCAGTCCGGAACCGCGCTGCTGCAACGCTCGCAGGTTCGAATCCTGCCTCTTGCTTGGATCTGTGTGATGTCCTTAGGTTAGTTAGCTTTAAGTAGTTCTAAGTTCTAGGGGACTGATGACCTTAGATGTTAAGTCCCATAGTGGTTAGAGCCATTCGAACCATTCTTGAATAATATCAACTCATCATGTCCAACCTCAGTAAACCATACCTCATTTTCATCCTCACAGAGGCGCTTCTAGCTCCACCCTCGTGCGACTGGTGGGAAATTTGAAAAGACGTCATGTATCAGACGTAGAAACATGCCCACCAAGTTTCGTTTGTCTTGCATAACTCACTGTTGATGTTACGAATTTTTTTGCGTCAGTGTAGATCAACACCGTTCTTAAGTGAACACAATACCAGCTTACGGAATATTGGATAAACTTTGTGATTGTATCCATGGCAGCCCAGCAACAAAAACTCGATTTCTCCTTCTTGAAAAAATGAAATATGTCAAATGCAAAAATATTTAAAAAGTTTTTCAAAGAAATGTGTAATTGCTGATTACGATCTCTCTCTCTCTCTCTCTCTCTCTCTCTCTCTCTCTGTGTGTGTGTGTGTGTGTGTGTGTGTGTGTGTGTGTGATTTACGCCACTTTTTTGGCAGTATTTTATTAATGACTTGACATAAAAATATACGCTGTAGTTGTTTATTATAACAGTAATGATTCTATTTGCATAAATATTACGTTCAAGAAAGAAAAAGGAAGTTAGACTAGAGTCATATTGACCCCAATGGTACTCAGAGCAAAAAATAAATTTTAGTGTGTTGTAAATGTAAAACTGGACAAAACATAACTGGATACAATTGACTCAGAGAGAGACAGAGAGAAAGTCATACGTTTCGATAAAAATAGTTTTGAAAATAAGGGAGATATGATTTTCCAAAGTGCTTGTGGGGTCATATTGACCCCAATCGCGACTAGGAAGCTTACAACAACAGCTGATACAAGAAACCCTGACAGTGGGCACTAATATAAGCGGTAAACTATATTATCAGTGTTGTTGGTGTTTGATGTGAGAGCTTCTCAACGTAACATACATCATTCTGTTTTCATAAATGTTACATTCAAGGATCATATTGACCTGAGTGGTAATCAATGCAAAAACCATGAGTAATTTTTTATGTGTTGTAACACCGTTGGATACAATTGCCTCAGAGGAAGGAAGTCATATGTTTTGAAAAGGATAGTTTTGCGAACAAGGAGGATACATGTGCTTATGGAGTCGTATTGGCCCTAGTGGTAGTAGAAACGCTAAGTGCAAATTCAGACACAGACACTGCGATGCACCTGTCATCCTTGCCGCAGGAGAACAATGTCTGTAGGGTACGTGGAATACGTACTCTCTTCTCACAATGCGCCACCCTCACTGCTTGGTAGTGGTAACGTGGGACTACATGTGTCACTTGCTGAAGTGGGGTTAGGTTGTCTGGGGGAGGAGACCAGACAACGAGGTCATCGGTCTCATCAGATTAGGGAAGGACGGGGACGGAAGTCGGCCGTGCCCTGTCAAAGGAACCATCCCTGCATATGGCTGTAGTGATTTAGGGAAATCTCAGAAAACCTACCTCAGGATGGCCGGCTCAGGAGGTTTCTGAAGTCCATGGGTAAGACACATTTCGAGAAGGAATTGTCAATTTGGTAATGAAGGGAAGTGTGTGTGTGGGGGGGGGGGAGGGGGGAGGATAAAAGTTGTAGAGGGAGACCAGGGGATGAATGCAGTAAGCAGGCGCAGATGGAAATGTTATCCTGAGGTGAAGAGCTTTACACAGGGTATCTTAGAGTGGAGAACTACACTACTGGCCATTAAAATTGCTACACCACAAGATGAGGTGCTACAGACGCGAAATTTAACCGACAGGAAGAAGGTGCTGTGATATGCAAATGATTAGCTTTTCAGAGGATTCACACAAGGTTGGCGCCGGTGGCGACACCTACAACGTGCTGACATGAGGAAAGTTTCCAACCGATTTCTCATACACAAACAGCAGTGGACCGGCGTTGCCTGGTGAAACGTTGTTGTGGTGCCTCGTGTAAGGAGGAGAAATGCGTACTATCACATTTCAGACTTTGATAAAGGTTGGATTGTAGCCTATCGCGATTGCGGTTTATCGTGTCGCGTCATTGCTGCTCGCATTGGTCGAGATCCAATGACTGTTAGCAGAATGTGGAATCAGTGGGTTCAGGAGGGTAATACTGAACGCCGTGCCGGATCCCAACGGCCTCGTATCACTAGCAGTCAAGGTGACAGGCATCTTATTCGCATGGCTGTAACGGATCGTGCAGCCACGTCTCGATCCCTGAGTCAACAGAGGGGACATTTGCAAGTCAACAACCGCCTGCACGAACAGTTCGACGACGTTTGCAGCAGCGTGGGCTATCAGCTCGGAGGCCATGGCTACGGTTGCCCTTGACGCTGCATCACAGACAGGAGCGCCTGCGGTGTTGTACTCAACGGAGAACCTGGGTGCACGAATGGCGAAATGTCATTTTTTCGTATGAATCCAGGTTCTGTTTACAGCAGCATGATCGTCGCATCCGTATTTGGTGACACCGCGGTGAACGCACACTGGAAGCGTGTATTCGTCATGGCCATACTGGCGTATCACCCGGCATGGTGGTATGGGGTACCATTGGTTACACGTCTCGGTCACCTCTTGTTTGCAATGACGGCACTTTGAACAGTGGACGTTACATTTCAGATGTGTTACGACCCGTGGCTCTATCCTTCAGTCGATCCCTGCGAATCCCTACATTTCAGCTGGATAATGCACGACCGCATGTTGCAGGTCATGTATGGGCCTTTCTCGATACATAAAATGTTCGACTGCTGCCCTGGCCAGCACATTCTCCAGATCTCTCCCCAAATGAAAACGTCTGGTGAGTGGTGGCCGAGCAACTGGCTCGTCACACTACGCCAGTCACTACTCCCGATGAACTGTGGTATCGTGTTGAAGCTGCATGGGCAGCTGTACCTGTACACGCAATCCGAGTTCTGTTTGACTCAATGCACAGGCGTATCAAGGCCGTTATTACGGGCAGAGGTGGTTGTTCTGGCTACTGAATTCTCAGGATCTATGCACCGAAATTGTGTGAAAATGTAAACACATGTCAGTTGTAGTATAATATATTTGTCCAATGAAAACCCGTTTATCATCTCCATTTTTTTCTTGGTGTAGCAATTTTAATGGCCAGTAGTGTACATCAAACCCGTCTTCATACCGTACTGCACAAGTGCACAATAGCTATTTTAGTCCAGTTGGACGAGGACTCGAGCGAAAAGTTTACATTTCAAGTACATTTTCGGTATCTAGGACAATATTTCGTACTGAAATGAGTTGCTCATATTTGAATTATGTCGCAAGCGGCTCATCTACTGGAACGCTTAGCTTCTATTGTCTTGTACTTTATCAGCGTCACGTTTTCAGTGTCATTTTCGAAACATAGTTTTTATGTAGGTCTGGATGCAGACCAGAGGGTCGGCGGAAGTTGTCCACTCCGAGACCGGAGCTGTTAACTACAGGTAGTCCGAAATGGAGTGGAGTGATTTCCGCCGGTAGCGGCGATGTTTGCCCGCTGGATGTGACGTTACCGCTCCCGTGTTTGCCGTGCGCTCCCGATGATGGGGGCGCGTGCTGCGACCGAACCGCTGCACGCCCGACTAAACCCGCTGATAGCGCGCGGCGTTTATTTTTGTGGCGGCAGGCGGCGACGCCCGCCTACCTGCGCCCGCGTGTTTGGCGAAACGGCCGGACAGACCGAGGCGGAGCAGTGCGTGAGGCCGCAAAGCCAGCCGCACGCGCAAACACGCACGCACTCACGCACCGCGGCGGCTGCGGCTGCTATTTGCCGACGCGGTCCGACACGCGCGCGGCTAAATATTCATCAGCATTTGTGGCGGCGCGGTCCCGTGCTTCGGCACGCGATGCGCTCCGCGTCTCTGCCTGCTGATAGCAGGGCTATTCAGAACGTTAGTTCCGATTGACTGCAAAATGGAAACCACTTTGAAAATCAGAAATATTTTATCTGCAACAGTTAGCTACAGCTTCAAGCGACTGCTCCGCTTAGTCACCACACTGACTTAGACATTTGTCGTAGCGTTGTACAAACTTTCCAATGGCCTCGTCATAGAAGGCTGCAGCCTGTGCTTCTCGCCAATTCTCTACGCTCATCTGTAGCTCGTTGTCTGTGCGAAAATGTTGTCTTCATAGCCAGTAGTTAATGTGAGCAAGGGTGAAACACAGAGGGAGCCAATTACGGACTGTATTGTTGGTGATCGCAGCAGGAGCATCTTCATTGCCCCTGCAGATTGCGACCGAGAATTGTCACAAAGTAGGAACCGTATGACATTTATGTAATGTGGGCTGCATAGCATCAGGGGAAATCTCTCAAAATGGCTCTGAGCACCAAGCGACTACTTCTGAGGCCATCAGTCGGAAGTCTCTGATCAGGACCTCATACTTGGTGGGAGACACTATTTTCTACGCATCTTTATGTGCTCACCATGCTCTGAGAACTGAAAACAGCGAAGTGATGTAACCGACAGGCATACTAGAGATACTGTCGAACACACATGTTCAAAGCTTTGCTAGACTTTCACGGTGGTTTCCATTTCTTGACCGATCGGAAATTACTTTCTGAATATTCTTCGTAAGTGCGTTTGTTTAATGCGCTCCGCGGCGAAAAGGTACCTCCACCTATTACGTTTCACGATCGGCGTCAAGAAAGGACCCTACGACCTGCGCTTGGTGACAGAGCTGTGTATCAACTTCGCGCATGTCTTGCCGCTAAACTGTTATCTACTAAAAGTCGTATTGCCTCCATTCTTCCTACAACAAAATCAAATGTCTCTGAGCACTATGGGACTTAACTTCTGAGGTCATCAGTCCCCTAGAACTTAGAACTACTTAAACTTAACTAACCTAAGGACATCACACACATCCATGCCCGATGCAGGTTACGAACCTGCGACCGTAGCGGTCACGCGGTTCCAGACGGTAGCCCCTAGAACCGCTCGGCCACCCCGGCCGGCTTCCTACAACACAGAGAATACTTTATAAGCCAGTCGTCCCCACTCTGGGGGTAATTACGTCCTTAGTGATAAAATGTAATTTTCTTAGAGATAAAAACAATAACGTTGAGTTGCGTTTCAGTCATGACATTAAATTATTTTTAGAATGAATATTACACTATCTCGTTATACTGATTACGTAAGTTGCCAATAATAGCATTCTTTCCAAATATTATCATTAATGTGTTTCACAATTTGGTGTATACTACTGTTTGTTGCGGGCTTTCTAAAATAAAATGAAATGGTGTGGCCTTCAACTACGTACCCTCTCACTCATAGTTGAAATACAAAAAGTTTTGGCTGGTTTCGTTGCCTAGGGGCTGGGATACGTAGTTGAAGCATTACAAGCCAAATACTGCCGAGTCTGCAGTATACAATATGAATAGACGCATGAATCGAATGGTCGAAGGTTTACTATCACTCAGCAGTTCCGAATTTATACTGCAACATTGTAATTTATAAATGAAGGATTGCAAATAAATAAAATTTGCAGGTACTATCTTAACGACTTTAAATGATGAATACGACCGCACAAGTACCTTATAGAATACCGTTTATTACTGAAAGCCTGCCGCTGTGGCCGCGCGGTTCTAGGCGCTTCAGTCCGGAACCGTGCTGCTGCTACGGTCCCAGGTTCGAGTCCTGCCTCGGGCATGGACGTGTGTGATGTCCTTAGGTTAGTTAGGTTTAATTAGCTCTAAGTTCTAGGGGACTGATGACCTCAGATGTTAAGTCTGATACTGCTCCGAGCCATTTGAACCATTTTTATTACTGCAAAACACTTACTGGTGTTTACCAGTACTGGGGTTTACCAGCACAGTAATTCATAAACTTTCCTAAGGGGAAATTTCAAATTCAGACATACAGGACACATGTGCTTAGGTGTCTAATGAAAATCTTTCAACTTCTGCCACTTCAGAAGTAAGGAGTCCAGCAGTTGTTATGTATGAACTGTAGGCCTAAGTATAGTGCACGCATTTTACTTTATTTGATTCTAAATGAGAGAACAGAGAGTGGGTCGCTAGAGGAGGCATGTTTTGTAACAAGTTTCAATCCTCAAAGTGGATAGTTTGCTATATTTTCTGAGAAGGAGTCGCAAGTAACACTCGTGATGTACAGAAAATTGCTTCATCATTCATCAAAAATTTTCTTACAAATAAATTGAAAGCAACTGTGTCACCAAATCATTAAATCTTGAATTATAAACCACCTATTGTACTAGTGTAAGCTGTCACCAGCACACCGGATGGCAAGGATAATGCGCGAAAATCGATTAGTAGGTGCTGCATTGAGCATATGTATGATGAGACAGGCCAGAGACACACTGACAAGCAACAAGCCGACAACGCCCTCTCAGCGCCGGCCGGTGTGGCCGAGCGGTTCTAGGCGCTTCAGTCTCGAACCGCGCGACCGCTACGGTGGCAGGTTCGAGTCCTGCCTCCGGCATGGATGTGTGTGATGTCCTTAGGTTAGTTAGGTTTATGAAGTTCTAAGTTCTAGGGGACTGATGACCTCAGAAGTTAAGTCCCATAGTGCTCAGAGCCATTTGAACCATTTGAACACCCATGCCCCAGGGAGGACTCGAACCTTCGGCGGGAGCCACATTGTCATTTAATTAGCTACCTAAATAGCAATACTTATCTAGTACTTTTACTGTCCGATTTCCTGAAGTAATTCCTTCAAAATCAACTGAGTTAATTCGATTACATTCAACTGCCCTTGTTTTAATTTTGTTCATGTGCATCTTATAACCTCTTTTCATGGCACTAATCATTCCATCAAAGTTCTCTGCCAAGTACCTTCCGTTTGACAGAACTACAAAATAATCTGCAAATATCAAAGATTTTATTGCTTTTGCCTGAACTTTAACTCCCACTCCACATTTTTCTTTGGTTTCCCTTACTGCCCGCTCAGTGTACAGACTGAATAACATTAGGGTGGGCTACAAGCCTGTCTCACTCCCTTCTCAACCACTGCTTCCTTTCATGCCGTTCCGCTCTTATAATTCCAGTCTCGTTTTCGTACAAGTTCAGAATGGTTCAAATTGCTCTAAGCAATAAGGGACTTAACATCTGAGGTCGTCAGTCCCCTAGACTTAGAACTACTTAAACCTAACTAACCTCAGGACATCACACACAGCCATGCCTGAGGCAGGATTCGAAACTGTGACCGTAGCAGCAGCGCGGTTCCCGACTGAAGCGCCTAGAACCACTCGGCCACAGTGGCCGGTCTTCATACAAGTTGTGAGTAACATTTCGCTTGCTGTGTTTTATTCCTGCTACCATAAGAATACTCGAAGTATGTACTCCAATCAGTGCTGTCAAACGCTTTCTGTAAATCTATAAATACTATAAATATAGTTTTGCAACAATGACTTATTAAACTGATACTGCGATAATATTCACAGCTGTTAGAAACTACTTCCTTGGGAGCGCACACAATACAGCATTCGTAGGCACATTTAAATCGATGATCCAACTTGATAAGATAATGTTCTGGGTCACCTGTTGATCTGCATTTGTTTCAGAAATTTGGATAATAGAAAATGAACGGTAAACAACAGTTGTAAGCAGTGACTGAGGAACATCGTTTCTTCCAGGAAAGATAGTCCCACTGGTGTATGGCGGTGGCAGTCAGTGCAGTCCAGGGCCGTATTTTACAGCCACTGTTAAAACATACTGATAAAATGAATATTGAAATAGGCCGTCTTGGGATCAACCTATTGAATGGGCACCTAATATTCTGCTTTAAAAATAATTTTGTTACACGGGAAAAAATCGACGGTTTTCGTCGACACTGGACATCGCATGAATGACGTGAAAAGCGTTTGTGTTGAATCCAGCAACGCAATGAAAAAACTAATCTCTGGCAAATCGCCAGTGGAAAGCCTTAGGAGGCTGTCCCATCTCTCCCTGTCTCTCTCCATTTCGTACCGCTTAGTATTCTCTCTGTAGACAAAATCCTCCCCCACCTGTCACTCATTCAGTATGCATCTTCTCCCAAACCCAGCCCCTTCTTAGCTGTGCCCAGAAAACACGTGTAGCACGTGCAAGGGATGCTGATTTCTTCATCTCCTCTCGCCTCTCGCTCTTTCCATTCCCTCTCGACCCCTCTCGCTGTCCATCCCCTTTCCTCCATATCTCTCACCATCATCTCCCTCATTTCTCCCCTTTCACTGTCCACATCATCTCCACTTCTTTCCGTATTCATCTCCTCCCCCTTCTCTTAGTCTAGTCATGTCCATATAGCCCTAGCAAAACAAGTCGACAATGCAGGACGATACTGCTCCTTCTCTTAGTCTAGTCATGTCCATGTATAGCCCTAGCAAAACAAGTCGATAATGCAGGATGATACTGCTCCAACACCTGCCACCTGTCTTGCTGGGCAGCCTGTAAGTTAGGGGCTAGAAAACCGTTTCTGCCTCTGACCCATAGGCTACCTTGCAAAGCAGGTCAATAAATCAGGCCAATACTGTTGTCACAGAACATGTCTGTCAGGCAGGGCAATCTGTGTGCCAGGGGCTGGAAAAAATACGCTTTAGCCTGTATCTCCACTCCTGCTGGACCTTGGAAGTTGTAAACCCCACAGTGCTCATACTTTTCAGGCCTGCTGTCTCAAGGCTAAATTTAGTATAAATCAATCACAAGTTTTGAAGCATATCCCCCCCCCCCCCTCACACACACACACACACAATTCTCTCTCTGTAACGGTGATAAAAAAATCAGTATAAATTTGAAAACTTAATAAACCACGGAATGATGTAGACAGAGAAGTAAAAATTGACACACATGCTTGGAATGACATGGGGTTTTATTAGAACAAAAAAACACCCCATATTGCTAGACATGTGAAAGATCTCATGCGCACGTCGTTTGGTGATGATCCTGTGCTCAGCCGCCACTTTCGTCATGCTTGGCCTCCCAGGTCCCCAGACCTTAGTCCGTGCGATTATTGGCTTTGGGGTTACCTGAAGTCGCAAGTGTATCGTGATCAACCGACATCTCTAGGGATGCTGAAAGACAACATCCGACTCCAATGCCTCATCGTAACTCCAGACATGCTTTACAGTGCTGTTAACAACATTATTCCTCGACTACGGCTATTGTTGAGGAATGATGATGGACATATTGAGCATTTCCTGTAAAGAACATCATCTTTCCTTTGTCTTACTTTGTTATGCTAATTATTGCTATTCTGATCAGATGAAGCTCTATCTGTCCGAGATTTTGTGAACTTTTGTGTTTTGTTGGTTCTAATAAAACCCCATGTAATTCCCAGCATCTGTGTCAGTTTGTACCTCTCTATCTACCTTATTCCGTGATTTATTCAGTTTTCAAATTTATACTGACTTTTTGATCACCCGGCGTGTGTGTGTGTGTGTGTGTGTGTGTGTGTGTGTGTGTGTGTGTGTGTGTGTATGTGTTCTGTACACATGCTTGTTTTGAAATACGCACTCCAAAACTCCAAAGAAGGACCTCAGAACGACATATCCTCTCTCTCTGTCTTTGCCACACGCACAGACACAGTAGGCTCATTATTAGTATTTTGTTGCCGACTCTTCCGCAACTTGGGTCCTAGCAGTTGTGGAGAGAGAGAGCCGGGCCATAATATCTCAGGAAACTTATTATGGCGGATTTTTATGTGACTTGGTCCCCTCTTTATTTATTTTTATGCGCTCCTCCCTCCCTCCCTCCTGCGCGCCGTTTGTTGCTTTGTTAGCAGCGGGGCAGTTCGCCCCAGAGTTATGAGACGACGGCGACATTTTTAATTCCGCCGTCCCTCTTCCGGCCCCACCACGTGTGTGCGCGCTTGTGTGTCCACGTGTGGTACGTGCGTGTATGTGGCTGAACGACACAGACACGGCTCTTGCTGCCGCCTGATTATCTCCCTTATGAAACCTGTCCACTGAATTTACGAACTCTAGTGGACCCGTGGAGATTTTCCCCCTTTGCCGCACAACTTCATTGTTTGGTCTCGGCACGCGGTTAATTTAGACACAAGGCCTTCTCGAACACGATCGAGAAATGGCATTCACTGTTCGCATGTAACATCGTTGGTGGTCCAACTGGCAACAAACCTGTGCTTCTTCAGAGTCGGCATGAGGTGCTCACAATATTACATACCCTATCAGTATCGTTCTGTTCACGGAAGAAGCTCTTATAATATCGGATGTTCATAACTGATTTCGTAATTTTTCGACCTAACAACTTTCTGAGGATCACCTTTCAGTTAGCACTGGAATTACATAGTTTTAATAAATTTCACAGTTCAGAAGAAGGGTAGCGCATATATACTCATTCTGACAAATTAAGGACAACTGCAGACTGTGGTGACACACCCTCGTGGCACTACACAAAACTGGCGCTAACAGCATAGGTATATAGGGAACACAGACGACATAGATATGTAAGTCCACGGTATTGGTGATAAGTTGAGAAAACCGTCCCGAAACACATATGCTACAAAGCGCCACTGTTTCCTGCACATGTACCCGGACATCAGTGTGAGATATGATCACCATGCACACGTACACAGGCCGCACAACGGGTTGGCATACTCTGGATCAGGCGGTCGAGCAGCTGCTGGGGTATAGTCTCCCATTCTGTCGGAGCTCCTGAAGTGTCGTAGTGGTTTGATGTCGTGCAGCGATACGGCGACCAAGAGCATCCCAGACGTGCTCGATGGGGTTTAGGTCTGGAGAACAGGTAGGCCATTCCATTGGCCTGATATCTTCTGTTTCAAGGTACTCCTCCACGACAGCAGATCGATGGGGCCGTGGAAGGTGGGACCCACTGCACCCCTGAAAAGGCGGACATACTGGTGCAAAATGACGTCCTGATACACGTGACCTGTTACAGTTCCTGTGTCAAACACATACAGGGGTGTACGTGCACCAATCATAATCCCACCCCACACCATCAAACCACGACCTCCATACAGGTTCCTTTCAAGGACATTAAGGGGTTGGTATCTGGTTCCTAGTTCACACCAGACGAATACCCGGTGAGAATCACTGTTCAGACTACACCTGGACTCGTCCGTGAACATAACCTGAAGACACTGTTCCAATGACCATGTACTGTGTTTTCGACACCAGGGTTTACGGGCTCCCCTGTCACCAGGGGTCACTGGAATGCACCTTGCAGGTCTCCAGGTGAATAAACCATGTCTGTTCAGTCGTCTGTAGCCTGTGTGTCTGGAGACAACTGTTCCAGTGGCTGCGGTAAGGTCCCGAGCGAGGCTACCTGCAGTACTCCGTGGACGTCTGCGGCCACTGATGGTGAGACATCGGCCTTCTTGTGGTGTTGTACATTGCGGACGTCCCGTGCTGTAGCGCCTGGACACGTTTCCTGTCTGCTGGAATTGTTGCCATTATCTTGAAATCACACTTCGTGGCACATGGATGACCCATGCTACGACCGGCTGTGTTAGACCAGCCTCGAGTCACCCTAGTATTCTACCTTTCATAACGTCATCAATATGTGTTCTTTGAGCCATTTTCAACACACAGTAACCTTTAGCACGTCTGCACACTTACTCGCTGCACCGTGCTCTGACATGCACCAACAGACCTCTGCGTATGTGGACTGCTGCCAGCGCCACCTTGCGACGACCGCACGTCAAATGCACCGCATGGTCATATCCCAAGGTGATTTAAACTCGAAAAATGCCCACCAGAGCGTTGTTTAACCATGTATCTGCATTATCCTTAATTTGTGAGCATGAGTGTATATGTGAGTAGGTACAAATGTGGGTATAGCTCGACGTTGCTTAACTTTGGTGATTGGACGAGAGATGGGGTATCCATTGTGGCAAGGCCATTGGGTGTGGCTTCAGTAAAAACTACATGTTTCGGTTGTTTTTTTGTTGTTACGGCGGTTTTGGAGTTGTTCTGCACTTTTAGAGCCTTTTCAGGACATTGCGGGGACAGTATCCAATTCTTGATCCACCGCTTCCTCGTGCAGCCCGTAACGAGTTAGACACAGTACAAACATGGTACTGCATGCTTGCCGATGTTCGTGCCGAATCCCCACAAGAAAGCCCCTTAGGCTGCTAAACATCCCAGTCCCAACAGGAAGCTTGCAATCGACTCACCAAAGCTGAGTGAGTCTTCATTCAATTCGAAGAACACGATATGTGTGGCCTCAAGTGCAGAATAAATACTTATTTCCACGCCGAAAGAGCGAAAAAATGTATGATTTATAAAGTATTAAAACCCGGCAACTTCGCAACTGCTAAATATGTATGGGAATTGGATGTACGTCCGGATCTCTCCCTTCTCTTTTTTCATCTTGAACATCCATGAGATAAATTTTAGCTACAGTGCGACGAGGGGAAATTGTGCCTCTGACAGTTATATACATTATCTATCCGACATATGAAAAAACAGTGAAATAAAAGATGATAAAGATTAATTATTTATATAACATTTTATGATGTAATTGGACATATCGATGTGTATAATACAAAGACAATGATAATTGTAAATTCCTTGTATTATCTGCGTTTGTCTTCCTTTGTTTCCACCTTTTGTTGGTTGGCTTTTGTAGGTTCCCGACGCAAGTCGCATATCAAATTGAGGTCTGTTAAGAACTTGTAATTATTTGTTAATTATTACTTGAGACTCGAGTTCATTATTATTATAAATATGAGTGAATAATTATTTGTAACTTTAATTCCTCTCTCAATAAGCATTATCTGTGTTCATTATTTCTTTCCGCTGCAAGGAGCGCAGCCATTGATGATAGCGATTTGTATCGCGTTTTTATCTGTGTTTCTTACGAAAGTATCAAAGGTTTGCTTGATGAAAATAAGTCTAAGTAGTGCACAATATGAAAGTAAAGTTTAATAAGCATTTTAAATACTTATCCTGATAGAAGGAAATTTGGTCTAACAATAGAAAGTCTCTATGAATTGTCTGTAGTCATCTTAACAATTATCTCAGCGGCAAATTCAAATCACGCAACTCTGCAGACATAAATGCCGAAGGTAATAAAAATGTGTAAAAATAAATGTGCACCGGTGGTCCCGAACTCACTTTAATGAAAAAAAAAAAACGAATCAGATTGGTTCGTTAAAAACAGTGCTCATAGCACGATTCATGTAACAAACGTTTCTTGCTGTTGTATGGAGCCGAAATTAATTCAAAAATGGTTCAAAAGGCTCTGAGCACTATGGGACTCAACTGCTGTGGTCATTAGTCCCCTAGAACTTAGAGCTACTTGAACCTAACTAACCTAATGACATCACACACATCCATGCCCAAGGCAGGATTCGAACCTGCGACCGTAGCAGTCACACGGTTCCGGACTGCGCGCCTAGAACCGCGAGACCACCGCGGCCGGCCGAAATTAATTACGCACGAGTTGCGAAGAATATTGTTTCAGGCAACATTCGCCAGTGCTGTGCGCTGCTGATATTCGGTGGTTTTGAAGGTCATTTTGCTGAAGATAACTTTCCATCATAATCAATAGTTGTATAGTATCTGTTGTATGAATTTTGATTTAGTGACACACAACTTACAGACAGCACATTAACACAACGTTAACTTGGAGTTCTTTAGCAACTAGACCAAATCTTTAGCCGGGAGAAAAAATTATTTAGTAATTACTCACTGTAATGATATAAGATTATCATTTTCATTTACAAATTAGTTAAATACCAAACCACTGAATAACACAGCGAACGCCACAATCTCCTCCTCTGGTCCCCTTCCTTTGAGCATGACCTACACCTCCCTGTCTGTGTCGTTCTTCTCCTCCCTCCTTTCCTTCTCCATCTTTTCGTCCTCCTCTCTTTATCCATCCCCTCCTTCCCCCTCTCTATGTTCCTTTGCTCCCTACCCTCCTCTCCGGCTATCTCCTGTTCCCTCTTCTCTTTGAGCTTTGTTCATTGCTATTGCAACGAAACCTTGCTTGGGAATTGATGTCGCTTTTAAATGATTGGGTAAATCGGTTGGGATCGCTAGTATATGGGGTATGAAAGAGGCCTCTCCTGGTGCTGGACCTGTAAGGACAGTAGCTTTAGTGATGGTATTTTGTATGGTTTTAAACTGCGAAGCGATACGATTACAAATTTTCGGACCATTCAGATTCTGTAATAGTACTCTAATCATAAGCCTATAGGCCATAAATACAGTTTTCCTCTTTTCTGTTAAAAGCGACTGCAAGCATGAAAACGAAACGGCACAATGTTGCGTAAACAAATTTAATTTGAAATTATACATCAGGAGAAAGAAAACATTTAGGAGAAACAATTTATCTTATGGTTTAAATGCCTTGGTGAATAAAACTAAAGCACATAGTTACACAGCATAGCATTTTCTTTCTCTCAATAAATTTTAACAGAAAACGTTTACAGTGTTGTTAAAAAGACTATATAGGCTATGATGGCCTAAATGTTCATTGGAGTCTTGCGTAAAAATTTGAAATAAGTCGATCGGGAACTTTTAGAAATTTTTCATAACAACATTAGCCTGTTTGTATACGTATATACACTCCTGGAAATGGAAAAAAGAACACACTGACACCGGTGTGTCATACCCACCATACTTGCGCCGCACACTCCGAGAGGGCTGTACAAGCAATGATCACACGCACGGCACAGCGGACACACCAGGAACCGCGGTGTTGGCCGTCGAATGGCGCTAGCTGCGCAGCATTTGTGCACCGCCGCCGTCAGTGTCAGCCAGTTTGCCGTGGCATACGGAGCTCCATCGCAGTCTTTAACACTGGTAGCATGCCGCAACAGCGAGGACGTGAACCGTATGTGCAGTTGACAGACTTTGAGCGAGGGCATATAGTGGGCGTGCGGGAGGCCGGGTGGACGTACCGCCGACTTGATCAACACGTGGGGCGTGAGG
Source organism: Schistocerca gregaria (assembly GCF_023897955.1). Lineage (NCBI taxonomy): Eukaryota > Metazoa > Arthropoda > Insecta > Orthoptera > Acrididae > Schistocerca > Schistocerca gregaria. The sequence goes on from NC_064929.1 coordinate 70,579,505, forward strand.
TCTCCACAGTACATCGATGTTGTCGCCAATGGTCGGCGGAAGGTGCACGTGCCCGTCGACCTGGGACCGGACCGCAGCGACGCACGGATGCACGACAAGACCGTAGGATCCTACGCAGTGCCGTAGGGGACCACACCGCCACTTCCCAGCAAATTAGGGACACTGTTGCTCCTGGGGTATCGGCGAGGACCATTCGCAACCGTCTCCATGAAGCTGGGCTACGGTCCCGCACACCGTTAGGCCGTCTTCCGCTCACGCCCCAACATCGTGCAGTCCGCCTCCAGTGGTGTCGCGACAGGCGTGAATGGAGGGACGAATGGAGACGTGTCGTCTTCAGCGATGAGAGTCGCTTCTGCCTTGGTGCCAATGATGGCCGTATGCGTGTTTGGCGCCGTGCAGGTGAGCGCCACAATCAGGACTGCATACGACCGAGGCACACAGGGCCAACACCCGGCATCATGGTGTGGGGAGCGATCTCCTACACTGGCCGTACACCTCTGGTGATCGTCGAGGGGACACTGAATAGTGCACGGTACATCCAAACCGTCATCGAACCTATCGTTCTACCATTCCTAGACCGGCAAGGGAACTTGCTGTTCCAACAGGACAATGCACGTCCGCATGTATCCCGTGCCACCCAACGTGCTCCAGAAGGTGTAAGTCAACTACCCTGGCCAGCAAGATCTCCGGATCTGTTCCCCATTGAGCATGTTTGGGACTGGATGAAGCGTCGTCTCACGCGGTCTGCACGTCCAGCACGAACGCTGGTCCAACTGAGGCGCCAGGTGGAAATGGCATGGCAAGCCGTTCCACAGGACTACATCCAGCATCTCTACGATCGTCTCCATGGGAGAATCCCTGCATTGCTGCGAAAGGTGGATATAGACTGTACTAGTGCCGGCATTGTGCATGCTCTGTTGCCTGTGTCTACGTGCCTGTGGTTCTGTCGGTGTGATCATGTGATGTATCTGACCGCAGGAATGTGTCAATAAAGTTTCCCCTTCCTGGGACAATGAATTCACGGTGTTCTTATTTCAATTTCCAGGAGTGTATAGAACATACATTTAAAAATATATATAGTCTATGGCTGTACAAATTTTATGTCAGTATCGTGCAAAAATTTGAGGAAAATAAGTGAAGAGCTTTTCGAGACTTTTGATAACATCTTTTCCATTTTATATATTAAATGTTTATTTATATACAACATATATTTGAAAAATATGTTGCTTTTCTCCATCCGCACATATAGTAGACTATTCTGCATAAATTTTGAATAAATCGGTCAATAGATTTTGTAAATTTTAATTAATAATTTTTCCTCCTTATATAATGTATACATATTTATATCCGACATATATAAATGTGCACATATGAATCTTTGATGGAGTATTGTGTTAAACTTTCAAGTAAACAGGTCAAGAATATTTCAAGTTTTTTGCTAAAGACTTTTTCCTAGTATAACTCCTCCATTGCTGGTCCCAAGCCGAGGGTCTTATCTTGCAAGTGGAGGTAGGAGGGGGAGGAGTAACAGCCTCACTAAAACAGTCTGGTTACATCTTGCTCCGGATGGTGGCACAGTGTGACGGCCCCCGCCTGGGTTTACAGGTGAAACCCAAAACTCCAGACAAGTCTGTGTGGTAGACACAAATACTCTGGCCAGCGCCTCTCGGCACCACGAGCTCGGATGTGGTTGAATCTTCTGGAACTCAAAACTCCAGTAAAATTACATGAGATCCTTTGGGATATCACCACCAAAACCTCAACACAAACCAATAATCATGACAGAACAATGGAAAAGAATCCACTTCCCAGTCAATGGGACTGGGCAATAGACCTGTTCATCGGACTCCAGGGCATCAGGCGTTTCATGAAGAGAACTTGAGCTTCTTGAAAACGCTCCAAACTAAGAGAATATTTTACACTCAACACCAACATACTGCTGAAACCAGGTAAATTGAAACAAATGACAAACACCGTGCATAAATACAATATAAAAATCCTGGCAATACAGGAAACGCGATTCTCAGATGAGAAGCTCTTCGACTCGGAAAACTACAGAATATACCAGGGCAAACTAGCCATAACTATTCCTGGAATAAATCTGAAATTCTTCGCAACGGGATTTGTAATGCACAAATCGATACTGGACTCTGTAATAGATTTCACTTCCAAATAAAAAAAAATATTAACGCGCACGATACTATCTGGAAACAAAGCCTGTAAACTATTCAATGCACATGCCCCGCAGACAATTACAACAACAAAAACCCACATATGATAGAAGATTTCTAGGAAGATTTGGATGAAACCACCAAAAAAATCCCAACTAAGCACGTGATATTTTCCTACCCAGTTAGGGAGGGAAAGAAAATTCCAAGACATAACAGGCAAACACATGGCCCACAAGCAGACAAATAAGAATGGAGAGACCCTGATAAAATTTTGAACGAAATTCGATCTCAAAATCATGTCTACCAGTTCCAGAAACCACATAAGGAACTCCGAACATGGAAATCCCCTAACAACGCCCTAGGAGAATTTCAGACAGACTATTCTGGGATGTGCATGAAAAATACCAGAACAATTATGAATATAAGAAGAAGGAAAGGATTTTTTCGAATCCGTTCACTATCTGTTCCAACTTAAAGCAAAATTTATGCCCCGTAAACAAATCAAGAGAACCAACAGAAATGTCCGAACAGACCCAGTATACCTGCAATTAAATAAGAAATAGATAACAAAAAATTAAGAAAATCGACAGCAACAACTTGACACAATTGTCATAAAAAGTTAAAGAACTGATAAAACTGGGGAAACCAGCGAGGAAAAGGAAACACAGATGGTGGAGCATGACATGTGACATAGCCACAGAAGACAGAATACAAGCCTGGAAAAAATGTAGCAGTCATAGAATATCCGAGAAATAGGAAGAATTCAACAGGATGCAGAAGACCACTTCGAAAATAATCCTTACAGAAAAAAAGACAGATTACGAAAACAACACACTCAAACAGGTAGAAGAGAACTTCAACAAAAACAACACACAAAATTTCTACACAACATTAAGGGAACATATGACAGGATATTAACTACCTAACTTATGCTTCAAAAGACAAGATGGAATACTGGACACAAACCCGAAAAAGAACTGTGAAATATTATCGCAATACTTTAACACATCACTGAACTGTGATAAATCGATGCAGATCCTACAGTTCGAAAAGCCAGAACCGCAGTCCGCAGTTCGTGGTCTAAAGGCTAGCATTGCTGCCTCGGCGTCGATTCCCGGTCGTGTTGGGGATTTTCTCTGCCCGAATACTGCGTGTTTGTGTTTCCCTATCATTTCATCATCATTCGTGAACGTAGCGAGACTGGGCTGTGTAGATTGTGACTTAGTATGGTCGCCGATAACCGCGCTATTGAGCGTCCCACAAACCAAACATCATCAAGCCAGAACCCAATCTCGATTCGCATAAAATTGTGCCACATCCTCTCAGACATTATTGCTGCCTTTTGTACAATTAGACATACAGCTAGTACTCTAATAAAATCACTGAAAAATAAACAGAATACCTAGAGAAGATGGACAGCCTGCGAAAATCTGGAAATTACATCACGAATACATCACACCAAAAATACACAGAATCATCAAAAACGTCTGGGAAACGGAAAAGGTACCAGAAGAATGGAAGTCAACGATAATATACCCCATCCATGAGAAAGTAGACAAAACATAGCAATTAGAGAGGAATTTCACTGCTGGCTGTAACATACAAAACTGTATCAAAATCCCTTTTAAACCGGGTAGAGCCTCAAATAGATCCGCAGATAGTAGAATACCAAGGGCGGTTCAGAAGGGGAATATCGTGCAGTGAACAGGCCTGGTGGCTGAGAACAGCCATGGGCAACAAGAAAGTCCAGGAACCCCACAATAAGATTCGTCGACTTCAAGGAGGCGTGCGATTCCATAGATAGAGAAACACATGAGAAGAAACGAAGGTAGACAACAAAACCAGGAAGCTAATCCAGGAAACATTAATAAATACAACATCCAAATTGAAGTTTATGGAAAAGGTCTCGGAACCTACCGAATCAAGACAGGAGTGAGGCAGGGAGATAGGCTGACAACCATCCTATTTCATTCGGCTTTGGAGAAAATACTCAGGACATGGGACGAAGCAGTCAGTGGGGTAAAGATGGTGAGACACAAGGATAGAACTGTCGGCATAAAACGTCTGGACTTTGCAGGTGATATTGCCATCATATCAAACAACAGGACAGAAGCCAAGGAAGCTCTAGAGACACTATAGAAATCTCAGCCAAAACAGGCCTACAAATCTCATATGAAAAAACGCAATACATCGACACAAGTTCCGCATACAGACACTTACTGGTAACGAAGTATGGAAAGACAACACAAATAGATACCTTCAAATACCTGCAAGAGATTATACAGAAAACAGGACTGAATACAACATCGGTCTCTTTAGCGGGAAAACGTATGTATATACTCATGCTCATAAATTAAGGATAATTGCAAAATGTGGTGCCACACAACGTGGCACTACAGAAAACTGGCGCTAATAGCATAGGCAGATAGGGAACACACACGACACAGATATGTAAATACGTTGGTGAGAAGTCGAGATAACCTTCTCGAAACACATCTGCTACAAAACTCCACTGTTTACTGCGCATGTACCCCGACATCAATATGGGATATGATCACCATGCACACGTACACAGGCCGAACAACGGGATAGTATACTCTGGATCAGCTGGTCGAGCAGCTGCTGGGGTATAGCCTCCCATTCTTGCACCAGTGCATGTCGGAGGTCCTGAAGTGTCTTAGGGGTTTGAAGACGAGCAGCGATACGTCGACCGAGAGCATCCCAGATGTGCTCGGTGGGAATTGGGTGTGGAGAACAGGCAGGCCACTCCATTCGACTGATATCTGCTGTTTCTAGGCACTCCTCCACGATGGTAGCTCGGTGGGGCCGTGCGTTATCATCCATCTGGAGGAAGGTGGGACCCACTGCACCCCTGAAAAGGTGGACATACTGGTGTAATATGATGTCACGATACACCTGACCTGCTACAATTCCTCTGTCAAAGACATGCACGTGCACCAATCATTATCCCACCCCACACCCTCAAACCACGACCTGCATACAGGTTCCTTTCAAGGACATTAAGGGGTTGATAACTAGTTCCTGGTTCACGCCAGATGAAAACCTGGCGAGAATCACTGTTCAGACTACACCTGACTCGTCCGTGAACATAACCTGGGACCACTGTTCAAATGGCCATCTACTGTCTTATTGACACTAGGCTTTACGGGCTCTCCTGTGATCATGGGTGAGTGGAATGAACCTTACAGGTCTCCGGGCGAATAAACCGTGTCTGTTCATTCGTCTGTAGACTGTGTGTCTGGAGACAACTGCTCTCCAGTGGCTGCGGTAAGCTCCCAAGCAAGGCTATGTGGAGTACCCCGTGACGGTCTGCGGGTGCTGATGGTGAGACATCGGTCTTCTTGTGGTGTTGTACACTGTGGACGTCCCGTACTGTAGCGCCTGGACACGTTTCCTGTCTGCTGGAATCGTTGCCATAATCTTGACATCACACTTTGTGGCACACGGAGGTCCCGTGCTACGACATGCTGTGTTTGACCAGCCTCCAGTCGCTCTAGTATTCTACCCCTCATAACGTCATAAATATGTATTCTTTGAGCCATTTTCAACGTACAGGCACCATTAGCACGTCTCAAAACGTCTGCACACTTACTCGCTGCACCGTACTCTGACATGCACCATCACACCTCTAGGTATGTGGACTGCTGCCAGCGCCACCGTGTGAAGACCGCAGGTCAAATGCACCGCATGGTCATACCCTGAGGTGATTTAAACCCTCAAACCGCCCACCACAGCGTTGTTTCACAATGTATCAGCATTATCCTTAATATATATATATATATATATATATATATATATATATATATATATATATATATATATACTAGTACACCTGCCTAATACTACGCGAGCACGTAGAAGCGCTCCAACACGAAGTGGCAGGGGCTCCATTAATGTCTGAAGTAGCGCTCGAGAGAAATGACGCCATGAATGCTGCAGGGCTGTCCATAAACCCGTAAACGTACGAGATGGTGAAGATCTCTTCTGAACAGCACGCTGCAAGGCATCCCAGATATGCTCGATAATGTTCATGCGGAATGTTTAAACTCAGAAGAGTGTTCCTGGAGCTACTCTGTTGCAATTCTGCACGTGTGGGGTGTCGCATTGTCCTGCTGGAATTGCCCAAGCCCGTCGGAAAGCACAATCGACATGAATGTATGCAGATGATCAGACAGAACACTTATGTACGTTTCACCTGTCAGAGTCATATTTAGACGTATCAGGGGTCCCATATCACTCTAACTGCCACACGACCCACTCCATTACAAACTCTCCACCAAATTGAAGGTTGTACGTCACCAGGGTCTATGGATTCATGAGCTTGTCTCCATACCTGTACGTCGATTGACTCGATACAATCTGAAACGAGACTCGTCCGACCAGGCAACATGTTTCCAATTATCAACAGTCCAATGTCGGGGTTGAGGGGTCCAGGCGAGGCGTAAATAATTGTTTAGTACAGTCATCAAGGCTACACGAGCGGTTCTTCGGCTACAAAGACCCATATCGATGATGTTTCGTTGAATGGTTCGCACGCTGACACTTGTTGATGCCCGAGAACTGAAATCTGCAGCAGTTTGCGGAAGGGTTGCACTTCTGTCACGTTGAACGATTCTCTTCAGTTGTGGTTGGTCCCGTTCTTGCAGGACCTTTTTCCAGCCGCGGCTATTTTCGAAATTTGATCTTTTACCGGATTTCTGATATACACGGTACACTTGTGAATTCTTCGTCCGGGATAGTCCAACTTCCATCGCTACCTCGGAGATGGTGTATCCCATCACTCGTGCGCCGACTATAACACCACATTCAAACTGACCTAAATCTTTAAAAGCTGCAATTGTAAGACAAGTAACCGGTCTAACAACTGCCCCAGACACTTGTTGTCTTATACTGTATAGTCGTTGCCGACCGCAGCGCCGTATCCTACCTGTTTACTTATTTGTGTATTTGAATAGGCATGCCTATACCAGTTTCTTTGGCGCTTCAATGTATAACAGTGTTGCAACACTGGCATGACTGCATTTGTGAGTAGGATGCATATGGGAAAACATTATTTGCTTGTTTCAGTATGCTCTATTTTCGATTTTGTTTGCATCTGTAATAGTCAAACATTATTTTGAATATAAAATGCGTTATGCAGGGAAAATAATCTGCGGTGGTATTACGTTGCCTTCCGCATTTCTGAAGGGCGCCGCTAACATCGGGCACAGACGAAATCGGATTCTTGAGAATTTTTGGGAAAGAGATTTACTGAAAAGAGAAGAGATCTATAAATGTGGTTTACATACCTGGAAAAGGCATTTGATAATATGGCTAGAAACGAGTGCGGACGTCGGAAGTCTGATGAGCAAAATACTTGCCGTCCAATATTAACGGACCAAAAAGACAAAAAACGCCGTAATTTTACAAATTTTGGATTGAAGTGACAGTTGCGTTGAAAACAACACAAATATAAAAATATATATTTTCACAGTAATATATAATAAATAGCATTGAATTGCGACAAAGGTAATGCTACATTCACGCAGTATTTGAAAATCGAGGCAGCTTTACACATAATTTCAGAGTTTCACGTGAGTTTTACTCGCTGAAACCCCTACAAAATGATGAAAGGAAGAAAGTCAATCACTTTATGCAATAAAAATTTGTCATAAGGCATTACGTTTTAATTACTAATTACTGCTAGCTACATTCGCAACACAATTTGCAGAGACTATCGACATATACCAACGAATGTATCTGCAAAATTATATGGGTGTACTAGACACAGTTGAGGCGATATGACGCCATAAACATTGAGGTGCTTGAAAAAGTAGCTTCTGCTTAAAATGGAGCGCAAATAGTGACAGAACTAAGCGTCTTTAAACATAATATCAACCCTTTTCTATACTCTTTCACGCTTGCATCCCACAAGACAATCAAAGGGAAACGCTGTGTAGCTTGCTAAAAGTTCGTTGTCCATATGGTAAAATTTCATCAACAAGTACGACGTTTCAACTTATTTCCAGTTCTGCATATTCCTTTGTTATAGCTCTAAGTACGAATAAAACTGATGTAACAAAATGAACATAATTAGAATTAACGTAATCAACGATAAACTTTCTGCCTGTTTCACGTCGCATAAACTGAGGTGACGGAAGACATTGCATGTTACACACTGATGATAGGGTTCAGTGTGTAACATGCAATGTCTTTCAGTTGCATATTATTCGTATGGACACTCAGTTCTTAGCTATGGCATTCTTTTTTTGGGGAACAAATGCACAAAATATAAACACAATTTTCAAACTCCAGGAAAGAGGGATAAGAATAATAACCAAAAATACTAGTGGAGCTCATTGTAAAGATCTGTTCAAAACACTGGGGATTTTAACTGTTCCATGTGAATAGGGTCATCATGCAGATGATATTCTGTTTGCAAGTACCTTTGTGTGTTCCTATCACTTCAACTGAGAATCAATATTAATTCCTAGAAATTTTGCGTTTGTTACACAGTCTGTAGAGGTGCCATCTACATTTAATTTATCATTGTCATTTTTCCTCTTCAAACTGAAATTCATGGTATTAGGTTTTTTTATGTTCAATGTCACTTTATTGCTTATAGGCCAATGTTAAAATTCCTTGAGAGTTTCATTTGCTTTCTCGGCAAGGAGTTCTCTTATTTTCTTAGTGACTGTAATATATCAGTCATCAGCGAAAAGAATTTTTTCACCATGAGTAACACTACTGGGAAAGTCATTGCTGTATATCGGGAACTGTATTCGTCCTAGTATGCTACCTCGAGGAACCCCTATATTAATGTATTTTGATTCTGATAAGTATTTAACGAAATGTTTCGATCTATTTGAAGTATACGTTATCTCTACTTTTTTATCCAAACTGGAAAACAATGGCCTGATCAGATAAGTCCCAATTTCCATTGGTAAAAGGTGATGGCAGGGTTCGGACCTGCACGCAGTTATGGAATCATGCTGTCAACAAGGCACATGTAGATGGTGATGGCTCCATAATGGTATGGGCTGTATTTACATGGAATGGACTGGGCCCTCTGCTCCAACTTAACCTATCATTAACTGGAAGTGGATATGTTCGGCTACGTAAAGACCGTCTGCAACCATTCACGTACTTCATGTTCCGAAACAACGATGGAGTTTGTATTGATAACAATTCGCCATGTCACTGGGCCACAATTGTTCGTGCTTGGTTTCAAAATAACTCTGGACAGTTCGAGCGAATGATTTGGCAACCCAGATCGTCCTATGTGAATCCCATTGAACATTTACGGGACATAATCGAGAGGCCAATTCATGCACAAAATCCTGCTCCGGTAACACTTTTGCAGTTATGGACGGCTATGGAGGCAACATGGCTCATTATATCTGCAGGGGGTTTGCAACGACTTGTTGAGTCCATGCCACGTCCAACTACTGCACTACGACGGGCAAAAGGCGGTCCGGCGAGATATTAGGAAGTATCCCACGACTTTTACCACCTCAGTGTACTTAACAGATTAACTCATTTCTAAAGGAATGAGATGTTTATAGCTGTGTTTTACACTATGGTTCGATTCTTTAAAGTATGGGGAGTTGGGGGTGGTGGATATACCGACAGAACCTGAGAGCAACGCTTTGCTTCAGCAGCCCCTTTGTTCGACATTCTTGTCAGCTATCACAGCTCCAACATAAGCCTAGCCTAAGGCCCTTTCTCTCGCCACTCACTGTGTGATAATGCAAATATTTTGATTCGTCACCACACAACTGAAGCTGGGATACTGTGTTAGCTATTTTGAACACATTTCTTTAAACTGGTTACTGACTTGAGCGAGGGAAATAAAAGAAAATCAGCCTGGCGCATGTTTGGCGAAAAGCATCTCATGACTGGGAGGCGCGGGGAATGTTGTACAGTGGCTTTCAAGACGGAATTTAGATTCGAAGAAGATTTGTTTTTTGTTTTTAATGGAAATTACAGCTATCAAGAAAAATTTTTGTCCAATAGAAGAAGTTCAGCATTAAAGGAAAAAGGGGGTTTCACTTCTTGAAAAGAGCTTTAATTCAGAAAAAGACATTACGTTTTACAGAGCACTTATGTTTTTCACTTCATCTTATCTAAAAAAAATTAATAGAGGTTGCAGTGTCGGAGAGCCATATCTTAACTACGAAATGAAGTTTTCATTTACTTGGAGAAAGACAAATATATTTTAAATACTGTAATGTTTTGAAAGTATTCTTATTTTCATATAACGGTTGTAAGAGGTCCATGACTGAGGAATTTATTGCTAGCGTACTCGAGTAGATGTAATTTCAATGGATTGCTCACTCGCTGCCTGCGATACGTAAGCCATAAGAGAATCACGGACCAGAGAGCAGTGTCAGCTGCAGTAGTTGTAGCTCAAAAAAATGGCTCTGAGCACTGTGGGACTTAACTTTCTGAGGTCATTATTCCCCTAGAACTTAGAACTACTTAAACCTAACCAACCTAAGGACATCACACACATCCATGCCCAAGGCAGGATTCGAGCCTGCAACCGTAGCGGTCGCGCGGTTCCAGAGTGTAGCGCCTAGAACCGCTCCGCCGTCCCGGCCGGAAGTTGTAGCTCCGGCAGCAGTAGTAGTGGTAGCTCGTCGTCGAGAAGTTGGGCCGGTAGTGCCTGAGCGATGTAGCATAAGGTAGAAACAGCCGCGCGCATATCTAATTTGTTACAACTAAATTTGTACTATTGTCATATCAAGTCCCATGTAAATGTTTAAAAATCTTTTAATACTAATCTGTATTATAAAAATAAACTTTTGACAATCATTCATCTGAATTTAAAGAATTTCCTAATTTCTCCAATCCATGGTGATCCCGATTATCGTAAAGAAAAGTCAGTTGTTTCTTTTTATACATGACAAATCTAGAGGCCAGCATTGCACTCGGCTGCGCCAGAAAAATTTCTTATAGGAGCAGATATTGTAAGTAGGCCTTTTTAGGTTTTTATGTTGGTAACACCATGTAGCGATCTATATGAAAATCACTTACTGTGCTGTGTGAAGGCTGTGGTTGGTTGGCATTGTTGTAAAACTCGCCATTGTAGTGTTGGGCAGCTGGATGTTAACAGCGCGTGGCGTTGCGCAGTTGGAGGTGAGCCGCCAGCAGTGGTGGATGTGGGGAGAGAGATGGCAGAATTTTGAGAGCGGATAATCTGGAGGTGTGTCCATCAGAAACAGTACATTTGTAAGAATGGTTGTAAGGAACTGCTATATATATTATGACTATTAAGGTAAATACATTGCTAGTTCTCTACTAAAATCTTTCATTTGCTAACTATGCCTATCAGTAGTTAGTGCCTTCAGTAGTTTGAATCTTTTATTTAGCTGGCAGTAGTGGCGGTCGCTGTATTGCAGTAGTTCGAGTAACGAAGATTTTTGTGTGTTAAGTTATTTGTGAAAGGTATAGGTTAATGTTAGTCAGGGCCATTCTTTTGTAGGGATTATAGAAAGTCAGATTGCGTTGCGCTAAGAAAATATTGTGTCAGTTTAAGCACAGTCATGTATAATTTTTCTAAGGGGACATTTCAATATATGCGCGTTATCCGGCGACTTCATTGAGGTAAGAATTTTCAATTTATTCAGTATGATCTTTCAGGCCATGACGCAGCACTGCTGACGTCCAAATTTACCAGTTTAGGTTCACAGTCAGTTAATTATTGAAATGTTATAAAAATGTGTGTGAAATCTTATGGGACTTAACTGCTAAGGTCATCAGTCCCTAAGCCTACACACTACTTAACACACACACCCGTGCCCGAGAGAGGACTCGAACCTCCGCCTGGAACAGCCGCACAGTCCATGACTGCAGCGCTCAAGACCGCACGGCTAATCCCGCGAGGCGAAAGGTTATATATGAAGCACACTTGTTATTGGGAGGTTAGTCACGTTATTATTGCAAGGTTATGGAATAATAAACTGTTGGGAGGCTACACTAAATGTGAATGTTATATAATTATTTTTTCTGTTGGAAGCTTACACTGAATGATGAATGATATAAATATTTTTTCTGTTGGGAGGTTACAGGGTCTATTTTCTATTCGAAAAAGAAAAAAAATTAGAAGTGCCATTAATGCTACAATACAAAGAACTTTAATGCAGAAAGGATAAGACAGGGAAATGCAGCCACAACAAGTGTTTTTTAATGTTAATTTGTTATGACTCGTAACGTTCGTTCTCTTTTTTTATACTTTTTTTCAACAGGGGGAAGATATCAAGTAATTCCTGTGATAAAATATCAATGTAGTGTTTGTGTATCCTTTATATCGCAAAAACAAAAAAATTCTGTCTTAATGTTAAAAATTCAATTAACAGATAATAATCGAAGAAAATAATTTTTTCAGTTTACGTCAAGATACTTTCGACTGGAAATTTTATGTTTATGTGGAAAGAGGCCACGGTAGCCCTAATCTAGGGTAAGAAGAATATCGGTTACGCAACAAGAAGAAAATAAGATTATTTTCATGGCGCAAGAAGCCCACGCCGAAGAATGCGAATCTGGAGAGCGTAGGGAACCTCTGAAGTCCCGGCAGTAAGTCCTTCAAAAGATAAAACAAATGAGACAGAGTATGCATGCAAAGCACCAAAGTTATTACGATGGTCATTCCTCCAATGTAGTTTCAAACCAACAAAATATTTTCACTTTAAGAGATGAAAAGTTGGCGATCACATTCTTTGGAAACAACTAAAACAACTTTGATTTATTCATTCCCAGCCCAAGTCGGTTGTCATATCCGTGACACACATTTCTGTATTTCGCGTTAGTACAAGAGAAGCTCCCCTTTTTGGAATTCTTTCTGCATCCTCCGCCAGTCCTATATGGTTATGGTGTCGTATATCATAACAATGTTCTAGAAGAAAACGGACAAGCGAGATGATTTATTGCATTTCATAAGAATTCTGCGAGTTTAAGTAGTTCGTAATTCTAATCCAATCCAATCTCAGAGCGAAGACGTTAATCAATAGGCACGCTGGTTGATTAGAAGGCACTAGTGAGGAACAGTGTCAAAAGCCTTTTGGAAATCTAGAAATACGGAAAAAGTTAGAGATCTACCGTCTGTAGCACTAATTACTTCGTGTGAATGAAAAACTAGTTGGGGAATGTAGGTTCCTTTCGCGAATTACATCGATGGAATGTTCACGCGTTATCTAACAAGTCCTGCCGTCGTCGTGTCTCAACGTTCCGACGAGTGTCCTACTCTTCATCTTTTTCAGTTGGGTGAATTGTGTTCACTTTCAATTCCTTACTTGTAGCCGCTGGATCACGGACCTCTCTGTCGAGGGCGAAAAGGATGGACCAATGGAGTGCCTGTGAAGAGGTGCCTGCGGTCTTTACCAAATAAAAAAATAAAATAAAATAATAATAATATAATAATAATAATAATAATATATATAATAATAATAATAAGAATAATTGTTTGTTTGGATAAGTAATTGAGAGATTAAAATTTACGCCGTGAATTTATCGAGTTTCGCACGTCCGAAGATGTACGGAACGTAGTCAGGGCTCATTATATATTTTTTGTAGACAACGTCTGATATCTGATTTCTGCTTCAATCATGAAAATGGAGTGACTAAAATGACTAAAACAATGAAAAGCATACGATTAAATAAAACATATATTTATTTTAACATATACATTACGATATAAATGAAACTTACGTAAAATCCTAAGAAAATAATTGCAGATAATTCACAAATGAGAGCGAGTTATTAATTCTGCGCCTCTTTACTGCAAATAAATATCAACATGGCTAACTGTGGAGCCGCACAAAATATTAGACCCTTCTAGGACAACGAATGACATAAGAGTGTAGATGCCTACTGGCTGCGACAAGAGAGCGGTGTTAATTCCCTTATTATGCTTTCTCTTGTCTTAAAAAATCGATACATATAAGCTAAGTACATTAAATATCGTCTATGCTCGAGTGAAAATGGTTCCTTAAAGGTCCAACGGATGAAAGAGGAGAAACTGGAAGTGAACCCCACAATTCACTTGAACATGAAGAGTAGGAAACTCGTCGAAACGTTGTGACAAAAGGAACTACGACCCGGCCGATAACTTTAGAGTATTTCATCAAAGAGTCAGTTGTGTTTCAAAAGAACGATACAGACGGAATCAGTGCCGCTTTTGTGACGATTGATCGTTTTCTTCGAGGTATTTCACAGCGACTGAAAAAATGCATACTAAAAATCGATGTCAGTGCGGGTGAAAGGGGGGGGAGGTGTATATAATGCAGCTTGGTACTGCCACATCTCCGACAGCTCTGGTATCGTAGAATGCTGTTGTAGTCCCGCGCCGTGTTTTTAAAACCCGCGAAAGACCTGCCCGGCTGACGCCGCACCGTTGTAGCGTGTCCGAAAAACCGAGGTGGCCTACCGAACTGGTCCGCAGCCGGGCATAAAATTTAGCATGGCGGGCGACCGCGCGTGAATAACAACACGGCGGCGCGGTACAGCGGCGCAGCACATCGGGGGCCACCGCCGCATAAAACAGCGGCCAGGTATCGAACCCGGGACCGCCGGCCTGCGGTCGCCGCCGCATATAGCCTGCGGTCCAATACCAATCTCGCATTAACCACCTCATCCGAACGCCGCCACCGCCCTCCCGCCACGCGCCGCGCACGTGCCGGCAGAATCACTGCGCGCCATCGCTCCTCCACTGCCGACAACATTCGTTATTGTACGCGCGCTGCCCCGCGGCGCAGACCGCTGGAACATATCGCGTGATGTGTGCGCTGCCGGTAGCAGTTGGCAGGCCTGGTCGCGCCGCAACGGGATGCTCCCTGCTGTGGGAAGGGGAATTCCCCTCGTCTGTGTCCGAGTTACATCCCTCCCAACTGCAGCCAAGTGCCGCATTATGTGTCCGGGTCGCGTGTGCGGACGTACCGTGGCGAACTGACAAGTGAGATGTTCATTCAAACCACTTACCGTCAATCTGTGCGGAGTATTTGGTGCTATGATCTTCCCCTTTACTGTATATCCGACTATGCGATGTGCTGCGGTGCGAACACAGCGTACCATCAACATCCGTACCTCCCTCCCCCCCCCCCCCCCCCCTCCCGGCTACCCTCGTCCCCCACCCTGCTGCCCACAGTATATTCCATCCGTAACTTGTATGAGCGGGCCCCAGTAAAGCTGAGACCGAAACTTCCGGGCAGATTAAAACTGTCAGCCAAGCCGTTTCTCGAACTCGGGACCTTTGCCTTTCGCAGACCATCTGAGCTACCCAAGCACGACTCACACCCAGTCCTCGCAGCTTCACTTCCGCCAATACCTCGCCTCCTACCTTCCAATCTTCGCAGAAGCTCTCTTGCGAACCTTGCAGAACTAGCAATCCTGAAAGAAAGGATACTGCGGAGACATGGCTTAGCCACAGCCTTCGGGATGTTTCCAGAATGAGAATTTCACTCTGCAACGGAGTGCGTGCTGATATGAAATTTCCTGGCAGATTAAAACTGTGTAGCGGACAAGACTCGAACTCGAGACCTTTGCCTTTCGCCGGAAAGTGCCCTACCATCTGAGCTACCCAAGCACGACTCACGTCCCGTCATCACAGCTTCACTTCCGCCAGTACCTCGTCTCCTACCTTCCAAACTTTACAATATCGGTACGGCACACAGTTTTAATATGCCAGGAAGTTTCACTTCAGCGCACACTCCGTTGCAGAGTGAAAATCTCATTCTAGAAACATCGCCTAGGCTGTGGCTAAGCCATGTCTCCGTAATATCTTTAAGGAGTGCTAGTTCTGCAATGTTCGCAGGAGAGCTTCTGTAAAGTTTGGAAGTAGAGCTGTGAGGACGGGGCGTGAGTCGTGCTTGGGTAGCTCAGATGGTAGAGCACTTGCTGGCGAAAGGCAAAGGTCCCGAGTTCGAGTGTCGGTCCGGCACACAGTTTTAATCTGCCAGGAAGTTTCATATCAGTGCACAGCGCTGCAGAGTGAGAATCTCACTGTGTACAAGGAAATTTGTTTGCCTTATCGCTTTCCAAACTTCTCAGATGGTCTCCTGGGAACCCTGCAGATGGTAGAGCACTTGCCCGCGATAGGCAAAGGGCCTGCGTTGGAGTCTCGGTCCGGCACACAGTTTTAATCTGCCAGGAAGTTTCATATCAGTGCACAGCGCTGCAGAGTGAGAATCTCACTGTGTACAAGGAAATTTGTTTGCCTTATCGCTTTCCAAACTTCTCAGATGGTCTCCTGGGAACCCTGCAGATGGTAGAGCACTTGCCCGCGATAGGCAAAGGGCCCGCGTTGGAGTCTCGGTCCGGCACACAGTTTTAATCTGCCAGGAAGTTTCATATCAGTGCACAGCGCTGCAGAGTGAGAATCTCACTGTGTACAAGGAAATTTGTTTGCCTTATCGCTTTCCAAACTTCTCAGATGGTCTCCTGGGAACCCTGCAGATGGTAGAGCACTTGCCCGCGATAGGCAAAGGGCCCGCGTTGGAGTCTCGGTCCGGCACACAGTTTTAATCTGCCAGGAAGTTTCATATCAGTGCACAGCGCTGCAGAGTGAGAATCTCACTGTGTACAAGGAAATTTGTTTGCCTTATCGCTTTCCAAACTTCTCAGATGGTCTCCTGGGAACCCTGCAGATGGTAGAGCACTTGCCCGCGATAGGCAAAGGGCCCGCGTTGGAGTCTCGGTCCGGCACACAGTTTTAATCTGCCAGGAAGTTTCATATCAGTGCACAGCGCTGCAGAGTGAGAATCTCACTGTGTACAAGGAAATTTGTTTGCCTTATCGCTTTCCAAACTTCTCAGATGGCCTCCTGGGAACCCTGCAGATGGTAGAGCACTTGCCCGCGATAGGCAAAGGGCCCGCGTTGGAGTCTCGGTCCGGCACACAGTTTTAATCTGCCAGGAAGTTTCATATCAGTGCACAGCGCTGCAGAGTGAGAATCTCACTGTGTACAAGGAAATTTGTTTGCCTTATCGCTTTCCAAACTTCTCAGATGGTCTCCTGGGAACCCTGCAGATGGTAGAGCACTTGCCCGCGATAGGCAAAGGCCCCGCGTTGGAGTCTCGGTCCGGCACACAGTTTTAATCTGCCAGGAAGTTTCATATCAGTGCACAGCGCTGCAGAGTGAGAATCTCACTGTGTACAAGGAAATTTGTTTGCCTTATCGCTTTCCAAACTTCTCAGATGGTCTCCTGGGAACCCTGCAGATGGTAGAGCACTTGCCCGCGAAAGGCAAAGGTCCCGAGTTGGAGTCTTGTTCCGGCACACAGTTTTAATCTGCCAGGAAGTTTCACATCAGCGCACACTCTGCTGCAGAGTGGAAGTCTCATTCTGGAAAGCTGAGATCGCTCAGTACCACTACCCTTGGGCGTCACCGTTTTGGGTGGGGTCTAGTGGGGAATCGGGTGCAAGGGTGTTCCCCCCCTGCATCCTCGATATTTTTTGAAAATCAGATTCAATTATTGAGTCTCAGTTGACACAAAATGACACCAGTGAACGAATATATTCAAGCTTAGCAATTACATAGAGGGTCTTCGGGAAAATCCTGTTACAAACTTCTAGCAGTGGTAGAGGGAGTGAGTATCCTTGTCCAGAGACATAGCGTTTCCATTCTACGACGGTTCAGTTCAGATGAGAAACGCGGCCACGTTTGCTGTGGGAAAGGGAAAACTTGTCAGCCCTGGTACGCAATGGGGTAGACAAGATGATCTGCAGTACTTCAGACGGTCACTTGGTGTCATTTAACGTCTACCTTGGTGCGAGATTCCCGCAGAGGCAGAGGCACGGGTTCTGGCCGCTGCACTAGAAACTGAATAGACGTCAGGTGGGATGGAGAGTGTGTACCAGAATATGCTTCGCAGGTACAGGGTCCCGCAATAAAACCTCCCATATTTGACGTAGCCGGCGTGCAAGTTGTAGTAAAGAAATCACGGTTTGGCGTCATTGGCCGGAAGGCCCCTTACGGGGCAGGTAAAGCCGCCTTGGTGCAGGTCTTATTACATTCGACGCCACATTGGGCGACCTGCGCACCGGATGGGGATGAAATGATGATGAAGACAACGCAACACCCAGTCCCTGAGCGGAGAAGATACAAAACCCAGCCGGGAATCGAACCTGGGCCCATAGGACGTCAATCCGTCACGCTGACCACTTTTTTTTTAACTCAAGAGCAGATACCTATGCAAATGAAAAGACACAGTTTCGAAGACTTTAATGGTCTCATTCAGATATGATTTTATGCATGTAGACTGAAGGAGCTAGTGAAAATTTCTACCAAGACTGGGAATCGAACCCGGGTAACCTGCTTATTAGGCAGGTGCTTTATCCCCACCTTTCTTTTTACCGCCTTTTTAATGGTGTAACAATAACAAACATAAACTGCTTCTAGCATTTTTTTAAATATATAAGAGGATGAGTTTATAAAGTAAAATTTTTCTGGGAAACGTAAATAAGTGGACTTGTAATTTTTTTGTTGTTGTTGTTTTACATAATAGTGAAAAAATATCCTGCTTCCGTCAGGACAAAACAATAACGGTCTACTGAGCCATCGGGGCGGACTGCTAGTTGCACTAAGGTTACTGTTGTGGAGCGTGTTTTGTTTGAAAACGGTGTCCGTGCCACTTTCAGTGTGCGCCATGGCGTGAGTTGGTGAGCATCGTGCGTTTGTTGTGGAGCAATTTATTCGTAACGGTGGTTCTGTCATTAATACTCAGAGAGCGTTTCGGAAAATATGGCGCGTGTGGGAGTGCCTGTGCAACAATCACCAATGCGTTCAGCACTTAAACATGCAAAAATGGTTCAAATGGCTCTGAGCACTATGGGACTTAACATTTGAGGTCATCAGTCCTCTAGAACTTAGAACTACTTAAACCTAACTAACCTAAGGACATCACACACATCCATGCCCGAGGCAGGATTCAAACCTGCGACCGTAGAGGTCGCGCGGCACCGGACTGTAGCGCCTAGAACCGCTCGGCCACCGCGGCCGGCTTAAACATGCAGCTGCACTATTATTATCTGATAGGAATGTGAGAAGAATTCTTCATAGAGAACTTCATATGCACCCCTTCAAAATGATGCTTACCCAGGAATTAATTGAAAGAGATTTTCAAACTCGGGTGTGAGGAAATTCTTCAAAACATTCCTCCTAGCGGTTTGTTTGTTTCTTCGGATGAGGTCCTTTTCCACTTGTCACGAACTGTAAACAAACAGAATTTCCGCTACTGGGCTGCAGAAAACCCTCGTGAAATTCACCATCAACCACTACACAGTCCTCATGTGACAGATTGGTGCGCTGTTGCTGAATATTTTGTGTGAGGACCGTATTTTTTCGAAGAAGGTAGCCACACGGTGACAATTCACTCGAACCGTTATTGTCACATGCTAGAGACCTTCCTCCAACCTAGGCTAAGCCAATTTATAGCAGATCACGAAGATCAAGTAGTGTGGTTCCAGCAAGATGGAGCAACATCCCACACCTCTTGCCGTTCTATGGAAATGTTGCGCGAGTTGGTTCCCGGTCATCTTGTCTCTTTGCGTGGAGACATCGTGTGGCCCTCAAGGTCGCCAGATTTTTTTTTCTTTGGGTGCATTTAAAGGCTCTAGTGTACAAACATCGTCCCATAACACTGAAAGCACTTTAAGAACCCATTACCCAAGAAGTGGCAGCCATTCAAAGAGAACTGACGCGAAGATGTATGGAGAACTTTCGGGATACACTTCGTCAATGTGTCAGCAATGGAGGACGTTATTTAGCCGATATAATTTTTGAAACAAAATAATCCACAATGGCAAAAAGATGTATTTTCATAAATAAAAGTAATTTTCCTCTATTGTATTTAGTTTTTTCTGTGACAACTTTATAATGTCAAGGAGGTTTTATTTCCGGATCCCGTACAATGTCTGTAAACAACGTTGGTGGTCGCCACATCGAGCCATTGTTGTAATGCGTCAGGCCGGAGCGAGTGACCGAGAGGTTCTAGGCGCTACAGTCTGGATCCGCGCGACCCCTACGGTCGCAGGTTCGAATCCTGCCTCGGGCATGGATGTGTGTGATGTCTTTAGGTTTGTTAGGTTTAAGTAGTTCTAAGTCTAGGGGACTGATGACCTCAATAGTTCAGTCCCATAGTCCTCAGAGCCATTTGAACCATTTTGTAATGGGTCAGTCTGTATTGTACATATAGCATGCTGCGTTTTTATTTTTTGTTTTGAAATAATGTTAACACATAAGGTTTAAGTAGTAATGGAAACAAATGTGCTTAAGTGATGAATGGATATTTCGTTGCATTTCATTCCCAATTGTTATCTAATAACTGTATTGCTCCACGCCTAATTTCATTCCGCAAGCAGAAGTGGATGAGTTTAACATCTGAACTGAAACCGTCGTAGAACTGATATGGTACTTTTCCGGACTGGGTTCCTATTCGAAAATATTGTGTACCTACTGCCCTCTACAAGATCTAGAAGTTTGTAACGGAATTTCTGAACATTCTGTATACTAAATGTTCTTGTGCAATTAAGACTTAATGGTATGCAGGATTTACTAGCGTGCCAGTAAACCAAACGCAGTTACATTATTCATTAAAATTAAAATATTCAAGCTTTTAAAGAACTGTGTTCGTACGACTGCGAGTAATGAAGGACCGGGGTATGTAAGCGCGAATCCGCTTGGTTTTACTGTTTAAGTTTGTAGGAGGGGTGACCAGGAGGTAGAAGGCGAACAATAGAACGGCACGCGACAACTTCCAAAGGACAACAGGATTTCCTAAGCGGTTGTCTGAGGGCACGGATCCCCAGGACTAGATAGTGCTTGAAAAACTTTACCCCCGGGAACGTTTTGAAATCAATGATAGCGCTGTCCAAGGACTTAGATAGATATCGACTACTTTGACCAACCTGGAAAAACTCACACTGGAGAAAAAATGACATGACATCGTAGCTCCATAACCGGAAATCGAAGTTCAGTCTTTGAAAACAGAACGTGAACTCTTTGGCCTACGATGCAGTGTGAAATGCCTGAAAGACACAAACGATGTTTTGGTTTCCATGAAAAAAGAGGCTCGAGAATGATTTGATAATGTTGAAGCTTTAGTAGCTGTCAAGCAGAACGCAATTTTTACCGCTGTACAACGACTGAAGAAGTATCAGCGTTCGACAGTGACCCAGCAGAGATTCAACCACGTGGCATTTCGCAGCGTGTAGAAGTTACTGTTGGACTAAATACACTTGAGAATTGTTTCCAGAATATTTATATCCAGTTTTGACGAAATATAGAGATGTATCTGATTGCTACAGGACGAAGTTTGTAAGATTATTTTATCTCATGGTCTTGACATGATATTTAATTATATTTTCTGCCTTTTTAACTAGTTACACTTTCACTCCTACTTTCGACACTTTTCAATTTGTCTTTCAAATGTATTTATAATATTTGAAAGATAAACTAAATAAAATCATGTAAGTAATATTCTATGTATTTACATTTCCAAAAAAAATCACGAAAATTAAATTAAAAACTATTCAATCTTAAATACGCTGATGGCAAAAAAATCGCAATACCGATAAAATATTAAACAAGAGTAATGAAACATCAGAAATACTTTTTGTATTTGAGTGATTAACACTACAAGATCAGAGTTAATGTAAGTGCGAGGGAAGCCCTTGGAAATGTGTAATGCTGGAACATTAATAACCGGTGTAAGCGCCAGAATGCCGGCCGCTCTGGTCGTACGGTTCTAGGCGCTTCAGTTGGGGACCGCGCGGCTGCTACGGTCACAGGTCCGAATCCTGCCTCCGATATGGATGTGCATGCTGCCCTTCGATTAGTTAGGTTTAAGTAGTGAAACATCCCCTTGGAAAAATTATACAAGACTGTGCTTAAACTGACACAATATTTTTAGCGCAACGCAATCTGACTTTCAATAATCCCTACAAAAGAATGGCCCTGACTAACATTAACCTATACCTTTCACAAATCACTTACCTCACAAAAATCTTCGTTACTCAAGCTACTGCAAAACAGCGGGCGCCACTACTGCCAGCTAAATAAAAGATTCGAACTACTGAAGGCACTAACTACTGATAGCCATAGTTAGCAAATGAAAGATTTTGATAGAGAAGAAACAATATATTTACCTCAATAGTATACAAAAGTCATAATGTATATAGCAGTTCATGACATCCAATCTTACAGATTTCAAAACTCCACCATCTCTCTACTCACATCCACCACTGCTGGCGGTTCACCTCCAAGTGCGCAACGCTATGCGCTGTTAACAGCCAACTGCCCAACACTACAACGGCAGACAACAATGCAAACCAGCCACAGGCTGCGCACAGCACAGCCAGTGATTTTTCATACAGAGCGCTATGTGGCGTTACCAATAAGAAAACCTAAACAGCCTACTTACATAGCCCCCATGCTCCCCACAAAAAATTTTACAAATTGTTTTGGGCACTGGCCAATACAGATTTGAAAATTTTTTTCATAATTACAGTAAGAAAGATATCAAATGCACACATTTATAAACACAATGTTGGTCAAAAGCTAAAATTTTCTCACAGTACATAAAGACAGTCCTGATCATTCATCACAGTAAAACTGCCGTTTGTTTTCTCAAAGTCTGTGCAGTAAAAGACAATGTACACAGAAGTAGTGGATTTCCATGCTGTATTGAAGAAGTAGTGTTGTCCTTCCAACGGAAAGACAGTGCTGACTCTTGACATGCAGATAGGTAATGGGCCACAACAGAGCAAACCCACAGCAGAGTCAGCCGAAGTTTTGATGAATATTGGTAGGTAGGTCATCACAAAGCAGACCACTGTAGTCTTGTTAGAGATTACGGTATTGGTGGACCACCAGAGGTGCAGACCCACTGCAGTCCTTGTAGAAATAATGGTACTTGTGGGCCATCAAAGATGCAGACACACTGTAGTTCTTGTAGAGATGGGTAGCAGCCATCTGTTTGACTGCGCAGGCGCACAATCACCATTGAAGAGTCTTGCAGAAAATATCGCAAGTCCTTGAACCACCACTTGTGCACTCACAAAGTTTTTTTCTAATTGTCTTTAGAACCAGCAATGCTGTTAACCAGTCCCTTACTGAATTAGTAACACACGTGTAAATACAATCACTCCCTAATCCTCACATAATGTCCATATACTACGACCAACAGAAACGTGTGCAGTGAAATGTAACTTACAAGTTACTTAATTTGATGAACTGGTGTCAATTACAATAACAAAGGTACAAAATACATCATTAAAGAACATAACAATGCAGAAAACATTTGTAGTAATACAGGCCTTACAAAACAATAGAAATTAACATATACATCAGTGTTACAGGAATTATGACATAAGTAAATACATAAACGACCAGAATAACTTTTGAAACATCAACTTCACACATGAACATTAAAACAGAACAGAATAAATGTCTAACCATCTTTACAAAGTAAATAACATAGTATTAGAAAAATTCTACAACATAACTTGTATCAGCTAAACACATAAAGACAGGAAAAACACAAATATACAAGAGTACACAAACACATAGGGGGATAACACAATGGAAAGGACAGGGTTCGTTTTCAGTGTAACATTTGGTACTGCAGTCCAACCCAAAACTTCATTCCATAGATCGTCCCTCTTATTTCAACATTTTCTCCAGCCAAAAAAAAAAAAAAATCCTATCCAAGCATGCTTTCTGTATTTATATGTTCACATATTTCTTATCTCATTATTTATTTTCCATTATCTTACCTCAGCATTTATTTCCAAGAAAATCCTACCTAAGCCTGTTGTCCCTAAACCCTACTTTTTTTGTTCCTATCCTCTTTCAAAATACTTTTTTGGCCAAACCATTTTCTTATTGCTTCTCAATGCATTTCTTTCCATTCATCATAACTCGTTCTCTTATATAGCCTACCCCATCTTAAGCTAACTTAAATCTACTGAGCTCAAATGCTAAACTAATGGACGAGGCAATGCAGCAGCACAAAATAATTAACACAAACAGCAATGACAAAACAGCAGCAATATTACAACTAATATAAGGCAATGAGCAGCAAACAAGAAAACTAAATCAGTAGTAAAACTGGCTTAACAGAGTAATGCAAAGTGAAATTTAGTAGCACTATGCCTCGCAAACAGCAGCAGCAAATGCAATAACTTATATCTAAACATGATGTAGCTCAAGCAGAAAAAATATTACAGTAAAAATGGCCATGTTTAATACCTACATCAAATCTTAACACTAGGGTGATGCATCACGAGAACTTATGCTAGCAGGTAAGTTACCAAATCGTAAAAAAATTATTTATGTAATTCCTGTGAAGGGAAATGTCTATTTATGTGCCCTCGTTTTCTTGGAAGTAGATCATAAATTTATTATTGACTGGATCTGTGGGCATAAAATAACTATATTAGTACATCTATTAAATTTTATTATAACCAATGCTGCAGTGCAGCTAGAAACTAGATATTAAACAAAATAGGCAAAGCAAGGCGTGAAACGTCATTCGCAAGCCATAAGGCATTTCATAATGCAGTAAACAATCTTCCAACTAGCAAGACAATAGACATGAAATGTTTCTCATCATTTCATTTCAGTAAATATCATAAATTAAGAACTCTACAGTGTAATCATGTTTTCAAGTTTGAGGGTGTCGTATTTACGATGCTTTCTACAAAGGAATGTTAATAGCGAGGATAATGGCCTCTTTTTTTTTTCTTCTCCACCTGTGCCTCTGAAAGGCGTCTGTCACGCAGCTGGGTGCCAACGACGCATTACGTGCAGGTGGTCACTTACCTTTCTTACTGAAAAATATACGACGGCAGTTTCTGCTACAGTGACAGTCTCATATAAAAATATTTTCACACGTTGATAATTCGCGTTACAAATGTGTAGAAAATAAAATCCTATAAATATAACAGTGTCCAAAAAAATTTCGTCGCCATTGTAAAACATTCACGCATTACATACATTTCATAACTCTTAAAGTACAATTCTTGGTTTCCAGCAACCTTTTTTACAAACCACTACTCATTATTCCTTACCTTATTCGTCGACACTTCTTCAATATTTCATCATAACAGATATGTAGCACAATCAAATAACTCATATAGCATCAGCTTATTGATCATAAACATATCGCAACAGCGTAATACACATCGTCATCATTACATCATAAAACCTCAGCCAAATCTCAAAATCTTCGTAGCTTCCTCAAATAATTTCCAAACCTAAAAAAAATTATCTGCTGATGTCACAAGTATCATCTGCCTCAAACGTACCTTAAAAATCATGATCCCATACCAAATACATCATTCAGAGCTCTCATAGTATCACAATGGTTCCGAAAAAATATGAACAGTTCACAAAGTACAGACAAAATACAACTTCGTAAGTGTGAAGTTATCCAACGGTGTAATTACGTAAACATCTGTCACTGATGTAGTAAAATAAATGTTTGTCTCTCTCAGTTAAATGATCAGATAGCTGTGTAATTCTGTG
Organism: Schistocerca gregaria; assembly: GCF_023897955.1. NCBI lineage: Eukaryota > Metazoa > Arthropoda > Insecta > Orthoptera > Acrididae > Schistocerca > Schistocerca gregaria. Next base: position 70,605,200 of record NC_064929.1, read on the forward strand.
TTAGAGAAATATGGTACCGATGTGTAAAGTTGTATAAGCAAATACCATATTAGCTAGGGCTCCTTGTGCTTGCCAAACACATGGTACACAAAGTAAGCGTGTACCCGCCTGAGGATTAATGTAATTATATCCTCAGGTGTTACAGATTACAGCGATGGAATGAAATGTATCACGGAAAACCTTTGTATCATTGTACTTCAAATATCTTTAAAAATAAATGTTTTAGGTAAAAAATTAGTCACTCAAATACGTGTACTGTAGCGCTAAACTGTGCGTCGTGTTGTAAGATAATCTCTGTGGAAGTGTCGTAGTTATCGTCCTCCGAAAGCTAAGTTCTGCAGAAGTCAATTAACTTACCTCATGATAAACAAAAGCGAAATGCTTTGCGTATAGATATCGTAGTTATTACGTACAGTACCTTGATCAAGAAAGTACTATAATGTAACGTATTGTTCTGCTACAGAAAAGGCTGTCTCATTGTAGCTATAAAACAAAAGTTACTACTAAAACATGTTTTACTTTCCAGAATAATTCAGAAAAACTGCGCAGATATAAAACAGATACATCGCAAAAGCAACATTGTAAATTGTCACTCATTAGTAGTGTCGTGATATAATCGTGTAGCTGTCACATATACTAACCACTGTGTCCTCTGGTATCTCACAGAAAGTACTTTAAATCCAGAATGTATTTTCAAGTAACCAAAATGTTGCATTAAAATCTCATTAGCAGTACTGGTAAATGTTCTAAGTATGTGAGCCTTATGGTCGTTGTGTAATCGTGCCACTAACAAGCAAGAATGTACACACACAATAACACTGTGACGTCTGTTCACTATAACAATGCATTCGTAATTTCTGTTTAAATAAGTTCCCTTGGTTCTTGACTGGATATTTAACTTTAAACATTGTTGCATGTTAACAGTTTCTTAAATCTGACAAAGCATACTAGAAATGTGAAGTGAAAAATTTTATAGCAAAGACTAAGTTTAAAAACAGATATTCTCTCAATAAACGGTTTTACATGTGAAATGCGGTGCAATCCTTTACCCTTCCAAGTACGCAGAATTTCCACTTCAAAGCAATTATCACGTTGTATACGTTGGTAAGGAATGCTAAAATTTGCTCAAGGTTAGTGTCTATGTTATTTTTCCCTGAGCCAGCCGGCGCACGTGGCTGCCTGCGGTGCGAGTCATTGTCTGCTATCTCTTTGTTGGCGTGCGTCGTTATTGGGATTTGGAGACCTAACTTCTACAAATTCACCTTGACGAGAGGGCCCTGCTCTGTTTGAATCCCGCCAGGTCTGCTGAAATTCAGGTCTGTTGTTACGATCATATCGTCTGTCGTCATGTCGGTAGATTCCATAGTTTCTTTCTTGTCGGTCACGTGGTGGAGAATTACTCCCTGAATCGTAACTGCGCGCTGGACCGTTGCGTCTAGAGTTATTCTGTCTGCATTGATAATAACTATTTTGGTTCCCATATTGTCTGTTTCTCTGATTGTCTCTGTGATAGTCATTACTGCGGAGAGGTGACATTTTCCTGTAATTATCACTAGTCTGCCAACGGTTATCATATGGGTGGTGTCTGTATTGGTCACGATTTACGTTGAAAGAATAGCCTTGTAGTGTATTATTTCTATCATCGCGGAATTGTGACAGATGTGACCTGTAATTGTTGTGCTTCTGTTTTAGCGTTCCGCGATTGTCAGTGTCAATTTCCAGTTCTTGTAAGAGTCCCTGAAAAGCTTCAATGTCGTCTTTGCAACGTCCTGCCAAAATAATATGTCATAAATGTTCAGGTAATTTGATTAAGCAAATGTGGATAAGTTCTGAGGGGCTGTGTGGGTTTGACAGGTACTGATTCTTGTGCAACATGTCTTCAAAATATTTCACAAGACTAGAAAATTCAGATTGTTCGAAATTTTTCATCATTATGATGCTATGTTCTACTCGGTCTTGTGTAGCTTGAGACCAATACGCTGAGAGGAAGGCATGATAAAATTCTCCTTCACTGTCACAATCGTGAATGACCGATCGCATTCTTACAGCTGGTTCATTCTCCAAGTAGCCACACATAAATTCTAACCTGTGCTTCAATGACCAGTTGGGAGGAAAACAGTGAGAGAATTGATGAAGCCATGCTTGTGGATGAATCTCGTTGCCAGAATTCTTAAATGTTTTGAATTTACGTGTAGTAATGAACAGCTTATAGTCAAAATCTTCATGTCGGCGAGTCGCATATCGGTCATTCTTACGTCGTGTCGGCGGTTCCAACTCAAAAGTCGGTGCACCTTGCCAATTACTTTCATAATTTCCGAAATGCCCTGTGTTATTATTTTGTGGCTTTTCCGTATTTCTCAGTCCCTCTTCCCGTGTTGGAGCGCGAGTGTCCTCTGAAATATGTAATTTTTGTATTACCTGCGTCAACTGATCTTGTACTTCCCGGATTTCTCTTTTGTACTGTGTATTGATTTGATTTTGATTTTGTCTGAATTTTCTAATTTGTTGATACTCTTCTGTGTCAGTGAAGGCGACGGGTCTTGTGTCATTCAGATCATCATCTACCTTTGTAGATAAGTTAGTGAACTGATCCGAAAGTTCGGCTACTTTCTCCGATAGTGAACACATTTCCTCCGTGTGTTTTTCTGAACCAAGTTTCAGAGTGTCCATTTGTGTTGAAATCAAATCTACTATGTCCGTTAAGTTTTCCTGAGTTCTTGCAAGTTGCGTAACCGAATCGGTGGATGCAACTGAGTCGATTTTGGCTTGCAAGGTGTCCTGATTTTCACGAACAATAGTTTGCAGTTCTTTTATGGCTGCTTCGTGATTCTGTAATGCATTTTCATGCCGCGAAAAAATTGGTTGATAATGCTCACAAATTTGTGCTTTTACGTCATTACAGATTTTTTGACATTTCGATTCGATGTTATGTAACTGAGTAGTTGAAACTTCACGTGTTTGTTCAAGTGTGGTGTCTAACTTCCGAAGATTTCGTCCATTGTTTCTAACTGTTGCTGTGTTTGTCTCTGGTGTTGTTCCATTATGTCTAACTTTTGAAGCTTTTACTGTGTTTGTCTCTGATTTTGTTCCATTGTGTCTAACTGTTGCTGTGTTTGTCTCTGATTTTGTTTCATTTGTCGCATTAATTGCAATAATAATGTATTAGTGTCTGGAATCTGTTCCTCTATGCTTTTCGGCAGTGCATTTGCACCGGCAACATTCACATTTTGACAAGCAGAAAATGTGTCTGGGCTTAGTTGAGAAAACGGTGAGGACGCAAAACCTGAATGTACAGTATTTACAAGATTGTGTCCTGTCGTTTCGGATTCCTGAGGCGAGCTCGACCGATCGATCGATAATGCTTCCCTGTTCACTAATTGTTTTACTGCCTACACCATTATTTGCAGCCCGCTCCATTTTCCTACGCACAATTACCAAATTACTACTTTGAATATTAGTTAATTCATTACATATTGGCGCTAACACACTGCTTTCGTCTTCACTGTCATTTCTCAGTTTACTTTGGAACCTAGTATTACGTTTTTCACACGCCATTATTGTCACAATATTTCACACGACAACACAGAAAAACACAATTTGAAGAGCAAAAATAAGAGAACACATTAACATAGCACTGAAAAGAATATCTAGTTAATTGCAAGCGCAGCTGCGAAATACTTGGTGCAAATCTAGATGCATGCCACAACTGTTTTACTGTACAACAATGAAAGACTGGAACTACAAAGGAGATTCTCTCTACAATTATGCATTAGCAATAAACAAAATCTACACTAATTACACAAACTACATGAAAAAAAATCAGAAGATTACAGTGAGGTATCCTCGGCTAAGGGTCGACATATGAAATGTCCCCTTGGAAAAATTATACAAGACTGTGCTTAAACTGACACACAATATTTTTAGCGCAACGCAATCTGACTTTCAATAATCCCTACAAAAGAATGGCCCTGACTAACATTAACCTATACCTTTCACAAATCACTTACCTCACAAAAATCTTCGTTACTCAAGCTACCGCAATACAGCGAGCGCCACTACTGCCAGCTAAATAAAAGATTCGAACTACTGAATGCACTAACTACTATAGGCATAGTTAGCAAATGAAAGATTTTGATAGAGAACAAACAATGTATTTACCTCAATAGTGTTCGAAAGTCATAATGTATATAGCAGTTCATGACATCCAGTCTTACAAATTTTAAAACTCCGTCATCTCTCTCCCCACATCCACCACTGCTGGCGGTTCACCTCCAAGTGCGCAACACTACGCGCTGTTAACAGCCAACTGCCCAACACTACAATGGCAGACAACAATGCACACTAGCCACAGACTGCGCACAGCACAGCCAGTAATTTTTCAAACAGAGCGCTATGTGACGTTACCAATAAGAAAACCTAAACAGCCTACTTCCAGTAGTTGTAAGTTCTAGGGGACTCCTGACCTCAGATGTTAAGTCCCATAGTGCTCAGAGCCATTTGAACCGCCAGAGTGTTGAATACAATCACGCAAGCGTGCATTCTGTTGTACACTTGGCGGTTGGCAGTTTGGGGGATGGAATTCCAATGGCTATTGCACTTGGTCGGTCAATACAGGGATGGTTAACGCTGTGTATGGATGACGCTGGAGTTGCCGTTCGATGGTGTTCCGTATGTACTCGATTGGAGAAAAACCTGGTGATCGAGCAGGTCAAGGGAATATGCCGACACTCTGTAGAGCATGTTGGGCTACAACAGTGATATGTGGGCCAGCGTTATCCTGTTGGAAAACGCCTCTGGTAATGCTCGTCATGAATGGCAGAAAAACTAGTCAATCAGCAGACTGATGTACAAATTTGCAGTCAGGGTGTGTGGGATGGCCACGAGAATGTTCCACGCTTTTTTTAGTAGAATACGAAAAACTGCTCAATTATATTCCACTTCGTGAATCACAAATAATTTCCAATCTTCATACTTTCATAAAAACAACACAATGAACTGCGTATTTGCGTAATTACTATCAAATTATTCTCAATTACATGTCCAAGTAACCAGAAATTGCTAATCAAGTCTTAACTGACAGCGACGTGTCTGTCCTCCGATACTACAGAGCTCGCTCTGAACCTACAGCCAAACAACTTTGCCGGCCATCCAGCCCAGGTTAGGCGTGATCCGGAGATCTCCGAGGTGCTTCACCTGTCTTTTCGTTTAGCAACTGTTTACTATTCTGCTGTTAATTAACATTTTCGCAATGATTAAATGTTAGCCAGCTATTGAGAGATGCTTTAATACGAAATGCAACTAAATACGCTGTTTAGTTTTTCTGATATTAGTATCGGAAGTTTATCATTTTGGCGCTCTTACTTCCGAACACAGCAGCCAATCGCGGAAGAGGACCACAATTTAGGCGGTCTTTCTGACGGAACCCCTACCGAACAAACCGTCTGTCATCGTTACCTCACACCACATTACGTCGTATTCCCACTGCTGCCTTCTCAACTGCTCAAAGAAGTGGTTATTGCAGCCGAATATGATGTCTGTAAAGCCATAAATATTACAAACTGTCAGAGAGAAAGATGATGATGTTTGGCTTGTGTGGCGCTCACCTGCGCGGTCACCAGCGCCCGTACAAAGCCTCAATTTTTTTCACACTACAATTTTTTTACGCAGTCCATTCTACCCACTATCACGAATGATGATGATGATGAAATGATGAGGTCAAAACAAACACCCACTCCCGGGCAGAAAAAAATCCCCGACTCGGAATGGAATCGAACCCGGGACCCCGCAATCCAGAGATAGCCACGGTAACCACTTTTTTGGGTATCATATGAATGTTTTTATTTCATAAAAACAGTAACAAAAATGTCTAGCTTACAATGAAATGACATAAATAAGGTGACAGATAATTGCAGTCATAAATTACAGCATTCAAAGAATAAGAAATCATATTCAGTCTTTAGCAGTAGCACACATTTAGCACATTGGCCACCTTCAACTGGTGGCAGTTCAGCGGCACATTGTCTTCCTCTGCAGCCTGGGGTTCCTCATCATCATTTCGCAGACCTAAATTAATCATCCAGTAAATCCTTGATGTGTGTTCCTCCCAGGGTAAACCACGTGGACACAAGAGCAGGCCCGATCAGCGACATCGCAAAATACTACACTGCCTTGTTATTTTTGTTAGTTCCAACCTTCTAAAAGCATTCGTATCCTTCACTGCCTTCTAAACGCATCTTAGGAAGTTCAAGATCTTCCTTTACAACAGACACCAGATATTTGCCGTCATATTCTTGTATCTGCTGTACTACTGATTTACTTTTCATGTGTGACTTGCAGGTGGGGTTAGGGCCGGGAACGTGACCCAACACATTCCCTCTGTATGAGGAATCCAGTTCATAACCTATACCCATTCTGTTGAACACAATGCGGAGCATGTTACCATATTTCTTATTGTGATTCTGATACTTAAGTGTTTTCTCGATTAGACCACGAACTGCGAACGTGAAAGCGAAAGAAAACAAGCAACTATGTTTCTCGTTCACAGATGTTATTTAAACAACGATATGTTAAAAAAGTATTACTCTACGTATACGTGAGGTAACAAGAACGATATAGCTTACTTTACATCAGACGAATTAAAATCGGAAAAGATTGTAGGTAAAAATAACGGAACAAGCGTCTTCTGTCAAACTCATTAACAACAATAATGGTGTATATTTTGATTAGTTTGGCCACATCTCGACAGGTAGCAGCTCTTTTTCAGGGCAGAAAATTTATAATCGCCAGTTTTATCATCGTGGCCTCTTCAGCCCTTCTTACCCTACTGGTCTACTCTGCTGTGGAATACTGCTCTCCAGTATACATTAAGAGTTCACATGTGAGCAAAATCGATGTTCATCTAAATGCAACAACTTGGACAGTAACAGAACGCATAAGATCTTCCCATCGTCGCTGGTGGCCGTCTCTATGACACGTTGCTCCACACGATCTGCGAAGTCAGAGTGCCTTTCTCAACGAATATGAAAAATTATCTAAAGTTCCTCAGCTAGCAATCCACTCCGACGCGCCTGGATTCAGAATGAGCTGATTAAAACCCAGGCTGTAACCCGTAACACCGGAATAATCGCTCCTATCAGTAGACTGGAGAATGAAGAGCAAGTGTTCACAATCGTGGAACTGCATTATCCACCGCGCACGGGGTCCCGGATTCGATTTCCGGCGGGGTCGGGGACTTTTCTCTGCCTCGAGATGACTGATCATCATTTCATCCTTATTCACTCGCAAGTCGCCGTAGTGGCGTTAAAGAACTTGTGGAGCAGCGGCCGAACCGCCCTGCGAGGGGTCTCCCGGCCAAAAATGCCATATATTCATTCATTCATCTACGAGAAGTATCAGACTCTCCTAAGATCTGGTACAGTGGCAGCCGGAATGGAATTACCGTGAATTGCTTCGAAGGCGATTGACAGAATTCGAAAAAGCCATGGCATCTGTGCAGAGTCTCCACCGATGCAGAAAGCCTCCATGTTCTGAGTGTGACTCGCAACAATGAACATCGTCAAACTGCGACAACATGTAGCGGACGAGCTTGTACACAGGGCAACCACAGCTGCGGCTGACCATCTTGGCTATTAAGAACCCGCTTCGGCTGTATTTAATCTTTTGATTATCAGACCTAGCCAGGCGTGGTGGCCGAGCGGTTCTAGGCGCTTCAGTCTGGAACCGCGCGACTGCTACGGTCGCAGGTTCGAATCCTGCCTCGGGCATGGATGTGTGTGATGTCCTTAGGTTAGTTAGGTTTAAGTAGTTCTAAGTTCTAGGGGACTGATGACCTCAGATGTTAAGTCCCATAGTGCTCAGAGCCATTTGAACCATTTTGTGATTATCAGACCACAACCAGTTTCGCGACACTGAAAAACACATCGTTAGGTGAAATGTAGCTATGAGGTGCGTTCAGTAAGTTAAGCAACACATTTTTCTTTTCCAGGAAAATTCCGATTCGCTCTCATCGAGGTGACCGAAGTGTCTCAGTGACACACCTCGCTGCACAAGTGAATGCCTCTGCCGGTAGTGATAATATACTCGTCCACCAGTTGGGGTACAGATAGTTGCCTTTCCCTCGACCTACTCGTGAATGGAACAGGAAAGGGTACGGCTTGCAGAGGCAGAGGGTACCCACCTCCATGCATCATTCGGTGACTTTCGGACTATGTACGTTGATGTAGGCGTACATCTAGACTCATGCTCATAAATTAAGCATAAATCTGATACATGGTGAAACAACGCTCTGGTGGGCGGTTTGCAGGTTTAACACACCTCGGGGTATGACCATGCCGTGCATTTGACCTGCAGTCGTCGCACGGTGGCGCTGGCAGCAGTCCACATACGCAGAGGTGTGTTGGTGCATGTCAGAGTACGGTGCAGCGAGTAAGTGTGCAGACGTTTTCAGACGTGCTAATGGTGACTGTGTGTTGAAAAAGGCTCAAAGGACACATATTGACGATGTTTGACGGGTAAAATACTAGGGCGACTGTAGGCTGGTCAAACACAGAATGTCGTAGCACAGGCCCTCTGTGTGCCACAAAAAGTATGACCTCAAGATTATGGCAACGATTCCAGCAAACAGGAAACGTGTTCAGGCACTACAGTACGGGACGTCCACAGTGTACAACACCACAAGAAGACCGATATCTCACCATCAGTGCCCGCAGACGCCCACGGAGTACTGCAGGTAGCCTTGCTCGGAACCTTACCGCAGCCAATGGAACAGTTGTCATCAGACACAGTGTCTACAAACAACTGGACAGACATGGTTTATTCGCCCAGAGACCTGCAAGGTGCATTCCACTGACCCCTGGTCACAGGAGAGCCCGTAAAGCCTGGTGTCAAAAATACAGTACATGGTCATTGGAACAGTGGTCCCAAGTTATGTTCATGGACGAGTCCAGGTATAGTGTGAACAGTGATTCTCTCCGGGTTTTCATCTGATGTGAACCAGGAACCAGATACCAACCCCTTGATGTCCTAGAAAGGGACCTGTATGGAGGTCGTGGTTCGATGGTGTGGGGTGGGATTATGATTGGTGCATGTACACACCTGCATGTCTTTGACAGACGAACTGTAACAGGTCAGATGTATCAGGACGTCATTTTGCATTTTCAGGGGTGCAGTGTGTTCCACCTTCTTCCTGATGAATGATAACGCACGGCTCCACCGAGCTGCCATCGTGGTGGAGCACCTTGAAACAGAAAATATCAGGCGAATGAAGTGGTCTGCGTGTTCTCTAGACCTAAACCCCATCGAGCATGTCTGGAATGCTCTCTGTCGACGTATCGCTGCACGTCTTCAAACTACTACGACACTTCAGGAGCTCCGGCAGGCACAGGTGCAAGAATGGGAGGCTACACCCCAGCAGCTGCTCGACCACTTGTTCCAGAGTATGCTAATGCGTTGCGGGGCCTGTGTAAGTGTGCATGGTGATCGTATCTAATATTAATGTCGGGGTACATACGCACGAAACGGTGGCGTTTTGTAGCACATGTGTTTCGGGACGGTTTTCTCAACTTATCACCAATACCGTGAACTTACAGATCTGTGTCGTGTGTGTTCCCTGTTTGGCTATGCTATTAACGCCAATTTTGTGTCGTGCTACGTTGTGTGGCACGAAATTCTACAATTATCCTTACATTATGAGCATGAGTGTCCGGACTGAAGCGCCTAGAACCGCTCGGCCACAGCGGCAGGCAAACCATCACACAGGAATTCCTAACTGCATCAGGATCCACAGCAAGTGCTATGACAGGTGCCAGGTGACAAAACTTGGATTTCATGGTCGAGCGGCTGCTCGTAAGCCACATATGACGCAGGTAAATGCCAAAAGACGCCTCGCTTGGTGTAAAGAGCGTAAACATTGGATGACTGAACAGTGGAAAAACATTGTGTGGAGTGACGAATCACGGTACATAATGTGGCGATCCGATGGTAGAGTGTGGGTATGGCGAATGCCTGGTGAATGTCATATGCCAGCTAGTGTAGTGCCAACAGTAAAATTCGGAGTAGGTGGTGTTATGGTGTGGTCGTGTTTTTCATGGAGGGGGCTTGCAGTCCTTGTTTTGCGTGGCACTACCACAGCACAGGTCTACTTTGATGTTTTAAGCTCCTTCTTGCTTCCACTGTTGAAGAGCAACTTGGGGATGGAGACTGCATCTTTCAGTACGACCGAGCACCTGTTCATAATACACGGCCTGTGGCGGAGTGGCTACACGACAATAACGTCCCTATAATGGACTGGCCTGCACAGAGTCCTGACCTGAATCCTATAGAACACCTTTGGGATGTTTTGGAACGCCGACTTCGTCAAGCCTCACCGACCGATATCGATACCTCTCCTCAGAGCAGCACTCCGTGGAGAATGGCCTGCCATTGCCCAAGAAACCTTCCAGCCCATGATTGAACTTATGCCTGCGCGTGTGGAAGCTGTCATCCAGGCTAAAGGTGGGCCAACACCATATTGAATTCCAGTATTACCGATGGAGGGGTCACAAACTTGTGACTCATTTTCAGCCAGATGTCCGGATACTTTTGATCACATAGTGTATAGGTAGCAGTCGCGACGCACTTAGAATTACTTCATCTTGCCATAAATATTAAAAAAAATGTTGTTAGAATTAAGTGTTACGAATTGTCTCATTAACTCATTATTTAGGGGTTTAATAAGACACCCGCGAAAACTAAACATCATTTACCTTCCATCGTTTAAAAAATAAAAGCGTTCAAAGAAAATTATTTTTCTGTTCTAACGTTTAGTTAGGCGCTAATGTTGGTGGGAGGAGAGGGGTGGTTACTAGCTGTGACGTCCCCTCTCGCCTTTTATTGTCGGTGTTGATGTTGATGTTGATGTTGAGCCGCTACTGCTACAGCTCGGTCGGTGGAATGGAGACGCGACACGCAGTGACGGTTGTCCCCGTCGGATAACGTGGAACAGCACCTGAAAATCTCTAAAGAAAATTGTTCCTCGCGTAATGTATGAAAGTCTTCTCAGCGATGCGAACTGCTGATTTTAATTGTCTGTTATGGTTTAATGATGATTTGCTACGCCCGGTTAGTAAGTTATTGCAGTACTGAGTGAATCATTCAACACCTGCGTCGTTTCACACCACTGAAGCGAGGAAAAACTCATTTGTGGTTCAGTATCAGTAGTTTTTGTTACGTTGCTAGGCAGAATTGTTCACTACGGCACGACGCAAATCCAGAGATAATCTATAACGCTATCTTGCTTTCGTGCGTCGTGATACTATTTCGGTAAATCACTCCTTTCAGTGGTCAATGTTCATCAAGTTACTCTTTGAATTAAAATGTTCACAGTTAATTAATTTTGATCATCAACTATCACACAGTTCAATTAATGATGGAGCCAACGGGCAAAATTTCCATTACTGACGAACAATTTTTCTCCTTCCTTCTTAACAGTTAGTTTATAATCATCACCCCACACGCCCACCGATGGATAAGATAAATTGCGATTCTTTTCAGTTCGGTGATCGTGACAATTACAACTTTTACAATCGGCGTATTTGTATTATCTTCGTGTGGTCGTATTAATGTTTCCTGCTCCAGGCTAATCAGGTATTCCGGTCTTCGATACTATGCCCATTGTTCGTTGTAACTGTTCACTTTGGTGAAGGTTGAGTCCAACAATAATATCTCCAACAATTGAAGTTCATTAACTCGTCGTACACTATCACAATATCACTTCAGTTCAAGTTCCCAAGTCAGAATAACTGACAATAAAGTCCGCGCATCTCTATCACGCAATATTACTTTTTTTGTGAGCAGAAACAATCTCGTAGCGTTCGGTTTGTAGTACTATAACAAACGGTGCTCTCTCTCGACTTCATAGCAAGCAAGCTAGCAAGCGACTAGCTTTTCCATGATTGAACATTGTAGACGCATTGAATTTTCTTTTCGCCGCGTTTACAACTCTCTTTCACAATAAGTGCTATCTGTGACCGACATATTACCTTGGACTTAACTTTCGTCGAACTGATTTGCAGTTATTACTAAGGTGTTTCATAGCTAATTAAAAATAACCTTTTTTTCTTTCTAGCTTTATATCACGACATACTCAGTAATTATTGAAACTGGTGTTCATCAAAACTTTAAGGTGTTATATTATTGTCAAAGTTGTCGCACCTGTCAGGATAACACTGTTCCCTACTTTAAATTATCATGACAATCTTATTTGGGTTTTCGGGTTTCTTGGGGTGTTACATGGCCAATATCAGGGGTAATAGTCTCAGAAAGTTTGGGACCGCTGGGCTATGAAGAGGCGAAGGCGCTTGCGGTAGAGTAAACCAGCGTCGAGTCCTGCATCGTTGACGTGTTCGGATCGCGACGCAAGTTAACAGTCCGGCAGCTGGCTCACACACAAGCTTACTCCTCTCGGCGCGAATGGAAATAATAGCCCCGGGCGACTTGTCGCGTGGAGAACGATGCGCGGCAGGATTCCCGATCCACTTGCAAATTACTGCCTTAATGCGGCTATGCAAAGCCACTGCAATGAGAGCGCTGCGGGACAATAAAGGACGGCGCAGGCACCCTCTGCCAATCACCCGCCGCGCGGTCGCCGCATATTAATGCGCGGCCCTGCGCCGGACAGATGATGAATATAAACGCGCGCGCACACTTTGTAGTTATCGTGGCGTTCCGACCCATCAGCGGTTTTCGTCATCAGACCAAACACGCGGCACGCCCGTTTTAATTGCTGCCTCCCCCACCCACTGCGACCGGCCCGCGCTCCCCCCCCCCCCCCCCCCCATCCACCCTCCAGCCTCTCTCTGTCCCTCTCCGGACCACAAACGGCCGCACCTGATTGAAAATGGCGCCCCCATTAACGGAGCGCGAGATGTTTGTCATTGGTGCCCGCCGCGTGTGGTTGCACGCTTCATGCTCGCCGCCGACCAGATATTTCAATCGACTGCCTCTCCATTTCTGAGCTCTGCCGAAAACCGCGGCACCACGACTCACTTGACACAGGACGGTTTCAAAACTCCCCAGCTAGCGCCCTAGGACAGACACACAAACACTGATGAGCCAAATCATTACGATCACCTGCTCCATAGTTTGTTTGTTTTCGGAACGAAACACAACACTGATTCAGCATATAAGGGATCCGATAGTTTACTGGTAGGATCACGGCAATATGAGGCATTAGATCTCTACGCACAGCTCACGTAGCCCGCGTAAATAATGTGCCACTGATTTGTGTACACTGGGATTGCGCTTCATAGCGACCCAGTTCGGTTCGCTACGGACTTCTACATCTACATCTACGTGATTACTCTGCTATTCACAATAAAGTGTCTGGCAGAGAGTTCAATGAACCACCTACAAGCTGTCTCTCTACCGTTCCACTCACGAAAAGCACGCGGAAAAAACTGAAACCACCCCTTTAAAAAATTTATGAATGATTGTGCTGCTAAACCCCTTACGTTAGTTGATTTTCAAACAGCTGAGCAAAACTGAACGTACTCGGACATTTCGCTCTTTACTTATCCTGATCAACACTAAACTGACACACAATATTTTTAGCGCAACGCAATCTGACTTTCAATAATCCCTACAAAAGAATGTCCCTGACTAAGAATAACCTGTACCTTTCACAAATCACTTACCTCACAAAAATCTTCGTTACTCGAACTACTGCAATACAGCGCCTGTCTCCCCACATCCACCATTGCTGGCGGCGCACCTCCAACTGCGCAACGCTATGCGCTGTTTACATCCAACTGCCCAACACTACAATAGCGAATATTCCAACAATGCCAACCAGCCACAGACTGCACAGCATAGTCAGTGATTTTCATACAGAGCGCTATGTGACGTTACCAACAAAAAAACCTAAACAGCCTACTTACAAAACGAGCACTTAAACTTTTGGTGCGAGCCCTGATTTCTCTTATTTTATCGTGATGACCATTTGTCCCTATGTAGGTGGATGCCAACATAATGTTTTCGGAATCGGATGAGAAGACTGAAGATTGAAATTTCATGAGAAGGTTCCGTCGCAACGAAAAACGCCTTTGTTTTAATGATTGCCACTCCTATTCACGTATCATATGATCTATCTCCCCTAATTCGCGATAATACAAAACGAGCTGCCCTTCTTTGTACTTTTTCGATGTCATCCGTCAGTCCCACGTGATGCAGACCCCCGCACCGCACAGCAATACTCCAGAATAGGGCGGACAAGCGTGATGTTTTACTCGGTCTTGTGTAGCTTGAGATCAATATGCTGAATGGAAGGCATGATAAAATTCTCCTTCTCTGTGGCAATCGTGGATGACCGATCGCATTCTTACAGCTGGTTCATTCTCTAAATAGCCACACATAAATTCTAATCTGTGCTCTAATGACCAATTGGGAGGAAAACAATGAGAGAATTGATGAAGCCACGCTTGTGGATGAATGTCGTTGCCAGAATTCTTAAATGTTTTGAATTTACGTGTAGTAATGAACAGCTTATAGTCGAAATCATCGTGTCGGCGAGCAGCATACCGGACATTGTTACGTCGTGTCGGCGGTTCCATCTCAAAATTCGGAGTACCTTGACAATTTCTTTCATAATTTCCGAAGTGCCCTGTGTTATCATTTTATGGCTGTTCCGTATTTCTAAGTCCCTCTTCCCGTGTTGGAGCGCGAGTGGGCTCTGAAGTACGTAATTCTTGTATTACCTGTGTCAGCTGATGTTGTACTTCCCGGATTTCTCTTTCGTGTTGCGTATTAATTTAATTAATTGGCAAAAGATTCCGGAATAGTCCCCCATTCGGATCTCTGGGAGGGGACTGCAAAGGGGGAGGTCACCATGAGAAAAAGATTGAATAATCAACGAAAGGATAATGTTCTACGAATCGGGGCGTGGAATGTCAGAAGCTTGAACGTGGTAGGGAAACTAGAAAATCTGAAAAGGGAAATGCAAAGGCTCAATCTAGATATAGTAGGGGTCAGTGAAGTGAAGTGGAAGGAAGACAAGGATTTCTGGTCAGATGAGTATCGGGTAATATCAACAGCAGCAGAAAATGGTATAACAGGTGTAGGATTCGTTATGAATAGGAAGGTAGGGCAGAGGGTGTGTTACTGTGAACAGTTCAGTGACCGGGTTGTTCTAATCAGAATCGACAGCAGACCAACACCGACAACGATAGTTCAGGTATACATGCCGACACCGCAAGCTGAAGATGAACAGATAGAGAAGGTGTATGAGGATATTGAAAGGGTAATGCAGCATGTAAAGGGGGACAATCTAATAATCATGGGCGCCTGGAATGTTGTTGTAGGGGAAGGAGTAGAAGAAAAAGTTACAGGAGAGTATGGGCTTGGGACAAGGAATGAAAGACGAGAAAGACTAATTGAGTTCTGTAACAAGTTTCAGCTAGTAATAGCGAATACCCTGTTCAAGAATCACAAGAGGAGGAGGTATACTTGGAAAAGGCCGGGAGATACGGGAAGATTTCAATTAGATTACATCATGGTCAGACAGAGACTCCGAAATTAGATACTGGATTGTAAGGCGTACCCAGAAGCAGATATAGACTCAGATCACAATATAGTAGTGATGAAGAGTAGGCTGAAGTTCAAGACATTAGTCAGGAAGAATCAATACGCAAAGAAGTGGGATACGGAAGTACTAAGGAATGACGAGATACGTTTGAAGTTCTCTAACGCTATAGATACAGCAATAAGGAATAGCGCAGTAGGCAGCACAGTTGAAGAGGAATGGACATCTCTAAAAAGGGCCATCACAGAAGTTGGGAAGGAAAACATAGGTACGAAGAAGGTAGCTGCGAAGAAACCATGGGTAACAGAAGAAATACTTCAGTTGATTGATGAAAGGAGGAAGTACAAACATGTTCCGGGAAAATCAGGAATACAGAAATACAAGTCGCTGAGGAATGAAATAAATAGGAAGTGCAGGGAAGCTAAGACGAAATGGCTGCAGGAAAAATGTAGAGACATCGAAAAAGATATGATTGTCAGAAGGACAGACTCAGCATACAGGAAAGTCAAAACAACCTTTGGTGACATTAAAAGCAATGGTGGTAACATTAAGAGTCCAACGGGAATTCCACTGTTAAATGCAGAGGAGAGAGCAGATAGGTGGAAAGAATACATTGAAAGCCTCTATGAGGGTGAAGATTTGTCTGATGTGATAGAAGAAGAAACAGGAGTCGATTTAGAAGAGATAGGGGATCCAGTATTAGAATCGGAATTTAAAAGAGCTTTGGAGGACTTACGGTCAAATAAGGCAGAAGGGGTAGATAACATTCCATCAGAATTTCTAAAATCATTAGGGGAAGTGGCAACAAAACGACTATTCACATTGGTGTGTAGAATACATGAGTCTGGCGACATAGCATCTGACTTTTGGAAAAGCATCATCCACACAATTCCAAAGACGGCAAGAGCTGACAAGTGCGAGAATTATCGCACAATCAGCTTAACAGCTCATACATCGAAGCTGGTTACAAGAATAATATACAGAAGAATGGAAAAGAAAATTGAGAATGCGCTAGGTGACGGTCAGTTTGGCTTTAGGAAAAGTAAAGGCACGGGAGAGGCAATTCTGACGTTACGGCTAATAATGGAAGCAAGGCTCAAGAAAAATCAAGACACGTTCATAGGATTTGTCGACCTGGAAAAAGCGTTCGACAATATAAATTGGTGCAAGCTGTTCAAGGTTCTGAAAAAAGTAGGGGTAAGCTATAGGGAGAGACGGGTCATATACAATATGTACAACAACCAAGAGGGAATAATAAGAGTGAACGATCAAGAACGAAGTGCTCGTATTAAGAAGGGAGTAAGACAACACTGTAGCCTTTCGCCCCTACTCTTCAATCTGTACATAGAGGAAGCAATGATGGAAATAGAAGAAAGGTTCAGGAGTGGAATTAAAATACAAGATGAAAGGATATCAATGATACGATTCGCTGATGACATTGCTATCCTGAGTGAAAGTGAAGAAGAATTAAATGATCTGCTGAACGGAATGAACAGTCTAATGAGTACTCAGTATGGTTTGAGAGTAAATCGGAGAAAGACGAAGGTAATGAGAAGTAGTAGAAATGAGAACAGTGAGAAACTTAACATCAGGATTGATGGTCATGAAGTCGATGAAGTTCAGGAATTCTGCCACCTAGGCAGTAAAATAACCAATGACGGACGGAGCAAGGAGGACATCAAAAGCAGACTCGCTATGGCAAAAAAGGCATTTCTGGCCAAGAGAAGTCTACTAATTCAAATACCGGCCTTAATTTGAGGAAGAAATTTCTGAGGATGTACGTCTGGAGTACAGGATTGTATGGTAGTGAAACATGGACTGTGGGAAAACCGGAACAGAAGAGAATCGAAGCATTTGAGATGTGGTGCTATAGACGAATGTTGAAAGTTAGGTGGACTGATAAGGTAAGGAATGAGGAGGTTCTACACAGAATCGGAGAGGAAAGGAATATGTGGAAAACACTGATAAGGAGAAGTGACAGGATGATAGGACATCTGCTAAGACATGAGGGAATGACTTCCATGGTACTAGAGGGAGCTGTAGTGGGCAAAAAGTGTAGAGGAAGACAGAGATTGGAATACGTCAAGCAAATAATTGAGGACATAGGTTGCAAGTGCTACTCTGTGATGAAGAGGTTAGCACAGGGGAGGAATTCGTGGCGGGCCGCATCAAACCAGTCAGTAGACTGATGACCCGAAAAAAATATTAATTTGATTCTGATTTTGTTTGACTTTCCTAATTTGTTCGCACTCTTACGTGTCATTAAAGACTACCTGTTTTGTGTCATTCAACTACTTTCTCTGATAATGAACTAATTTCCTGCATGTGTCTTTCTGAACCAATTTGTGAGGACGCAAATCTGAATCTACAGTATTTCAAGATTGTGTTCTGTCATTTCGGATTCCTGAGGCAAGCTGTTGGCGACCGATCGATCGATAATGCTTACCTGTTCACTAATTGTTTCACTGTCTAAGCCATTATTTGCCGCCCGCTCCATTTCCCCATGCACAATTACCAAATTACTACTTCGAATGTCTGTTAATTCATTACACAGTGGTGTTGATAAACTACGCTCGTGGTCACTATTATTTCTCAGTTTACTTTGGAGCCTAGTGTTACGTTTTTCACACGACATTATTGTCACAATATTGCACACGATAACACAGAAAAACACAATTTGAAGAGCAAAAATAAGAGAACACATTAACAGCCCCTCAGAACTCATCCGCATTTGCTTAATCAAATTACCTGAACATTTACGACACTTTATTTTGGCAGGACGTTGCAAAGACGACATTTACGCTATTCAGGGATTATTACAATAATTGGAAATTGACACTAACAATCGCGGAACGCGAAAACGGGAACACAACTATTACAGGTCACATCTGTCACAATTCCGCGATGACAGAAATAATACACGACAAAGCTATTCTTACAACGTAAATCGTGAACAAAACAGACGCCACCCACATGGCAACCACTGGCAGAGTAATAGTTAGAGAGAATGATCGCTTTTCCATAGTAATGAATGTGACAGAGACAACCATAGAAACAGACAATATGGGAATGAAAATAATTATTATCAAGGGAGACAGAATAACTTTAGACGCAATGGTCCACCACGCAGTTACGATTCAGGGAGAAATTCTTCACCACATGACCGACAAACAAGAAACTATGTAAATTACCGACAAAACGACAGACGTGAATTCCATCAGAACTGGCGAGCTTCAAGCAGGGAAGGGCGTTCTCGTCAAGGTGAATTTGTAGAAGTTAGGTCTCCAAATCCCAATAACGACGCGCGCCAACAAAGAGACAATGACTCGCACCGCAGGCAGCCACGTGAGCTGGCTGGCTCAGCGAAAAATAACATAGACGATAACCTTGAGAAACATTTTAGCATTCCAAACCCGTCGTATACAACATGATAATTGCTGTGAAGTTTAAACTCTGTCCACTAGGAAGAGTAAAGGATTGCACCACATTTCATATGTAAAACCGTTTATTGAGAGATAATCTGCTTTTTAACATAGCCTTTGCCATAAAATTTTTCACTTCATACTACTAGCACAATTTGTCACACTGAGAAACCGTTAACATGCAACAATGGTTTGAAGTTAAATATCCAGTCAAGAACCAAGAGAACTTATTCAAACAGAAATTACGAATGCATTGTTATACTGAACAGACGACACAGTGTTATTGTATGTGTACATTCTTGCTTGTTAGATGCACTATTACATAACGACTATCAGGCTTACATACTTAGAACATATACTGGTACTGCTAATGAAATTTTAATGCAACATTTTGGTTTACTTGAAAAAACATTCTGGATTTAAAGTACTTTCTGTGAGATACCAGATGACTCAGTGGTTAGTTTATGTGACAGCTACACGATTTTATCACGACGCTACTAATGAGTGACAATTTACACTGTTGCATTTGCGGTGTTTCTGTTTTATATCTGCACAGTTTTCTGAATTATTCTGGGAAAGAAAGCATGTTTTAGTAGTAACGTTTGTGGTATAGCTACAATGAGACAGCCTTTTCTGTAGCACAACAATACGTTACAGCACAGTACTTTCTTCATCACGGCAATAAGCGTAATAACTAAGATATCTATACGCAAAGCATTTCACTTTTGTTTATCATGAGGTAAGTACATTGACTTCTGCAGAACTTAGCTTTCGGAGGACGATAACTACGACACTTCCACAAAGATTATCTTACAACAAGACGCACAGTTTAACACTAAAGTAAACGTATTTGAGTGATTAATTTTGTACTTAAAACATTTATTTTTAAAGATTTTTGGATTACAATGATACAAAGGTTTGCATGATACATTTTATTCCATTGCTGTAGTCTGTAACACCTGAGGGTATAATTACATTAATCCTCAGGGGGGTACACGCTTACTTTGTGTACCATGTGTGTGGTAAGCACAAGGAGCCCTAGCTAATATGGTATTTGCTTATACAACTTTACACATCGGTACCATATTTCTCTAATACAGAATTACACAGCTATCTGATCATTTAACTGAGAGACAAACACTTTTTTACTACATCAGTGACAGATGTTTACGTAATTACACGCTTGGATAACTTCACACTTATGAAATTGTATTTTGTCTGTACTTTGTGAAATGTTCATATTTTTTCGGAAACCATTGTGATACTATGAGAGCTTTGAATGATGTATTTGGTATGGGATCATGATTTTTAAAGTACGTTTCAGGCAGATGACACTTTTGACATCAGCAGAGAATTTTTTTTAGGTTTTGAAATTATTGGAGGAAGCTACGACGATTTTGAGAGTTTACTGTGGTGTTATGATGTTATTATTACGACGACTATGTGTATTATGCTATTGCGGTATGTTTATGATCAATAAGCTGATGCTATATGAGTTATTTGATTATGCTACATATCTGTTATGATGAAATATTGAAGAAGTGTCGACGAATAAGGTAAGGAATAATGAGTAGTGGTTAGGGACTCTGGTTTGTGAAAAAGGTTGTTGGAAACCAAGAATTGTACTTTAAGAGTTATGAAATGTATGTAAATGGACATTGTTATATCAATAGGATTTTGTTTCTACAGATGTGTAACGCAAATTCTTGACCTGTGAAATTTTTTATATGAGACTGCCACTGTAGCGGAAACTGGTGTGGTAAATATTTCGGTAAGAAAGTTAAGTGACCACCTGCACGTAATGCGTCGTGGGCACCCAGCTGCGGGACAGCCACCTGACAAAAGAAAGCCATTAGGTGAAAAAAAAAGGTGGCCATTATTCTCGCTATTGACATTCCTTTGTAGAAAGCATGGCAAATACGACACGCTCATTGCTTGGAAAGATACTTTCTTACATCTGCACACCTGATAATGACAAGCGTCTTTCTACAGGAGTTGAGAGAATTTGTACTAACTTATGAAATGTCACATGACTATTGAATGATATTTTTATGCTTTGCCTTTCGTAGTTGCTTATTTCATTTGATATATGGTTTCCGGCTGTGTGGCAGCATTGGTTTTATAAAATAAAATTAAATGCATTTGCTATTGTGAACACTTTCTGTCAACAGATCTATTAAATAATCATTTTATGATCCACATTCTTCGAAAAAGGAGCACTTGGAAAGGAAAGAACAATAAGAAGGGATTAATAACAGTTACTGAATGCTTAATTTTCTTTTCAACTACTAATATGTTTTGTAAAATTAGTTTTGTGGTGCACCACTTTAATGACATAGATATTAATATGTGAATAGACATTTCCCTTTTCTGCATTGTTGTCTTTACTGTAATATCTTTTCTGCTTGAGCTTTGCCTTGTTTAGATATAAGTTATTGCATTTGCTGCTGCTGTTTGCCAGGCATAGTGTTACTGAATTTGACTTTGTATTACTCTGTTAAGCTAGTTTTACTACTAATTTATTTTTCTTGTTGCTGCAGATTGGCCCATATTAGTTGTAATATTGCATTGCTTGGTAATTTAGATTTACTGTAGCTTGCTTTGACAATTTCCATTTTTTCATTGCTGTTCGTATTAAATGTTTTGTGCTGCTGCATTGCCTCGTCCCTTAGTTTAGCATCTGAGCTCAGTAGATTTAAGTTAGCTTAAGAGGGGGTAGACTATATGAGAGAACGAGTTGTAATGAATTGGAAGAAATGTATTGAGAAGTTATACGAAAAATGTACAGAAAGCAGGTATAGGTAGGATTTTCTTGGAAATAAATGATGGGGTAAGATACTGGAAAATAAATAATGAGGTAAGAAATATGTGAATATCTAAATACAGAAAGCATACTTGGATAGGATTTTTTTGGTGGAAACAAATGTTGAAATAAGACGAAAGATCTATGGAATGAAGTTTTGGGTTGAACTGCAGTACCAAATGTTACACTGAAAACAAACCCTGCCCTTTCCTCTTGTGTTATCCCACTATGTGTTTGTGTACCCTTGGGTATTTGTATTCTTCCAGTCTTTACGTGTTTATTTGATGAGAGTTACGTTGTAGAATTTTTCTGATTTATATGTTATTTACTTTGCAAAGATCTTTAGACATTATTCATTCTGTTCTGTTTTAATGCTCATGGGTGAAGTTGATGTTTCAAAAGTTATTCTGATCTTTTATGTATTCACTTATGTCATAATTCCTGTAACACAGATGTATCTGTTTATTTCTATTCTTTTGTAAAGCTTGTACTACTACAAATTTATCTGTATTGTTATGTTCTTTAATAATGTATTTTGTACCTTTGTTATTGTATTCTCATGTTATAAAATTGTAATCGACACCAGTTTATCAAATTAAGTAATTTGTAAGTTACATTTCACTGCACACGTTTCTGCTGGTCATAGTATATGGTCAGTATGTGAGAAGTTAGGACTGTTAGTGTATGCGCGTGTGTTAATAATTCAGCAAGGGACTGGATAACAGCATTGCTGGTTCTAAGGATAATTGCAAAAACTTTGTGATTGGACAAGTGGTGGTTTATGGACTTGCTATATAGTACAAGACTCTTCGATGGTGATTGTGCACCTGCACAGTCGCAACAAGTGGCTGCTAGCCATCTCTACAAGGACTACAGTGGGTCTACAACTTTGATGACTCACCAATACCATTATTTCTACAAGGACTGCAGTGGGCCTGCATCTCTGGTGGCCCACCAATACCGTAATCTCTACGGGGACTACAGTGGGTCTTTTCTGTGATGACCTACCTACCAATATTCTTCAAAACTTCGACTGACTCTGCTGTGGGTTTGCTCTGTTGTGGCCCATTACCTGTCTGCATGTCAAGAGTCAGCACTGCCTTTCCATTGGAAGGACAACACTACTTCTTCAAGACTGCATGGAAATCCACTACTTCCATGTGCATTTTCTTTTACTGCTCAGACTTTGAGAAAACAAACGGCAGTTTTACTGTGATGAGTGATCAGAACTGTCTTTATGTACTGTGAGAAAATTTTAGCTTTTGACCAACGTTGTATCAATAAGTGTGTACATTTGATTTCCTTGTTATGGTAATTATGAAAAAAAATTTCAAATCTGTATTGGCCACTGCCCAAAACAATTTGTAAAATTTTTTGTGGGGAGCATGGGGGCTATGTAAGTAGGCTGTTCAGGTTTTCTTATTGGTAACGCCACGTAGCGCTCTATATGAAAGTCACTGGCTGTGCTGTGTGCAGTCTGTGGATAGTTTGCATTGTTGTCTGCCATTGTAGTGTTGGGCAGCTGGATTAGCGCGTAGCGTTGCGCAGTTGGAGGTGAGCCGCCAGCAGTGGTGGATGTGGGGAGAGAAAACGGCGGAGTTTTGAAATTTGTAAGACGGGATGTCATGAACTGCTATATATATTATGACTTTTGAACACTAGTAAGGTAAATACATTGTTTGTTCTCTACCAAAATCTTTCATTTGCTAACTATGCCTATCAGTAGTTAGTGCCTTAAGTAGTTTGAATCTTTTATTTAGCTGGCAGTAGTGGCGCTCGCTGTGTTGCAGTAGTTCGAGTAACGAAGATTTTTGGTGAGGTAAGTGATTTGTGAAAGGTATAGGTTAATGTTAGTCAGGGCCATTCTTTTCTAGGGATTTTTGAAAGTCAGATTGCGTTGCGCAATAAATATTGTGTGTCAATTTAAACACAGTTATGTATAATATTTCTAAGGGGACGTTTCAGTGTAAGCAGTCTGTTTAGTAGACTTGTTGCACCTGCTACCTGTTCTGCCAATGAATCGCAATCTTTAGTTGAGTCTACCCACAACATTATCTATGAGATCGTTCCAATTTTTAGTTATTTGTAATTGTAATCCCTTTGTATTTAGTTGAATTTGCAGCCTTCAGATTTGTGTGACTTATCGCCTAATCGAAATTTAGCTGATTTCTTGTGGTACTCATGTCAATAACTTCACACTTTTCTTCATTCATGGTCAATTGCCACTTTTCCCACCGTACAGATATCTTATCTAAATCATTTTGCAAGTCGTTTTGATCATCTGATGACTTAACATGACGGTAAATGACAGCATTATCTGCAAACAATCTAAGACGGCTACTCAGATTGTCTTCTATGTCGTTAATATAGATCAGGAACAATAGAGGGCCTATAACACTTCCTTGGGGAATGCCGGATATTATTTCTATTTTAGACTTTCCGTCTATTACTACGAACTGTGACCTTTCTGACAGGAAATCAGGAATCCAGTCGCACAACTGAGGCGATACTCCGTAGGCGCGCAGTTTGGTTAGAAGACGCTTGTGAGGAACGGTGTCGAAAGCCTTCTGGAAATCTAAAAATATGCAATCAATTTGACATCCCGTGTCGATAGCACTTATTGTTTCATGAGTATAAAGAGCTAGTTGTGTTTCACGAGAACGATATTTTCTGAAAGCGTGCTGTGTGTCAGTAAATCTTTTTCTTCGAGGTACTTACACCAGGCGAATTTGGTCGCTGTCACATCAACGTTCGTTCTCTATAATGTTCCTCAAACCACTATAGCACGGTTCTGGCTCCGACACACGTACATTTGTACTGGTGACAGATGACATCGTCGTCGGATACATCGAACATGAAGAGGTTCGCAACTGTCAGCGTGTTTTCGATTACTAACACAGGTCCTATTCAAGCGCAGGAGGAATGCCTGCCATAGCATAATGCAGCTCCCACCAGCCTGCATCCGCGGCGCGCTACACGTTTGGAGCCGCCGTTCACCTCGATGAAGGCGTTTGTGAAAACGACCAGCGGATAGAATAGCAAAATTGTGATTCACCCGAAGAGCCGACACGCTTCCATTGATCGACGGTCGACTCCCCATCCTTCCGTGCCCACTGCAATTGTAACTAACGGTGTCGCTGTATCAACATGTGAAGACGTAGGGGTGATCTGCTGCTGCCGAAACACTTGTGCGTGCCCCAGTATAGTGCTCTTTCGGCAGGGATGCCGCAGTCATTTGCGAGTGCAACCTTTCTCGGCGTATTTCATATACGAAGTCTTCACGGATTGTCAGCCGAGTAGAAAGTCGTCTCGTAGCAACGTTTCGATAGAATGCATCTCCATTATATTCAGGCTTCAGACTTCGCCTGAAGATGATGGAGACGCATTCCATCGAAACGTTGCTACGAGACAACGATGCTACTCGGCTGACAACCCGTGAAGACTTCAAATAAGGCCAGTCATTATCTATTCTGAATGAGATTTTCACTCTGCAGCGGAGTGTGCGCTGATATGAAACTTCTTGGCAGATTAAAACTGTGTGCCCGACCGAGACTCGAACTCGGGATCTTATCCTTTCGCGAGCAGGAGCTCCACTACCTGAGCTACCCAAGCACGACTCACGCCCCGTCCTCACAGCTTTACTTCTGCCAGTATCAGATACTTTCTTCCAGGAGTGCTAGTTCTGCAAGGTTCGCAGGGAAGCTTCTGTGAAGTTTGAAAGGTAGGAGACGAGATACTGGCAGCAGTAAAGCTGTGAGGACAGGGCGTGAGTCGTGCTTTGGTAGCTCAGGTGGTAGAGCACGTGGCCGCGAAAGGCAAAGGTCCCGAGTTCGTGTCTCGGTCCGGCACACAGTTTTAATGTGCCAGGAAGTTTCATATCAGCGCACACTCCGCTGCAGAGTGAAAATCTCATTCAGGATAGAGAATGACTGAGGCATCCCTGCCGAAAGAGCGCAATACTGGTGCATGAACAAGTGTTTCGGAGCACACCGCTCTTCTCCCAGGAAGTTTCATTGTCTATGCTGGTTTACAGAGCAGACAACTTCCGAAACCCAGGTTCTGTGAAGAGTCCTGGACGTCCAACCATTTAGCGTCTGGTGGTAGTTCCAACGTCCTTTTACATCTTTCCGTAGATGCTCACGACGGTAGCACGTCAACATTCGTCGAGCTTCGCCGTTTCCGAGATTGTCGTTCCCAGGCTCTGCCTAATAATAATCAACCCTTTTCGAGGTCGCCTATCTCAACGGATTTCCCATTTTCAGTCCATATCTTCGCTAGGGTGACCCCCCCCCCACCCCCCTGTGTCTGCTTCGCTTACATGCCTTTGTTACCGCGTCACGTGTACGCAATGCCACCAGGCAGCATCCGACATCGCGGAGGCATGGTCATAATGTTTTCGCTTATCAGTGTAACTAGAGGCCTCTATCGCCGACGTCAACCTCTTGGAGAATTATGGAACATCGCAATGCTGCCATGTCATGGTGTCGCGCACTCGCAACGTTTCGACGAGTTTTCTACTCCTCGTCTTCAGGCGAGGTTATATGTAGACGTCGAGTTGGAAGATGGTCAAAACGTTGCGACTACACGCGCCACGACACGGCTGATAACCTCAGTAGATTTGATCAGTTATGGAACACATTTCATGCAGACAAACTATGAAGTACGTAAAATGTATGTGAAAGCCAACATGCGTTCGTCAAAAATAGTCCAGCTAACGAAGGAAAATTAGGAGAAAAATTTCATGCAATCGCAAATTTTTGTACACGGTAGGAGGGAGTTTTGCGAACAAAATACTAAGAATCCTGATTGCTGCTGTGTGAACGTAGGGGTGACAGAGCATTTTACTTTTTCTTGATTATCACGAAACGCACGGCTTCTAGCGAAAATGTACTTTATACAATGCTCAACTCTATTAAATTTCTTTAAAAAGCGGCCCTGTTCATTTTTTCTCAAGGACTAACAGTTTCCGCGTAGCCTGCGCTTTTATAAATAATATTTCAGTGGTATAAATAGAACACCACATCTAAGTGCACTAGGTCCTTATTAAAGGATGTGTGTTGGGGTGTGTAACGTGATTGAAAAGGAGTTTTGAGGGGGGGGGGGGGGGCGGGGAAGGAGGTTGGAAGTGTGAGAGAAGGGACAAGGTCACCGGATTTTGGTCAGGCAAAAGTATTTCACGAAGTTATACCGACCCTTCTGCAGCGCGCCTTATGAATCTGTTGGCGAGACTGAGTGCAGAAATTACCAGAGGGTGTGTATTTTTCATAAAGTGCCTTAACAGTACACGAAATACAGGTATGAGTTACTATTGGTAGTACTGGAATAGAAGGATGAGGGCCTCCGCACACTGTTCTGTTCTCCTAGACGCAAAATCGATTCTTGGTCATCCCGAACGGCAGTTGTAGCGGTCTTTCGGGAAGGTATCGCTTCATTATTCTTCTCCTGGTTTCAATTTTATGATTTCTTTGGCTGTTTGGCTAATTTTCTCCCCCACCACGAGCCCTGCTCTCTTTTCAGTTTGCAAACAGAATATACCTCCCCAGTTTGCCTTGTCCAGTTCTGTAATATGAGTAGCCAAAGTAACTTCAATAAGGTTGTGTTTATGCAGTGTTGTTATTTTATCTACTTACACATGAGAACTTGACAAGAAATGCTGCGGAGGTATAATCTGTCTGTAAACTGAAAAGCGAGGAGCGCTATTGGTGGGGGAAGTTGCCTTTCCCGAAAGAACGCCACAACTGCCGACGGGATGACCAAGAATTCACGTCTGGCAGTGTAGAACAGTGTGCAGGGATCTATGTATGATCTATCCATAACCTTTTCTTCCGTTAGTATCATTAGCAGCTCATATTTGAATTTAATGTTGTGTTAACGCACTTTGTTCAAAATAAGCACCTCATCGGAGTATGTGCGCACAGGGTCGCCACTGATCGATAAAACGATCTGTGGAAGGGTCGATATAGCTTTGTGAAATACCCTGCAGTGGGGTAGAGAAAATGGGGACTCACCTGCTATCACCTTAGATAGTAGATCTACAAAGGAGGGAACTAAAAACTAAAACCAAACATTTCCCGAACTGGCCATGAAGGACCAACGGTACCGACCGGCCGCCGTGTCATCCTCAGCCCATAGACGTCACTGGATGCGGATGTGGAGGGACATGTGGTCAACACACCGCTCTGCTCGCCATATGTCATTTTATGGGATCGGAGCCGCTACTTCTCAATCAAGTAGCTCCTCAGTTTGCCTCACAAGGGCTGAGTGCACCCTGCTTGCCAACACCGATCGGCAGACCGCATGGTCACCCATCCACGTACTAGCCCAGCCCGACAGCGCTTAATTTCGGTAATCTGATGGGAACTGGTGTTACCCCTGCGGCAAGGCCCTTGGCAAGGAGGGAACTAAATGATCGCTGTATGGCGATCAGCCTTCCCACACGCGTCTAACCTCTGTCAACTCCGTATCTTCATATGCCATAGGACAATTTATCCTTCAACTAGGTTCTACTGCACTTAGATGTGGAACATCCATTTAAAACTTGTTTTCAACCCATTTCATTTAACGATAAACATTAGTTTTATACCATTGCGACATCTTTTTTTTTTTTTTTTTTTTTTTTTTTTTGCCGGCCACAGTGGTCTCGTGATTCCAGGAGCGCAGTCCGGAACTGTGCGACTGCTACGGTCGCAGGTTCGAATCCTGCCTCGGGCATGGATATGTGTGATGTCCTTAGGTTAGTTAGGTTTAAGTAGTTCTAAGTTGTAGGGGACTAATGACCACAGGAGTCCCATAGTGCTCAGAGCCATTTGAACCATTTGACACTATTTTTAATAATCTGTGATTTCCTATCCCCTACAGCACGCAAACTATTAGTTCCAGAGAAGAAATGAACAGGACTTTTCTCTTTTTTTCTTTTTTTCTTTTTCGTTTTTTTAGGAAGTTTAATGCAGTTTAAGATTATACAGGAAATCATTTACGGTAAAAGTGATTTTGGAGATACTATAGAAATTCTTCCAATCCATATGTAGCAAATCAGAGCTTAACAGTATTGGTTAGAAACAGTCTTAGTTGCAATTTTAGTTCTTTATTTTTCAACGACGCGTTCCACCTTATTTAGGCATCTTCAGGTTATCTAAATAGAAAACAGAGGACAAATACATCTATTTAAGAATTGCGATCGCGTTGTGCAGACTTGGATAACCTATAAGCGTGTATAAACACATCAACTGTTGAAAGAGCAAAGACCTTAATTTGGTATTTCTTAGAAAATTCTTTAGTCGGTGTAGCCAAAAGATATCGTCGAATATATCAGACCAACATCTCCTTCGTTAAAATCAGTAAAAACTAGAAATATAAAACAGTAAAATCATTTCCTTTTCTAGATGGACGCGAGTGACACCAAGACCTGCATAACGCGTTCCCGTCCACAGGAGCGAGTAACAGAATGAGATGGGGTCTCAGGAAGTAAAGCATAATGCGCCACAGCGTCGTGTGCCAGTACTGAAGCCTAATACAGAATCACCTCAATAGGTGGCAGCAGTGATAAGAATGAGAGATCGTAAACTGGATACACATACCCACTAAAACTTTATAAATGTCTTACGATTTAAAACCTGGTTGCTAAATCTCTGTCTTACCACTATATAATCTATCTGATACCTTCTACTATCTCCAGGATTCTTCCATTTATACAACCTCCTTTTATGATTCTTGAACGAAGTGTTAGCTGTCCAGCGCATAGTGTTGCGGTCTGTGTGTGGGTATCTTGGTTTCTTAGAACTGTGAAACTCTGGCCATGGAATGTAATATTCTGGAGGCAATGAAAATTCATGAATATGACATGTTGCTAGCAATCGTTTGCAATAAATAGAGGCTCATTTCCTCTTCCGAAACCAGACTTGCCGTGACGAAGGTCGTTGTATTACGGTGGAAACACTGGTTTTAGATTCATAATTATAGTATTTTATAGAATCACGTGGAATTTAATCACCAATTGGAGACATGTCATAGTGCATGTTTCATTCGCATCGATTTGAATCAGTTATTATGTAAAGGTCATGACTCCAATTTTTTACAAATTCAGATTTCAGTACTTTTGCATTCTTCATCTGTAGACGCACGCACCTGTGTTGAGAACTTCATGACTTTCTGCCTTTAAAGCCAAGAAAATCGTTGCCAAAATTTTTAGTTGGTATAAAAATGTCATGAGTCCAGGACTCATGACGTTTTCATACTATATCTTCTCATTAGTTTTATTTTAAAAAATTTAAATCGCTGGGAGTAGGCTATGGTCTATGACCCTGCATCGACAACAATAAAATTTTACCAGTACCGATTTCATTATCTATTGTTGGCACCACATTGTAGGACAAATGTTGTGCGGTTGTTGTGTAATCTTTCGTTAGTAATGGCAATTTAATCAGAAAAGAGAGCATGGACTCAAATGAAGAAGGTAACAGCCATAACACAACACGACAAAAGGCATACGGCACTATGATAAATACAAACACATCATAATAAAGAAGACTAGATTGTGAAGAGAAGCGTACATTACCTACAAAAGAAAAAAAAACGTTCCTGCAACTGGTATGCCTGAAAAAAATTTTCAGTGCTTTCCTATCTGGGGACACTCTTTCCTACTTTGTGATAGGGTGTTTCGGGATTTAAGAAGAAAGTTACGTTAAACTCATAGAGTTTACAATGTGAAAGAATGTATTGAACTTTTTCTTCATTCTGCCAATAAAAAGAACATTGAAGATAACAATATTGTTAAAATAATAAGGACTGGTGGCCAAATCTTTTTAAATGTAATTCCCTGAGTTTAGAAACAGCCGGCCGGGGTGGCCGAGCGGTGCTAGGTGCTAAAGTCTGGAACCGAACGACCGCTACGGTTGCATGTTCGAATCCTGCCTCGGGCATGGATGTGTGTGATGTCCTTAGGTTAGTTAGGTTTAAGTAGTTCTAAGTTATAGGGGACTGATAACCTCAGATGTTAAGTCCCATAGTGCTCAGAGTCATTTAGAAACAATGCGAAAAGACAGTTCAATGAAAGTCAAAGTCAGTGTTTCACAGTACAATATGTTTGAGTATGGCAGCGACATTCCAGCGCCATTAGTAGCCCGATCACTCATTGATGGAATCACTCAAAACCCTTTCAGACTTTTAAAACCCCTAGGAAATATCAGACTCCCAACAACCTTAGCACACGGAATGAAATGTCCTATAAACAAAATTAAGATAAACGTTACAAAAAGAATGGAACACTACATCCCGGAGGTGCACAAAAACTTTTATATTGATTTATTGACTTGGCCTACAACAGCTGATAAGGTGAAAATGTATGAAACTTACAGAAAATATTGCAACAATGCTTATCTGTAATGACGATTATGTTAAAGTACTATTTGTAAATTTTGTTTATTAATAAATTCCCCAAATTCGATAGTTGTACTATTATTTATTTTGCCGGCCGCTGTGATCGAGCGGTTCTAGGCGCTTCAATCCGGAACCGCGCTGCTGCTACGGTCGCAGGTTCGAATCTTGCCTCGGGTATGGATGTGTGCGATGTCGTTAGGTTAGTTAGGTTTAAGTAGTTCTAAGTTCTAGGGCACTGATGACCTCAGATGTTAACTCCCATAGTGCTTAGAGCCATTTGAACCATTATTTTAATTTGGTTCAAAAAGTTTATGAGTCCAAGATACAAAAAAATTAATTTGAAGAAAATTGATGATCTGAAGATGTAGATTTAATGGTTTCCAGGTACACCAGAGTATAAAAGGTCCAAGTACTTCATATCTTCTACTATCAAAGCATGAAAAAGTTTTCATTAAAAATCTCAAAATCATGTTATATGGTCTCATGACATTTTCATAATAACCATTCATTTATACTATCACCTACTGAAATACAGGGCGAGTCAAAAGTCCTTGGACACCTTGATAAGTTGGATGATTAAAGGGAAAATTGGAATGTGATGATGGGAACATAGGTTTGATGTGGGGCCGCAACTCTTGGAGTGTATGTCATTCATGGCCGCCATCTTGAAAGCCGCCATTTTGGATTCATGTCATTTTTTTAAAAATGGGAAGGGGGTGTATGACACATCAGATAACACTCTCTTGAGCTATGAAATTTAGTGGTGTAATTTGTTTTTGTCTATCTTGTACAGTACAGAGGTTATTAATGTACAAATTTGGGAAATTACCATCATACAGACTGCAACAACACATGTTCTACATATTGTCCAACCCGTGCAATGCACAACTGTAGTCGCCGCAACCACATTACAAACCTCTAAACTGTACAGGATAGACAAAAATAAATTACACCACTCAATTCCAGAGCTCAAGCGAGTGTTATTAGATGTGTCATACACCCCCTTCCGACTAAAAAAAAAAATGACTTGAATCCAAAATGGTGGATTTCAAGATGGCGGCCATGAATGACATTCACTCCAAAAGTTGTGGCCCCAAGTCAAACCTATTTCCAATCATCGCTTTTCAATTTTCCCTTTAATCTTCCAACTTATGAAGGTGTCCAAGGACTTTTGACTCGCCCTGTACTACTACTCCTCAAGCATTTCGTATAGGTGACCTTGAGAAATGAGTAGATAAGTTTATAAACTCTATGGTCTGTTGTCGCCGAGAGAGTGGTAAGTCAGAGGGGCCTTTTGAACTCAGGTGAGGGACAAACTTTCCAGCAAGGAGCGCACATGTCGCCGTACCCAGGCGTCCCTGAACGCAGCGCTCGTTTACCTGCAGAGTTGCCCCGGACCTGGGGACCTCGGCGGAGGATTTCCTTGATGGGAAGAGGGGGAGGAGGGTCCGGAGGTCATTAGAGGGCAGTGACCGCTCACCGCTCCCTCCGGCCGGGAGACAGACGGCGAGAGTGCGGCGCGCAGCCGGAACTCTTAATTAGCGAGTTTTAATGCGGCGCGCGCTAATAAACAGGATAAAAACTCCTGCTGGGGCCTAACCTCCAGGACTTCTGCAGAGTCGTGGCGCCGCGGGAGGGAGGGCTGGCCACTCCGGAATAAACAGCGACGACGCCGTTAGGGAAACGCACGTGGTTTCACGTGTCGACCGCGTGAATCACAACCACCTTTAGTGTCTGTGCACTTCAACACACTGTTTTGCTGCGTTGCCCCCAATGGCGTCCCAGTGTAGGGAAGACCGGGGGAAATAGCGACACCTTAAGAGATCTTTCGTTTCCTTTTCGAATCCACCACTTCCACCGAAAAAGCACTCACAGCTTCTATGATCCAAAAAGGTAAAACGTATAGCTGTACGAGAAAAAATCGGAAAATGTTGAATACTTTCGGAGGTAAATAAATATTTCCTTCAGTCTGCACCCTGTCATTACCGCCTGGAGTACCTGCATAATAGCAACACCATTACAGGATAATGCTACCAGTAGGAAATATAGAGGCAATAAAATTTCTATCCTATGGGAGTAACATTTTTTCCGGCTTTGGGGTACGTCAATTCAATCAATTTTTAAAGTTTACCGCCTTTCCAACAGCCCACTACTGTTTCATTTCTTTCGTCTTGCTTTGTTTTCTTCCTCGGGGATTTGGATAGTTCGCGTGGCTATCAGTGTGGCTTGAAACTTCTCTTTCTTGGCTCATCTGGCTCTGAGCACTATGGGACTTAACTTCTGAGGTCACCAATCCCATATAACTTAGAACTACTTAAACCTAACTAACCTAAGGACATCTCACACAACCATATCCGAGGCGGGATTCGAACCTGCGACCACAGCGGTCGCGTGGTTCCAGACTGTAGCGCCTAGAGCCGCTCGGCCACTCCGGCCGGCTCTTCTCTTTCTTTCTTTTCGGTCCTTTTCGCAGTTTGCGGTTTCTGAAAAGAATTTTTTTCCTGCGAAAGTAGTTAACATTTTTTTGTTAATGTGTCTGGGTTCTACGTCTACATGTACATCGATACTCCGCAAGCCACCCGACGGTATGTGGCGGAGGGTACCTTGAGTACCTCTATCGGTTCTCCCTTCTACTCCAGTCTCGTATTGTTCGTGGAAAGAAAGATTGTCGGTATGCCTGTGTGTGGGCTCTAATCTCTCTGATTTTATCCTCATGGTCTCTTCGCGAGATATACGTAGGAGGGAACAATATACTGCTTGGCTCGTCGGTGAAGGTATGTTCTCGAATCTTCAACAAAAGCCTGTACCGAGTTACTGAGCGTCTCTCTTGCAGAGTCTTCCACTAGAGTTTATCTGTCATCTCCGTAGCGCTTTCGCGATTACTAAATGATCCTGTAACGAAGCGCGCTGCTCTGCGTTGGATCTTCTCTATCTCTTCTATCAACCCTATCTGCAATGGATCCCACACCGGTGAGCAGTATTCAAGCAGTGGGCGGACACGTGTAGTGTAACCTACTGCTTTGTTTTCGTATTGCATTTCCTTAGGATTCTTCCAATGAATCTCAGTCTGGCATCTGATTTACCGACGATCAACTATATATGATCATTCCATTTTAAATCAATCCTAACGCCTACTCCCAGATAATTTATGGAATTAACTGCTTCCAGTTGCTGACCTGCTATACTGTAGCTAAATGATAAGGGATCTTTCTTTCTATGTATCTGCAGCACATTACACTCGTGTGCATTGAGACTCAATTGCCATTCCGTGCACCATGCGTCAATTCGCTGCAGATCGTCCTGTATTTCAGTACAATTTTCATTGTTACAACCTCTCGATACACCACAGCATCATCTGCAAAAAGCCTCAGTGAACTTCCGATCTCATCCACAAGGTCATTTATGCATATTGTGAATAGCAACGGTCCTATGACACTCCTCTGCGGCACACCTGAAATCACTCTCACTTCGGAAGACTTCTCTCCATTGAGAATGACATGCTGCGTTCTGTTATCTAGGAAGCCTTCAATCCAATCACACAAGTGGTCTGATAGTCCATATGCTCTTACTTTGTTCATTAAACGACTGTAGGGAACTGTATCGAACGACTTGCGGAAGCCAAGAAACACGGCATCTACCTGTGAACCCGCGTCTATGGCCCTCCGAGTCTCGTGAACGTATAGCGCGACCTGGGTTTCACACGATCGTCTTTTTCGAAACCCATGATGATTCCTACAGAGTAGATTTCTAGTCTCCAGAAAAGTCATTATACTCGAACATAATGCATGTTCCAAAATTCTACAACTGATCCACGTTGGAGATATAGGTCCATAGTTCTTCACATCTGTTCGAGGTCCCTTCTTGAAAACGGGTTTGACCTGTGCCCTTTTCCAATCCTTTGGAACGCTACGCTCTTCTAGAACCCTACGGTACACCGCTGCAAGAAGGGGGTAAGTTCCTTCGCGTACTCTGTGTAAAATCGAACTGGTATCCCATCAGGTCCAGCGGCCTTTCCTCTTTTGAGCGATTTTAATTGTTTCTCTATCCCTCTGTCGTCTATTTCGATATCTACCATTTTGTCATCTGTGCGACAATCTAGAGAAGGAACTACAGTGCAGTCTTCCTCTGTGAAACAGCTTTGGAAAAAGACATTTAGTATTTCGGCCTTTAGTCTGTCATCCTCTCTTTCAGTACCATATTGGTGACAGAGTGTCTGGACATTTTGTTTTGATCCACCTACCGCTTTGACATAACATCAAAATTTCTTAGGAATTTCTGCCAAGTCAGTACATAGAACTTTACTTTCGAATTCACTGAACGCCTCTAGCATAGCCCTCCTCATACTAAATTTCGCTTCGCGTAATTTTTGTTTGTCTGGAAGGCTTTGGCTATATTTATGTTCGCTGTGAATTTCCGTTTGCTTCCGCAGCAGTTTTCTAACTCTTGAGTACCTGCGTAATGTCGACACCATTAAGAGGTAATGCTACCAGTACGAAATAGAGAGGCAATATAATTTCTATCCTATGAGAGCAACATTTTTTCCGGCTTTGAGGTACATCAAATCAATCAATTTTTAACTTTTTGCGCCTTCATAACAGCCCACTACTGTTTCATTCTTTTCGTTTTGCTTTGCTTTCTTCTTCGGTGTTTTGGATAGTTCGCGTGGCTATCAGTTTGGCTTGAAACTTCTCTTTCTTTCTTTTGGGTCACTTTTTTGCAGTTTGCAGTTTCTTAAAAGGATTTTATTGTTTTATTTTTTTGCTGCGGAAGTAGTATAAATTTTTTGATAATGTATTTGGATCCATTCTGTCGATGTATGTACAAAAATCAATTCTTCTTTTCCTCACTGTGTCTGACAGTTTTTCGGTAGTCCGGTAAAGGGTTTTATTTCTGTATTAGTTTCTTGTTGCTGAATCTGGGACCAAGTATTTTTCTTAATGTCTTCCTTCCTTCGATCCAGATCAATGTATGGACAGTGTTTCGGCTGCGTACAAAGCTTAATTACTGAGTTGTAATGTCTTATTTTTGCATTACATGTGAGGGACTTTTCGTTATTTGTGTTTCTGGTGAGTTGGAAGACCAGTTCAGCTTCACTTCCTCTAGATTCCATTGCTCTTTTCTCGAGACCATTTCAGTTGATCTGTTCTCCAAGACATTTGAACTCTATTACGATCTCGATTTTTTATTCTCCCACTTTAATACTTTTTTGTGGGTATTTTATGTTTGTCATTATCTTGGTCTTTTCGAAGGAGATTTTGGGAGCTATTTTTTCTCATTTTCAGGACTGGGCATGTAATTTTATATCGTCTGCAAAGTCTAGGCAGTTGACTTTGAAGCCTCTGGTATTTTGTTCCTAGTCGGTTTTCACTATGGATCTACGTGTTGTACTGAATACATTTTGTAGGGAAGAGTCTCTCCCCTTGCCGTATATAGCTTTTATCTCGAAAATGTCGGAGAGCTCTCCCATGAATTTGACTTTGAAGTATGTGTCGATAAGGGTTTTTCGGATTGGGTTTGTGGTTTCGTTGTCTAGGTTTAATTTTTTTTACTATAGAGATGAGGGATTCCCGATCTGTTGAGTCGTTTGCTTTTTGAAGTCCATTAAGTGTGATACATTTTATTATCTTAGCATGTTTTTCGAAAATCGTGTTCGAGTTGAGAAGAAAGAAAAGAAACTCTGTGGATACTTGTTGCTAATGGCTGTCATAATCTTATTTTAGGATTTCTCTTTTTAAGTCACAAAACCCTGTCTTCTGCAGCCGTTTTGGTAATTACACTGACATTGCACCTAATTCCTAATTTTAGGACAATGTCATAGGAAATTCGCCGCAACTCAAACAGAAAAATGCCACAGAAGAATTGTGCCAATGCAGTCACATGCCTCACTAAATCTGTTCAGGAGTAAAAGCAGATCTGTTCCCTGCGTAAGGTTTCTTGTCTGAATTTCATTTTACTCGATCATAAAGTGCACTTCTCGGTTATGTTCAGCTCCTCTGAGACACCGTTCATCGATCTCCCTGAGTTCACTAAACTTAACGCTTTTTTTCAGGGTTCCTAGTCCATTTAGCCTTCTCTGATATTTTTCTCGTTCTCAGTATTTGAAATTAGATGTCAAACGTTACTCAAGAGAAAGCAAACTGTCGAGACTGCCCCACATTCGTCTGTCAGACATCACAGCGGAGAGCAGACTTTGATAGGTCTGCCGACGCTCGAAAAATTACGAAACCAAAGGTAAAAGATGCACTAGGAAACATACTATATATCTGCATTGTATTTTTTACTGTAAAAAAAGTGTTGAAACGCCTACCTCGATAGTAAAAACCAAAAATAACTTCAAAATTCAATAAAAGTTCATTTTCAGCGCCAGAAAAAGAGTCGACACAAACAACCTCAGTCTTCAGTTTTCATTCGATATCAGGAAATATCTCTTTACCATAAAAGCTTTTCCTGCTATTGCCAGGCTCCACTTTATATCATCTTTGCGGCGACAATCGTTAGTTATTTTTCTGACCACATCAAAAATCTCATCTCCCTCTCATAGTGCATCATTTCTTAATCTAATTCGCCCACCATCGCCTGATTTAAATCTACTAAATTCCATTAACCTTGCGTTACTATCATCAGTGTACGTCTCGAAACCCCATTTTGATGCCGCGATACACTCCGTTCAACTGCTCTTCCAAGTCCTTTGCCATCTCTTACAGAACTACAAACCGCCATGTTTTAATTATTACTCCCCCAACATAAATTCCTTCCCCAAATTTCTCCTTGTTTTCCTTCACAGCTTGCTATAAGTACAGATTGAACGACACCGGATAAAGGCTACAACCCTGCCTAACTCCCTTCTCAAGAACTGCTTCCCTTTCAGGAACTCTGATTACAGAATAAGCAAGTTATGTAGATGTATCTGTACGTACATGTTTCAGATACTTACAATCAAAAGAAGTTCTGATGCAACATATAAAGTGCAATGGAAAACGGCTGTCATCCACGTACTCCGTAACAAAGGGCCCAAAACATTCCCTAACCACTTCAGAGATATCTCACTCTCAGACTAACACACAACATATTCAAGCAGAGCAGAACGCCAACTAGACCATCAGCTGGGAGAAGCCCAAGCGGGTTCCAGGAAAGGAAGTTCCTTCTCAAAACAAATACTAAATCATACATTATCACTTTCATTAGATTCCAAAAAGCATAGATTCAATACACCAGGAATTCTTCATTTCTGTAGTAAAAGAACTAAACGTAGACAAAAAAACCACAACCCTAATCAGAGAAGCCCTTCGCAACATCAATTGCTTAGCCTTAGCACATGATATGGGATTACAAGCTGAGACTTCGGAAGAAGCCAATGAAGAGTCCCTCGGACAACAAAACCAAGGTTTGAAAAATCTCTTTCCAGAAGCCAAAAATAATTACAAGCATAAAAACAAAAACTTTTTAAAGCGGGTGAACACAAAGTAGAATGTGTCACAGAATTCAAATATCTCGGGGAATTGACCAGCAGGAATGCTTTGGAGGAAAGGGCAATGGAACTACACTGAAGCGGCAAAGAAACTCAGACCTGCCTAATATCGAGTAGAACCCTCGCGAGCACGCAGAAGTGCCGCAACACGACGTGGCATTGAGTCGACTAATGTCTGAAGTAGTGCTGTAAGGAACAGATACCATGATTCCTGCAGGTCTGCCCATAAATCCGTTAGAGTATGAGGGGCTGGAAATCCCTTCCTAACGGCACGGTGCATGGCATTCCAGATGAACTCAGTAATGTTCATATCTGGGGAGTCTGGTGGCCAACGGAAGTGTTTAGCCCTTGAAGAGTCTTCCTGGAGCCACTCTGCAGCAATTCTGGACGTGTTGGGTGTCGCATTGTCGTGCTGGAATTGCCCAAATCCGTCGGAAGGTACAATGGATGTGAATGGATGAAGGTGATCAGCCAGGATGATTACATGCGTGTCACCTATCTAAATCGTATCTAGACGTGTCAGGGGTCCCATATCACTCCAACAGCACACAACATTACAGAGCCTCTGCCAGCTTGAACAGTCCCCTGCTGACATGAAGTGTCCATGGATCATGAGGTTGCCTCCATATCCGTACACGTCCATCAACAGTCCAGTGTCAATTTTGACGGCGTTAACCTTTGTGTCGAGCAGTCATCAAGGGTAAATAAGTGGGCCTTCGGCTCCGAGAGACCATATCGATGATGTTTCGTTCAACGGTTCGCACGGTGACACTTGTTGATGGCCCAGCATTGAAATCTGCAGCAATTTGCGGAAACGTTGCACTTCTGTCACATTTAACGATTCACTTCAGTCGTCGTTGGTCACGTTCTTGCAGGATCTTTTTCCGACAGCAGCGATGTCGGAGATTCGATGTTTTACCGGATTTATGATATTCACGGTACACTCGTGAAAGAGATATATGGGAAAATTCCCACTTCATCGCTACCTCGGAGATACTGTGTCCCAACGCTCGTGCGACGACTGTAACACCACGTTCAAACTCAAACAGATCTTGATAATCTGCTACTGTAGCAACAGAAACAACTGCGCCAGACACTTGTTGCCTCATATAGGCGTTGCAGATCGCAGAGTCGTATTCTCCCTGTTTACATATCTTTGTATTTCAATACGCATGCCTATATAGGTTTCTTTGGCGCTCCAGTGTAGGACGAATAAGGTTGAGCTGGCTTACCAACCCACCGAAAACATAAGCAGCGACTGGACAAAAATATGGAAAGACCGTGAGAAATGAATGCATGAACATCAATGCAGATGGCAACCAAGCCTGCAGGTGGCGATCGCTATTGAATTTGACCAGAGACGGCACCTGTGCGGGTCACCAATACGTTGTGTCAGACGACGTCACAACAGTATTCTGTGTTGTTTTCACTGAAATATGTCGGATCTAAGTAGATTCCAACGAGGACAAGTTGTTGGTGCTCCTATGGCGCGTTTTTCCCTTACCAGAAGAGCCGAAGTGTTTCAAGACTCACGGTACCCAATATATACGAGAAAAAGCGGAAAAACATCACTCGTTAAGGGACAATGCGAAAGGAAGTGTGTGTTGCGTGATCGTACCAGTCGGTCACTGAAGGGGACTGTGGCGAAAAATAAGAGGACGACAGATCCTAAAGTCACTGCACAACTGAATGTCGCACTCGCGAACCCTGTCAGGGGAAGAACAAAGGAAGGGAGAGGTCCTTAAGCAGAGAACTGAAGGGCGAGCTGGGATCGCGGAATGCACTGCCTGGATCTAGAAGACGTGACGCCGAAACCATACAACCTGAACTGTGGAGCAATGGAAGAAACTCATTTGGGTGACTGTTGTTTCACACTGTTTTCAAGGTCTGCCTGAGTTTAGATCCGAGAGTGGCACATGGCGGAGGTTCGTTTACAGTTTCGGTACCAATATTGTGGTATTCCATCCATCCCAATGACTATCCTGAGAGGTCACATTACTGCTGACCATTACGTGACCACTTTGCTTGGTGAGGTCCATCCCGTGGTAGACTGTTTGTTCCCAAATGGTGATGCTGTGTTCAAGGCAAACAAGCTGTAAGAGGTCCATGACTAAGGAATTTTGCTAGCACACTCGAGCAGATGTAATTTCGATCGATTTCCCACGCGCTGCCTCCGATATGTACGCTATAAGAGAATCTCAGACCAAAGAGCAGCGTTGGCTGCAGTAGGAACTGTGTAGCAGTAGGAGTGAGTAGTTGCTACCAGTCATGTGTGTGGAGTTGGCTGCGCCGGTCGTGGGGAGCGATGGCAGAGCCTGAGCGATCTAGTATAACGTAAAAGCAGCCTCACGCATATGTACTGTTGTTATATCAAGCCCCATGTAAATGTTTTTTTGAAAAACACCTCTTAATAATAATCTTTCTTATAAAATTTAACTTTTGACAATCATTCATCCCAATTTAAAGAATTTATTAATTTCTGCAATCCAGGGCCATCCCGATTATTGTAAAGAAAAATAAGTTGTTTCTTTTTATACATGACAAATCTATCGGCCAGCATTGCACTGAGCTGTGCCACAAAAATTTCTTATAGGAGCACAGATATACGCGTTATCTGGCGACTTCATTGAGGTAAGAATTTTCAATTTATTCAGAATGATCTTTCAGGGCCATCACGCAGCACTGCTGACGTCCAAATTTACCAGTTTAGATTCACAATCAATTATTGAGAGGTTATAAGTGAGCCACAATTTTATTGAGATATTAGTCGCATTGTATTATTGGTAGGTTACGGAATTTATCTGTTGCGAGGTTACACTAAATGTCAATTATATACATTTTGTTTATCTGTTGGGCGGTTACAAAGTACCCTGTTGATACAGCTCGCATTGTCCACAGTCACCAGAATTCGACATTATTCAGCTTTTGTGGCGTGCTTTGGAGAGAACGGTGCGTGAATGCTACGTATCTCCATCATAACTAGCTGACGCCTTGTACAACAGGAAACACCTCTCAATGAATGTGGTAATAGGACACTATAGAGGGCAATCAAACTCGAAGCTATCTAGCCATCCGTCACCAGCAGTGGGAAATGTCGGGATGGTTCCTCTGAAAGGGCACGGTCGATTTCCTTTCCCAAGCTTCCCTAATCCGATGGCACCGCCGACTTCGATGTGTGGTCCCCTCCCCCAAACCAACTAACCAGCAACCAACAATGGTTGAATTGAAAGGTTGGAGATGGAAGAAAGGAAGATACTGAGCAGAATCCTACACCCAATTTTCATAACAACAAACTAATCCACATTAGAAATGAAGGCCCTTTACCAAACAACCGAAAAACTATAAGATATGATGGTGGTTTGAAAAATTCTCGGTATCATCACGATAGGTCACCGCTAGCACGAGTTGTTCACGTGATATTCATTGGACTGTTGCCTGTAAACACGTGCTTCGACAGTGCTATTGGAAGAGAGCTCTATTGTGCGAACATGGAAAAAAATCGAGATTCGAGCAGTGATTAAGTACTTCTTAAAGAAAGGTATGAAAGCAAAGGACATTCATGCCGATTTCCAGATACACTGGGGGACTCTGCTCCTTCATTGCCAAGTGGAAAAATGAATTTAAATTTTGTCGAGAGAGATTAGTGGTCGACCGAGCGAGGTGGCCCAGTGGCTAGCACACTGGACTCGCGTTCAGGAGGACGAGGATTCAATTCCGCGTTGGGCCATACTGTTTTAGGTTTTCCGTGATTTCCCTAAATCGCTTCAGGCAAATGCCGCGATGGTTCCTTTGAAACAGCACTGTCGACTTCCTTCCCTAATCCGATGTCCTCGCTGTCTGGTCTCCTTCCCCAAACAACCCAACCCCCAAGTTTAGTGGTTGGCCAAGATGTGCACCACTCCAGAAGTCACTGTAAAAATGCACAAAATGGTCATGGAGGATCGCAAATTGAAAGTGCGTGAAACTGCTCACGCTTGCTAGATGTCATCTGAAAGGGTATATCAAATTTTGACTGAAGAATTAGAAATGAAAAAATTATCTGCTACGTGGGTGCCGCGACAAGACAATGCGCTCCCGCACACATGAATTGTTGCCACAGCCACCTTATTCAACTGGTAAGGCTCCGTCAGACTTCCATCTCTTCCCAACACTGAATATTTTCCGTGGTGGACGAAGATTCACTTTAAACGAAGAATTGGTGGCCGGAGTTGACAACTATTTTGCAGGCCTGGAGGAAACTCATTTTCGAGATGAGATCAAGGCTCTGCAACATCGTTGGACCAAGTGGATTAATCTACAAGGAGACTATATTGAAAAATATAAAAAAAAGTTTCAGTGATGTAAGTACTTTTTTCTATTCCTTTACAAGAACTTTTTAAACCAGTCTCGTATAATGAGGAATACAATAACTAACGTTTATGGATATTGTGTAATACCAGACCCAAATTGACTAACCAAATAATTTGTGGCTACTCTCGCGACAATAAAAATCAAACCCACTTTGTGTAAGAGAAAGAAAAATAAATTAAAAGAACATCAAATCACAGAAAATATCGTCACAGATATAACTGGAGAAAAAGTCCAAAGAGAAGCAGAATAGGTTTTAAGTCATTATCAAAACCATACGAACGATGAAAATGACTGAAGAAGAAGGGAAAGCAAGAGCAGAAAGAATAAAACACTACTGCGCAAAAAGAATGGCAGAGAACACCAGAAAGTGCTTGATGTAACGTACTGCAGGTTCGGGTGAAAGGAAACAAAAACTTTTTTACAGAAAGCAACCGTTTAACTCTTGAAAGCCAGTAGCAGTGTTTTCCATAACCGTATAATAGCCACTGTTTGCAGTACGAAGTTAGCGGTCGCT
Source organism: Schistocerca gregaria (assembly GCF_023897955.1). NCBI lineage: Eukaryota > Metazoa > Arthropoda > Insecta > Orthoptera > Acrididae > Schistocerca > Schistocerca gregaria. The sequence goes on from NC_064929.1 coordinate 70,648,685, forward strand.
TTGTACTACAGTTTCGCGCGACAAATACAAATCAGATACAAACGCCAATTAAACCAGTCGATTACGCCGCAGAGCTTACGTACGCCAGCGGAACGGCGACAGAGAGCTACAAACTAGCGCTTTGCGGCGCCACATTCGCAATGCCGCCCTTCGCAGCCATTTGAAAGAGCCGGGCCTGCGAGCGCTTCCGCCGTTTCGTTTCATTTGTTCCGAACAAATGAGCGCGCGCGGCCGCCGGCGCTGCCATCTAGCGGCGGCGAGGCAGAAGCTGCGCCGTGGGGTTGAGCGGTCGGCATTCCAGCGCCAGTTAATATCAATGATGACGCACGGCCGTAATCGCTTATAATCTGTTTCAATTGCCCCGTCCGAAGCGATATGCCCGTTCCGAGAGCGCGCGCCCGCTTCGGGACCGTCTATCATTTCATTCGGCGGCATTGAATCTAGCCTCGCGGGGGAGGCGGGGGCAACGTAATGACAGGCCGCCGTGACGGACAAAACAGCATCGTTAGCGCTGACCGCCACATCGGCTGCAAATAAAAGACGGAATGTCCCACAGCCCCCACTGGCGGCCAGTTAACAGAGATTAATGAAGATTTAAACGGTCGCGCACACGACCAGAAAAGAAGCAAAGCGATTTCAGTGTTAGCACTTTCGTGACCTCTTTTGTCATGCACAGTATCTTTTTTTTTTCTTTTATTTTGCAGGCAAACGGCGTCCAATTTTTGCCCCGTTGTCATAGCATCGACCCTTTGACGTTTTAGAGGAAGTACCGACTCTTAAATCTCCTGATAACAATCTACCAGCAACTCAGGAAATTATTACCTTCAGTCGTAAAATAAAATGATTTACGTATTATCTCTATTAGCTGGGTCGTTTTAGAAACAACACCTCCATAACACATGCACAGCTGAAGCAGATACGCGTATCAACCGCAGAACGGTCGGTAACTGCAAATCGAACTTTTATTTACCTTCTGTACCCAGATTCCCTTTTCTACGGTTCAATTTGCTTAAATGGAAAAGAAACAAAAGCGAATGCTCATGTTTCTAATGTGTATGGGAATTGGACATATGTCCAAATTTCTTTCTCTCACTTGCCTCTCTTTGTTAATCTCTTCCCCCCCCTCTTTTTGTTCACCTCCTCCTCCTTACCCCTCCCCCCCCCCCCCCGCCTCGCTGTGTCTAACACGTCCTTCCTCTCTGTCCATCTTCCCATCTTCCACTCCCCCCCCCCTCACTCTCTCTCTCTCTCTCTCTCTCTCTCTCTCTCTCTCTCTCTCTCTCTCTCTCTCTCTCCCCATCTCCTCCTGCCGCCTCTGTCTCCCCCTTTCTGAGACCATCACCTCCTCTCACTTTCTCTGTCCATCTTCTTCTCCCTTCCTCTCTCTTCATCTCCTCCTGCCCCTCCTGCCTATGTCCTCCTTCCATTTTTCTACGTCCATTTCCTCCCACCCCTCTGTCCACCTATGCCCCACTTCCTCTGTCTGCCTTCTCCTCTCTATACATCCCCCCCTTCCCGTTTTCTATGTCCATTTCCTCTCCCCCCCCCCTGTCCATATCCTTTTTCCCTTTCTCTCTAACCGTGACACTTGTTTATTGTTATTGTAAGCTCTAATTCTGTGCCCGCATCTCGTCGTCGTGCGGTAGCGTTCTAGCTTCCCACGCCCAGGTTCCCGGGTTCGATTCCCAGAGGGTCAGGGATTTTCTCTGCCTCGTGATGGCTGGGTGTTGTGTGATGTCCTTAGGTTAGATAGGTTTAAGTAGTTCTAAGTTCTAGGGGACTGATGACCATAAATGTTAAGTCCCATAGTGCTCAGAGCCATTTAACCATTTTTCTGATTCTGTAGTAGTATTCTAATCATAAACGAATAAGCCATAAACATAACTTTCCTATTTGCTGATAAGGTTTCACTATTGTATTTTGTGTATACGTGTCTAAACGTTTATTACAGTTACATGTAAAAACATGAAGTAAATTGGAAAACTACATTTTGAGATTTTTGGTAACAATATTTACCCATTATATATCACATATATATATTTATCAAAAATATACATATATTAAGGAATTATGTACCTAAAAACACGCCCATATTACAATTCAACTTCGAGTCAAAATTTGACAGCTGTCGGTCAAGAAATACAGCTATTAACGATTTTGAACATAACATTTACATTTTTACAGTGTCTCCTCTTTTATTACATATTACAATCGCAAAGAAAGAAGATCTTGACAGATGTGAAACTTACTAAACTATCAGTTTAATGAGTCACAGCTGTAAAACACTAACGCGAATTCTTTACAGACGAGTGGAAAAACTGGTAGAAGCTGACCTCGGGGAAGATCAGTTTGGATTCCGTAGAAATGTTGGAACACGCGAGGCAATACTGACCCGACGACTTATCTTAGAAAATAGATTAAGGAAACGCAAACTACGTTTCTAGCATTTGTAGACTTGGAGAAAGCTTTCGACAATGTTGACTGGAATACTCTCTTTCAAATTCTGAAGGCGGCAAGGGTAAAATACAGGGAGCGAAAAGCTATTTACAATTTGTACAGAAAGCAGATGGCAGTTATAAGAGTCGAGGGACACAAAAGGGAAGCAGTGGTTGGGAATGGAGTGAGACAGGGTTGTAGTCTCTCCCCGATGATATTCAATCTGTATATTAAGCAAGCAATAAAGGAAACAAAAGAAAAATTTGGAGTAGGTATTAAAATCCATGGAGAAGAACTAAAAACGTTGAGGTTCGCCGATGACATCGTAATTCTGTCAGAGACAGCAAAGGACTTTGAAGAGCAGTTGAACGGAATGGACAGTGTCTTGAAAGGAGGATATAAGATGAACATCAACAAAAGCAAAACGAAGGTAATGGAATGTACCCGAATTAAATCAGGTGATGCTGAGCGAATTAGATTAGGAAATGAGACGCTTAAAGTAGTAGATAAGTTTTGCTATTTCGGGAGCAAAATAACTGATGATGGTCGAAGTAGAGAGGATATAAAATGTAGACTGGCATTGACAAGAAAAGCGTTTCTGAAGAGGAGAAGTTTCTTAACATCGAGTATAGATTTAAGTGTCAGGAAATCATTTCTGAAAGTATTTGTATGGAATGTAGCCATGTATGGAAGTGAAACATGGACGATAAATAGTTTGGACAAGAAGAGGATAGAAGCTTTCTAAATGTGGTGCTACAGAAGAATGCTGAAGATTAGATGGGTAGATCACATAACTAATGAGGAGGTATTGAACAGAATTTGGGAGAAGAGGAGTGTGTGGTACAACTTGACTTGAGGGACCAGTTGGTAGGACATGTTCTGAGGCATCAAGGGATCACAAATTTAGCATTGGAGGGCAGCGTGGAGGGTAAAAATCGTAGAGGGAGACCGAGAGATGAGTACACTAAGCAGATTCAGAAGGATGTAGGTTGCAGTAGGTACTGGAAGATGAAGAAGCTTGCACTGGATAGAGTAACATGGAGAGCTGCATCAAACCAGTCTCAGGACTGAAGACCACAACAACATTACATATATACCAGATGGCCTTCCAGTAGTTATATAAAAACACGCGAGAATTCGAATTCAATGTTGTGTCAAAATTTCAAAGCAATCCGTGGAAAGGTTTAGGAAATTTCAGTTTTTGAAGAAATGAACATCTATCTTTGTGCTTAATAGAAACTGTAAGTTTCCCTGATTTCAAATCTCGGAAAGTTTTTGTCGGAATGCTCTGAAATCTTGGCACAACTTTGCATTGGAATGCGCGTGTTTTTATATACTTCTTTTATATATATATATATATGTGTGTGTGTGTCAAAATTTCGAAGCAGTTCAGTCAAGAACTTAGGGCACGATTTTTTTAAAAAATAAATATTTAGATTTTCATTTATATAGAAAATAAATCATATAATAAAATTGTTGAGGGTATCAAAATAATTTTGACATCTTATTTCGATCGTGCATAGTAGTCCAACGTGTAGGAAAAAATTAATATGAGACATGAATGTTATTGTTTTATCATATACATCCGTTTTCAATTTGAAGAAACATAGGTGATTAATTTGGTTTTGAAAATCTCAAAATTCCCTTAATAAATTCATGTAGAAGCAAAAAAAAAAAAAAAATGTCATTCTCCCCCCACATCTTTGTATAAGATACGATTTTCTGAGATGTCATCTATGCCTACTTTTCACACCAAAGAAAACTTTGTCTATCATCGAGCGCCGATAACAATATGCGACTTGTAATCTCACGTCACCTTACAAATAAGCCGCGAAACAATTTGAATCTGTGATAAGTTTTGAATGGCCCAATTGGGTCAAACTGTTCCAATGGCTGTAAGCAGTTTGGGACATAAGATCTGAGGTCGTCAGGCCCGTACACTTAGAACTACTTAAACCTAAATAACTGGCCGGCCGGAGTGGCCGAGCGGTTCTAGGAGCTACAGTCTGGAACCGCGCGACTGCTGCGGTCGCAGGTTCGAATCCTGCCTCGAGCATGGATATGAGTATAGGTTAGTTAGGTTTAATAGTTCTAAGTTCAAGGGGACTGATGACCTCAGAACAGTTAAGTCCTACAGTGCTCAGAGCCATTTGAACCTAACTAATCTAAGGACATCACACACATCCATGCCCGAGGCAGGATTCGAACCTGCGACCGTAGCAACAACGTGGTTCCGGACTGAAGCGCCTAGAACCGCTCGGCCACAGCGGCCTGCGCAGTTGGGTCAAGCAGATACGGGGGGCTGGGGAGGGGACAAGCTCGGATTGGGGATGAAAACCAGTTGTGGGCTGTCAGAGGAGAGATTTACCTTATGAGATTCTGGATTCTGGGAAACCACGGAAAACCCAAAATATCGTGGCCGGACGCGAACGGAGATTCTAAAGCGTGGTCGACACGCACCGTTTTGTCTTCAGTCTAGCATGATCGTGTCACATTTGTCAAATAAAACGTAGCGTGTGGATGGATGTTTGACAGCCTTGCATGAATTGATTGAAGTTTGAAATACCGATAGGCTGGAGCTTTGTTTACATGCATACAGACGCATGTCAGTCTACCGCTCAAACCTAGCTTCGCTGCCACTCTGCTATTTGCCCACGACAAGGCCGAAACCCCTAGCACTGAAACCCCTTAACACATATAATTGGCACAAACATATAATTGGCACCACGAGCCACTGAAGTGCGACAGGAATTTTCCAATCGATTTGTTTCACCAGAAGGGAAGTCGAATGGCAGTGCAGACATCTTTAAATTTTGGGCCATTCCTTAATGTTACCATAAACACTTTGGTACACTGTTATCGAGTATTTGATTGTACAATAGACAAGAAAGTTTTTGATGTAACAAGGAGACGGCTCTACCGTGGGGTCCGGGATTTGTCCGAAATTTTGTGTGGTGGAAGAGGACCCCTAACACCTCACGTGGTTAAAATATTACAACGCACTACTCGGAAAATCCCGAGAAAAATCGATCCAAAGTTTCTTAGGTGCCTTATGAGTATAAAATGTTAGTCCATTGCCGAGCCTCCGTCTGGCCGATACGGTTAGCGGTCGGACCCTTACGACAGAGGTCTCGGGTTCGTTTCCTCCTGCGGCACTTTTATTTTTCCTTCTGTTGCTTGCAAAATTGCAGCGCATTGTTACAGGAGAATCGTCAAATTAATTCCCGGGAAGACTGTATAAAAATTCATTCTATTATTCACCATCAGTTATCGTCACCAACATTCAGAGACATGAATCAATATGCCTGGTTTGCCTCAAAATTATCAGAAACTCAAAACATTTTCGTTAATGTTAATGGGGCATATTTTTGTACAGATTTATTGCAAACGCCCTGTGATTGTAGAAAATTAGCTTTTATATGTTGCGCAAGATGTCGCAAAAAATATTGCTTTGTTTGTTTTTACGATAATCACCACTGCGGTTCTTGTTTATAATTATTATATGTATAAAAATTGAATGTTTCCCAATCGAATTTGTTATTCTGATTAAAAACTCAATGATTCTCCGTATATACTTTACAATGAAAAATGGAAAACCCACCGCCATGAATTGTGTTGTTGGACAAAAAGAAAATAATTTTTATTCAATAATGTAACTAATTTGTGAAAGATAATGTAGGTTTGGGAAACTTTCTGAATAATTGGTGGAACAACTAAAGAAAATGAAACAGAAGAAAAAAAGTGCCACAGGAGGAATGGAACCCGAGACCTCTGGGGTAAGAGTCCAAGCCCTAGACCTTTTTCTTTTTTTAATCTCATTTTCTTCGCTTTTGTTCGTTGCGTCTGCTCGAGGCGGATGTCGTAAGACATTCGTTTCAGTTCGTTTTTTTTTTTTTTTTTTTTTTTTTTTTTTATTACAGAGGGCACAAAACCCTCTGACCGAACACGCTGAGCTACCATGGCGGCAAACATGCTCGGCAATGGACTATCATTTTATACTCATAAGGCACCTAACAAACTTTGGATCGATTTTTCCCGGGATTTTCCGGGTATTGCGTCCTAATATTTTAACCACGTGAGGTGTTAGGGGTCCTTATTCACCACACAAAATTTCGGACAAATCCCGGACCCCACGATCGTGCCGTGTCCTTGTAAGTGAAATCCTCTGATTTTAGTTCATTCAACAACGTATCTTCATAACTTCAATATGCTCTCCATTGTATCCATTTATTTTGCCTAACGTTTCTTTTTTTCTATTTCTTTATTTTTGTGTTTCATAAAGATTTTTCTTCACTAATAATAATGCAACAACATTGGCGAATGTTCTAGTTTTTAAGCACGACACTGTAAACTTGCACTTGTCTATGTCACAACGCGACTGTAGTGGAAACACTTCCGCAACTAGTACTTAAGAGCAAGCTACTGAAACTGACTTGCTCTAAAGACTTCAAGAACTAAATTTGAGTAAGTTCTGTTCTCAGCTAGCCGGCCGCTGTGACCGAGCGGTTCTGGGCGTTACGATGAGGAACCGCTCTGCTGCCATGGTCGTAGGTTCGAATCCTGCTTCGGGCACGGATGTGTGTGATGTCCTTAATTTAGTTAGATTTAAGTAGTTGTAAGTTCTAGGGGACTGATGACCCCAGCTGTTAAGTCCCATAGTGCTTAGAGTCATTTGCATCATTTTGTTCTCAGCAAACGCTTGCAGAAGCTTTTCAGTGCCTACACTTAATACTGCGCTTCTAGAGGCGGCTTAACGTTGGCAGTGTTCATAGAGAATTGATCATCTTTCAACTAGTGCCGATTTGCTCCCCATCTGGCAGCACATGCGAAATCATCAAGTTATCGTGGACAAACAGTACTGTCGGTGACGCTAGGGGGTTATTTTACTGTGTATAGTGGCGAAGCAAAGAGGCAGACTTACGACATTGGAGTCATGAATTTTTCACGGAGTTCACAGAACTGGACCAAAGTTTTCCTTGTCTCTGGCAAGTAAAATCTAAGGATTACAGCAACCGCCACAATAAAAACCAGGCGTACGCCACTTTGGTTAATAAGTACAAGGAAGTTGTAACGTCCTGTTTTATATATATATATATATATATATTCTTTCTGATGGACACACGTCCAGATCGTCCGCTCTCAAACCTCTGCCATCTCTCTCCCCACATCCACCACTGCTGGCGGCTCACCTCCAACTGCGCAACGCTACGCGCTGTTCCCATCGAACTTCCCAACACTACCCAAGCGAATTTTCCAACAATGAGTCCAACCGGCCATACTGCACACAGCGCAGTCAGCGATTTTCATACAGAGCACTACGTGGCGTTACCAACGTAAAACCTAAGCAGCCTACTTACAAAGTGGATCCTGGAGCAAAAAAATAACTGTTCACCAGAAAGATCAACTCATTTCGAACAGTTTACCGCAAAGAGAGTGCAAAAGTAAAAGAATCTATGGGATCTGGAGCTTGAAGGGAAGAAATTTTGTAAAACTTCTTTGTGGCATTTTGAATTACTTTCCTTCTTGGATGTCGGAGACCAGCACCTGAAAAGATCGCGATCAAACATAGAAGAATCGTAAAAGCAGGTAAGTAATAAAAATCACTTTTAATTTTCGTAACCAATAACCATTATTTATTGCATCTCCCGTACAAAATAAGGCAGTTTGAGTTTTTGTAAGTACTGTTACAAGTATCATGTGTGCTATAATTTTTATACGTATATTTTGAAGCTGTCCCTTACCATTCTTGCATTTTCTACAAACAGATCACGTATTCCAAGTAGTATATCATGCATAATTTCTCGGTTGGATCTCGCTCATAATACCACACAACGATCCTCTATGTTTTCTGCATCGAATATACATCCCTCTGTAAAAATATTTCCAGACGAGCATTGGTGCCATTCTGCAACACAGCGAATGTCCAGCGATGAAAGACGTATAGACCAGGTGGGGGCACGGCTTGTACACTGCTTGTAAACGCACACGTTAAGCTACGAAACCCGTCAATAGGGACGTTGTTGTCTCAGCAATGCTTTACCAAACACTCCCTTCAGCCTGGTGAACACGTAATCGCGACCTCCTGAGCAAGGCTTTGCGGCCCTCCCAGGGGGTCGTGACCCACAGGGTGAAAGACACTGGAGTAGAGTATCACCAAGACTGCCGCTCTCTTCAAAATTCAAACCATCCTTTGATGCTCTTCACATCTGCCGGACCTCGACCGTAGGCGCTTCCAAAAAAATGTTCAAATGTGTGTGAAATCTTATGGGACTTAATTGCTAAGGTCATCGGTCCACAAGCTTACACACAACGTAACCTAAATGATCCTACGGACAAACACATGCACCCATGTCCGAGGGAGGACTAGAAACCTCCGCCGGGACCAGACGCACAGTCCATGGCTGCAACGTCTGTAGACGCTTCCGAACTGTCGCTGAACTGTAATGGGTTCCGGAGTTTCCGCCGTCCCTCTTCTCTTGACGACAACAACAAGCTGCCTGCGACGAATTAATTAATGAGTGGGGACGTTTATGTCTTGTATAGCTGCTGTTGTGACCGCGTGTTGCCACGTCGCAGGTGCAAATCGTAGTACAACCACAACCTAGACGAGCCCCCAATAATATTCATCTAAGTCAGCTTTTCTTCCATTTAAATATGATTCTTGAACAGCAGACCCTTTTCACTGCCAAGGAGTACACGCATGGATGATTTGGACGTTGAATGTTGACTTATGTTCGTCGGAAAAGTTGGCGCTTTTGTGAACAAACTAACACTCTATACATAGATATTCAAGCAACATGATACTCTCCAATGTCAATGTCCTCTTTCATATACTTTTATAATGGGAGTACACCGAAGAGCCAAAAGAAAATGGTACACATGGCTAAAATCGTGTAGCGCCCCTGAAGCGCGCAGAAGTGCAGCAACACGACGTGGCATGGACACTACTAATGTCTGAAGTAGTGCTGGAGGGAATTCACACCATGAATCCTGTTGGGCTGTCCATAAATCAGTAAGAATACAAGGGGGTGAAGATCTCTTCTGAACAGCACGTTGCAAGGCATCCCAGATATGCTCAATAATCTACATCTACGAGATTACTCTGCTTTTCACATTACAGTGCCTGGCAGAGGGTTCTATGAACCACCTTCATGCTGTCTCTCTACCGTTCCACTCTCGAACGGCACGCGGGGGAAGATCACTTAAATTTTTCTGTGTCAGCCCTGATTCATCATCAATTCTCCCCATGTAGGTGGGTGCCAACAGAATGTTTTCGCAATCGGAGGAGAAAACAGGTGATTGAAATTTCATGAGAAGAAAAACGCCTTTTCTTCACTTAAAACTTTCGGGATGATAGGCCGTGGTCGAAGCATAAAACTCCCCCTGACGTTTCGTCTCCGACTTCGGGAGACTGGTGGTGGTGGTTGTTGGGATGTTTAAGGGGGACTAAACAGCTAAGGTCATCAGTCCCCCGCGGGAGACTGCAGTTCGCCGCTGTACCTCCAAGGATGTCTCCCGCAGTCGGAGACGAAACGTCAGGGGAGAGTATTATACTTCGACCACGGCCTATCAGCCCGGAAGTTGTAAGTTAAGACAATACCGGACGTGAAAGCTTACATTGTATGAAAAACGCCTTTGTTTTAATGACTGCCACTCCAATTCACGTACCATGTCTGTGGCGTTGTCTCCCCAACTTCGCGATAATACAAAACGAGCTGCCCTTCTTTGTATTTTTTCGATATCATCCGTCAGTCCCACCTGATGCAGACCCCACACCGCACATCAGCACTCCAGAATAGGGCGGACAAGCGTGGTGTAAGCAGTCTCTTTGGTAGACCTGTTGTACCTTCTAAGTGTTCTGCCAATGAATCGCAAAATGTGCTTAGCTCTACCCACAACACTATCTTTGTGATCGTTCCAATTTAGGCTATTTGTAACTGTAATCCCTAAGTATTTAGTTGAATTTACAGCCTTCAGATTTGCGTGACTCATCGCGTATTCGAAATTTAGCGGATGTCTTTTAGTTCAAAAATGGTTCAAATGGCTCTGAGCACTATGGGACTTAAATTCTGAGGTCATCAGTCTCCTAGAACTTAGAACTACTTAAAGCTAGCTAACCTAAGGACAAACACTCATCCATGCCCGAGGCAGGATTCGAACCTGCGACCGTAGCGGTCGCGCGGTTCCAGACTGTAGCGCCTAGAATCGCTCGGCCACTGCGGCCGGCTGTCTTTTCGTACTCATGTGAATAACTTAACACTTTTCCTTATCACGGTCAATTGCCACTTTTCGCACTATACAGATATCTTATCTAAAGCATTTTGCAATTCATTTTGGTCATGTGATGAGTTTACAAGACGGTAAATGACTGCATCATCTGCAAAAAATCTAAGACAGCTACTGAGATTGTCTCCTATGTCGTTATATAGATCAGGAACAATACACGACCTATAACACGTCCTCGGGGAACGCTGGATATTATTTCTGTTTCACTCGATGACTTCCCGTCTATTACTACGATCTGTGACCTTTCTGGCAAGAAATGTGTGTGAAGTCCTATGGGACTTAACTGCTAAGGTCATCAGTCCCTAAGCTTACACACTACTTATCCTAAATTATCCTAAGGACAAACACACACACCCATGCCCGAGGGAGGACTCGGACCTCAGCCGGGATCAGTCGCACAGTCTATCACTGCAGCACCTCAGACCGCTCGGCTAATCCCGCGCGGCTCTGGCAAGAAATCACGAATCCAGTCGCACAACTGAGGCGATACTCCGTAGACACGGTTAGAAGACGCTTGTGATGAGCAGTGTCGACAGCCTTCTGGAAATGTAAAGATGTGGAATCAATTTGACATCTCACGTGGACAGCACTTATTACTTCATGAGTACAAAGAGCTAGTTGTGTTTCGCAAGAACGATATTTTCTGAATCTGTGCTGACGTTTCAATATATCGTTTTCTTCGAGGTACTTCATAGTGTTCGAATATAGTATATGTTCCGAAACCGTACTGCAAATCGACGTTAGTGATATAGGCCTGTAATTTAACGGATTACTCCTACTTCCCTTTAGGTGCGGCTCTTTCTGTGAGCGAGTGGTTGTATATAATTGCTCAATAAGGAGATATTGTATCAGCATACTCTGAGAGGAACCTGACTGGTATACAATCTGGAACGGGAGCCTTGCTTTTATTAAGTGATTTAAGGTACTATGCGACACCGAGGATATCTATATTTCACATCTTGGAAGTTGTTCTTCATTGGAATTCAGGAATAATTACTTCGTCTTCTTTGGTGAAGGAGTTTCGGAAAATAGTGTTTAATAACTCTGCTTTAGTGGCACTGTCATCAATGATGGTATTGATTGCGTCTTGCGACTGGTGTGCTCTATGTATGACCAGAATCACTTTGCGTTTCCTGCCCGATGTCGAGACAGAGCTTCGTTGTGGAAATTATTGAAAGCATCTCGCATTGAAGTACGCGCTATATTTCGAACTTCTGCAAAAATTTGTCAGTCTTTGGAATTTTGCATTCCTTTAAAATTGGCAAACTCTTTTCGCTGCTTCTGCAACAGCGATCTGACGTGTTTTGTGTACCATGGGGGATCAGTACCATCACTTATTAATTTATGTGGTGTATATCTTTCAATTGTTGCTGTCTATGCAATATCTCTGAAATCATTCCACAATAATGTTCATGACTTGGGAGTCTGGTGGCCAGCGGAAGTGTTTAAACTCAGAAGAGAGTTCCTGGAGCCACTCTGTAGAAACTGTAGACGTGTGGGGTTGTCGCATTGTCCTGCTGGAATTGCCCAAGTCCGTCGGATGTGTCACCTGTTAGAGTCGTATCTAGAAGTATCAGGGGTCCCATATCACTCCAGCTGTACACGCCCCACACCATTACAGAGTCTCCACCAGCTTGACACGTTCCCTGCTGACAATTAGGGCACATGGATTCATGAGGTTGTCTCCATACCCGTACACGTCCTTCCGCTCGATAGAACTTGAAGCGAGACTCGTTGGACCAGGCAACATGTCTCCAGTCATCAACAGTCCAGTGTCAGTGTTGAAGGTCCCAAGCGAAGCGTAAAGCTTTGTGTCAAGGGCATTCGAGTGGGCATACGGCTCCGAAAGCCCACATCGATGATGTTTCGTCAAATGGCTCGCACGTTGACTTGTTGATGGCCCAGCATTAAAATCTGCAGCAGTTTGCGGAGCAGTTGCACTTCTGTTAAGTTGAACGATTCTCTTCAGTCGTCGTTGGTCCCGTTCTTGCAGGATCTTTCTCCGGCCGCAGTGATGTCGGAAATGTGATGTTTTACTGGATTCCTGATATACACGGAACACTCGTGAAATGGTCGTACGACAAAACCCCCACTTCATCGCTACCCCGGAGATGCTGTGTCCCATCGCTCGTGCGCCGACTATAACACCACGTTCAAACTTAATTCTTGAAAACTTGCCATTGTTAACTGCGCCAGACTCTTGTCTTATATAGACGTTGCCTACCGCAGCGCCGAATTCTGCCTGTTTACATACCTCTGTATTTGAATACGCATGCCTATACCAGTTTCTTTGGCGCTTTAGCGAATAACCCTTTTCTTACGTACGTAAGCGTTTGAATAACTCACTTCAGATTATTAGCTGCATTTCGTTATTAGAGTTTAAATCGTAGTAGTCAGTAGTGTTTGGACAATACGGTACCCACCTTGCGGGGTATTTGTTCGAAGTTCTTGCAGCACAACTTTCCGGACAGATGGATCGGTAGAGTAATGGTTCAAATGGCTCTGAGCACTATGGGACTTAACATCTTAGGTCAACAGTCCCCTAGAACTTAGATGGATCAGTAGAGTAATGGTTCAAATGGCTCTGAGCACTATGGCACTTAACATCTGAGGTCATCAGTGCCCTAGAACTTAGAACTACTTAAACCTAACTAACCTAAGGACATCACACACATCCATGCCCGAGGCAGGTTTCGAACCTGCGATCGTAGCAGTCGCACGGTTCCAGACTGTAGCGCCTAGAACCTTACGGCCACTTCGGTCGGCGGATCGGTAGAGACGGTGCAACACCATGACCACCATATGCAACAGGCGTAACCCTTCTTGACCTTCTTGGGGCCTTACATTCAAGATATGATGTTCTGGTCACCAGTTCCTGATGTGCAAACTCTTACGGAATGAACACATGATGCAGTAGATGCAGGCGCGGAAGAGAAGTTGGAAAAGACGTGTACAAGATACGGGACTCCGGCAGGTTGAAATCTTGAAACTTTCAATTTTTGTTTTTTTACTGATTTTAATATATATATCATTTTCTTGTTTACTATAAACAAAACGTTGTGATTTCGTAACCGTGTACATTAGACAGTACTCACACTGAAATTCGATTTTTTGATTCGCCGGCCTCTGAAGGCAATTATTTAGGAGACGGGCATTCAAAAGGCTTCAGAGCAGTTGAGGAAGAGAAGCCATACGGAGAAAAATGTTAACTTTCGCTAAAGCGGAGTGAATAGGTCATGTACAACAGTGAATGGCTACGAGGCTGCGACGACTGAAAACTGCATAAAAGAGCAAAGAAATTGGAGGTTGGCAGAGGATTAGATGTTAAGAGCGCACTCACAGAATCCATCGTAGATAAATTCCCAAATTATTATGGCATGGCCATCAGGCAAAATGTATAGGTAGTTTTGCTTCACTTCTCTTCAACAGACAATAAATCTGTTCATGGTCTGTGTTCTCTAGGAAGTGATTCATTGTGCAGATACAACAGATCACTGGAAAATAGTGAGAAATTTGTTCACAAAATAGCTATACCATTTGCAGTTTTGGAGATCATAAATGAAACTTCGGAGATTTGTCAGATCTAAGACTACTGAAGAAACGACTTTATGGGTTCATCCAGAATCCTAATGAGTCTGTTGTTGTGGTCTTCAGTCCTGAGAGTGGTTTGATGCAGCTCTCCATGCTACTCTATCCTGTGCAAGCTGCTTCATCTCCCAGTACCTACTGCAACCTACATCCTTCTGAATCTGCTTAGTGTATTCATCTCTTGGTCTCCCTCTACGATTTTTACCCTCCACGCTGCCCTCGAATGCTAAATTTGTGATCCCTTGATGCCTCAAAACATGTCCTACCAACCGATCCCTTCTTCTAGTCAAGTTGTGCCACAAACTTCTCTTCTCCCAAACCCTGTTCAACAGTTCCTCATTAGTTTCGTGATCTACCCATCTAATCTTCAGCATTCTTCTGTAGCACCACATTTCGAAAGCTTCTATTCTCTTCTTGTCCAAATAAGTTATCGTCCATGTTTCACTTCCATACATGGCTACACTCCAAACAAATTTTTTCAGAAACGACTTCCTGATACATAAATCTATATTCGATGTTAACAAATTTCTCTTCTTCAGAAACGTTTTCCTTGCCATTGCCAGTCTACATTTTATATCCTCTCTACTTCGACCATCATCAGTTATTTTACTTCCTAAATAGCACACCTCCTTTACTACTTTAAGTGTCTAATTTCCTAATCTAATTCCCTCAACATCACTCGATTTAATTTGACTACATTCCGTTATCCTCGTTTTGCTTTTGTTGATGTTCATCTTATATCCTCCTTTCAAGACACAATGAGTCTATTATCAGCATAATCTGAGATGGAATCCCCCCAAAAATTGTCTGTGTCAATTAGTACATTGCATTCTGCTGCCTTTGACGTAGTGGCAACATTCAATGAACGAAATATTGCAGGACATAAAGTCCTGAAAAGATTGCTACAAATTATCTGTCGTTTCACAGTGAACCAGACGTTAAATTTGGATTTAAAGAAAGGACTTAGATCACCAGAGAGAGCTGTTGGAGATCTTGAAATAGGAGCAAGACAGCGCAGACGAGCAGGAAAAGGAAATTGCAAGAGCATGCGGACAATGCATCATATGGAGCTGAGGTGCATTGACAACTTTAGTGGCTGCTTCCCGTAACGTGTATTTATTAAGAAGAAAGCGTGCCTCTTGTCAGCTTCTAGCTGCCAGAATTTGGTCAAAGATTGCAAGGCATTCTTACTGGAGTATTGTGCATATTTTAACACAGGGAATTTGTACTTGGTAATTCTCAAAAAAGTTAGAGCCTTTCGTATAAAGGAAAAAGAATAGAAATTTTTTTAAAATTTATGTCCACCTTTTTACAATAATAATTATTGCCTTGAAACTAGTCAACACTTCTATGTTAAAGTGATTAGAAACGTATAACTCATAAGACAAATATTTTTCAAATTTTGATTTCCAACCGTTTCTTAGAAAATGTTCGATACATATGAATAAATTATAAATTTTACATTGTTTACATCTACATCCGCGAGCCACCGCACGGTGCGTGGCGGAGGGTATCTTATACCACTACTAGCCGTTTCCATTCCTGTTCCACTCGCAAATAGACCGAGGGAAAAACGACAGTATATATGCCTCCGTGTCGACCCTTAATTTCTCATGTCTTATTTTATTGGTCCTTACGCGCAATGTGTGATGGCGGCAGCAGAATTTTTCGGCACTCAGCTTCAGTTGGCGGTTGTATAAATTTTCGCAATAGTCTTTCTCGAACTTCGCCTTCCCTCCGGGGATTCACATTTGAGCTACCGTAGCATCTCCGCGGGCGCTGTGGTCGAGCAGTTCTAGGCGCTTCAGTCCCGAACCACACGGCTGCTACGGTCGCAGGTTCGAATCCTGCCTTGGGTGTGATGTCCTTAGGTTAGCTAGGTTCGAAGTCCAGGGGACTAATGACCTCAGAGGTTAAGTCCCATAGTGCTTAGAGCCATTTGGACCATTTTCGTAGCACCTCCGTAAAACTTACGCCTCTCAAATGCATCAATGTCCTCCTGGTATGGATCCCAAACACTCGAGCAGCGCCCTATATGCGGCCTCCTTTACAGGTGAACCACTTTTTCCTAAAACGCACCCAAGAAACAGAAGTCGACTATTCGCCTTCCCTACCACAGTATTCATATGCTCATTCCACCTCATATCGCTTTGCAACGTTACGACCAGATATTGAAACGACTTGGCTGTGTCAAGCAGGACACTACTAATACTGTGTCCGAACGTTACACGTTTGTTCTTCCTACTCATCCGCATTAATTTACATTTTTTCACATTTAGAGGTAGCTGCCATGCACTACGCCAACCAGAAATTTTGCCTTCTAAGATGGCAAGAACTATGCCCCTTACATGAAGTCATTAAAGATCACCGAACTCACGTTGAGCGAACAGTAGGGCTGAACAAAATGACTGACAAGGCACAATGCATCTTGTAGGGGGTATAGTATGGACATATTGGAATAATTAATGTTGGGTGATGGTTTTAAAGTAATTCACACGACATGAAAACTTTGTGGAAACGAGTCGATTTACAGGATGCTAGTTTACCCCAGGGAAGTATTTAGAGTTGACCGTGGCCGGCTGGGGAACGGTGAAGGGAAGCGACAATAGGGAGCTTAGGGCAGCTCAAGCTCTGAGAAAGTGGTAACGCGGTGTGGCCTCCAGCCGCCTTAAGATGAGTGACAGTGAGGGGGTGGTTTACCCCCTGCTGGTGTACCGGGAAACAGATGGAGAATTTATACAGCTGTTGATAAATGTCAGTAGTCCTGTTTTCACTGAAACATGCAAGTAAGCTGTGCAAAGCTACGGTGGAGCCGTCAACAGAGGTCAAAAAATTCGTGTTCGTGACTATAGCAACTTCACGCTGAATTCATGGTCCGCAGAGTCTGAAGTAAATCAGGTGAAGAGCGACAGAATGAAATACGACGGCCTCCAATGGGAATGAACGACTGAGGAATTTGAAGTACTCTCCTGGGAGACAGAATTCCAGAAAACTTGGTGTTTGTGCAGCTGCTAACCTTGATGGGTGGCCTGGGAGGAGCTAAATAGCAGAAGTTGAGAGGAAGGGAAATTCTGTGGGAATTTGTTCACTTCCCAGAACAGGCATTGGTCGCCGCTGGGAAGCGACGCATAATTAACGCGACTTGCGCTGAAATTGAAGTAAGTGATTTTGCTGGAGGGGAAACCGAGACGAAGAGGTCTTCCATTCCCAGCTTGCCTAGAGTGCGGACGTGGCGTTCTTGACTCAGCTTGATTGAGAAAGAGTGAGCATCTCTGCAGTTTAGGACTTAGCAAATGGAACGATTGAGCTTGGAGACAGGATGTTTTGGTTCAGCTAAGTACTGAGGAAGATAGCTAGGAGTTAATAGACGAGCGCAGCCTTGCAGCACCACGAGGTCGGCCGACGTCCACACAACGACGCCGCTCCGCCACGCTGTATTCGGTGATATTGCGCCCGCTCCGGCCACTGATTAATTTGTTGGATAATGTCGGCAAAGTTTCCACGAGGGTTTCATGGGCCGTGTATTGTAGAATTCTTCTCGCACTTCGCATTACACCTGGGTCAGTCGATAGGAATTACTTTTGAGTTATCGCGCTTTACTCCACGCAAACGCAATTTATTACCACTGCCTGATATGGGAGTCTTGTAATGTCATGATTGAAGATCGGGAGTTAAAATAAATTTGTGCTAATCGACTGCATCTGTTTTCAGTCAAGTAGTTGAAATCCCAAGTCACTTTCTTAATTAATTTTAGGTTCAACATTTGCATTTGGTGTTCAATAGCTGAATATAACATCAATGTGCACCCCTTTTCAATTAAAAGTGATCAATTCTGAATAAATTAATCTCGAAACTGCCACCGCAGTTCAATCAGGAGGCACAGGACTATATTATTTTTTGCGTTATCCGATATTGCGTCAGTTTTGCGCTCTCTGTTGATCTGTTAGTCAATTAGTTGGGGTGCACGCCAAAACCAGCTAAGTGACGGGTGGGGTGTTACAGCCTTAGTCGCCTTCTACCTTCCTACAGTCACTCAGCTTCGACACCTTACCATAGACTAGCGTTTCGAACCTGTCCGGAGCTTCTTAAGTATCGCCTAGACGTCCCAGGGACAAAAAATGCAGCACATATGAAAGTACATACATAAAACATTTATGAGTTAAGGTACCAATTGTAACAAACGGAAAAACTGTATCGAGCATAGTCCCTTAGTACACTACTGGCCATCAAAATTTCTACGCCATAAAGATGACGTGCTACAGACACGAAACTTAACCGACAGAAAGAAGATGCTGTGATATGCAGATAAGCAACTTTTCAAAGCATTCACACACGGTTGGCGCCGGTGGCGACACCTACAACGTGTTGACACGAGGAAAGTTTCCAACCAATTCTCATACACAAACAGAGACCGGCGTTGCCTGGTGAAACGTTGTTGTGATGCGTCGTGTAAGGAGGAGAAATGCGGACCATCACGTTTCCGACTTTGATTAAGGTCGGATTGTAGCCTATCGCGCTTGCTGTTTATCGTATCGCGACATTGCTGGCTCGCGTTGGTCGAGATCCAATGACTGTTAGCAGAATATGGAATAGGTAGGTCCAGGAGGGTAATACGGAACGCCGTGCTGGATCCCAACGGTCTCGTATCACTAGCAGTCGAGATGAAAGGCATCTTATCCGCATGGCTGTAACGGATCGTGCAGCCACGTCTCGATCCCTGAGTCAACAGATGGGGACGTTTGCAAGGCAACAACCGTCTGCACGAACAGTTCAACGACGTTTGCAGCAGCATGGACTATCAGCTCGGAGACCATGGCTGCGGTTACCCTTGACGCTGCATCACAGACAGGAGCGCATGCGATGGTGTACTCAACGACGAATCGATGAATCCAGGTTTTGGTTACAGCATCACGATGGTCGCACATTGGAAGCGTGTATTCGTCATTGCCATACTGGCGTATCACCCAGCTTGATGGTATGGGGTGCCATTGGTTACACGTCACCTCTTGTTCGCATTGACGGCACTTTGAACAGTGGATGTTACATTTCAGATGTGTTACGCCCCGTGGCTCTACCCTTCAATCGATCTCCGCGAAACCCTACATTTCAGCAGGATAATGCACGACCGCATTTTGTAGGTCCTGTACCGGCCTTTCTGGATACAGAAAATGTTCGACTGCTGCCCTGGCCAGCACATTCTGCAGATCCCGCACCAATTGAAAACGTCTGGTTAATGGTGGCCGAGCAACTGGATTGTCACAATACGCCAGTCTTTATGAACTGTGGTATCGTGTTGAAGCTGCATGGGCAGCTGTACCTGTACACGCTATCCAAGCTCTGGCTCAATGCCCAGGCGTATCAAGGCCGTTATTACGGCCAGAGGTGGTTGTTCTGGGTACTGATTTCTCAGGATAGATGCACCCAAATTGCGTGAAAATGTAATTTTTTGCAGTCAGGGAAAGACTTCGTGCTCACGCTGTACTAGTGACGATACTACGTACGACGGTGTCTCGGAGTGTGGTACACTGAGCACGAACCACGATTGCCGGAGCCGCCTTCTGGAAGGTTCCGCAGCACGTGCGCCGCGAGACAGGCGGCCCGCCATATCTGGCGCGTTATTAACGCGGCCTGACGGTGTTTTGAACGCGGCCAGGTCGGCCGAGGTTATCAGCATCTCTGGCCGCCGCGCACAAGAAACCTCTCTGACGCCAGCTTCCTGTACCTTTGGGGCCCCTCGGAGCTGAGACGCGTTATTAACAGCCGCAGATAACGGACCGGGGCTATCTTTTTCCTGAAATTCTACAAAGGTTATCCGCCCGTGGCACCGGTTCAAGGAACTTGTTTGACGCAGACGAGAAGAGGACCTTAATCCGCCGCGCCGCACGGTGAACTTACTTCTGGAGAGATAGACCGCTGCCCGCGACGGAACACTGCCCGCCGTGCCAGATAGTGGCTATCTACCACGTCTCTCATTAACACGCGCTCTCCGCTCTGTTTCACAGGCCGGCCCAGACTTCTCCACGTAATTAAGATTATTCGGCGCAACTGTGCTCGCTGGCAACAAATTGACGTCACCGTACGTTAAGAGCTACAAAGACGGACATAAAAAAAAGTTTTCCATCATCTCGGTTCCCAGACTTCCGGAACCTGTACAGAAATTTGGAATAGAGATCAACATAAACATCATTTCCGTCCTTGTTATTGCTCATGAAAACCACCATACAGCGAGGCTTTCAGAGGTGGTGATCCAGACAATCGCCGGGGACGTGTTTGGAGGCAACCCGATCAGACTGAATGCCTTAGACACACTCTCCTGCAAGTGCACCGAGGTGGAGGTTCGCTACTGTTTTTGGATCGCATTATGTGGAGCCGACGTACGCCGCTGGTGGTGATGGACTGGCGCCGTAACGGCTGTACGATACCTGAATGCCTTCCTCCGACCGATAGTGCAATCGTGTCGGCATCATATTGGCGGCATTCGTCTTCATGGACGACAATTCGCGCCCCCATCGTGCACAACTTGTGAATGACTTCCTTCAGGATAACGACATCGTATGGAGTGTAGCCATGTGTGGAAGTGAAACATGGACGATAAATAGTTTGGACAAGAAGAGAATAGAAGCTTTCGAAATGTGGTGCTACAGAAGAATGCTGAAGATTAGATGTGTAGGTCAGATAACTGATGAGGAGGTATTGAATAGAATTGGGGAGAACAGGAGTTCGTGGTACAACTTGACGAGAAGAAGGGACCGGTTGGTAGGACATGTCCTGAGGCATCAAGGGATCACTAATTTAGTACTGGAAGGCAGCGTGGAGGGTAAAAATCCTAGAGGGAGACCAAGAGATGAATACACCAAGGACATTCAGAAGGATGTAGGTTGCAGTAGGTACTGGGAGATGAAGAAGCTAGCACAGGATAGAGTGGCATGGAGAGCTGCATCAAACCAGTCTCATGATTGAAGACCACAACAAGTACGACATCGCTCGAATAAGTGGCCAGCATGTTCTTCAGACATGAATCCTATCTAACAGGCCTGGAATAGAATGAAAAGGGCTGTTTACGGACCACGTGACCCACCAATCACTTTGAGGGATCTACGCCGAAACGCCGTTGAGCAGTGGCACAATGTGGACCAATAGTGCCTTGATGAACTTGTGGATAGAATGCCACGACGAATATAGGTATGCATCAGTTTAAGAGGACGTGCTACTGAGTAATAGAGGTACCGGCACATTGTCCCTCTCCTCATCGGCGAATCGGCGTAGATCCCTGAGAGTGGTTGGTGGGTCACGTGGTCCGTAAACAGCCTTTTTCAATCTATTCCAGGCATGTTAGATAGGATTCATGTCTGGAGAACATGCTGGCCACTCCGTTCTTGTTTCTGGGAGTTCGCGTTTCTCTTCCGTAGAATACAGAGAGGAGACGACAGTATTAGAGTATATTAGTCAGAGGACCGCCTTCTACCCTCCTAGTGTTTGAAAGAATTTTGTGGCCGGAGTTCTTCCATTGTCGCAGATGAGTACGAGAACTATCACTTCGACGCATCGGACGCATTGCATACGGTGATTTCAACTTGCTTTGGCTTATGAGGGCTATAAAGCTAAACAGCTGTGATCACGTTAGTTTATTTCCACTGAGGTTCCACACCATCGTAGAGCACTTGTCCGCGAAATGCAAATGTCCGGAGTTCGAGTCTCGGTCCGGCACACAGTTTTAATGTGCCAGGAAGTTTCAGAATCTATATAATTTATACAGGTATATATCTGATGCGTATCTCTCATATGATGTCAGAGAAAAACAGCATTTTCCTTAGTGTGGCCCCTTTAGCCACCGTACCCCTATACCTCAAACGTTTGATAATTTTTTTGAACGTCGTCTACTTTTATTCTTGAATTTCAGCATATATACAAAGTACATCATTTGATATTATTAATATGGGTATGAACGCGACCATTTTTATTTGACGATCTCTAATTGCATCGTCGTATGGTTAACTACAGCGTGTCCAAAAAGTCAGGAAGAAATGCTAGAAATGTTCACAACTATGTATTTATTCACATAACAATAATTTTGGCTCGTGCTGAAAAAACTCTCTTTTCTTGTAAAACTTGTCATGCTAATGGATTCATTTTGTTTCCGTGCTTTCTATTATTAAAAGGTTGACTGACATAATGGAAAGCAGAACGAAATGTATGTTGATAGCTACATTTTTAGGGTTGTTTGGCTAGACTGTAATAGAGGGAGCCCTCCGAAACAACCGTCCAGTTGGTACACAGCTTTACTGCGGCCATTTTTACCTTTTGTTCCCTGTTGGAACTGTCTGTTTCTCCAGCTCCACAAAGGCTGTAACATGATAAAGAAAGCGGACAGAAGAAAGACTGAGGACTCTGTTCTCTGATGGTTAGGGTTATAAGATTACACCCACAAAATACTACCGATCACTGCTTGGCTAAACGATTTTCTGAGCTGAGGGTTTAGGGTGAACAACATTGAATTGCTTAGTAAACTTTAAAACGTGTGTTTATTATTTCTAGAAGCAGATTTCAATCAATTTTTGTTACCTTCAATTTTTTGGTGGAAGGCGTTGCATATTGCACAGTACAGATCACAGCCTTTGCATAATTCTCCTTTTACCGAATCGATACTAAATTTTTTTCTAGCGTTAGATCAAAAATGATTCATGTGACTGAAATGTCTTCCCGCACAGGCGTCGCTACATGGTACCAACATTAATCTTTTCTAATTTTGTTTAATGTTGGCGTTTCTTCTCCGTTTATAAAAAGTCTTCCACGGAAACGATTTTGTGGACGCAGAAGCCTACCTTTGTTGCACCAGCTGCCAACAGTACACCAAATATTCGTTGACTTGATTTTGCAAATCAGCAATTATATTGGTGACTTGTATGAAATTCTAAAACTAACGAACCACTGATTCTTCGGTGCCGAACGTCGAACACAGGGCTGACATGCCGAACAGTTAGATAAAAAACTGAACACACGAGAAACTGGTCGGGTTTCGACGGATCAGATGTAGTTAGGCTGACCACCCATCTCACCTAAGTGAACGAGGGCAGAGCAACCCCTGGAGGCTTCTGAGTGCCGTTGTCTCTACTGTCTTTCTCACCGCTGTCTAATTGTCTGTCATAGCCATGGTTTTACTGTGTTTTAAATTACTTTTCAAGCTTAAACACTGCGGCCTTCTGCCGTTAAAGGTTTATGGTATTTTTGAATTTTGCAAAATCAATTGTGGGCCTTCAGCCACTTAAAACCTTATTCTTAACGTTACCCTTTAAGCAAAACATTGCGGCCTTCTGTTTTTGAAAAGTTATTCTAATTTATCTTAAAACCATCCAAATTTTACTGTGGACCTTCTGCCGTTAGTATTCCATCTTGTTTATGTTCGTCTATCCGCTTTTGCCTTGAGGCTTTCAGCCTAGCTGTAATAAAATATATATTTTAATTATTTTATTTGTTATTTTAACTGTATTTTTATCTTGTTGATTTTTAAAATTCCTTGCTCAGAGGCATTCATCAATGAAAGAATTGCATTTTGGAAACTCGTAGTTGTAAAGGTACGGCTATGTACCGCTTTGGTTGTAAATGTGTTATTAAATTACCATGAATTACAGTTTTAAGGTGAAACAGACCCCAACCGTATTTGGCTCTTTCCACAATCCAAATGACCTGTTTTGCCCACCGGGCTTAGCGGGCGTCTCAGGGTATTGTGTTGGCCTCATCATTATTTCGTCATCATCGATTTGGAAGTCGTCCAGTGTGGCGTGAGCTGCAAAGACATCCAACTCTGCGGCCGATGTTCCCTCACTGGAGACTCCCCGCCATCAATGCCATACGCTCATTTGATTTTCTTTATCCTTTTTTTTTTTTCATTGTCCAGTCTTACAAGGACTTCAGTATTATTGCGCTACACTGTTGTGCAGTACTGCGTTGCTTTGCAGATGACCAAGCAAAGTTTCAACTCTTCTTTTCGCCGTTGTTCTTCAAGTTTAACGATTGAAAGTGCTTTGCTGATGTGCTATGTTGTATTATGACGGTAACTGATACGATTCTGCCACTAGAATGCGCTACTGAGTGTTTGAGGCGACAATATGTGTTGCCGTGAGTAGCACTGTAAGTCAGGCTGACATTGCTCTCTTTCGGCGGTGATTGTTAGTAGCTGAATGGAAGAACACGTGAATGCAAAAAATTTGTAGTGATTCTACAATGGAATTAAAAAAAAAGGGGGGGTTGTAATTTTTTGTTTTTTTGTTTTGTTGAAAGGAAAGAAAGAAAAAAAGGTGAATAAAAGGTGAAGGGAAGTGGTTCTATTTTTACTGGAATGAACTTATTGATGGACATCACAAAAATTTATTTTACCTATATTTTTTTTTACTCATCGAAGAAGACAACACAACACATATAAAAGAAATCATCACACTAAAAAAAAAGGGTGTCCACAGAATGATCGTTTCACAAGACACTTTCTCGCTCGACTGACTCTTAAGACTGAACAAGACTCGACTGACTCTTAAGACTGAATAAGACTCGACTGACTCTTAAGACTGCACATGTGGCGATACCTGTAAGACACCGCTAGCCCACGCCTCTCGCGGTGTGCGTTTAACCCCATTTAAATGACGCGCCAAGCGCGCGCCCAGCGGCTGTACGATTAATTAAATAATCGGCGTGCTAATCAAAGTTGAAATCTCTGGTCCAGAGGGACGTGAAGAGGCTGTGGTCCAGAGAGAGAGTAGAGTCAGTCGAGTCTTGTTCAGTCTTAAGAGTCAGTCGAGCTAGAAAGTGTCTTGTGACACGATCATTCTGTGGATAATATGTGTTCTTTATTATTCTTGTTCTATATTCTTTTATATGTGTCGTGTTGTCTTCTTCGATGAGTAAAAAAAAAAAATAGGTAAAATAAATTTTTCTGATGTCCATCAATAAGTTCATTCCAGTAAAAATAGAACCACTTCCCTTCACCTTTATTCGCCCTTTTTTCTTTCTTTCCTCTCAACAACAAAAAAAAAAAAAAAAAAAAAAAAATTACCACCCTCCCCTTTTTTTTTTTAATTCCGGACATCATACTGGCGACCGTTTACAGGACGCCAATCTTCGGATTTTACTGGAATGAACTTAACAAGGGCAAATTAAAGTAAAATCATACGTGTAGTAATATTTATTGTCTTGTACATTGGCTAGAAAACTGTAATTTTCTCTTTCATGCCCAATATGAAAACGAGAGCTAACGTTGTTTCAAGATTAACAAGATTTCTGCAAGCTTCAACGCAGCGCGGTGAGTAGTGCAAAAGCATTTGTTCTGCTATGCCATTCTCCAGCGTGCGCCTCCCGCCTATGCTAACTTTTATTCCCATTTCCCATGCCTTTCCCTAAACAAGAATCATACCCTTTGTCAATGGAATTTCTATTATTGTAACATTGAAATTCAACAGTAAGATATGCAGAAGTCATTGTTATGAGTCAATCCTGTTTGTTACGTCATGTCACCACTTTCAGATTAGCTACGCGAATACGGTTACAACCACAATAATAATTCAGACATTTTTGGAAATTCTATCAAGTAATAGTTATTACCGTCTAACTATTTAAATTTTATTTATCTTTTGTACTTTGCAAGCCATCGCCATTTTGGGTGTACTATTTGTATATTTCACGTTTGTTAATTATTGGCAAAAATGGAACAACAGCAACAGCAAACTGATAACGGTGATGCTACTGTATCATCAGCATCCCCTTTCCTAGGCTTTTCCAGCCCAGAATCTATGGAATTTACTGCAGGTGTATCACATCAAATAATACTAAGTAACGAAAGTAATTCATCAGGTGACACACCCAATAATCCTGACCCTATGGAAAACGATAGTAGACGTGTCCAACTAGGGATTTCCCACTCCGATCCTAATTTACACAACTCTAGTGAAAGGAACAATGATCCAAACATTGATCCGAATCAGTACGGAATTTTAATACAACTTCTTACGCGAAGTATGGATAGCATCCTTAATGAAAGGTTTGATAAACTAGACACTAGATTTGATAAACAGGAGCAGAGTACAAAAGAATTAAACAGCAAAATCGATCAATTGTCTTCTGAGGTAACATCTACTCTGGAAAAACAGGCTAACCAAATCTCAGAACTTAATTCAAAAACGACACAATTGACCGAAAGTTTCAACGAATTGTCATGTCGTGTAAACACTCACGAAAATTCCTTTGTTAAATATCAAACAGTGACAAATTCCGAAATGCAGTCATGTAAAACCAAGTTGGATCAGGTCACGAACGCTCAGGCTCAGGTCAATGATCTAGTTCAGAATTTCGTGCAAAATCAAACCACCTCACAAAATAAAATTTCGATGGATATCGAAGGTATTACTCAACAAGTTAGCGTAGTATGCTTACAACAATTAGAAATGAAAGAAAAAATTTCCCATTTGGAGGAAAAAACAGAATCGCTTTCTTTAGAGTGTAACGCAAACATTGCAGAAAAATTAGTGCACGAATGTGGTATCTGCAACAAGCTCATTGAGCAAAGGGTAGAAACCGCTACAAAAGAGATTTTACACCAGGCCATGTCGCAGGTGCAAACCGAGACCAACACTTTAAAAAACCAAATTTCTCAGTTATTAACTCCCGATTCTAACGTAGTTACTGTTCCGCCTACAACCCCACTCACAACGTGTTCACCGCCTAATTTCACTGTGCAGTTTGTTCCACAGTCTAACAGCGAATCACTTGCGAGCGAAAAACATCAAACAGAGCCGCTCTCAGTGATCGCACAAAACAGTAATTCTCAACCACCCTTGTGCCATGAAGTTTCACCAGGGAACAATAGTTCAGGCCCTATAGTGCCTGCCGGTATTGTTGACGGTAACATGATTAAACATGCCTATTTTCTAACGTTCAGTTCCGATGATACCCAAGCGGTGCACCCGATTGTTTTTATTAGGTATTTTGACGGAATGTTTCCGCACAACTGGTCAGATGCGGAAAAGATTTTTTTTGTAAGTAATCTGTTGAGGGGGCGAGCATCCAGATGGGGAGCTGAAATAAAAAGGCAAAATTTAACTTTCAAGCAATTTGAAGAGGCTTTTCTGCAGGAATTCTGGTCAGAACATGAGCAAAAACAACTTCGACGTGAAGTTCACAATCCCGAACCATACAACCCTCGTAAAGAAACTTTGCGTCAATATTTTGAAAGATACCTGGACAAAACACTTTATTGGTCAAAACCGGCCGATCTTGCCGATGTGATTAACACCTTAAAAAGTCATTTACCCCTGCATTACCGGACACAATTAATTGGTGTTCCGGAAACTAACATCAAGAAATTTCTAGATTATTTGAATGAAGTAGACCTTGTGTTTAGAGGAGGTTCAGGGAACACTCCACATATTTATAATGCTAATTCCAACTCTCGCCAAAACAATTGCCATAATTTCAATCAAAATAACAACAGCGGTAACATGTGGAATGCAAACCCGCTTCCTCAAAATCAGGGGCAAAAATCACAACAGCCCAACTTCACACAATATTCGCAGCAATCTTGCGATCCCCGATTCCAAAATTCCAACAATTACAACAGTTTTGGTAATGGTCAATTTTACCGAAAAAGTAATAGTAATGGTAACAGACGCAATGGTAGTTGCAACAACAATCAGTACTCCAGAGGCAACAACAACCGTAACCGAAACAACAACAATCAAAACAGACGTCAGGATGGAAGATACAACCCTGGTTATTTTGAGAGAAATTCGCCATATCAGCAGAATAATTCAAATTGTCAAAATTCTAGAGTCAGTTATCCACCCCCGCAGTGGGGAAACCCGAACTATACACCACACAACTACAATTATATGTTTCCGAATGCACGACACTTTGTACCAACAAACAATGCTAATAATCAGGTCTGCGGTAATCAAACTCCACCGAATACCAAACATGTCCATGAACAAAGGATAAATATTATTGAGGTAAGTGATGACCAAAATGCGTCGCGTAATAACGCGGCGGAAAACATGAGCAGACCGGCGTAAGCGCCCAACCCCCGGTCGAGAACGTGAGCACGGGCGCAAATAATCTTGCAAATTGTTTTTTTGAGATTCCAAGACGGACACACTATGGAACATGACCTTCTTGCCGAGAATAATAAGTCTAGTAATAACGACAAAGTAAAGGTAACGGTTCAGGCAACTGCTGTTTTATCGTTAGAGAAATCCATTGTAGAAGTGTTATTCGACACTGGAGCGTCAGTAACCGTGATTTCTAGTTCCCTGTACTTGGATCTAGATAAAGGTTCTAAACTTCCGACGTTTCCAGTGCAGAACTGCCGAATCATCGGTGCCACTGGAAACAAATCAAAAAATGTCAAATTACAAGCTCTTCTAACTTTTGTTGTTTCCAACGTGCATTTTCGTTATCATTTCCTTGTTGTGGATAATTTAACAGTTCCATGTCTTTTCGGCATCGAGTTCTTAAATCAGTATCGAGCAGTGATTGACTTAGGGAATGGTATCTGTCAATTGACGGTTGAAAAGCAAAGAATTTTGATACCTTTATCTAAAACAATTAATAACAACAATTCTTATCGGGACGTACGTCACTTGAAAGTACAATCTGTGCCCATCACTAATTTTTCTATGACAAACAATTGCAATTCTTCTTACAATGCTGATAGTAAAACTCTGTGGGAAAAGTGTGCCGAAGCCTACCATCTAACTGATTTGCAAAAACAGAATCTGTTTCACCTTCTTCAACAATTTTCAGTAGTCTTTCAAGATAAACCTGGTATCATACGTGGGTATGTGTACAAGATGGATGTCAAACCCCACCTAACATTTTGTCGTACACACTACAATATACCGTGGTCTAAAAAACCAGCGGTTATGCAGGAAATTAACAGAATGCTACGTTGGAAAATCATAGAAAATTCGCGCTCGCCGTATTGCAACCCTTTGTTGTCAGTTTCGAAACCCGATGGAAGCGTGCGTCTTGTTCTCGATGCACGCGAAATCAACAAAATTATTATACCGGTAAATACTCGCCCTGTAAATCTGGACGAACAACTCCTGAAATTTCACAACGCCAAATTTCTGACTAATATCGACCTACGATCGTCCTACTACCAGGTTCTTCTACATCCTGAATCACGTAAATATACCGCATTTTTGTGCGAAGGACGATCATACCAATTCCGTGTTTTGCCATTCGGGTTACGAATAAGTGCAGGAATCTTTATCGAGGCGCTTGACGACGTCCTCGGGCCAGATTTACTTTCACAAATCACTCCCTATGTGGATGATTTAGTTGTGGCGACTGCCACCTGGAAAGAACATGTCGATCTTCTAAGACAAATTTTGATTAAATTCGCCGATGCAGGCGTGACAATCAATTTGGAAAAATCAAGGTTCGCCCGACAACAGATTAAGTTCCTTGGCCACATCATCACGCCGGAAGGCATCAGGCCGGACTCTAAAAAGACTTAAGCAATTCGCAACTTTCCTGCACCCCGAACCAAAAAACAACTTAAAGCATTTTTGGGTCTTTCGTCATTTTTCAGAAAGTTCGTGACACAGCAAGCTCTTAACAGCCCACATCTTCTAAATCTTCTAAAGAAAAATTCCCTTTGGCGATGGACTACAGAATGTCAAGCCGATTTTGAAAAAGTTAAACAATCATTAATCCACGCACCACTCCTCTGTCATCCGGACATGTCAAAAGACTTCTGCCTATCGACCGATGCGTCATCTTATGGACTTGGGGCCTTTTTGTTTCAACTGTCTGTTGAACATGATCGAACAATAGTAAAACCTATCAGTTTTGCCAGTCGCACCTTAACTGAATGCGAGAGATCGTATTCAGTTACGGAACGCGAGACCCTTGCAATTATTTGGTCTATGCGAAAATTTCAATATTTTCTCTGGGGAAAACATACACGCATCTATACAGACCACCAAGCTTTATCATTTTTACTGTTTTGCAAATTACTTCATTCCCGGCTCACTCGTTGGTGTTTGTCGTTACAAGAATACGATTTCGAAATTATTTACATCTCCGGCGAAACCAATATTGTTGCGGACGCTCTTTCTCGTCTTCCGCACGATGCGAAAAATCTTTCAGATTTGCATGAGCAAACTTCCGACTTTCAGGTCATGTTAATGTATGACGAATCCTACAACCGCTACTATCACCGAATCTGCAGGGATTTTGCACAGTTACAAGATGCCGATCCTAGGTGGTCTACAGTAAAAACAAAATTATGTCAGAATTCAAATTCTAATCTTCAAAATTACTACAAGATCAACAATGGTGTACTGTTTCATCGTTCCCATCTCGTGTCAGAGCGTTGGTTGGTATGTTTACCGGAAGCTTATGTTGACGACTTCATTTTGTTCACCCACAAAACCTGGGGACATTATGGCATTAATAAATGTGCCGCCAAGATCCTACGCTTCTGCTATTTTCCTAACATGCGACGTAGAGTCCTGCAGGTCATTCGCAAATGTATCATTTGCCAGAAGGCAAAATATTTGAACAAACATGCATCAATTGAATTGCATCCCATTCTTCCAAAGCAACCGCTTGATTTGATTTCCGTAGACATTGGCGGACCCTATCCACAATCCCGCGGTGGTGCTAAATACATTTTGGCTATATTGGACGTTTTTACTAAGTATGTGAAATTGTACGCCTTGCGCACAGCCACTGTTGCGGCTATCATTCGACGCTTTTCGGCCGACTACCTAGCCCGCGTCGGAAAACCTGTCGCTGTCCTAACGGACAATGCGTCGTACTTTACGAGTGCAAAGTGGAAATCATTTCTGCAAGATTCCGATATTAAACATGTTCTTACTTCCCGATTTCACCCACAGGGTAACCCCGTTGAGCGAATTTTTAAAGAATTTAATCAATTTATGCGCATCCATTCTTCTACAAAACATTCCAAATGGATAGAATACCTCGCTCCGTTCGAGTACATTGTGAACAATTTGCCACATAGTTCAACCGGATTCTCACCTGCCGAGTTATTATCAGACGAACCAGAAAAAAACTCATGGTCAAGTCCCCTGCCTAAGTTGTCTTCGAACGATATTTCTTTGCAGGAAAAGGTAAGGCAAGCTGCCATTACCCTGGCACACACTGCGGAGCTCCGGAAGAAAAAATTTGATAAACGGGTCAGACCGACACGTGTGTTCGAAATTGATGATTTGGTTTTGCTCACAACCCATCCCAAATCTACGATGCTAAAACGTTTGCTTAAGAAATGGCAATTAGTTTACTCAGGTCCATATCGGATCGTCGATATTCCTCACCCTGGACGTTATTTATTAGCGTACCCTACAACACAGAAAGTTAAAGGACTTTACGCCCAACACCACTTAAAGCAGTATGTAAAGTAAGAGAAAGAGAAAGGATGTGCTAGTTACAGCTAAAATGTTAGTGTTAATTGTTAGTCAATGCAAAGAATCATAACGCATTAAACTATAGCAAATCTACGTTAAACATTACATGCAATCCAAGAACTATTTAATCTACGTTATATTTACTATGCTACGAATAATTTGACTACTAGCCAAGGACAACGAAGTTAGCGACCAAACTTACTCCTTAAACAGGCATTTTCTAGAACAGGAAACTATGTACAAGAAAAAAGATTTTATTATGTTAATAACTGTGATGAATTTGAGAGCCACCAGAATGCTATACTATACGCCAGCATGAGTGAATGATTGTGCTGAAATGAGTGTGAAAGAATGAATGTGAATTTTAGTTTATAAGGTAGTTTTTATGATGATGATGAGGATTTCGTTGTGTGTGAGCCAATGATGCCACCACGTAGTATTATTTGATGATTTGCGATTTATATTGAAGCTGTCCTATGAGAAGAAAGGTGAATATTAATTATATGAAGCTGTATGAATGAAAACGATACGTGTGTATGAATACTGATAGATGTGTAATGAGAAATGATTCGCCGTGTAGGCAATAAAAAAGGAGAAAGAAAAACTTATTTGGTATGTGCCCTATTTAAAAAACCATTATCTCACGCTTGGCATAAAGAGTTTGTGTGCTCTCCATCGTAACAAACGTAAATTTTGTACATAGGTCATTGTGGAGGAAAAATGTTTATCAGCCACAGCGAAATAAATAATCTGCTTACGTAGCGAATAAAAATTGCTGTCGTTATAGAATCTCATTCTTTACACAGGCTAATTGTGTAGTACCATGCATGCAGGCTGCCTTCGTAAGATTCGTATTCTACATTTACGAAGGTCGTGTTTAATGGTTACGAACTTATGAACTCACTAACATTAACACTATTTAAAAAAATGTTTTTATCCTGTGAAGTAATTTAGGTGAAATCTAGCACTCATTACTTGATACTGTGAGGACATGGACATATGTATTTGTGTAAGTGGGATAGTATATAAGTTATGCAATTTTATGTCGTTCTGTCTGGACCAGAGCTAAGAAAATGCGACTCTCATAAAACAATTGCTAGGATACGAAGTCTCCCGCTCTCTGCTCATGTTCTCGACCAGGAAACAAAAACTACACGACTACCGGTACGACGTACAATTCACGATTACAAGAAAACATACTTTAGTGTATGAGATTTTTCTTTCTCTTTCAGCAAAGTGGATAAGTTTTTGAAGATTTGTGTGTGAAGCAGTACGACTCAGCTGTCTTCGTGGACACAGCGATTTTCTTGTCTTTATGGAAACTAAAGCGCATTCATTTTCCTTTACCTACAGGAAATTCATATATTTATTTTACTACGTGATACTCACTAAAGTACACCTCTTATGGAAGGATCCTATAGTCATTTATTAGTACGTTTACTGACCGAATTTTTTTCAGGAATATAAACTACCGTGTCATTAAGCGCGTATTTACCTAAACATGACTGATTCAACGAGTGAATTAAACCATATACGGTACTCACATTGATTCTTGCAAAAATCTTTGACTGATTTACAGGAAGTGATTGACAATGATCATTGAATTTCTTTTTGCTTAAACAGCAATTCGGATCAACTTTAAAGGATGAAACTGAATACAACGTGAATTGGCTTAAAGTCAGTGACACTTGCGCAATGGCAAAGTTTATGATGCATACGTTACGCAAACAGATACACTATTCGTCGCACACATGTGTGAAAACACTACTGTATTGATGAAGATTTTGTAAATATGAATATAACCCAATCCTTCTATCTCGATCCTACTCCCACCTCCTTGCCCACTGCTGGACGATGGATAGTGGGGTAGTGAGGTTTTTGCACTATTCTTTTGTATATTTTGTCCATTCATAATTTGCAGCACTTAGGGTCTCTCGTCGAGTTTTGCAGAATTCTTG
This sequence comes from Schistocerca gregaria, assembly GCF_023897955.1. Taxonomy (NCBI): domain Eukaryota; kingdom Metazoa; phylum Arthropoda; class Insecta; order Orthoptera; family Acrididae; genus Schistocerca; species Schistocerca gregaria. Next base: position 70,682,370 of record NC_064929.1, read on the forward strand.
ATGGCAGATGCCATAGATTTCAATATTCTGTAAAGAAGGAGATAGTACTCCGTTAGTGCACATGCACAGCAAGAAATAGATGGCACAACCTGAATTTCGTGTACATAAATATGTCATGTCATGTCTAATTGTAAAATTTTGTAAATGTAAACAACTATCAATCTCAATATAAATCTGAATTTTGTAAAGTTTCACAGGACACGACTAGCAAAACATGTCTAATTGTAAGTTTTTGAAGATGTAAACAACTAGTATTCTCTATATAAATATGAATTTTGGGAGAGTTTCACAGGTCACCACTAGCAAAGTATTTCAATGGCTATGTAGCAACTTAGCTACGAAGAAGTTCATTTGTATTATGTATATTGAATTTCATGTCTATAGTAGGTAATCATTTTATGTATATGTACATGTCCATATTTTCTATGTAATTTTGAACTTGCCTATTCAAAACTTAAATGTCCTCTTGTGAAGGCTACACACAAAACAGTCTTACTATGTGCACCTAATATAAAAGGAGAAAAGATGCAAAGTGTAATTTTGCTCAAAAGTGAAGTTTCTGTGAAAATGTGTTCTCAGAAGGAACAGGACGTCGAACCTCCCTTCTGAACAGTGTAAAAAAAAAATCAAATAGTGTTGATAAAGAGAAATCAACCAGTCAAGAGTAAAAATGTGATAGAAAAGTGTTTTCCGTACAAAGTGATAAGTTTAATCTCAAATTCTACGATAAAGTGCAATGATGCGTATCACAGTGATCCCTACCTTGGAAAGTGCTTGGAAGTCTGCGTTGTACGGTCTTCGGATGCGGCTACCAGTACTGTCGCGTCCGTCGTAAGGGGTGGCGCCGCCAGACGTGTCACCGCCTATTATACCTCAACAGCGGACCCGAGCGCGAGGCTGTACGCAGTGCCGCGGTGCGTGGTGGATGGACCACTTTATCAAAATTACTGCACTCGTGCACGCACAGCCACTCTTAAACACCAACAATACTGACATGAACTTTGTTGTCATCGACAACTTAAAACCAAATTGTATGACCTTTTGTGTTCTTTTGTCGTAAGCAGATTCATTACCTATTGTCCTGATGTGCAAACTGTAAAGTAAACAAAGTTGTGGTGCTGTGACTTTTACTGTGCTTCGCACGACGCACCACACTGAACTGAGGCAAAGCATAGTGCTCACTAGTCGACACAATAAGAACTGTGAATACAGGGTAGCAGCTATTGTTTTAATAACAGGACTGCCAACGGTGCAGGCATCTCTCTAAAAAAAATGAATCATCCATTGATCAATTTCAAAGTGGCTATTTTGTAATGTGCAACAATTTATGTATATTTACTTAAACTTTGTACTTTAGGCTATAATTCTTTATATATGTATGTACTTGTCATATGTTTGAAAATGTTGTATAATGCTGGTGCAAACACTGTACAACCTTGTTCGTCAACTCAAATCTGGTACTGCCGCGAAGTTTGAAAAACTTACGCACCAGTAGAGGGGGCCGTGTGGCGATACCTGTAAGACACCGCTAGCCCACGCCTCTCGCGGTGTGCGTTTAACCCCATTTAAATGACGCGCCAAGCGCGCGCCCAGCGGCTGTACGATTAATTAAATAATCGGCGTGCTAATCAAAGTTGAAATCTCTGTTCCAGAGGGACGTGAAGAGGCTGTGGTCCAGAGAGAGAGTAGAGTCAGTCGAGTCTTGTTCAGTCTTAAGAGTCAGTCGAGCTAGAAAGTGTCTTGTGAAACGATCATTCTGTGGATAATATGTGTTCTTTATTATTCTTGTTCTATATTCTTTTATGTGTGTCGTGTTGTCTTCTTCGATGAGTAAAAAAAAAAATATAGGTAAAATAAATTTTTGTGATGTCCATCAATAAGTTCATTCCAGTAAAAATAGAACCACTTCCCTTCACCTTTATTCACCCTTTTTTCTTTCTTTGCTCTCAACAAGAAAACAAAAAAAAAATTACCACCCTCCCTTTTTTTTTTAATTCCGGACATCACACAAAGCAAAGTTTCAACTCTTCTTTTCGCCGTTGTTCTTCAAGTTTAACGATTGAAAGTGCTTTGCTGATGTGCTATGTTGTATTATGACGGTAACTGATACGATTCTGTCCCTAGAATGCGCTATTGAGTGTTTGAGGCGACAATATGTGTTGCCGTGAGTAGCACTGTAAGTCAGGCTGACATTGCTCTCTTTCGGCGGTGATTGTTAGTAGCTGAATGGAAGAACACGTGAATGCAAAAAATTTGTAGTGATTCTACAATCTTTGGAGAGTATTCTGCTCCGTTCATCTTGTATTTCTGCTAATAAATATGTGAGTAGTATACAAATCAATTTCGTTTGCATATGTGCAGTAGTGCGTAATAATACTTCTATCCACACGATGACCATCAACAAAAGCAAGACGAGGATAATGGAATGTAGTCGAATTAAGTCGAGTCATGCTGAGGAAATTAGATTAGGAAATGAGACACTTCAAGCAGTAAAGGAGTTTTGCTATTTGGGGAGCAAAATAACTGATGATGGTCGAAGTAGAGGGGATATAAAATTGTAGACTGGCAATGGCAAGGAAAGCGTTTCTGAAGAAGAAAAATTTGTTAACATCGAGTATAGATTTAAATGTCAGGAAGTCGTTTCCGAGAGTATTTGCATGGAGTGTAGCCATGTATGTAGGTGAAACATGGACGATAAATAGTTTAAACAAGAAGAGAGTAGAAGCTTTCGAAATGTGGTGCTACAGAAGAATGCTGAAGATTAGATGGGTAGATCACGTAACTAATGAGGAGGTATTGAATAGGATTGGGAGAAGAGAAGTTTGTGGCACAACTTGACTAGCCGAAGTGATCGGTTGGTAGAACACGTTCTGAGGCGTCAAGTGATCACCAATTTAGTACTGGAGGGCAGCGTGGAGGGTAAAAATCGTAGAGGGAGACCAAGAGATGAATACACTAAGCAGATTCAGAAGGATGTAGGCTGGGAGATGAAGAAGCTTGCACAGGATAGGGTAGCATGGAGAGCTGCATCAAACCAGTCTCAGGACTGAGGACAACAACAACAACATCCACACATTCTCGTATTTCGACACTGAACCACGTAAAGTGATGATGTATGAAGAATTCATGGCCCTAGAATGTCCTTCTGGCAGTGAAGATGAGTTAGATTTTGAGGATTCAGATGAAGACCGGACCATAGACGTAAAATATCTGGAATCTGCAGATAGTGACAGCGAGCCTGAGGCTACTGTAGTTAATACACATAATTCAAATAGTTATTGTTTGATGGATGATGAGAATGAAGCTGTTGCTGATGTAAAGGCACCACAAGATTTTGCGTATGTGCAAAGTGTCACTGACAAAAACTACTTTCTTGCATTCCATATTCCCGCGCCCGGGTTCCCGGGTTCGATTCCCGGTGGGGTCAGGGATTTTCTCTGTCTCGTGATGACTGGGTGTTGTGTGATATCCTTAGGTTTGTTAGGTTTAAGTAGTTCTAAGTTCTAGGGGACTGATGACCATAGCTGTTAAGTTCCATAGTGCTCAAAGCTATTTGATTTTTGCATTCCATAGTGTTTCATTAATTTTCGAATATTAATTAATTCTTTCATATCTGTTGTTAATTTGACATGAAAAAAAATATTTTTTTACAAGTAATAACCTTCTTGTGTCAAAAACTTCATACGCTTTTGCATATGTGCAAAGTGTCACTTTTGAGTATATATGACAAGTTTCCCACAGTTTTGCAAAAATACAAACCGAATAATTTTTTTCTGAATTTAAAAACATCTTATTTTTTTCAACATTTTTCCTGACATCCTTGAACAATTTGAAATACAAAAAAACTTCTAAAAAAAGTGTGTAATGAAGGGTTATTACCGTCCAGGGGATGTTTTAAGGGTGAGGTGCCAACAAACTTACACCAGACTATAGGCGACGTGACGCTGTGTTGACGGCGGCCATTTTACGTCGACGTTCCGTTGACGTCCGGTGAGAATCGACCTTTATGTGTCGCAAAGTCCGCGTGGAGCAGGCGGGCCGAGTTTAGGTTGGCGTGTGCGCCATATGTGTCGCGTATGTGGAAGTGGCGCTGGACAGCGCGGGAGGGAGAGCGAGGGAGATTTACAACCGGGCCGTGACCGCGGGGCTTTACGGCGGCGAGTCGGCCAGGCCGGCCAATTCCTGCGCGATGAATTTCCCTGCCCCGGCCGGTCGCAGCACGTCTGTGCCGGCCGCTTAGGGGAAACGGGTCGCGGGGGTACGAAGGGGTGGTAGGGGTCGTTTGAGGGAGGGGGGAGCCAGCCGCAGCTGAGAAAAACTGGCGCGACGTATTGCTCGGTGGCCGCAGAAGGGGTAGGAAGGTCAGAGGAGGTGGGCAGCGTTCTGCCTGCCCCTACCTGCTGCTAAAGCCCTGCCGGTTTACTGCGGCGCGCGGTAAGTACAGCTGCGAGACGGCGAGGGACAGCTGTGTCCGCTCTTCGTCGAGTAGTACTGTGCAGTCTGAAGCCACTTTTACATGATCGACTTTCTAGTCTCAATTGAGTACTCAACACAAACGAGTCTACTGCAGCGACCCTAGCGTTTCGTTCCTTTACTACAAGGTGTCCGAAAAGTCTTTCCCTGATTACATAAATTGATAACTCAGGCTAGAAGTAAGATACAAATATGAAACTTGTGTCGAATTATTTATATCAAAGATTTTTTTCTGTTTTAGGTTCGCAGTATGTAAGTACTGGATGAAGTGCTGTGCCCAAAAAGCCATCTTAACCAATCAGGAGACGGCACAGTGTGTCCTGTGGTACCATGAGACGCTATCACCAACCACAGTGCAGAGACACTTTCAGACAACATTTGGAAGGAATCCACCTGATGTCAAGAGCATTAAAGCCTGGTATGAGAGGCTCAAGAACACAGGATCGGTTGCTGACCTTCCGAGGTCTCGTCGACCGAGAACCTCAGCAGACAGGGTGGAAGCTCTAAGGCAGTCTTTTCTGCGAAGTCCGAAGAAATCGGTGCGCAGGGCCTCACGTGAATTACAGATGCCAAAAAGCTCTCTCCATGGCATTTTACACAAACATTTATTGTTTCGTGCATACAAAGTGCAAATCGTTCAGGCCTTGTTGCCCAATGACAGTACACGTCGATATGATTTTGCGGTCGAAATGCTATCACGTATTGAGGACGATGATGATTATCTCAGACGAATTGCCTTTTCTGACGAAGTGACCTTTTTTGTCAGTGGAGTAGTGACTCGCCATAATGTGCACATTTGGGATTCACAACCCCCTGGAGAGGTCATGGAGTGCACCAGAGACAGTTCAAAGGTGAACGTTTGGTGCGCGCTATTGCACGATCGAATTATCGGGCCATTCTTCTTCGCTGAGGCTACCATCACATCTACAGTGTATCTGTACATGTTGCAACTGTATGCTGTTCCTCAGCTGCTTCAGTATCACCCCGATGCCTTGTTTCAGCAAGACGGTGCACCGCCTCATTGGGGTTTGGACGTCCGTGCCTATCTCGATATGAGCTTTCCTGGACAATGGATTGGTCGTGATGGGCCAACGGTTTGGCCTCCACGCTCCCTTGACATAACCCCATTAGACTTCTTTTTATGGGGTTATATCAAGGACCAGGTCTACCGAACACGTGTACCAGATCTTGGAACCCTGCGGCAACGGATAACCACAGTCGTTGAATCGATCCCTCCAGTGATGTTGGCTAATGTGTGGACGGAAATTGAATATCGCCTAGATGTGCTACATGCTACCAAGGGTGCTCATATGGAAGTTTACTGATGTGTGAAAAAAACTTTGATAATTTGTAAACAATTAGACACCAGTTACATATTTGTATCTTACTTCTCGCCTGAGCTATCAACTTATGTAATCAGGGAAAGACTTTTCGGACACGCTGTATATTTACCCTGTCGTGAGTGGTCATTTTCGTTTACACGTCAGCACCAAAATACATCGTGTTGAGGAGTTGTCTGCTGCGCAGTTTGACGTCTGAACGGTGAATCCGAGGCTATGAGGGGCTATCCTGTCCACGAAAATTTCAAAATTGAGAGCAAAGCCTATGATAACAGATTTGATTAATGATCAAAGGAGAATTCATAGTGGAAGTTCTTGCCAAAAGTTAGTGGACGACACAAGCCTTTACGGCTCTCCTGGGCCCTTCAACACCGACACTGGACTGTTGATGACTGGAAACACAAAATTTTTTACATGGCTGCATGTTCAGAGACCGTGAATAGTTACAACTGAAAGAAAAACAGCGCTCGGTTTTAACGAATTAACGGGCTTTCAAACTGCTAGGACTGTCTTCCTGAGAATTTAAATCAAAGAATGGTCTATATTCTATAACATGGTCAGAGTTATGACTAAAAACGTATGATAGAGTATAAGTACGGAATCAACGTGAAAGACAGGCAGTACTTATATGTCAGGTTGCAACCTGCACCACGCCAAGTAACGAGCAGCCCTTAGTGGCTCGCCATCACAGTTTTCTTTATCTTGAATATCTTTGTGACTAATGCCCTTTCGGCATATTTATTATTTTATAAATGACATATAAGTACTGCCAGTCTTTCACGATGATTCCGTACTTCTACTCTATCATACGTTTTTAGTCATAATTCTGTGACCATGTTATAGAATAGAGACCATTCTTTGATTTAAATTATGAGGGAGACACTCCTAGCAGTGTTGAAACCTGGTTAATTCGTTAAAAATAGTGACCGAGGGCTGTTTTTCTTTCAATTGTAACTGAAAACACGTTGCCTGGTCGGATGAGTCTCGTTTCAGATTGTATCGAGTGGAGAGACGTGTAGGGGTACGGAGACAGTCTCATGAATCCATGGATCCTGCATGTCAAACTGGTGGAGGTTCTGTAATGGTGTGGGGCGTGTGCAGTTGGAGTGATACGGGACCCCTGATACGTCTAGATACGACTCTGACAGGTGACACGTACGTAAGCATCCCGTCTGATCCCCTGCATCCATTCATGCCCATTGTACATGCCGATGGACTTGGGCAATTCCAGCAGGACAATGCGACACCCCACACGTCCAGAATTGCTACAGAGTGGCTCCACGAATAGTCTTACGAGTTTTAACGCTTCCGCTGACCACCAAACTCCAGAGACATGAACATTATTGAGCATACCTGGGATGCCTTGAAACGTGCTAGTCGGAAGAGAAAATGTAACAGACCTACTAAGGAGACTGCCTACACTACGCTTGTCCGTCCTCTTTTAGGTGTTACTGTTGCGCGGTGTGTGACCCTTACCAGATAGGACTGACTGAGTACATCGAAAAACTTCACAGAAAGGCAGCACGTTTTGTGTTATAGCGAAATATGGGAGTGAGTGTCACAGAAATGATACAGAATTCGGGATGGACATCATTAAAAGAAAGGCGTTTTTGGTTTCGACGGAATCTTCTCACGAAATTCCAATCACCAACTTTCTCCTCCGAATGCGAAAATATTTTGTTGACACCGACTTTACGGACCTTGTTGCTGGGCATCGAAAAGGCTTGCGACCGTCTCTGGCACAACGGACTCTACTACGCAAACTAAGCGAAGCTGGTCTCCCAGACGGACTCGTACGTCTCATACACTTATATCTCACGAACAGGTGTTTCAGCACTAAATTGCAGGATAAACAATCAACACAACACGGTATCCAAACTGGAGTACCACAAGGAAGCATCCTAGGGCCCATCTTGTTTAACCTGTACATTGACGAGTTCCCAGCAACAGAAAACAAGACGTTAGCCGCCTACGCGGATGACACCGCCATCCTCGCACAAGACTGGAAACCGTCGAACATCAATGCACGAATACAGACAGCACTCAGAGGAGCTGAGCCTTGGTCGGAGCCATGGCGTCGACAAGTGCGAAGCAGTTCTGTTCACACGCAGACCGAAACAACTGCGCAAACACCAACACTGTAGACCGATAACACTACATACACGCCCAATACGTTTCCGAGAGAAAGTCAGGTACCTTGGTGTCTGGCTGGACCGGAAACTTACATGGGAGGACCACATTGAATACGTTGCCAACAGAGTGCACGCGAGGCTCAAACAGCTCTACGCAATGCTCAACAGGGAAAGCACACTGAATAGGAGGGTGTCGAGGTCCATATACGTGACACTGATTAGACCTCTGATGAAGTACGCAGCTCCCGTCTGGGGATATGCAGTTCCTACACGCCTGCAGTTCATACAGAACAAAGTGTTGCGAATCATTAGCAACGCTCCACGCTACACACGCACCGTGGATCTTCACCACGAATACCGCCTTGATACCCTCAAGGAAGTATTCGAAAAACACGCCACACGACTATAAAGGAACTAGAGGCACCCGAACAATCCTTTCATCCTCACTCTGGGAAACTACGATCACAACCACACGTGGAAGCACAAGCGTCCAAAGGCTAGGGCATAGCCACTTATGATAAACTGTTGTTGTTGTGGTCTTCAGTCCTGAGACTGGTTTGATGCAGCTCTCCATGCTAATCTATCCTGTGTAAGCTCCTTCATCTCCCAGTACCTACTGTAACCTACATCCTTCTGAATCTGCTTAGTGTATTCATCTCTTGGTCTCCCTCTGCGATTTTTACCCTCCACACTGTCCTCCAATACTAAACTGGTGATCCCTTGGTGCCTCAGGACATGTCCTACCAACCGATCCCTTCTTCTAGTCAAGTTGTATCACAAACTTCTCTTCTCTACAATCCTATTCAGTACCTCCTCATTAGTTATGTGATCTACCCACCTAATCTTGAGCAGTCTTCTGTAGCACCACATTTCGAAAGCTTCTATTCTCTTCTTGTCCAAATTGTCCATGTTTCACTTTCATACATGGCTTCACTCCAAACAAATACTTTCAGAAACGGCTTCCTGACACTTAAATCTATACTCGATGTTAACAAATTTCTCTTCTTCAGAAACGCATTCTTTGCCATTCCCAGTCAACATTTTATATCTATGGTAAACTAAGACACGCGAACAAGAGACAAACGTCGGCAAGCCCCTACATATCAGCACCACTAACTACCAGCTGCTACCAGAGCCGGCCAACGGGCCACAACAAGGACACCGACGAGCTCGCCCACAGACGCACAAACAAACCGCCAACATTACCTCACACTGTGATTCCGGTATATGACCTATCGGACACAAGAACGGCAATAAACCTAACTGTTGCAGGCTGCTGACGCTGAACAAGAGCTCTGCATCGGCACCCAGCGCCAGCCTCCGAGCAACACAACCGCACAACGTCTAGGTATCGACTTGCATGATACCCACTACTAACAAAGCCACCCCTTGCACGACCTATCGCAGCCAGCAAAACATCCGCTACTGCTCTTACCACCCGACCTAACTATCGCAGAGGTTTTTCTTCCCTTGCTTCTTACCTTGGCACTTATTTTCCTCTGCCCTTCAAACCGCTACCCTTCGTTCGATTTCGACCCAATCTATCTGCAGATGAGCGCGTATTAATGGTTAACCTTAACCAGACGTACTCAAACATCGCAGTACCCACCAAACTTTACAGAAGCTCTCCTGCGAACCTGCAGAACTAGCACTCCTGAAAGAAAGGATATTCGCGGAGACATGGGTTAGCCACAGCCTGGGGGATGTTTCCAGAATGAGATTTTCACTCTGCAGCGGAGTGTGCGCTGATATGAAACTTCCTGGCAGATTAAAACTGTGTGCGCGACCGAGACTCGAACTCGGGACCTTTGCCTTTCGCGGGCAAGTGCTCTACCAACTGAGCTACCGAAGCACGACTCACGCCCGGTACTCACATCTTTACTTCTGCCAGTACCTCATCTCCTACCTTCCAAACTTTACAGAAGCTCTCCTGCGAACCCATATCCTGCGACACTTCACTTTAGTGAAAACTTATGCAGAGATGGCAGTAGACCATCTGTGTTGGCCACCATGCCGGTGTGGGCGTGGAGGGGCTCCACCTCTTGTTAAAAAGACTTACATAGGGAGGAAAGATCACCAAGATAAAACAAGGGAAATTAGAGCTCGTACGGAAAGATATAGGTGTTCATTCTTCCCGCGCGCTATACGAGATTGGAATAATAGAGAACTGAGAAGGTGGTTCGATGAAGCCTCTGCCAGCACTTAAATGTGATTTGCATAGTATCCACTTAGATGCAGATATAGAAATTTCACTGTCCTACTGTCACCCGTTTGTCATGAATGACCTCTTAGGTAGCGATAGTTTGTATATTCACCCCTCCCATTGGCCACGGGCACCGGAAAGAATTCTCGTTCGCTTGTGATCGCTTTGGTGTAGAGATGGTTGACGATGAACGCGATAATGCAGTGGCATCAGCTGCCGCAGAGTGGAGCAACAGATCGCGGTGACCCAGTCACAAGCCTTCCCGACATTGGCGAGGTGACTCACTGGCGACAGCCGGACACGGCTCGATGGTAGCGGCTGTGGCGGCGAAAGGCGGAGGGTTGGTTCCCCACCTCCCCTTCGGTCATACTGTCCGTAACGCTCACGGTGCAGGGGCGTCGGAGCGTGGCCCCTGTGAGTCCACAAGCGTTGACAAAGCGCTCTGCTCTCGCGGCACGGCAGCCGGCCGTTGCCGCCGACAATGGCTGCGATGTGATCGCCGCGGTGCGTGTGGGGTGCGCCGGCTGTGGTGGGGCCGTGAACTGCACGCTGCACGCACATGCGTGAGACGCGACGCGGCCAATGGCGGAGCTAAAGCGTCCCAGCCTAGACCGCGTTCGTGTGTGCAGAACCTCTGCCCTTGGCAGGATTGCCAAAGCTGCGCCCCCTCTCTAAGCGAACTATATTTCTGGAATTTTTTTCCCCTGCGTACATGAGAGCGCTATTGGGAAAGTAAGGTCCGATCGGTCACGAAATGGAAACTGCTGTAAATATCAAAAATGCTTTATTTGCAACAGTTGGCTACAACTTCCAGCTATTTATCTACATAGTAGTTGTTCCGACTCAAGACATTTGTCTTGGCGTTGTACCCACTTTCCAATTCCGCCACAGAAGTCAGCCCCCTGTGCTTGCCGCCAATTCTCTACGCTGGTCTATAGCTCGTTGTCTATGTCTTCATAGCCAGCGGGTCATGCGATCAGAGACGAACGTCAGGGCGAGCCAATTACGGGCTGTATTGTGGGTGACCAAACACTTCCCATCGAAAATGCTGCAGGAGCGTCTTCATTGCCCCTGCAGAGTGCCGCCGAGAATTGTCGCGTAGAACGAACCGCATGACATTTAAGTTATGTGGATTGCATAGCTTCAGGCGAAATCTTTCGTCAGGCCCTCATACTTGGCGGGAGACCCTAATTTCTAGCAATCTTTACTTTCTCACTGTGAGTTCAGAACTGAAAAGAGCGACATGATGCTATCGACACGTGTACTAGACACAGTGCTCAATGCATCTATGCAAAGCTGCATCAGGTTTTCACCGTATTTTCCATTTCGCGACCGACTGTTCCTTACTTTCCGAGTAACCCTCGTATTTTAGTATGATGTACAACAAAGAACAGATTCTATTTGCTCCTCATAAATTATTAATGTGCATAAAATATTAATTCAAAATAAAATTAAAATTTTATTGTTGAATACTGCCTAGTCGTCGAATATGGGGTGTCTAGGAAACCTGTTTTGTCAGATCGCTAGAGAACAGTTCAAGCAAATAGTCTTATTACGAAAAGTAAATGATAATACTTAACGTTGAGAATTACATAGATATGTTGCAAGCAAAGGGCGACATGAAAAATAAACAAGGTTATTCAGTATATGAGGGTTTGTCCAGAAAGTAAGTTCTGATCAGTCGCGAAATGGACACCACAGTTAAAACCCGATGAAGCTTTGCGCAGATGTGTTGGGTAGTGTCTCTAGTATGACCGTCAATCGCATCAAGATGCTCTTTTCAGTTGTGAGCGCACTGTGAGCGAGTAAAGGTGCCTAGAACAACGATGTCTCCCGCCAAGTAGGAGGGCCCGCTGAGAGGCTTCGCCTTAATGAATGCAGCCCACATAACATAACTGCCACGCACTTCCTTCTTCAAGGCAATTCTCTGCAGGGGCAGTGAAGACGCTCCTGCAGCCTTTTCTAAGGGAGGTGTTCAATCACCCACAACACAGCCCTAATTGGCTCGTCCTCGGTGTCACCTCTGTTCACACAAAACGCTGGATACGAAGACAACACTTGGGCGCAGGCTACGTGCAATAGACCAGAGTAGAGAATTATAGGAGAGCACAGTCGGCTGCCTTCTATGACGGTGGTGTTGGAGATTTGGTACAACGCTCCGACAAATGTCTGAGTCGGAGCAGCGACTATGTAGAGAAGTATCTTGAAAGTGTAGCTACCTTTCGCAAAATAAAACGTTTGTGATTTTCACTGTGGTTTTCATTTAGCAACCGATCGGAACTTACTTTCTGGACAACCCTCGTATACAGTTCCTAATACAAGTGAAGTAATACAGGTGAGGCTTCTATTCAGGTCGCTACCCTTGAGGTTCTCTTCGACTGGGCTTTGTAATAGAGACCACTGCCATCGCGTTGTCGTCCTGGAGATGGGTTGGTCAGCATGCAATTGGCTGTTCTTCTTCACAACCCTCTCTGCTCTTTAGTTCCTGACTGGCGTGCCAGAGCTTGACTTTGCGCCGTAACAGTTATAATAAAATGTTGAGAACACAATATTTTCCTGAAATTCATTGACACATATTTATTTTCCATTGCATTCTTTGTCGTCTTTAATGTCGTGAAATTGCATTAACAAGATGCTGCAGTCACTTGAATTATCATAAATATCCTCTAAGCAATTTCGGTTTTTGGCTAAGCATCTCATCACCGATACTAAAAGGACAAAACTTCCAAATGGCAATCTGCGTCAGTTCTCTTCATCAGCCCTTTCTAGTGGAATTTGAAACCCGCTATGTCGATAACTAGTTGAGCTGTGTCGATATTTTTACTATTCTGTATTTCTTTTAAAATAAGAAAAACGCTCTAACTTATCGCGTTCTCAACAGTAATAAAAATGAGGTGAAATGGTGCGTTATATGTGAGACCTCTTTCCAAGTTCACTTATAATTGTATTGGATTTTTTGAAGCAGTCTAGTTTAAATAGTTTCACTCCATCCCCCAGTTTGGCAGAAATCGGCAAAATCGAAACTCTTTGTTCAAATAGCATATTTACTTCAGCACCCTTTCGACGATCTTTGATAGCCTCCCTCGGGCATGGGTGTGTGTGTGTGTGTGTGTGTGTGTGTGTGTGTGTGTGTGTGTGTGTGTGTGTGTTTTGTCCTTAGCGTAAGTTAGCTTACGTAACATTAAGTAGTCTGTAAGCTTAGGGACGGATGACCTCAGCAGTTTGGTCCCATAGGAAATTACCACAAATTAAAAAAAAATTGGCAACAAAACCTCCATTGTCCAACACCAACTGTGGAGGCGTCATCCATTTGAACGTAGCGACTGTTAACTCATAACGCGTGTGGTGTGTGTTTGGTAGTAGTCATTTCTTTATTATGCTACTTGGACGAAGTGAGATTGTGACAACGGAATCTAGGGAAGAGGGAAAGACTTCTTGTTGCCGGCACCAGGCAGGGATAGGACAATTTACGTACATCTCCCGGTTAATTCTTAAATTCTACTTCTTTCTCTCTCTCTCCCCATTTTTCACAGTTTTGCGCCACTTCTCTGCCTGCGCCCTTGGTGGGGATCTATGTCGCCATGACGTTGTTACGGCCCTATGTGTGTATGTGTGTGTGTGTGTGTGTGTGTGTGTGTGTACGTGTTTGCCGTTTGGGGGCGCTGAACAGGAAGGATATCAGCGAGTATACGAAGATTACTGGAAACGAATGTGATTGAAACGAATACAAAATGCGATCAAAAACAAAAACGAAACTCCTCGATCGCGCCCTGGAGACCGCGTAACGTCGACCGACCGCCGTGACGTCCTCAATCATTCAAGGTCAGATAAGGTATGCAGAGGCATATAGTCAGCATACAGCTCTCCCGGTCGTTGTCGGCGTTTCGGCCATGGAACCGCTACCCCTCAATCCGGAAGCTACTCAGTTGACATCACCATTGTTTGACTATACCATCGGTGCTTTAAAACTTCAGTTTATCTATGAGATACCTAGAAGATTATGAACTCCAGCTCATATTGTTATATGTTTACATTAGCAGGAGGGGGAATGTTAGTTTAACTGCCTTTTCCTATACGTACCGCATTTACGCGGCTGGGAAATATGGAAGTAACAGTATTAGAACTAGCAGTTTCTCAGTTTATATCACGACATTCTTCTGTTACTACATTCTGCCACTTGGAGCGCTAGCATCGCTGCAAACAGTTGTATGCCATATGAAGTTTCGCTACTGTTTGTCGTAGACAGTATTTAGACTCAATTACACACGCATTTGAGCTTTCTACTGGCGCTCCAGACGCGAATCTAACGGGAAGTATTCCTGATGCGGAACATGCCATTATGGAAAATGGGCTCCACAATGGCTTGCAGACTTCTAGATTACTGACATTGATATTATAGACTGAAGTACACAGTACTGACGTTCCACGACAACATTTGTGTCATAGTCAGTTGTGAACTAGCTTTCCGCTCTCTTGACGTTCTTCAGACAAGTTAGGACTAAGTAGATAGTTATTATAACAACAAATATGCAAATGGCTCTGAGCACTATGGGACTCAACATCTGAGGTCATCAGTCCCCTAGAACTTTGAACTAGTTAAACCTAACTAACCTAAGGACATCACACACAACCATGCCCAAGGCAGGATTCGAACCTGCGACCGCAGCAGTCTCGCGGTTCGGTACTGAAGCGTCTAGAACCGCACGGCCACCGCGGCCGGCAGTTCATATAACATCAGCGAGACATGTGACCTTTTCCGACTACACAACAATAAGAAAAAGATATTCTTATTGAAATACACAAAGGAGCTATGAACAAATATTACCTCATATGGCTAAGCAGGGATAGCTGGAGGACAAATGTAAGGATGTAGAGGCTTGTCTCACTAGGGGTCAGACAGATGCTGCCTACAGGAAAATTAAAGAGACCTTTGGAGAAAAGAGAACCACTTGTATGAATATCAAGAACTCAGATGGAAACCCAGTTCTAAGCAAAGAAGGGAAAGCAGAAAGGTGGAAGAGTATATAAAGGGTCTATATAAGGGCGATGTACTTAAGGACAATATTATGGAAATGGAAGAGGATGTAGATGAAGATGAAATGGGAGATATGATACTGCGTGAAGAGTTCGACAGGGTACTGAAAGACCTGAGTCGAAACAAAACCCCGGGAGTAGACAACATTCCATTAGAACTACTGACAGCCTTGGGAGAGTCAGTCCTGACAAAACTCTACCATCTGGTGAGCAAGATGTATGAGACAGGCGAAATACCCTCAGACTTCAAGAAGAATATAATAATTCCAATCCCAAAGAAAGCAGGTGTTGACAGATGTGAAAATTACCGAACTATCAGTTTAATAAGTCACAGCTGCAAAATACTAACGCGAATTCTTTACAGACGAATGGAAAAACTAGTAGAATCCGACCTCGGGGAAGCTCAGTTTGGATTCCGTAGAAATATCGGAACACGTGAGGCAATACTGACCCTACGACTTATCTTGGAAGCTAGATTTAGGAAAGGCAAACCTACGTTTCTAGCATTTGTAGACTTAGAGAAGGCTTTTGACAATGTTGACTGGAATACTCTCTTTCAAATTCTGAAGGTGGCAGGAGTAAAATACAGGGAGCGAAAAGCTATTTACTATTTGTACAGAAACCAGATGGCAGTTATTAAACTCGAGGGGCATGAAAGGGAAGCAATCGTTGGGAAGGGAGTGAGACAGGGTTGTAGCCTCTCTCCGATGTTATTCAATCTGTATATTGAGAAAGCAATAAAGGAAACAAAAGAAAAATTTGGAGTAGGTATTAAAATCCATGGAGAAGAAATAAAAACTTTGAGGTTCGCTGATGACATTGTAATTCTGTGAGAGACAGCAAAGGACTTGGAAGAGCAGTTGAACGGAATGGACAGTGTCTTGAAAGGAGGATATAAGGTGAACATCAACATAAGCAAAACGAGAATAACGGAATGTAGTCGAATTAAGTCGGGTGATGCTGACGGAATTCGATTAGGTAATGAGAGATTTAAGGTAGTGAAGGAGTTTCGCTATTTGGGGAGCAAAATAACTAATGATGGTCGAAGTAGAGAGGATATAAAATGTAGACTGGCAATGGCAAGGAAAGCATTTCTGAAGGAGAGAAATTTGTTAACATCGAGTATAGATTTAAGTGTCAGGAAGCCGTTTCTGAAAGTATTTGTATGGAGTGTAGCCATGTATGGAAGTGAAACATGGACGATAAATACTTTGGACAAGAAGAGAATAGAAGCTTTCGAAATGTGGTGCTACAGAAGAATGCTGAAGATTAGATGGGTGGATCACATAACTAATGAAGAAGTGTTGAATAGGATAGGGGAGAAGAGAAGTTTGTGACACAATTTGACTAGAAGAAGGGATCGGTTGGTAGGAGATATTCTGAGGCACCAAGGGATCACCAATTTAGTATCGGAGGGCAGCGTAGAGGGTAAAAATCGCAGAGGGAGACCAAGAGATGAATACACTAAGCAGATTCAGATGGATGTAGGTTACAGTAGGTACTGGGAGATGACGAAGCTTGCACAGGATAGAGTAGCATGGAGAAGTGCATCAAACCAGTCTCAGGACTGACGACCACAACAACAACAACATTACATTATATTCAAATGTTAAAAACATAAGAATGTTAAGCCCAAAACAGCACACGGGTGAGTATAGGAAGAGATTATTACGTTATATGTTCTTTTCGTCAGTAAAGACAACATTCCAACTTTAGAACAGAGTGGAATTTATAGGATTTCACGCAGTTTGTGTGGAGAGTCATACGTAGGTCAGTCAACCATGTTCTGTCGCTACTAGACTGACTGAACATGAAGGAGTTGTCGAGCGAAAAAGGAAGAATATGTTCTGAGCTGAATGTCAATCTTACGGCATTAAATGTTATCCATAGAACAAGTTAAGGCGGGAAACTAGCATTACTTTAAATTCATTCATGGTATCGATAAACCCAAATCACAGAATACTGACTTTGTAATCACTTGCAGTAAATATACTTGTTGCAAACAGTAAAACTGTTCCCCATCCACATCTTATTTACTCCTTTTTCCTGTAACATCCTCTTTCTTGCCTGTTTATCACATTGACCAGTTATTTTGTCCAACTTACATATTGTCTGTGCCAGCACTCAGTTATGTATTGTTTTAGCATTACTTTTCATCTTTGAGTAAAATGAAATGAAGTTTTATTTTTTCATATGCTCTTTATGTATTTCAGTATTATTGTCCTTTTCTGTACGTATGTAATCATAAAATGTCCACATATATTTGAAAAAAAAAAGTCTGTGTACAGTATAAACTCCCACTGATGTGTTGTGGACTACCTTTTTACTCTGGGCTTTTCTGAGGATGACCTAGAAACCCGATATCTGGTTCACAACGGAAAGCTGATATAGGTGTAGATATCGAGATAGGTACAGATGTTGAAAAATTAATTGTCGCTCAAGATGGTCTGTCGCTAGTAACGATGTTACTGATCTAGAACCTACACCGAAGAGACGGTCCAAGATGAAATGTCTCTTAATAACGAAATTTCTATTGGTTTGAGGGCAAAAGAAACCAATCACATACAGGGATATCCGAGTCGAAAACAAAACAACTTATATAGCAAGTTTACAGCTTCAGTCACTTTATGCTGACATTCATTAGCGAGACGCGTTTCGGCAACAGGCTGCCATCATCAGACTGCATGTACACTACAGTAGAAGTGTGGTGAGGTTCATTTGCTGGGTGGGTTAGTGAGGTTATGAACCGAAAACATTGTTGCTGGAAATTTGTCACACTTAAGAGTAATACACTTGTAAGTGTAATGTGCCTGGCAGTATGCTGCCGAAACACGTCGTACCAATAAATATAAGTAAAGAAATACTGAAGCTATAAAAATTATTTCATAAATTTATAATACATTCTCTGATCTGAATCAAGTCCAACATCATGTCTAAATTTAAGTAAAACATAAAAATCAGTCACGCCACGACTTCCGTATAATTTTGCACCCTTACGTTAGCAGCCAGAGGGGGTTCCCCGTTTGGCTACCGTGCCAGCAGCCTGTTCCACACAACGGCCCCTGCCGTCCCTCGTAATCCCGGCAACCTGATTTCGCAATCTTTTGTCGACCGGCGCGTGCGTAAATAAGATGCGTGCGCGTGCAGCGGGGGCCAGGCGCTGATCCGCACCAGATTACGTACTTTGTTCCTCCCCTCCAGCCGATACTCAACCCAGTTCCCGCCTACATCCTCCCTCCCCGAACCCGTCACAAAGCTGTGACAACCCCGCTCTCCTTGTGTCGCAAGCAGATTGTCTCTACTGTCCCTGTTCAACGGCTTCGGATTTCACTGCGCCAGCACGGCTAGTGTAAAGGTTCACTCTCACGGCAATATTTGGCCACAATCGTCTTGCCCTGAACGTCGTTGCAATATGGCCGCAATATAGAGGAAAGGTGCCTATTATGCGATGGTTCCCTAATATGAGACACCCCAACTGTGCTCATGTTAGAGGTTGCACTCTGGTGGAGAGTTTCTTAAACACGTCTATTGCGTGCCAGAAGACGACACAGCCGGCCAGAGTGGTCGAGCGGTTCTAGGCGCTCAAGTCTGGAACCGCGCAACCGCTACGGTTGCAGGTTCGAATCCTGCCTCGGACATAGCTGTGTGTGATGTCCTTAGGTTAGTTAGGTTTAAGTAGTTTTAAGTTCTAGGGGACTGATGACCTCAGAAGTTAAGTCCCATACTGCTGAGAGCCATTTGAACCATTTGAACGGCGACACAACGAGTAGCACACCATAGTTCAGCCGGACACAGTACGTAGAGGCTGGTGCAAAATTTATTGTGTTTGGAGTTTTTGCGACATCGGTGTTAAGACAATATTTCAGCTTAAAGGTGTGTGCATATTACTGCACTCTTTTATTGTAGTTATTTGTGACGGTATTACCTATAATTATTGACAATTACGTTCATTTTTCCTGAAACGTTGTTAACAAGTGCGTGATTCTTTCTCTAAGATGTCGAAATTCCTAATATGTGATAGTATGGGGACCCAAATATGCGACAGTGTCTCATATTACGATACCTATCGCATATTGAGGGAACATTATTCCCACACAAAGAATCTCGATGTGTTAGATAAAGCACGTGAAAACAATGTCCATATCGTATCCAGAATGAGATTTTCACTCTGCAGCGGAGTGTGCGCTGAGACGAAACTTCCTGGCAGATTAAAACTGAGTGCCCGATCGAGACTCGAACTCGGGACCTTTGCCTTTGCCACTTGACGTCGGATTTATGGGACCTTTGAAAACCTACTATGCCCAAGAGATAGAAACGTGGTTGGCAAGTAACCCAGGTCGTGTTATCACCTCGTTATTAATAGCCAGGTTATTTGGGGCAGCTTGCAACTGAGCAGCAGCAAGCGTCTGTGAATGCCTTCAGAAAAACAGGCCTCATCACATGCAACAGAAACATCTTTAGGGAACACGAATTTTCAATTCATCGCCATGCTGACGCCCTTCAAGAAAAAGATGCCAAAAGCGGAAATGAAACTACTGATGGTCAAGCTTTCAGCCCGGCAGACATCAGACTTCTACCACACATCGCAAAACCACCTGGTGTTAGTCAAATAGGTCAAACATCACGTTATTGCTCTGCTGCGTTACTAACTTTAACTCCTTATGTGAAGCAATTGCAAGAATCTAAACAGAAGAGATCAGAGGCTGAAGCTAAGAAAGCAGCCAGAAAATTATTTGGGGGGGAAGAGTGGAAAACCTTCTAATCGTAGACCTACAGCAGAAGAATCGTCTAGTGACTCGGCATCCGATGTTCATCTTGATGACAGTGGGGATTCAGGCAGCAGTGATGACGATGACGCAGAGTGTCTGCTCTGTGCTGGGCGCTTTTCTGAAGACGAACACGGGGAGAAAGGGGCACAGCGCACGAAATGTTATCGCTGAAGGTTTCGGTATCACAGAAGACAATTTTGTTCGTCCCGGATGTCGTAAATATAAACCTAAGTAGTGTGAAATGAATGAACGAACATATAAAAATTGTATATTCATATGTCATTATTCTGTAATAAAACAATTAAAGCAAAATATTATTACTGTCTCGTATTAGGAAACTTTGATGTCATTTCTACGAAATGCCTTGTTTGTAAAGTTTTAATAACTACTCTGAAAGATTATTTATTATTGCAAATACGATAATTGTATGAGAAAATTAAATAATGCAAGATATTGTTACCATCATAAAAAATACAATTGCACTTACTTTTAGGTCTTTCAAATGGGTTTACAAAAGTGTGTCTCATATTAGGCACCTTTCCTCTACAGGAATTTTGTGATATTGCTGGGCAACGCTGCTGATGTTTCAGGCTGTTCCAAATAATTGCCTACGTATAGCTGTGGGGCGGGAAGGTGGGGGTAGGAGGCGGGGGGGGGGGGGGGGGGAGGGTGACTGAGGCAGCTGGTTCCCCCACTTTTGTGTCAGTGTCTCTTGAAGAGGAGCATATTCGCCTTTTTTGCGCTCCGACAGGAGTTTTTTTTCAGCTGGTTCTAATATTCCGCAGATAATCGAATACGTGATCATTTATTTCATCGTAATAATACGGCGAAGTATTTTCTTCTATGTAGCGCTTGGACTACATTCCCTAACGACCTACACTTTCACATTCCATTGCCATTATTTTCATAATTTCTATGTGTTTACTATTTAGTTTTCTGAGTATTGCTTATACACTACTACCCATTAAAATTGCTACACCAAGAAGAAATGCAGATGATAAACGGGTATTCATTGGAGAAATATATTACACTAGAACTGACATGTGATTACATTTTCACGCAATTTCGGTGCATAGACCCTGAGAAATAAGTACCCAGAACAACCACCTCTTGCCGTAATAAGCACAGTTCATCAAGAGTAGTGACTGGCGCATTGTGACGAGCCAGTTGCTCGGCCACCACTGACCAGACGTTTTCAGTTGGTGAGAGAGCTGGAGAATGTGCTGGCCAGGGCAGCAGCCGTACATTTTCTGTATCCAGAAACGGCCGTACGGGACCTGCAAAATGCGGTCGTGCATAATCCTGCTGAAATGTAGGGTTTCGCAGTGATCAATTGAAGGTTAGAGCCACGGGTCGTAATACATCTGAAATGTAACGCCCACTGTTCAAAGGGTCGTCAATGCGAACGAGAGGTGACCCGAGACGTGTAACCAATGGCACCCCGTACCATCACGCCGGGTATGGCGATGACGAATACAGGCTTCCAATGTGCGTTCACCGCGATGTCGCCAAACACGGATGCGAGTATCGTGATGTTGTAAACAGAATCTGGATTCATCCGAAAAAAATGACGTACTGCCATTTGTGCACCCAGGTTCGTCGTTGAGTAGACCATCGCAGGCGCTCCTGTCTGTGACGCAGCGTCAATGGTAACCGCAGCCACGGTCTTCGAGCTGATAGTCCGTGTTGCTGCAAACGTCGTCGAACTGTTCGTGCAGATGGCTGTTGTCTTACAGACGTCCCCATCTACTGAGTCAGGGGTCGAGACGTGGCTGCACGATCCGTTACAGCCATGCGGATAAGATGGCTATCATCTCGACTGCTAGTGATACGAGGCCGTTGGGATCCAGCACGGCGTTCCGTATTACCCTCCTGAACACACCGATTCCATATTTTCCTAACAGTCATTGGATCTCGACCGACGCGAGCAGCAATGTCGCGATTCGATAAACCGCAATGGCAATAGGCTACAATCCGACCTTAATCAAAGTCGGAAACGTGATGGTCCGCATTTCTCCTCCTTAAACGAGGCATCACAACAACGTTTCACCAGGCAACGCCGGTCGCTGTTTGTGTATGAGAAATTGGATGGAAACTTTCCTCGTGTCAGCACGTTGAAGGTGTCGCCACCGGCGCCAACCTTGTGTGAATGCTCTGAAAAGCTGATCATTTGCATATCACAGCATCTTCTTCCTGTCGGTTAAATTACGCGTCTGTAGCAGGTCATCTTCGTTGTGTAGAAATTTTAATGTCCTGTAGTGTATTTCTGCTATTTTCGAACATAGTGTTCACTTTGAACCTATTCTAAGATTTTGATGAATCATGCCAATGTTTTAAATTTAGTGTTTCAGTGCTTTCTTTGTCACCAATATAAATATCTCATTCTTCAAGTCCACGCGCTGGTCGGAGGAGGATAAATTTTAGACGCGAATATCTTGAGAAACATTAAAATAGTTTGTACTAAAAGTTAGATGTTCTTTAATTGTTTTCGTAGAAAGGCAAATGGTGGTTCCAGTATAGGTGATTTTTATCAGATCCTTTTGTTTGTTTGGTTCCGTGAAGTAGTTTTCGAGCATTTGCAAGCTCATCTTCAGATGATGAAGCAGAAGCTATTCCGTGATTTCCCTAAATCGCTTCACGCAAATGCCGGAATGGTTCGTTTGAAAGGACAAGCCCAACTTCCTTTCCCATCCTTCCCTAATCCGATGGGACCGATGACTTCACTGTTTCGTCCCCTCCCCCCAACCAACCAACTAACTAACCAACCATGGCGATGCACTGCAGTACTTGCTATTTTCTTATAAGGAGCCTGTGTCCAACATGAGGATACGAAAATAAGCAGATCCGATACACCGCAATTTCGTGTATAACATGTTGTGAAATCTGATTATGTTTCTGTAGAATCATTTACCCTGCAACGCTCAAGCACTGAAAACAAAAACCGTAAGGGTTAGGGGTAACTAAACGTTGGTTTCATCTTGTCTGTACCGCTACCTCGCAGAAAACGCAATACGTTTCGCACGGTAAAACACTGTGACGGGATCAACAAAGTGACTACATTACAATGCTTGACGGCAGCAGTGAGCACAACAATGTGTGTTATGCATCGCCCTTCCTCATTCTAAGTCCACCTTTCTGAGTGCTTGTTACGACGCCAAAGGAACGAGAACTATTATCTCAAAATAGGGGAGATAGTGTCACAAACATGATACGTGAATTGGAGTGGCAACCATTAAAACAAAGGCTTTTTCGTTGCGACGGGATCTTCTCTTGAAATTTCAATCACCAGTTTTCTCCTCCGATTGCGAAAACATTATGTTGGCACCCACCTACATAGGGAGAAATCATGATCACGATAAAATAAGAGAAATCAGGGCTCGCACAGGAAAATTTTAGTGCTCGTTTTTCCCGCGTGCCGCTAGAGAGTGGAACGGTAGAGAGACAGCTTGAAGGTGGTTCATTGAACCCTCTGTCGGGCGCTTTATTGTGAAAAGCAGAGTAATCACGTAGATGTATATGTAGATGTAGAAGCACATTCTGTGAGTTATATAGTAAAAGTTACTGCTTCAGGGCAATTGAAGACTTTATCTACAGTAGTTAAAGAGAAAATTATGTAAACAGCCGTGTATATTGTTTACCATAATGCATTAGGAGCTACTGTAGTGTTATTGTTTGGTCATCGTTTGACTGAAGTTTATCTAAATGCTACACATGATAAGTGCTCTAATTTTTTTGCTTCTGATGTTCTTTAAATTTAAATAGCGTGTGATATACACGGTATCTGACCATTATATGCACAATCCAAAGAGTCGTGTGAAGGACAGCGATACAAGCAAATAGACCTAATAAGCGTACGTCCAGAACCTAATGCTTTCCCCGATACGACGTATTATGACTGAGTACATGAGCAAACTGCAGATATGCAGTCTCCTCGCCAATTTCTGCTATAAAGCCGAGACAGTGAACTAGCAGTCTCCAGTGGCGGACACCTGACGATGGCTGGCTGCTTGGTTGGTTGGGGGAAACAAACAGAGAGGTCATCGGTCCCAACAGATTAGGGAAGGATAGGGAAGACAGTCGGCCATGCCCTTTCAAAGGAACCATCTCGGCATTTGCCTGGATCTATAGAAATCACGGAAAACCTAATGGCTCTGAGCACTATGGGACTTAACTTCTGAGGTCATCAGTCCCCTAGAACTTAGAACTACTTAAACCTACCTAACCTAAGGGCATCACACACATCCATGACCGAGGCAGGATTCGAACCGGCGACCGTAGCGGTCGCGCGGTTCCAGACTGTAGCACCTAGAACCGCTCGGTCACCTCGGCCGGCCGAAAACCTAAATCAGGATGGATGGACACAGGTCTGAACCATCGTACTCCAGAAGATAGCTGAACGCTTGACAGCCGAAATATTGTGGCAAGGTCCACGTGACATGGCTGCAATCCCGGAACCTCATAGAATATTCAGTGCGCTGGTAAAACTTCAAGAATCAAATGCAGATATGCAGTTGAGGAAAAACACATTACATGATGACCGTCCGTGTTGAGGTAGCCTTTCTCTCATCCTCCCACTGATGTCTGTTCAACTTGTAGAGTCCCACGCATTTTACATGTGTATCATCCACAATTCTTTCCCAGACTTCGTCGACACTAGCAACAGTGCTGGAACACAAGAAAGCTTGTAAATACTCCCACGAAAAAAAAAAAACTAAAAAAACACAATAGCTTCAAGATGTGGGACATGGGAGGCCATGTTATTGGCGAGCACGATTCATGCACTTGTTGTCCAAATTTAGTGCTAGGCTTCCATTGCAACAGCGTTGTAATGCTGCCATGTCTGCATCTGCGCATACGTCATATCGAAGAAAATATTGGTTTCCAGATCTATGTTTATTAGGATTATATCCGCATTTCATTGTTCTCTTCTTGCGCTTTTCGTCCGAACCTACAAAAGTCAGACAGACTGTGTAGTGCAGTATAACAATGTAGTATGTGCTTTTCCACATTGTCCATGCAATGATTGTTATTCCACAAAACACTCTTGATTTTCGGTGAGTACGCTTAACATAATAAGTACAGTGGTTTCTGCCTGAAAACCCCTTTTTTTGTGGAGTGCCAATGCCTTTAGCATGAAACCACATATGCTGTTGCAAGAGAGAGATACCTAAGGTACAATGAAAAGTCCAGGATGGAATGGAACAATATTATGAGAAGGAAAGTTGCAACTCACCGTTTAGTGGATATATGGCGAGTAGCAAATTTCCTTCTCATAATATTGTTAGTGGTACAATGAGGTATTTGTACAAGTGTAGTGCACTGTAGCAATTACAGCGTTCAAAGCAACAGGTGGCGTGAATATTATGCTGCTTGATGGAAGGGGATTCTGGCATGTGGTTTCTTTTATAGTGACCGTATTGAAAAGATCACTGACAGGGAAAGTAAATATGCCTAATGTTACTGTAAAGTAAACATGAGTTCGTTCTTCTGCTTGTGTAGTGAGTAGCTTCGAAAGGAAACCACTGGGCAGTATATAGTTTTGATATAAAATTCAATAAATTTTATGGCCATTTCTGCGTGTTATTCAGATTATAATTTGTTTTAGGCATTATGATATCATGGAAGTTTCGGTATTTTGGATCGTGTCTTGGAAAAAAGCGAATTTCCTTTTAAACGTAACACATGAAATTATGGGTGGTTCCATACGAAACCACCTCCCTAAAACAATTGAGTGTTTACTTTTTGCCCATTTCTTCTCGTACTCATTGCTTACTGTGGTGATAAAGGTTACTTTTGTAAAAAAAAAATTAAAATTATGTTCCAAAGTGAAACAGCCTCATCAAAATAATTCAGTGATACTTTTTGTCATTTTTTTGTACTCGATACTTAGTATGATAATGAAGGTTAATTTTATGAAAAATTGTATAATTAAATTTTTTTCGTGTTGGTGGGACTGTAGTGGTGGCGTGAGGGTAAAGCATGTCACCAGCAGTCATCTTATATCGGGCTTGCACTGTATGTATCTTCTAGACGCCCCACTTGCAGATGAGCTTGAAAAGGCTAGAAAACTATATATGGAAATAAACAAATACGAATTTTGGAACTTAAATAGTGGCAACTATTTATTCACAACCGATACAAAAGAGCTAAATGTTTGTACCTGTTACTGTCCTTCAAAGTAGTCACCAGCGTTGTGTAGATCCCGTTGCCAGCGATGTGCAAGGCGTAGTATACCGTTAGCAGAGCCTGTTGATGGTGCGAATGGAGCGGTCTAAAGTTGTAGTGATTCTCATGTACGACTGTGATGGTGTTATCCTAACGCATTACGTTCCTCCACGGCAGACCGTTAATGCACAGTATTACTGTTTGTTTTTGGAGCGTCTCCCGCGACCAGCTTTGCGAAAGAAGCGGCGACACTTTCTGCACAACCGACCCATTGCACGACAATGGGCGAGCTCATACAGCGCAAGCTGTGGGTGCTCTGCTAGGTCGATGGGACTGGGAAGTACTGTACCATCCACCATACTCCCTGGACGAAAGTCCTTGTGGCTTTCATTTGATTCCGAAGATGAAGGAACCACTTCGTGGCATTCGCTTCAGAACTGTTCCAGAGATTCGACAGGCAGTAGACCGCTCCATTCGCACCATCAACAGAACAGGCTCTGCTAACGGTATACTACGCCTTCCACATCGCTGGCAACGAGATCTACACAACGCTGGTGGCTACTTTGAAGGACAGTAACAGGTGCAAACATGTACCTCTTTTGCATCGGTTGTTCAATGATGGTTCAAATGGCTCTGAGCGCTATTGGACTTCACATCTGTCATCAGTCCCCTAGAACTTAGAACTACTTAAACCTAACTAACCTAAGGGCATCACACACTTCCATGCCCGAGGCAGGATTCGAATCTGCGACCGTAGCGGTCGCGCGGTTTCAGAATGTAGCGCCTAGAACCGCTCGGCCACTCCAGCGCATCGGTTGTGAATAAATAGTTTCTACTGTTTACGTTCCAACCCTCGTATTTCATGAGTGGCTCATGGCACTTCCCCGTATTTATTTTCCAGTAATGCACAGTCGTATATTGCATACTATCCATAATTTGTTATGAAGAGCATCGCTCTTAACAGTATGACTTCGCTGACATTGTCGCCTAGTTTGCACCAAATTTTAAATATGCGTGACGATGCAAAGGTAATTTCGTGTGTATTTTTTGACGTGCCACTGTGGCACGTTTTAAAACATATCTGAAGATCGTCTTCGTCGACCGAACCTGTGGTGTAAGGAGCAAACTGTTTTGTTATCATAGACGGACATAAAAGAAATTTATTCTAGACGATGGATAACCTTAATAAGACGTTTTGGTCTCAGTGTCGCGTTTCACGCATGCTGAGCACTTTGCTCATGTGAAGCGGCAGTGTTCCGCCATTGTGCTCCGTCATTACGAGTGGCTGTCGCACAGGGGTGGCGGACCGGAGGGGGTGGGTCGTTCTCGGCTCGGATGTCGGCATTAAACGCGAGGGCGCCATGGCCGCCGTGCATTATGCGCGGTCAGCAGGCGGGGCCGGGGGCCCGGGGCTTCCCCCGGGGCAGGGTGCTGAGACTCGGGCTGCGCCGATTATTAACGGGACAGGCGACGCCCCGCGCGGCTTTTGTGCGCCCGCTGCAGTTACCGGCGTTTATCTGAATTAATTCCTGCCGGTCACCGCCGGTACACTCTGGAACACCTTAGGGTGGGTCCAGACCGCACAAGTACTGCCGGAGGACGGCTCGTACAGTAACAGCCGAAACGCAACGACGCGAGGAACTATCAGAACGGTGTGCGGACATTTGCCACGCCGGACACTTGCCACGATTTCACCTGCTCCGAAGGGTTGGGTCTCTTGTCTCCCCCCCCCCCCGTCCCCTCCTCCTCCTCCCCCTCCTACTCCCCATCGCTTACTGAGCCTTTCTGCTGGTTTACTTAACACAGAACCAGAATATCTTTGGGTTTTCCGCCACATGTCTAGAGAGAGTTTCGTTGTGGAAACTATTAAATGCATCTCGCATTGAAATCCGCATCAAATTTCGAGCCCCAGTAAAACTTCGCCAATCTTGGAGATTTTGCACTCGTCTAAATTATACGTGCCTTTTTCGGTGCTCATGCAGCAGCATTCTGTCGTGTTTTGTGTACCATGGGGGATCAGTTCCGTCTCTTATTAATTTTCTTGGTACGAATCTTTCGAGTGCTGTTGATACTATTTCTATGAATTTAAGACACACGGTCTACATAGTTTGGAAGGATGGGAGACTGTCTCTTAGAAAGACGTCAACCGAAGTTTTAGTTGCGCGTTTAGTTTTGGTGAATTTCTTTGTTACGGACTTGAGCCTCGCTACGACTGTGTGTTGACTAATCCCTGTATCCTTCGTGATACTCAGGATTATTTGTGGCTAAAAGGTCAAGTGTGTTTTCGTAACCATTTACAATTTGAATGGCCTCGTGAACTAATTCTTCAAAATAATTTTTAAAAATTAAACATTTAGAACAATTACGGAAGTTGTTTTCTATCTACAATAGGTTCTGAAAATGTATTTTTGTCAACATACTGAAAGTAGATTGGAGTCACTGTCAACTATAATTGTATGAGTAGGGTACCTATTTGTGATGAGACTCAAGTTTTCTTTGAACTGTTCAGCAATTGTTTGATCTGAGACCGGGGGTCGGTAAAAGGAGCCAGTTATTAATTTATTCCGGTTGTCGAATGTAACCTCTGCCCACACTAAGTCACAGAAACTATCTGCTTCAATGTCGCTTGTGTAGTGCAACACACATTACATTATTTTTCCTTACGTTGTGCTTGTTGTTTCTGTTGTAGAGCAGATCATTACAATTACGGCTTTTCCCTCCAAAACCTAGGATGCTTTCTCTGCGACCCTGTGAATAGCAGAGGTAAACAATGTAGAACTGCAACGTACGTTACAAGCATAGCAGTCTGTATTACTTCATTTCCTTATTTCTAACATTTTAAAATTGTACGTCGACTTTAGATGACATTTCAGTCATGGATGTTCTTATCTCTATTTAGTGAACGTATTTCCAATCATGTTTTGAACATTGTCCCGCTACAGCTTATTAACTTGTGTTTCGCCGCAAGGGATATCACATTTCAGAGAGTAAATTAATATGGAGTATGTCGTTCTTCTTTTCATACATTCACATACCCATTTCTTCTTTGCTTTTTGCCTTCTGGGCATGCAGTTGTAGTAATTAAAGGCACAAATGCAGTGATCAAAAAGAAATGATTAGCGTACATTCGCATTCTGTTTACATCGTCCCTTTCTTGTTGCTCCCATGGCGATGGAATGTTTCTATTGCTATCAGTAAGCGTGAAAGGAAGCTACCGTACAGACAGAGGGAACTTTGCAGAACTATTTACATACTGACATAATCGTCGGTATTGCTTTCATTTCCCAAAAGCTATAAACATTTCGATTTCGGAAAAGAAGCTCTGTATTTAGCCAAGACGTCGAAGAAGAAAGTCCATTACGTACTGGTTGTATCGGGTAAGATGTGGAGAAGGCGGTTTGAAAGCGGGTAGAAGAAGTACGAGGAAGGGCGTCCCTTCCCTGAGAGGCTGCTACCTGTCGAATGGGCAAGTGTGGCAAATGTTCGGCGTGGCAAATGTCCGGCATTCATTAGAACAGGGCCAACGGCTGTAAATTTCTTTTTTTTTTTTTTTTCGGAACACAGTGGAGACTTGGTCATCCGGCTCTCAGCTATACGGATTCGCGATAATCCGGATTCTTAACCGCAAGCAAATATCTTTGTAGTCTACTCCGTGAATGCTCTGCCATGCCCCGCTAAACTACCCTCTTGCCCAATCGCTTACCCGCGCGTTTCCTTACTGTTTGAGTTACGCTGCCTCTAGACCGTCAGTAACATTGCAAGTAATGGTGTGCAATATAACTGACGTTCTCCCTACACTGCTCAATAATACTGTGCAACAATTTTGTGGCTCTGACTGTTGACCATAAAGACGCCGCTGCTCTGATAATTGTTCTACTCTGGTGACAAAATAAAAAGTGGACGAAAAATTGGGGCAAGAAGCATCAAAGAACGCTCACGAAAATTTGCTGACGAAAATGAAGTTGTGAGAAAAAGAGAATTATCATAAATTTTTGAGTGATGACGGCTCACACATTATTAGAAATGGTTATCAACATGAGTCCGCATGGATGTCAAAAATGTTCGTAAGTGGTGTAGAGAGTTCGTAGCTGGTCGGACGAAATACACGACGAACAAAGGAGCGGTAGGCCGTCAGTTTCTGAGGAGACAGTGTTGGAGGTGGAGCAAAGCATGCGTGGAGATAGGCGGATCACCCAGGATGATCACTGCACGTTGGTTCCTGAGGTTTCCCGAAGCACCGCTCACAGAATTTTAACGGAAACGTGGAAGTACCGGAAGGTGTGCGCATGCTGACTGAGGACCACATGCGACAATGAGTTGATGCTTCCCGCGCATTTCTTCACCGCCTTGCAGCCCAACAGGACAACTTCCTATACTCAATTGTCACGGGTAACAAGACCTGTGCATACCACGTTATACCTGCGACCAAGCAACAATCACGCCGCTACGGTCGCAGGTTCGAATCCTGCCTCGGGCATGGCTGTGTGTGATGTCCTTAGGTTAGTCAGGTTTAAGTAGTTCTAAGTTCTAGGGGACTGATACCCTCAGAAGTTAAGTCCCATAGTGCTCAGAGTCATTGGATCCATTTTTTTTTAACACTCACGCTAGTGGCGGCATCCTGCTTCGCCAAAGCTGCGGAAATTCAAACAAACACAGTCTGCCGGTAAAGTCATGACAACCGTTTTTTGGTATCGGAAAGTGGTATTGTTGGTCTACTTTATGCTTAACGCTGACAGGTACTGTGAGACTCTGATAACACTAGAACGGAGAATTCAGAACTGGAGAAGAGGAATGTTGAGCAAGGGCGTACACATTCTCCACGACAACGCTCGCCCACACATCGCTCGGCAAACCGTCGCTCTCCTGCAACAGTTTC
The DNA here is from genome assembly GCF_023897955.1 of Schistocerca gregaria. Classification (NCBI taxonomy): domain Eukaryota; kingdom Metazoa; phylum Arthropoda; class Insecta; order Orthoptera; family Acrididae; genus Schistocerca; species Schistocerca gregaria. Next base: position 70,713,362 of record NC_064929.1, read on the forward strand.
AGTGGAACACAGTCACCCACCCACCCTATAGTCCTGGCTTGGCGACCAGTGACTATCACCTGTTCCCTAAGTTAAGAGAACATTTGGCCGGAAACCGACTCAGCTCCGACGACGAGATGAAAGAAGATTTTCGTAACTTTCTGAACAGCATGGCGGTGAGCTAGTACGACATGGGCATACAAAAATTGCCACAGCGTCTGCAAAAAATGCATCGACAGAAATGGTGAGGATGTTGAAATATAGCTAAATGTTCAAGCTGTAAACTGATGTAAACCATTGTAGAAATAAACAGGTCTCTGCACTTAAAAAAAAGAGACCTTACTTTTGGGAATACCCTCTTACTTCGAAGTCTCCACACGTAGGTATTTCCGCCCCCTTTGTACCATTCCCTCTCAGAAACTGGTGTATGGTGTTTTCATTCATCACAAAATTCTTATACGCTTCTAGAAGCGATTTCCCATGCTTCCGCTAAACTTCTCGTTTAGTAAAATGTAGCACCACATGGCTGATCTCAGTGAGACAATATTACGGCTTTAGCAATTGGTATCTAATCGTTCGTTTGTTGGTCAAAGTACGGTATCGAAGTTTGTGTAACAGGTACCGAGTGGTAACCGTCAGTTCTCTGGGATATAATATTTTTGAATCAAAACTGATCAACTCTTACACAACAAAAATTTAAATGTTAGTGTCTTCTCCGAATATCACAAAACAAAATACTGTAATAAGAGACGTAAGTCCATCAAGTCAGCGTTTACCTATTATGTTAACGACATCTTGCTACAGGCAATTCTTTCGAAGACTTTAAATCAAGAAGTGCAGTGTCAACTTAAAGTATTTGATTCATAGTTACAGAAACATGTCATTAAACGTGGACTAAACAATTATTTGCTGGTAGGGAATGTATAAAAAAAAACACACGCACACAAACACATCCATATACTTTATTTACAATTTTGCATTGATTTAAAAAAATAGTCCTTTGTGCGCTTTCCTTGTATTTTCTGAGCAACAGATCATACTATTGATTCCTAATATTTCTATTTTTGTATTCATCTGCCCTGACATCCCGCAATCCTGGCAATTATTTATACATTTCGATCCATTCTAGTCATAACGTTCTTCCGTGTAGTTTTGAACTCATTTTCAATGCCATAACGACAACGAACAGCGAACACAAAGATATCCAGTGTCCGTAGCACACGAGAAACTGTCAAGCATATTGCACAATACTGCTCACAGACGGCGCAATATTTCCGGACAGCGCAACGTATTTCAAAAGTTTTTCATGTTCTCAATATAATTCGATCTCATACATACAGCTCTCTTAGCTGCAAGTTGTTGCCACACCTACATTTTGCAATTTATAGGGTAAAGCCCCTGATCCTGTGGCCAAAGTCCAGAAGATTCGGCAGTCTTAGTAAACAATATATAATATGACTGAGGAGCATGTACATGTAAAAGCTAAAAAATATTTCATTTGTAGACAATATTTCTGGGGGAGGATTTGTTCCTTGGTGGGGGGATAACATCATGCATCATGTTACAGAATTTGACGCAATGAATTACATCACATGACACGAGTACTGATACTAACCAATAAAAAACCGGGATATGTCAAGGTGTTTTGATTTAAAAGTCTTTGAAACTGCCAGTAAATCGAAAAGATAGTTCCCCTGTTTTACACCCCTAATTCTGCACAGGACATATTCGCCTTTTTTTGTTCTATGACAGAAGCATTTTTCATTCTGGTGACAAATGTGTACAAGCATCAAAGATGAGGGCTATTGAAGACGAAGTTGATAGAGACAGTTTACACGAAGAGATCCATACGCTAAATAATAATTTGTTGGAATTACGAAGTCAAGCTTCTACATCCACAAACTCTTTTTCGTGGAAAACTTCTTGAAACGAGAAGACGCACCTAACGTAAGGACAAATTAGCAAAAGGATACTGGGGGTTCCACAAAGCAATGCCTATGAGGAAAGAGTCTTCAGTCACATGAATCATTTACGGCCTGACGGCAGGAAAAAACTGATTCTCGATGTGGTAAAAGTAGAATTATGCATTCGTCGTAATTTGAATTTCGCAACATGCAACGACATTTACAAAAAAATTAAAGTTATCCAAAATTTGTCGAAAGCTGTAACTAGCAATCATAAACGTAATTTTAAATCTTTACTAAGTGTTTTATTGTGTTGACACTCAGCCCTTAGCTGAGCATATCCGTTCACAAGGCAATGTTCGGTAATTTTGTCAGTTGAATCTGCCAGCCATTTGTGTACCAGGACTACTGGCACATACTTCTAAACAAGCAAAAATTGGTGTTTCATTGGATATTAAAACTGTGTGCCGAATCGGGAGTCGGCCCTAGGACCTTTGGCTTTTGCAGACTGTTAGAACTGGAAGGTAGGAGAGGGGGTACTCGCGGAAGTAAAAGCTCCGGAGTTCGATTCCCAGTAGGATCTCAGTTTTAATTTGGCAGGAGGTTTCGTATCAGCGGACACTACACTGCAGAGTGAGAGTCCATTCTGCAAGCATCCCTCAGGCTGTGCCTAAGCCATGTCTCCACAATATCCTTTTTCCCAGGATGCTAGTTCCGCAAGGTATTATTAACGCGCAGGTACTCCAGTATAGACTCTAATTATCGTATGGCTGCAAAACTTCGGAGATACGCTAATACGTTTATGCAAAATCGATTTACACTTTAAAAAAAAAGTTCCCACTTTGGCCTCCAGGTGCAAATCTCGCGCTCTACAGCATATTTTCGACATCTCCGGTACTCATATTGGACAAATTGTGCAAGCGGCAGTTAGTAATCAAACGAAAATTACGCCTTTTTCACTTGTTTGACCTTTTCTGCACATATCCCGCTCCTGACTCATTACATATCGAAATATTATATTTGGATTCACATCACCAAATTTGCACCTGGTGGCCAGAATTGGAACAAATTTTTCCCCAGGGTAAAGCAATTCCGCGTTAACGCATCAGAGTATGTATCTAGTTTCATTGTCGAACCATGATTACAGCCTCCTTTGGAACTCAGTGGGTAGCTGCACATCAATTGTAATCACCCGGTATGCAGGAGAACTGTGAAGTCTGGAAGGTAGGAGATGTACTGGCAGAAGTAAACCTGTGAGGGGTCGTGACTTGTGCTGTTGCAGGATAAAAGTTAACGCACATTATCATAACTTTACCAAATGCGACAACGCCTGCTGACTAATCAAGACGCCAAATCTTACCCAGTTCGAAAAGAAATGCCACGAACTGGCTAAAGAACCATTCCATACAGCATGAAAATGATAGTATAGAAGACTTCTATGCTTCATCAGAAATTATCACAGATAAAAAAATTAGAAGTTGTTGTTGTTGTTGTGGTCTTCAGTCCAGAGACTGGTTTGATGCAGCTCTCCATGCTACTCTATCCTGTGCAAGTTTCTTCATCTCCCAGTACCTACTGCAACCTACATCCTTCTGAATCTGCTTAGTGTATTCATCTCTTGGTCTCCCTCTACGATTTTTGCCTTCCACACTGCCCTCCAATACTAAATTGGTGATCCCTTGATGCCTCAGAACATGTCCTACCAACCGATCCCTTCTTCTGGTCAAGTTGTGCCACAAACTTCTCTTCTCCCCAACCCTGCTCAACACTTCCTCATTAGTTATGTGATCTACCCATCTAATCTTCAGCATTCTTCTGTAGCACCACATTTCGAAAGCTTCTATCCTCTTCTTGTCCAAACTATTTATCGTCCACGTTTCACTTCCATACATGGCTACACTCCATAGAAATACTTTCAGAAATGACTTCCTGACACTTAAATCTATACTCGATGTTAACAAATTTCTCTTCTTCAGAAACGTTTTCCTTGCCATTACCAGTCTACATTTTATATCCTCTCTACTTCGACCATCATCAGTTATTTTGCTCCCCAAATAGCAAAACTCCTTTACTACTTTAAGTCTCTTTCCTAATGTAATTCCCTCAGCATCACCCGACTTAATTCGACTACATTCCATTATCCTCCTTTTGCTTTTGTTGATGTTCATCTTATATCCTCCTTTCAAGACACTGTCCATTCCATTCAACTGCTCTTCCAAGTCCTTTGCTGTCTCTGACAGAATTACAATGTCATCGGCGAACCTCAAAGTTTTTATTTCTTCTCCATGGATTTTAATACCTACTCCGAATTTTTCTTTTGTTTCCTTTACCGCTTGCTCAATATACAGATTGAATAACATCGGGGAGAGGCTACAACCCTGTCTCACTCCCTTCCCAACCACTGCTTCCCTTTCATGTCCCTCGACTCTTATAACTGCCATCTGGTTTCTGTACAAATTGTAAATAGCCTTTCGCTCCCTGTATTTTACCCCTGCCACCTTCAGAATTTTAAAGAGAGTATTCCAGTCAACATTGTCAAACGCTTTCTCTAAGTCTACAAATGCTAGGAACGTAGGTAATTTTCACATCTGTCAACACCTGCTTTCTTTGGGATTGGAATTATGATATTCTTCTTGAAGTGTGAGGGTATTTCGTCTGTCTCATACGTCTTGCTCACCAGATGGTAGGGTTTTGTCAGGACTGGCTCTCCCAAGGCTGTCAGCAGTTCTAATGGAATGTTGTCTACTCCTGGGGCCTTGTTTCGACTTAGGTCTTTCAGTGCTCTGTCAAACTCTTCACGCAATATCGTATCTCCCATTTCATCTTCGTCTACATCCTCTTCTATTTCCATAATATTGTCCTCAAGTACATCACCCTTGTATAGACCCTCTATATACTCCTTCCACCTTTCTGCTTTCCCTTCTTTGCTTAGAACTGGGCTTCCATCTGAGTTCTTGATGTTCATACAAGTGGTTCTCTTATCTCCAAAGGTCTCTTTAATTTTCCTGTAGGCAGTATCTATCTTACCCCTAGTGAGATAAGCCTCTACATCCTTACATTTGGCCGGCCGCCGTGGTCTCGCGGTTCTAGGCGCGCAGTCCGGAACCGTGCGACTGCGACGGTCGCAGGTTCGAATCCTGCCTCGGGCATGGATGTGTGTGATGTCCTTAGGTTAGTTAGGTTTAAGTAGTTCTAAGTTCTAGGGGACTGATGAGCACAGCTGTTTAGTCCCATAGTGCTCAGAGCCATTTGAACCATTTAGCCTTACATTTGTCCTCTAGCCACCCCTGCTTAGCCATTTTGCATTTCCTGACGATCTCATTTTTGAGACGTTTGCATTCCTTTTTGCCTGCTTCATTTACTGCATTTTTATAATTTCTCCTTTCATCAGTTAAATTCAGTATTTCTTCTCTTACCCAAGGATTTCTATTAGCCCTCGTCTTTTTACCTACTTGATCCTCTGCTGCCTTCACTACTTCATCCCTCAGAGCTACCCATTCTTCTTCTACTGTATTTCTTTTCCCCATTCCTGTCAATTGTTCCCTTATGCTCTCCCTGAAACTCTGTACAACCACTGGTTCTTTCAGTTTGTCCAGGTCCCATCTCCTTAAATTCCCACCTTTTTGCAGTTTCTTCAGTTTTAATCTACAGGTCATAACCGATAGATTGTGGTCAGAGTCCACATCTGCCCCTGGAAATGTCTTACAATTTAAAACCTGGTTCCTAAATCTCTGTCTTACCATTACATAATCTATCTGATACCTTTTAGTATCTCCAGGGTTCTTCCTGTATACAACCTTCTTTCATGGTTCTTAAACCAAGTTGTGCTCTGTGCAAAATTTTACGAGGCAGCTTCCTCTTTCATTTCTTAGCCACAATCCATATTCACCTACTACGTTTCCTTATCTCCCTTTTCCTACACTCGAATTCCAGTCGCCCATGACTATTAAATTTTCGTCTCCCTTCACTACCTGAATAATTTCTTTTATTTCATCATACATTTCTTCAATTTCTTCGTCATCTGCAGAGCTAGTTGGCATATAAACTTGTACTACTGTAGTAGGTGTGGCTTCGTATCTATCTTGGCCACAATAATGCGTTCACTATGCTGTTTGTAGTAGCTTACCCGCATTCCTATTTTGCTATTCATTATTAAACCTACTCCTGCATTACCCATATTTGATTTTGTGTTTATAACCCTGTATTCACCTGACCAAAAGTATTGTTCCTCCTGCCACCGAACTTCACTAATTCCCACTATATCTAACTTTAACCTATCCATTTCCCTTTTTAAATTTTCTAACCTACCTGCCCGATTAAGGGATCTGATATTCCACGCTCCGATCCGTAGAACGCCAGTTTTCTTTCTCCTGATAACGACGTCCTCCTGAGTAGTCCCCTCCCAGAGATCCGAATGGGGGACTATTTTACCTCCGGAATATTTTACCCAAGAGGACGCCATCATCATTTAACCATACAGTAAAGCTGCATGCCCTCGGGAAAAATTACGGCTGTAGTTTCCCCTTGTTTTCAGCCGTTCGCAGTACCAACACAGCAAGGCTGCTTTGGTTATTGTTACAAGGGCAGATCAGTCAATCATCCAGACTGTTGCTCTTGCAACTACTGAAAAGGCTGCTGCCCCTCTTACAAGCAAAGTTAAACGAACTTTTTAAACAAAACAGTTTCGTAAAATCGGGCGTGAATAGAAGTGCACTTTTAAAGCGGAAGTTACCTTCATGAACACATGAGACTGCCAAAACAAACAATGGAAGTAAAGCTGAAGAGTTCCGGAACGAAACTGGCTGACTAAATGCCGTGTGGGGCAGGTGCTAAAGACAATCTCATTGTTGCCTAGTACCATACTGGTGACCACCCTCTTCATTGAAAATGTGGGTTCTATGACAGCCAGAATAAAAGAAAGGACTACGCAGATGTTTTTTGATGGTTAACAATACGTTATGAAGTTTTTTTTCTTAAACTGTTAGTAGAGTTATTTTATTATTAGAATTTAGTGTGAAAGTTCGTTCCCTATGTACTTATGTATCGTATTTTGTAGTTATGCCAGTAAATACGTTAGGTTAATAAAAAGAGTGGATAGAGCATTTCTCCGCGAAAGGAAAAGGTCACAGGTTCGAGTCCCAGCCCGGCACACAGTTTTTATCTCCATGAAGTTTCATATCAGCATACACTCCGCTGCAAATTCTAAAAACAAAAATTAATTGCGTAACTTTTTTTTGCAGATGCTAATTAAAGCTTTATGACTTCCTCTTTGGAATGCACTGAACTTCTCTTGCCGCTGTGAGAGTCATAACAACAGCTGATTTCAGAATTGTAACGAAGTGGAATAATTGACACTGAAATTAAATCTGTTAAAGGAGACGAAAATAGGGGCCGGGAAGACTTATGAAACAGCAATATATTTCTCCACTTTGTACTTGACGAATGTCTTCTTCAGATATCGTTAATGGCTGCGGAAATAGTTTTGCGTAATAGCTTACGTGGTTCGTCCAGCTGAATTAGAAACAACTGAAGGTCACTCGACAACGTCACGAAACAAAACAAAAACGCAAACATCGATACTTCCAACAGATTTCGTTCACAGCTTTGTCGATTCGGCAACGATTACGCAATCGGTCTCGCTGTATCTGCTTTAGCGCGTCGAACGAGTCCCGCCATCCACGAAACGCGCAGCGGTGCGCCATCTATTGCAGTGGTGCCCTAGTTGCAGGTAACACCGCCAGATGGCGGCGACCCGGATGATGAGTCAGCGCTGCGCGCAGCGACAAATGAATGCGGCCGCACGGACACGTCATTACACGCACAGCACCAAATGGAACGCGGCCGGCGTTTTACAAGCGCTGCGGGCCGCCCGCCATTACCGCCAGCGACGAGTTCATTCCGGCCGATCGTATCATCCACACGGACGAACAGTCGCACCATTTATAAACAGGTTTTTCAGAGACAACTACGAATCTCATTCTTCTTCAATTTGCTAAAAACTATTCAATATTGCGTCACATTACGAGCAATAAAAAAGGCAATAAAAATTGACCCGGCGCAATGTGGGTTCCGTACAAATTATGTATATAGACAATTCATCCATTCCGGGATTCGAGAATCTCGACAATTTTTGCCTGTTATCGACAATGATAAAATTACCGAACTATCAGTTTATTAAGTCACAGCTGCAAAATACTAACGCGAATTCTTTACAGATGGATAGAAAAACTGGTAGAAGGCGACCTCGGGGAAGATCAGTTTGGATCCCGTAGAAATGTTGGAACACGTGACGCAATACTAACCCTACGACTTATCTTAGAAGAAAGATTAAGGAAAGGCAAACCTACGTTTCTAGCATTTGTAGACTTAGACAAAGCTTTTGACAATGTTGACTGGAATACTCTTTCAAATTCTGAAAGTGGCAAGGGTAAAATACACGGAGCGAAGGCTATTTACAATTTGTACAGAAACCAGATGGCATTTATAAGAGTCGAGCGACAAGAAAGGTAAGCAGCGGTTGGGAAGGGAGTGAGACAGGGTTGTAGATTCTCCCCGATGTTATTCAATCTGTATATTGAGCAAGCAGTGAAGGAAACAAAAGAAAAATTTGGAGTGGGTATTAAAATCCATGGAGAAGAAATAACATTGTAATTCTGTCAGAGGACTTGGAAGAGCAGTTGAACGGAATGGACAGTGTATTGAAAGGAGGGTATAAGATGAACATCAACAAAAGCAAAACGAGGATAATGGAATGTAGTCGAGTTAAGTCGGGTGTTGCTGAGGGAATTAGGTTAGGAAATGAGACACTTGAGGTAGTAATGGAGGTTTGCTATTTGGGGAGCAAAATAACTGATGATTGTCGAAGTAGAGAGGATATAAAATGTAGACTGGCAATGACAGGGAAAGCATTTCTGAAGAAGAGAAATTTGTTAACATCGAGTATGGATTTAAATGTCAGGAAGTCGTTTCTGAGAGTATTTGTATGGAGCGTAGCCATGTATGGAAGTGAAACATGGACGATAAATAGTTTGGACAAGAAGAGGATAGAAGCTTTCGAAATGTGGTGCTACAGAAGAATGCTGAAGATTAGATGGGTAGATCATATAACTAATAAGGAGGTATTGAATTGGATTGGGGAGAAGAGAAGTTTGTGGCACAACTTGACTAGAAGAAGTGATCGGTTGGTAGAACACGTTCTGAGGCGTCAAGGGATTTAGTATTAGAGGGGAGCGTGGAGGGTAAAAATCGTAGAGGGAGACCAAGAGATGAATACACTAAGCAGATTCAGAAGGATGCAGGTTGAAGTAGGTACTGGGAGATGAAGAAGTTTGCACAGGATAGAGTAGCTTGTAGAGCTGCATCAAACCAGTCTCAGGACTGAAGACAACAACAACAACAACATTGAAAATGATACTGGCAAGATTCGATCCCGCGGATTCCAAGATTTTCGAGAATGTTTTAAAATCAATAATCTAAATGTGACGCAGGACGAAGAGGATCATCATTATAGTATTTAGTAGTTCTCCATTCACGGTGACTGGGTCGCAATAGTAAAAGTAAGACATAAGGGAAGAAATGACTTCACTGCTCATGTTACACGTTTCAGAATTTATCCCATCATCAGACATCCAGGAGCGATTACTGCATGTTAGTCTGCGATTGTTTGTTTCACACAGAAGTTGAAACGCCTGAACTACGTGCAGTAATCTCTCCTGGATATATTATGGATAAATTACGAAACGCGTCATGTAAGCAATAATCATTCCTTTCATGATGTTTGACTTTATCATTGCGACCCACTCAGTCTGAATGCAGAAATATTGATTGTTTCAATTTCACGTTTAACGTCGGATAACGAATGACAAAATAAATATTTCGCGTGATATAATTACAAATGAAAAATGTTTGGATTTTTACTTTGCCTATACTGCGAAACCTTACTTCTTGCCAAATTTCATAATTGTAGATCAATAGGAAGTACCTATAGGTTTTGATAAGTGAGCTTTTGGTTGCATTGGCTTAGAAACTTGCGTTTATCACACCGGCAAGGGCCTATACACTTTAGTACGTGACATAGATTTCAGTTTCAAACGACTACCCGTTCCCGAGGAAAAAGTTCTTAACAGACAGGCGACCAGACAGAGAGCCATATAAGAAATGACAAAATATGCCGCGCGGGATTAGCCCAGCGGCTAGCCGGCACGGTAGCTCAGTGTATTCGGCCAGAGGGTTCAACTGCCCTCTGTAACAAAAAACTGAGTTAATCGATTAACAAGGAACTTCAGACGGATGTCTTACGACGTCCGCCCCGAGCAGATGCAACGAACAAAAGGGAACAAAATGCGAAAAAAAAGCGGTCTAGGGCGCTGCAGTCATGGACTGTGCGGCTGGTCCCGTCGGAGGTTCGAGTCCTCCCTCGGGCATGAGTGTGTGTGTGTTTGTCCTTAGGATAGTTTAGGTTAAGTAGTGTGTAAGCTTAGGGACTGATGATCAGATTTCACACACATTTGAACATTTTTTTTGACAACATATTTTTTTTCGCGTGATATAATTACAGTTTTCGGATTTTTCCTTAGGCCGTGCTGTGAAACCTTCCTTTCTGCCAAGTTTCACGACTCAAGGGAATCGTATAGGTTTCGATTAGCGAGTATTAAAATGTGTGACATAAATGTCCGTATCTTTTCATTGCATTGACTTATAAGATTCAATTTTTTACACGCTCAACTGGCCACAGACCTCAGTATGTGGGATAATTTTCATCTTGATACGTCTGCGCGCTCCTGAGGAAAAGGACTTTCAACAATCGGATAGACAGACGGACGGCAAAACTTTGAATCTTCTGCTATCCAGCGACATGCGCAGTGTGTTTATATCGTTTATAGTTCGTCTGTAATAAACATTTGAAATCTGTTCTTTCTTTTTGAATCACCCGACACTAACCGCTTTGAAGAATCCCTAACACACTGACCTCTTATTGGTGTATCACATACATGATATGTCATTGAACATTTACTTAGTCTGCAGATTACAGACAATATTGTTTGTACCTTTCCAGTCTCTTCATTTACAGAGATCACCAAGCGAATTGTTGTCGGTGAACTACAGCTTAGCTTCGTTCCACAAACCACTAACTTCTTGTTAGCATATGTGTTCCAGCTTGTCGCTGCATGCCACTGTCAACATACACGTTGTAAAAGTTTCCATACATATTCATAACATCGGCATTATATGCGTTGCAGACTATCGGGACGGTCTCACTGACTGATACGCTGTGAAGGCAGGAAACTTCCCGAGCGAAATTTGACACTTGTGCGGCACTTGTTTCAAGTCGGGGAATCCCGGCGATGCCTGACAGAGGGTTCAGTGCACCACCTTCAAGCTGTCTCTCTACCTTTCCACTCTCGAAAAACGAGCACTTAAATTGTTCTGTGCGAGCAGTGATTTCACTTATTTTATCGTGATGATCATGTCTCCCTATGTAAGTGGGTGCCAACAGGAAGTCTTCGCAATCGGAGGAGAAAACTGGTGATTGAAATGTCGTGAGAAGGTTCCGTCGCAACGAAAAACGCCTTTGTTTTAATGATTCCCTCTCCAATACACGTATCATGTCTGTGATACCATCTCCCCTATTTCACGATAATACAAAACGAGCCGCCCTTCTTTGTACTTTTTCGACGTCATCCGTCAGTCCCACCTGATGCGGATCCCACACCGCACAGCAGTACTCCAGAATAGGGCGGACAAGCGTGGTGTAAGCAGTCTCTTTAGTAGACTGTTGCACCTTCTAAGTGTTCTGCCAATGAATCGCAGTCTTTGGTGTGCTCTGCCCACAACGTTATCTATGTGATCGTTCCAATTCAGGTTATTTGTAATTGTAATTCCTAAGTATTTATAGTTCAAATTACAGCCTAAAGATTTGTATGACTTATCGCGTAATCGTAAAATTGATGAATGGCGAAAATATAAAAATGCACTAAATGAAGCAGGCAAATATAAACGTCTCAAAAATTAGATCGACAGGAAGTGCAAAATGGCTAAGCAGGCATGGCTAGAGGACAAATGTAAGGATGTAGAGGCTTATCTCACTGGGGGTAAGATAGATACAGCCTACAGGAAAATTAAATAGACCTTTGGAGAAAAGAGAACCACTTGCACGAATATCAAGAGCTCAGATGGAAACCCAGTTCTAAGCAAAGAAGGGAAAGCAGAAAGATGGAAGGAGTATATAGAGGGTCTATACAGGGGCGATGTTCTTGAGGACAATATTATGGAAATGGAAGAGGATGTAGATGAAGATGAAATGGGAGATACGATACTGCGTGAAGAGTTTGACAGAGCAGTGAAAGACCTGAGTCGAAACAAGGCCCTAGGAGTAGACAACATTGCATTAGAACTACTGACGCCTTTGGGAGAGCCCGTCCTGACAAAACTCTACCATCTGGTGAGCAAGACGTACGAGACAGGTGAAATACCCTCAGGCTTCAAGAAGAATACAATAATTCCAATCCCAAAGAAAGGAGGTGTTGGCAGATGTGAAAATTACCGAACTATCAGTTTAATTAGCCACAGCTGCAAAATACTAACGCGAATTATGTACAGACCCATGGAAAAACTGGAAGAAGTCGACCTCAGGGAAGATCAGTTTGGACTGCGTAGAAATGTTGGAACACGTGACGCAATACTGACCTTACGACTTACCTTAAAAGAAAGATTGAGGAAAGGCAAACCTACGTTTCTAGCGTTTGTAGACTTACAGAAGGCTTTTGACAATGTTGATTGGAATACTCTCTCTGGAATTGTAAAGGTGGCAGGGGTAAAGTACAGGGAGCGAAAGGCTATTTACAATTTGTACAGAAACCACATAGCTTTTATAAGAGTCGAGCGACAAGAAAGGGAAGAAGCGGTTGGGAAGGGAGTGAGACAGGGTTGTAGATTCTCCCCGATGTTATTCAATCTGTATATTGCGCAAGCAGTGAAGGAAAGAAAAGAAACATTCGGAGTAGGTATTGAAATCCATGGAGAAGAAATAAAAATTTACAACTACAATACCAATCGTTTCTACAACTACCTTACTGTGTTTTACCTGTCCGCTTTTAGACAGACGTCTTCTGTGGTTCCCTGAAGCCCTAGAACCTAAAAAAAAAAAAAAAAAAAAAAAAAAAAAAATGAAACCGCGCAGTCCCTTCCACACATCCCCCGCTACCTGTGTAGCCGCCTCCTGTGTGTAGTGGACTCCTGACCCATTAAGCGGAACCCGGAAACCCACCACCCTATGGCACATGTCAAGGCTTATCGTGATTCTGTAATGCAGGCCTTGTCTGTTTGTCCTAGATCTGACTATCCCGCTTTGCATACGCTGTACAAAAGATTTGCTTGCCTACATGCATCTACTGCTGCAGCATAAAGAGTTCTCCAACACTGCGGCATACCAAGACATGGCAGAGGTCGACAATCAAGTAAGTCGACTTAATGGCTTAGCTCTGTTCAACAAGCCCTGACACTGACTGTCCTACTGATGGTGGAATTAATAACCAATTTGTCGGGAAGAATAGGGGCATAGGATTCATCATTTAAGGAAGGGAACCATAATTGTAACTTTTTAATTTCATAATATGGTATTGTCTTGTATATGTGCATAATCAATTTAGATAAAACTTTCTTAAACTTTGCATGTGACTTGATTATTTTTTATTAGGGTAAAAGTAAAGGTAGCTCAAGATATGTTTAGCGCCCCTTCCTTGAGGTTTTTCTGTATGTGACACTGCCTATACTTCCACCACAACGGCCACCTACGGTCAATATCTCGAAAACACAATGAAAATTTTGCCACCCAAAAATAAACACATTGGTCTACAGTTTTCTTAACTTCTTTATTAAGCCTCATAAGTGAAAAAACCGTTGCACGGTACATAAATCAGTGCGATCAAGCATTACATTTGCAAATATAAAAGTACTAAGACGGAGCACCACACACATAGCTCTAGATTTAGATAAAACATAATACCTTCAATTTCATGAACCTTTAACCTAAATCCTCGCTTGAAAACATATGGTGCATTTAGGAGTAAGGTTATCTGTTCCTCATTTAGTGAGGCAGTATCTGGCACTTACGGTCAAACAAACTTCATTCTCTTCTTCCAGAGGTATTTGACGTTGTATGTTATACCCTAATCACTGCCTGAACCACAACAACTTGCAGTCTGAGCAGCTGTAATCACGTTAACAGTTACAAATGAGCCTTCGCCTATATACCGATGATTAATGTAGATATTCCTTAGCTCCACATTGTCATTGGCATCAACACTGTTTAATAAATTGTGTGTCTGTAATCCTGAAGAAAGAAAACCCGAAATAGAGAAATCATGCACATGATCTTACAAATCGTAATATACTGGCAGGAAAGAAAATAAAATGTCCCAGTCGGGTTCGGTCGCCAAGTTTTATTTCAGTCGGCGCGACATTGGGCGACTTTCGGCCGAGGATGTGGATGAAATCATGATGAGGGCGACACAACACCCGGAAAATCTCCGACCCGGCCAGCGGAAATCGAACCCGGGTCCAGAGCATGGGAGCCAAGCACGTTACCACCCAGCAAAACAGTATATATATATATATATATATATATATATATATATATATATATATATATATATATATATATATATATAATCCTGGAAATTGAAATAAGCACACCGTGAATTCATTGTCCCAGGAAGGGGAAACTTTATTGACACATTCCTGGGGTCAGATACATCATATGATCACACTGACAGAACCATAGGCACATCGACACAGGCAACAGAGCGTGCACAATGTCGGCACTAGTACAGTGTATATCCACCTTTCGCAGCAATACAGGCTGCTATTCTCCCATGGAGACGATCGTAGAGATGCTGGATGTAGTCCTGTGGAACGGCTTGCCATGCCATTTCCACCTGGCGCCTCAGTTGGACCAGCGTTCGTGCTGGACGTGCAGACCGCGTGAGACGACGCTTCATCCAGTCCCAAACATGCTCAATGGGGGACAGATCCGGAGATCTTGCTGGCCAGGGTAGTTGACTTACACCTTCTAGAGCACGTTGGGTGGCACGGGATACATGCGGACGTGCATTGTCCTGTTCGAACAGCAACTTCCATTGCCGGTCTAGGAATGGTAGAACGATGGGTTCGATGACGGTTTGGATGTACCGTGCACTATTCAGTGTCCCCTCGACGATCACCAGAGGTGTACGGCCAGTGTAGGAGATCGCTCCCCACCCCATGATGCCGGGTGTTGACCCTGTGTGCCTCGGTCGTATGCAGTCCTGATTCTGGCGCTCACCTGCACGGCGCCAAACACGCATACGACCATCATTGGCACCAAGGCAGAAGCGACTCTCATCGCTGAAAACGACACGTCTCCATTCGCCATGGCAGTAATTTGATTGGGTATGAATCTAGAGGCCAACATATACAAGAAATATTTGTAATAAAAATGGCATAGTTTTTTTTAAAAAGCACATACACTATGTGATGAAAAGTATACAGAAAAATTATTTACAGGTTCGTGATGCTCTCCATCGGTAATGCTGGAATTCAGTATGGAGTTGGCCAGCCATTAGGCTTGATGACAGCTTCCACTCTCGCAGACATACGTTCAGTCAGGCGCTGGAAGGTTTCTTGGGGAATGTCAGCCCATTCTTCACCGAGTGCTGGACTGAGGAGAGGTATCGATTATGAAAACATTTTGTAGGTGAGTGTTTTAAATAATAAAAACAAGTAAAGACTCAGTAGTTTCTCATCCGAAAACAATGATAACGACTGCAAAACGTTACGTATGTGTTATCTGAAGTCTCCTGAGTGAGCGCGCCAAGTTTCCGTCACTTTCGACAGATAGCGCAGCTACAGGACAGTTTCAAAATGGCGTCTGTTGGTGATGTACCTTCCAAATAGGTGCCGTCATTGAATTTCTCACTGAAGAGAAATAAAATGTGGGGAATATTCACAAACGCTTGTGCAAAGTCTAGGGACTATTTGCTGTCGACAGAAGTACAGTTCGTCTCTGGGAGCGGAGGGTGAGGCCATCAGAAGGCGGTTCGGCGACAGTGAAGCACTGGCTCCGCCCGCAGGACAGCGATTGGTACAGACACGGCACACGCGCCCTTGTTTCGCTCTGGTTCAAATGGTTCTGAGCACTATGGGACTCAACATCTGAGGTCATCAGTCCCCTAGAACTTAGAACTAGTTAAACCTAACTAACCTAAGGACATCACACACATCCTTGCCCGAAGCAGGATTCGAACCTGCGACCGTGGCGGTCACGCGTTTCCAGACTGATGCGCCTAGAACCGCTCGGCGACTCCGGCCGCCATTTCGCTCTGGAGGAAAGCCATAGAACGGGACGGAGGTTACATGGAAAAATAGTGTGTAGGCAAAACACGCGTACGTATTTTCTTTTATTGGAATGAAATTTTCACTCTGCAGCGGAGTGGCCGCTGATATGAAACTTCCTGGCAGACAAAAACTGTGAGCCCGACCGAGACTCGAACTCGGGACCTTTGTCTTTGCCTTTATTCTCATTATGTTCAATAAAGAATTCTTGAAGAAAAAATGCGTTACATTACTTTCTGGGCAACTCTCGTTTAAAGCTTGTGGGAAATCGGTAGTCGCTAAGTGCTCTCCTTGTCAAAGGCTGGATGAATACAACATAGGTAATTTCCACTCCATTTTAAGTAAAAGCCAATTTTCCATGCATCGCAATGTTTATGACGTCATATAACCTGAGCTATCAGCCATACAACGACATAAATTTTTCATGTACTCGTAGTCGTTTGTATGGAAAACGTCAACAAAATTTGTTGCGAATTGATGTGGTAGTATCCCCCTCCTGCTCCTCTCTTGGCAGGTTCCCGGACTCGCACACGGTTAGTCTACATTCGCGCGCCGGAGATCACCGCCTCGTGTTTCTATGTAAGCCGTCGTTTGTGCTGAAGTAGTTCAGTGTTATTGGTTTTGTGCACCTACGTTCACGTGCGGCGACTTTCGTTTATGTATGTGTCCCGGTGCCTGAACAATTTTTATCTTGGACTCTACGCCCGTGAACGGCTCCGTGTATTTTAAAAAGTGTTTGCCTCAGTTTACATGTCCACCATCTATTCATCTCACATTGTCATCATTTCTGTCTTGTATGTTTCTCTGCGGCCCAAGAGCGACGTAGTATGCTGCTGCAGGCCTGCCTGTAAACAGTTTTAAAATAACAATAAAGGGAAAAAAAAAGATGTAGCAATAGTAAAGAAATTTGAATTGCAACGTCATGCTTGATGCTGAGATTTACTATAGTAACAAAGAAGTTTAGTAAGCGATGTACTTATTTTCGTTTCATCAATTTGTAGGGAATGCTGGCGATAAAAAGTTTCGTAAAGGTTTGAAATTGTGAGTGAAGTTTGGTGGACGTCGGCAACTGCTCACATTCTCAAGTCCTGGCTGAATAATTTTGTTAGAGTAATTTGCGCCACGTGAGTTACGTTCCCTCATGACAGATACTCAGTTTCTAACCTCAGTGCTTCTCTTTCGTGTTACACCTTTAACGTAAAGGTAGACCTGTTAAATTAACTAGTTGTGATGGCTCTTTAAATTCGCTCAATAACTGTATGCAACACTGAAAATCAAATTCTTACTGGCCGTGAAAACCTTTAGATACAGTATCGTGCCACGGGTCAACCATCTACTATTACAGGTTGATCACGTGTGTGGTATCTGTACCAAATATGGCCAACAAAGGTTGATAAATGAATACAAAGGAAGACAGCACGAGTGGTTACAGGCTTCTTCGACACACTGAAGTGCCGATAAATCTGCACTTTCAGCCACTTGAATATAGACACCAATTAGCCCTGGTTTCAAGAAGCTAGAGGCGTTTTTCAGCCTCCACGTATCGCTAGGCATGAACTTAACACTTTTCACTCTGAGACAGGTTTTGCGAGTGGGATGTACCTTGTAAACAGTACCAGCACTCAGCTCGCAAAGCAGATTATACACTACTGGCCATTAAAATTGCTACACCAAGAAGAAACGTAGATGATGAACGGCTATTCATTGGACAAATATATTATGCTGGAACAGACATGAGATTACATTTTTGGGTGTACAGATCCTGAGAAATCAGTACCCAGAACAACCACCTCCGGACGTAATAATGGTGTTGATACGCTTGGGCATTGAGTCAGACAGAGCTCGGATGGCGTGTACAGGTACAGCTGCCCATGCAGCTTAAACACGATATCACAGTTCATCAAGAGTTGTGACTGGCGTATTGTGACGAGCCAGTTGCTCGGCCACCATTGAGCAGACGTTTCCAATTGACGAGAGATCTGGAGAATGTGCTGGCCAGGGCGGCAGTAGAACATTTTCTGTATCCAGAAAGGCCCGTAGAGGACCTGCAACATGCGATCGTGCATTATCTGCTGAAATGTAGGGTTTCGCAGGGATAGAATGAAGGGCAGAGCCACGGGTCGTAACACATCTGAAATGTAACGTCCACTGTTCAAAGTGCCGTCAATTCTAACAAGAGGTGACCGATACCTGTAACCAATGGCACCCCATACCATCACGCCGGGTGATACGCCAGTATGGCGATGACGAATAGACGCTTCCAATTTGCTTTCACCGCGATGTCGCCAAACATGGATGCGACCATCATGATGCTCTAAACAGAACCTGGATTCATCCGAAAACATGACGTTTCGCCATTCGTGCACCCCGGTTCGTCGTTGAGTACGCCATCGCAGGCGCTCCTGTCTGTGAAGCAGCGTCAAGGGTAACCGAAGCCACGGTCTCCGAGCTGATAGTCCATGCTGCTGCAAACGTCGTCGAACTGTTCGTGCAGATGGTTGTTGTCTTGCAAACGTCCGCATGTGTTGACTAAGGGATCGAGACGTGGTTGCACGATCCGTTACAGCCATGCGGATATGATTCCTGTCATCTCGACTGCTAGTGATACGAGGCCGTTGGGATCCAGCACGGCGTTCCGTATTACACCCCTGAACCCACCAAATCTATATTCTGCTAACAGTCATTGCATCTCGAGCAACGCGAGCAGCGATGTCGCGACACGATAAACTGCAATCGCGATAGACCACAATCCGACCTTTATCAAAGTGGGAAACATGATGGTACGCACTTCTCCTCCTTACACGAGGCATCACAACAACGTTTTACCAGGCAACGCCAGTCAACTGCTGTTTGTGTGTGAGAAATGGGTTGGAAACTTTCCTCATGTCAAATCGTTGTAGGTGTCGCCGCCGGCGCCAACCTTGTGTGAATGCTCTGAAAAGCTAATGATTTGCATATCACACCATATTCTTCCTGTCGGTTAAATTTCGAGTCTGTAGCACGTTATCTTCGTGGTGTAGCAATTTTAATGGCCAGTAGTGTATGTAAATTGAAGGTGGAGGGGTGAAGAAAGGGGAGGAAAGGAACTAGTGATGATGTGAGCTGCATCAGGACTTTACGTGGGGTCAGCAGCGACGAGTGAAGATGTGTGAGGGACCGGAAGTCGAACCCGCGATATCCTGCTCACTAGACAGGGGAGTTAACCTACGGCGTCACCCGGATACAGTGTTTATCGCAGCTGCGTGGAGTATTTCGGCACGAGTCTCGGCCCATCCACACTTCCACCCAGCATCTGCAGTCCCTGTCCATTTGCTCCACGCTCCCGTCTCTGAATTTCCCGCAGGAGGACGGATGTGGCACATTCGTTGCCCATCCAGGCGAATCAGTTATGTGAATTGGTGGTGTTTGTTATTGTGGACATGCCCAAAGGCACAGACACCACACATTCATGTGAAAGATCTCAGATAGTCGCGCTCTACGCGTTTAGAGCTCTCGCGCAGACGCCAACTCCATCTCTCGAGAGCTGCTCGCTGTTGTTTTCAAGAGAAAGAAAACTGTACCGGCATTGTCGGGTGAGCTGAGAGTACCGCAGAGCGGGTATACTTTGCCAGCCGTGGTTACTTTGGCCAGTCACACACCAAAAGTCTTACACCTTTCTACTGCCTCAAAGTTGAGTATTTTAGTGTTTATGGTTTTGCGATAAACTTCCATAAGTATACACTACATGGCGCCATGTAGTGCCGATGCTCTTGCACAATAATTGGCGAATCGATTGTGACTTTCAATTGTGCACGAAAAAGTGTTAAAATCTGGATACGCAAAATCCACCGATATCATTCACTGCAAAGCAATCGCTGTTTCTAACTACGTATGTTCAAATGGCTCTGAGCACTATGGCACTTAACTTCTGAGGTCATCAGTCCCCTAGACCTTAGAACTATTTAAACCTAACTAACCTAAAGAAATCACTCATATCCATTCTCGAGGCAGGATTCGAACCTGCGACCGAAGCGGTCGCGCGGTTCCAGACTGTAGCGCCTAGAACCGCTCGGCCACCAGGCCGGCAACTACGTATGTTACTCTATTAATTCTCAAAACAGATCACTGACTGATTGTTTGTTGACACACACACACACACACACACACACACACACACACGTATTTTTACTACTGTTAAGAATTTTTTCACTTTCCGGAATAGTCATGCACGCTATCGGCTCATTTTTATAAAATGTTAACTAAACAGGTGATAGGGAAAATTAAATTAAAGAAAAATAAAGGAAGTTTAAACTTTGATATTTATTTTAAAGTTTATCAGTGTTCTATGAAACGCACAACATGTTAAGCCTGACTCAAAGCTGGGGCTTTATGTACTGTTAGGAATACGTCATTTTAAGAACATGAACAAAAAAACAAAGAATAGGAAACAGGGTGCAATATTCAAAACTAACACGCAAAGATCGTTCAAAGCTACACTAAAGGAAATGAACCACAACCAATCGATTCAATTTAAGACAAATAAATTCCGCTCGTACCGTAGCCCTGTTCCTAATGGATAACCACAGACTGGTGTAGTAAGTTTATACAAAGCAAACATTGTTCGATATGTACACAATTTTACCAGATTGTCTATGAAATCTTTCAAAAACAATGGGAAACAGGAAGAACTGTTCGTCGTACCGATTCATTACGTTTGAATACCCGAAGTATGATCAAAAGGAGTAGCTGAGGGCCAGTTTTGTTACTACACCACATGCTGCAAGTGGTCAACTAGATTTACAGAAATGTGTAATCCCACAATAATTTTAATAATAAAAAAGTTAAATCGAAACATTAGTTACAAGAGAAACTTCCGAACTGCGTTACTAACGCCATAGTGTTGACCTGATGAGTCAAACAATTTTACGAGCACGTGGTACTGGTACCACAAAACATACATCACGCGGATTGAAGGTAATGAAAAATTTCTAATTTGAAATGTTTTATCGAGAGTAAAAGCTTACAATCACATGCACATTCACACTAAAGACCGATGAGCTTAATTCAATTACTCCTCATTAACAGGCGCTTCCACTTTCCTTTATTCGAGTGGGGACAAAGCCACTACCGCAAAACATTCTGCAGCTAACACTGAAATTGCACTGCGTCGCGATTTTAGGTAAGGTAAAAACATTTTCGATGTAAATCTGTAACAAGAGTGATTAATTTTTCAGTTGGACTGAACTTAAGAATTGCATTGTTTTTCGGACTCGCCGGTTCCGCGCTTAGCCGGAGATATTACCACTTGAGAAACTGCCCTCAGACTGACTAGCTCGGGCCCTGTACGAGGGTGTCCCACAGGTACAACAGGAAGTGACCAGAGAGGCAGCTTTCTTTACCAACCTGACAAGGGACGGACAGAACAACTCCAAGGAGACAAACCTCTTCGCCTTAGAAATCGTATCTACCTAGTCAGACGTTCGTCCTGCTGTTCTCCAGCAGACAGCACTTCTCTGCTGCCACCGAGCATGCAACTACAAATATTCTCACTCTCATTCATCCTTTCACACCAGAAGGGAAGGAGATGACGACATCTTAAGACATCATATACACTATGTAAAGAGGGTGCTTGTGGGTTCCATATGAAACTGTATTATACGAATTACATATAAAAATGTGTTTGAAACTGTTGTTATGACAAGTTGTTCGTGTTTATGTGTCAATATAACATATTCCACTGCTCAGTCTCCTGCCAGATAAATTTAGAAATACCACAGTAAATTTAGAGGTGGAATGTACAGGGTGTTTCAAAAATGACCGGTATATTCGAAACGGCAATACAAACTAAACGAGCAGCGATAGAAATACACCGTTTGTTGCAATATGCTTGGGACAACAGTACGTTTTCAGGCAGACAAACTTTCGAAATTACAGTAGTTACAATTGTCAACAACAGATGGCGCTGCGGTCTGGGAAACTCTATGGTACGATATTTTCCACATATCCACCATGCGTGGCAATAATATGGCGTAGTCTCTGAATGAAATTACCCGAAACCTTTGACAACGTGTCTGACGGAATGGCTTCACATGCAGATGAGATGTACTGCTTCAGCTGTTCAGTTGTTTTTGGATTCTGGCGGTACACCTGGTCTTTCAAGTGTCCCCACAGAAAGAAGTCGCAGGGGTTCATGTCTGGCGAATAGGGAGGCCAATCCACGCCGCCTCCTGTATGTTTCGGATAGCCCAAAGCAATCACACGATCATCGAAATATTCATTCAGGAAATTAAAGACGTCGGCCGTGCGATGTGGCCGGGCACCATCTTGCATAAACCACGAGATGTTCGCAGTGTCGTCTAAGGCAGTTTGTACCGCCACAAATTCACGCATAATGTCCAGATAGCGTGATACAGTAATCGTTTCGGATCTGAAAAATCGGCCAATGATTCCTTTGGAAGAAATAGCGGCCCAGACCAGTACTTTTTGAGGATGCAGGGACGATGGGTTTGCAACATGGGGCTTTTCGGTTCCCCATATGCTCCAGTTCTGTTTATTGACGAAGCCGTCCAGGTAAAAATAAGCTTCGTCAGTAAACCAAATGCTGCCCACATGCATATCGCCATCATCAATCCTGTGCACTATATCGTTAGCGAATGTCTCTCGTGCAGCAATGGTAGCGGCGCTGAGGGGTTGCCGCGTTTGAATTTTGTACAGATAGAGGTGTAAACTCTGGCGCATGAGACGATACGTGGGCGTTGGCGTCATTTGGACCGCAGCTGCAACACGACGAACGGAAACCCGACGCCGCTGTCGGATCACCTGCTGCACTAGCTGCACGTTGCCCTCTGTGGTTGCCGTAGGCGGTCGCCCTACCTTTCCAGCACGTTCATCCGTCACATTCCCAGTCCGTTGAAATTTTTCAAACAGATCCTTTATTGTATCGCTTTTCGGTCCTTTGGTTACATTAAACCTCCGTTGAAAACTTCGTCTTGTTGCAACAACACTGTGTTCTAGGCGGTGGAATTCCAACACCAGAAAAATCCTCTGTTCTAAGGAATAAACCATGTTGTGCACAGCACACTTGCATGTTGCGAACAGCACACGCTTACAGCAGAAAGACGACGTACAGAATGGCGCACCCACAGACTGCGTTGTCTTCTATATCTTTCACATCACTTGCAGCGCCATCTGTTGTTGAAAATTGTAACTACTGTAATTTCGAAAGTTTGTCCGCTTGAAAATGTACTGTTGTCCCAAGCATATTGCAACAAGCGGTGTATTTCTATCGCTGCTCGTTTAGTTTTTATTGCCGTTTCAAATATACCGGTCATTTTTGAAACACCGTGTATGACGTACACAACAGAGGATCGAGGAAAATAGCATGAAGGGTATCTAACAGAGACCTTTCAAGGTGCTCAGCGAACTCGTGGCAGACGCTACAGGAGAGGCGTCGTCTATGGTGGAAAGGGTGATTTTCCGAGACTGTAAGTCCCAGGAGGATGGGCGGTGACATGTTAATTCTTCCCACACACGCCTCGAGAAACTGCGAGAACTTGGAACTCATATCAAAGGCGGCCTGCCGACAGTCATTCTTGCCTCGCAGCATTCGCGAACGGAACAGGAAGGGGCAAGGTGGGGGGAGAGGGGAGGGGAGGTTGTAAGGTAATGGTACTATGAAGTACCCTCCGCCATATGCCGTTATTTAGTCGCAGCGTGCTGGGAACAGATGTGGCGTGAGGAGTGGATACGGACGGATGTGGGTTGTGAGCAGACAGACGTAGGTAGGCCGTCCTGGACAGAGGCAGCGGGCAGCGAGAGGCAACCTGGCCAGTTAGGGCTAAATGCGATGATTGCTGCTGACGTCACCGCCTACCGGCCTCCCAACCTGGCCCCGGTACAGGGGGGCCCGCAAGTGCTCTGCCCAGCGCGGCCGCTGCCGCGAGCGATCACCGACGGCGGTGCGCTGGCCGGTTACTTTCCGGTAACAGTGACCGAGGTTAATGTTACTTCTCGATAACTGGCTCTTTTAGTTGTGATTTGCAAAAATTTTCAATAACGTTTCACCAATTCACAGCCCGCATCGGGAGAAAATTTAGCTGATCTGAGGGATATTGGTGATCCTGAACAAAAGAATTCATATGGACATATGCCCTGTTCCGAATGGTTTCCGAGCCAGACCACATTTTATGTATATTAAAAGGGTAATCCCAAACGTAAGGTCTCCTATTTTTTTATAGGTACAAAACTCTGTTTGTGAAGCAGTTGGTCACACTGTTATGAAGAGTGCTTCACGCGCTATGTGTAAACATGCGGCCGGCATCAGTTCCCAGCGGTTCTAGGCGCTTCAGACCTCAGAAGTTAAGTCCCATAGTGCTCAGAGCCATTTGAACCATTTTTTGTTGTTGTAAACATGCGCACGCCCCGCTGAGGCGCTCAGTCTTGGCTCGGCAGCCGTTGAGGATGGAGCTCCCGTTGGATGTTACCGCCAAGTGTGAATTGCGCGCAGTTATTCGGTTTTTGAACGCAAAGGGCAAAGCGCGGATTGAAATCCATCGCCAATAGACGGAAGTGAGTCGTGCACGTATGTCAAAATGATCGTAAGTGGCGCAGAGAGTTTGCAGCTGGTCGGACCGAAATTCACGACGAACGAAGGAGCGAGAGACCGTCAATTTCTGAGGAGACAGTGCTGGAGGTGGAGCACAGCATGCGTGAAGATCGGCGGATCACCCTGGATGATCTCTGCACGTTGGTTCCTGAGGTTTCCCGAAGCACCGCTCACAAAATTTTAACGGAAACATTGAACTACCGGAAGGTGTACGCAAGGTGTGTGCCACGCATGCTGACTGAGGACCACATGCGGCAGCGAGTTGATGCTTCCCGCGCATTTCTTCACCGCCTTGCAGCCGAACAGGACAACTTTCTGGACTCAATTGTCACGGGTAGTGATGGGGAGCTCGTGAATGAGTCGTTCAAATGAACGCTTCACTCCAGTGAAGTGTAAACTAACCACTCAATTTCAATGAACTGGTACTTCAAACTCTTCACAGATAGCACACTGCACACTTTCTCTAGTTCACTCACTCTCTTCCCCTCTCCCACTACATCGGCGCTACGTCACTTCTCTTTAGTCCTCCCTCTACTACCTGTTGAGGAATCGCGCCGTGTTTGTGGGGAACGATAGGTTTAGGAGAGGTTTGGGTGATGAGGGGGGAGGGGAAAGCAGCGTCAGTTGCTTCCTGCTGTGCTGACATCATTACCCGTGACTATTTTTGCAGTTAAACTTCGCGTCTACGGGTAGCCTACCGTTGGCAGTGCTTGCAGACAAATGAATATTAAAGATGCAAACGAAGAGGCTGGCTGTGTGAGCTCGCACAGACAACATGAAAATAAAAGGTTTGTTAATAACACTGAAAGAGGTATTTTACCTGAAATCGTACCAATGACTACAGGTGACAGTTTACGTTTTGAATCTGGAGGGTTATTATTCTCAACAAAAATAAAATCTACAGGAAAACTTCTGAATAATTACTTAACGTAGGTATATAGACTTTGTGACAGTGGTAAACATACTCATTCTATTTTGGATTAAATTTTAAACGGAACATAAAACTGGACTGCATTTCGTTTGATAGTCCTAGTTTTCAGTCCATGGATGCAACAAATAATGTTTCATTTGGCAGATAAAGACTTTTTAGGGCGCTTCATGAGAAAATGTCGAGCAAGATTAAAAGTAATACCTTCTTTATATGTGACAGGCTTCTCTGTTTATCTTTCCTTTGTCCCCTTCGACCATGCTATATTTAACTCAGACAAGAGAGTAAAACGTTGCGTGCACGTTACTGAATAGTTCGGCCATCTATTGGTAAAATTTGAAGTATTACAAAGCTTTCTTGTACGAGCGAGGCGAAGCGAGCGTAGCCGCCGCTGAGCGGCGACCTGGGCAACTTCGCCAGGCTTCCGTACTTCATGAATGAACTACTTCATTTGAACGCTTCACGGCAAAGAGTGAAATGAATGAAGTAGTTCACGGGAATGAACGAGTTCGACCCATGTCTAGTCACGGGCGACGAAACCTGGGCATAGCACCTTACACCTGAGACCAAGCAACAATCACGCCAGTGGCGGCATCCTTCTTCTCCAAAGCCGCGGAAATTCATGACTGCCGCTTCTTGGGATCGGAAAGAGGTATTGTTGGTCGATTTTATGCCCACTGGGACCACAATTAACGCTGACAAGTACTGTGAGACTCTGAAAACACCCGAACGTGCACTTCAGAGCCGGAGGAGAGGAATGTTGAACAAGGGCGTACACATTCTCCATGACAACGCTCGCCCAGACATCGCTCGGCAAACCGTAGCTCTCCTGCAACAGTTTCAGTGGAACATGATCATCCACCAACCCTATAGTCCTGACTTGACACCCAGTTCCCTAGGTTAAAAGACGACGAGGCGAAAGAAGAGGTTCATAACTTTCTGAACAGCATGGCGGCGACCTAGTATGACATGGGAGTACAGAAACTACCACAGCGTCTACAAAAATGCATCGAAAGAAATGGTGAATATTTCGAAAAATAGCTAAACGTTCAAGCTGTAAACTGATGTAAACCACTGTAGAAATAAACAGGTGTATGTACTTATAAAAAAAAAGAGATCTTGCTTTTGGCGTTACCCTCGTATCATTTATTTTAGGTATTGTTCAGACATTGTCATTGTTTACGACGTACCACAGTAGGGGTAGAAGAAACTGAGACGAACGATTTGCTACAGGACACATGTGGTCTAACAAGGCGGGAAACTACTTCAAATTGGCCCACAAAAACTCCCTAAGCTATAGCGTATGCACGTTGTGCTAGATTTGAGCTCTCTTCGCCTAAAATATTAGCCCTACAGAATAAACGAACAGAACCTATTTTGTACGAAATTTAAAGTAGTTTCATTTAAACCCGTGTAACGTCACCGGTTTTTCTAGTTGGTAGTTGATAGATTAGTGTTGATCGGCCCTGGCTAAAACTCGGCGAAGTCGGTAGAGCAGTGATACTGTTATTAGGTAAAGACGACGTTACAAAAAACAATGCTGAACTGAGCTCTCGACGTGTGCGTGATGTTTACTTCGCCAATTGTGACCAATATTACGGTACTCGTCGTAATTAACTCGTTTATATTCGATGGTTTAACAGTTGCTATAAAAATATTAATGATAAGTTCAATTTAGTTCCACTGACACCGACCTTCCCATAGTTTGGTTGTAATTTCAAATCTCTAATAAGTCGTAACATTGCGATTGCTTCCTAACGTCAAAGGGTTTCTCCGAGCGCTTCAGTCAAATATTATCGCAGCACGCAAATGGTCACAGTTATGTGTCTAAACAATTTTGTAATTTGGAATCACAAATGCGTAAATTGATACGAAAGGGTGGTTCATTTCACAACAATTACTTCCTAAGAAGGCCGTGAGGAAGAAGCTTTCCCAAGTGGTGGTGGTGGTAGGGGGGGGGGGGGGATTTATAAATTATCTGCTTTAGAACTATTGCCAAGATCCAGAGTCCATTTGCAGTTACGCATGAACTTATTTGTCTATCACTGTTCAGTTCCTAACTACAGCTGAGTTCGAGTTATCTAAGTAAAAAGTTCATTTCAGTCTAATATAAGGTAGCCCTCTATCTGAATTCTAAACGATTTTATAGTTGAAGTCAATGATTCGTTTCACTGCGTCATAGTATATGGCAATTATCCATCCTCGAAAAACAATCTAAACGCGCCTACATATACGAGTATTCAAATAAGTCTGTCGAGCTTCGGCTAACTCTCGCTACGTGGTGACAATGGATCAAATTTTCCTTAGCCATTACTCACGATTCTCAAACAGTGCTCACACGATGTATCCTTTGAAATCGTAGGTTCTACTTTGCTAATTTTAATTATAATGATTTCGCGATTTACTATGATTTTGAGTTTGAGTTTTCCGGCCGAAGTGGCCGTGCGGTTGTAGGCGCTGCAGACTGGAAGCGCGATCCCGCTACGGTCGCGGGTTCAAATTCTGCCGCGGGTATAGATGTGTGTGATATCCTTATGTTAGTTAGGTTTAACTAGTTCTAAGTTCTAGGGGACTAATGACTCAGAGGTTGAGTCCCATAGTGCTCAGAGCCATTTGAACCATTTTGATAAATTACTTAGTATAAGGTTCTTGTTTCAATTACTGGCTATTATACAAACAACAGTGTTAAATGGAACTTTGGTTACTTGTTCACTTTTCATGGAATTTGGAACTTGTTTTGGGGAAATTTTTGGGGTATTGGGTGCTATTTTGTATTTTTTTTATTTTTCGTCCGAGGAAGTGGCATTCAACCTGCCACACGCTATAGCAAGAGACCGCAGTTTTCGAATTATTCAAGAAAGACGTACAAAACTGACGTATCCCAGCACATAATTTGACTAAATTAAACTTCCTAAAAAAGGATCTGTTCATTTATTTGTGTATGATTACTAGTCCGCCCGTAGCGTTCGAATAAATATGAATACCTCGCGCGTGGTTTTTTAAGGCCAGGTATAACATTGCCGATTGCATAAAACGACATCGGTAGGGACCGCTGAATCACCCTCAGTATACATACAAAAATAAAAAAGCAGTTGCCGCAAGTATGAAAGATCATTACTTGAGAATGGCTCGACCGATTTGGCTGATGTTTTTTTGTTGCGTTCGTAATTGTAAGGACAAGATTTGAGTGAAATAAAATTTTAGGAAAATCCACCGGAAAATTCGGAAATTTGGATGGTATTTTTATATGAAACTCTCAATGAAAGAAATGCGATTTGATAGTTCTGCCGTCACATGTTTTCGTAAAAAAAAAGAGTGAAGTTCCGTTTGACAGTTCTGCTGTCACATGTTTTCATAAAAGCAACAAATTCCGCATTCAGCATTGATGTTTTGTGAAATATAATACAACTGAAACCGATATTTCAGTGTGATATCGGTGATGATCATATCTTTTGGGTGTCGCAAAGATGGAATTCATGCCAGTTCGTGGTTATTTGGTGAGTTGCAAACATTCAACTGATATCAGTTCGTGGTATATTTCTCTGAAAAAAAAAAAAAAAAATCCACCAGTGAGGCGTCGAAATATCGGCGGCGTAGGCATAACGCAAGGCACCGACATGATCGTAGGGTCAGTGAGATGGACAAAGAGCGTAGACACTGCTTCGAGGCAAATCGAATAAGAATTTCTCAAGCGCGATTCATTATGACTCCGCAACAACGGATACAGTCGACTTTGACTCAATCGGTTGGGAAAAATGGCTCAAAGCACTATGGGACTTAACACCTGAGACTTAGAAATACTTAAACTTAACTATATGGATAAGAATACACACGCAACGTGAACTGAACACTGCGGAAGTTGGAGCCATTCCTAGGGCGACTTTTCAAGTGGCCGTCCACTGGGGTGGGTGAGCTGTTTCGCAGTGCATTTGGTACAGAGCCTGACTCATAGCGAGCGTTTCCGTAGCATTGGTTGATTCGGGTGAGGGGAGCGAACAGCGAGATCATCGGTTCCATCGCATTAGGGAAGGACGGGGAAGGAAGTGCGCCAACAGCCTTACCGCGGTGGTAACACCGGTTCACCAAAGTTAAGCGCTGCCGGGCTGGGCTAGCACTTGGGTGGGTGACCATCCGGTCTGCCGAGCGCTGTTGCCAAGCGGAGTGCACTCAGCGTTTGTGAGGCAAACTAGGAGCTACTTGATTGAAAAGTAGCGGCTCCGGTCTCGTAAACTGACATACAGCCGGGAGAGCGGTGTGCTGATCACATGCCCCTCCATAGCCACATCCAGTGACGCATGTGGGTGAGGAGGACACGGCGGTCGGTCGGTTCCGTTGGGCTTTCATGGCCTGTTCGGACGGAATTTAGTTTAGTTTGGGGAAAGAAGTTGGCTGTGCCCATCCACAGGAGTCGCCCCGGCGTTTGCCTGAAGCGTTTTAAGGATATCACCGAAAACCTAAATCAGGATGGCCGGACGTGGGGTTTGAACCGTCGTCCTCCAGAATCCGAGTCCAGTGTGCTAACCACTGCACCACCTCGCTCGGTGTAGACCGACGATTCTCGGGGTGCAAGTGGATCGTCACTTGTAGTCAAGTAACAGATGACTGAAAGAGAAAGGTCCTGTACTTAAAACAAAATAAAAAAAGCAGCGCCGTGTTTCACTTTTAGTCCACGTTGTATGGCGTCCCAGGGCCTTTCCCTGTTACGGGCATTTGCATCGCTGGTGAGAGGTTTTGAAATTGCATCTCGCTCTGCAGTTCCCTGTTTCCGTTCTAGAGCTCCGCTAGAGTTCCAGCATTCAAGTTTCTCAGTGATTGTTGCAGTTGTTGTTATTTTATTTTTTGTCACAATCCTTTTCCACGGTTGTCCATGACAATCATCCAATACACACACCGCCCGCGTTGTGATTTAGCAGATATTATTTTTCCGCTTTGCCTGTATGTTGCTTCAACACGTTGCCTCTTGAAACATCCCACACTTCGGCTCCCTTGGCTACGCAAGTACCCACCATAGATGCACTAAGAATTTGCCCACGTCAGTATTCACTTAGCTCGGACATAACGCACTCACAATTACTCAGAACACTTTTCTGGGCGCGGCTGACATTTGTAACGTACTGAGGGCATTGCACAGGTGTCATACGTGGTCAAATACAACAGCGCAACCTGCGGACTTAGCTACCATCGGCATTTAGGTTTATGCGTGCATTCAACCCCACGTATAGCTTTTAGTGTTTCTCTATATATAAAAGACAATGTCCAAACTGACTAACTCATCATAGCCCAGCCCAAATCGGTGAGGCCTGCCGCGGTGGTCTAGCGGTTCTAGGCGCTCAGTCCGGAACCGCGCGACCGCTACGGTCGCAGGTTCGAATCCTGCCTCGGGCATGGATGTGTGTCATGTCGTTAGATTAGTTAGGTTTAAGTAGTTCTAAGTTCTAGGTGACTGATGACCTCAGAAGTTAAGTTCCATAGTGCCCAGAGCCATTTGAACGATTTTTTTGAAAATATTATTGAGGGAATACTAAAGCATACTCAAAGGTAGATCTGTGAACACTGGCATTTGACTTCACGTTTAGAAATAAAAAATACGTGTTTCAATGTTTTTGGAAATTCAACTCCTATGGGAGTGAAACTGGGGATGGAAGTTTTTATGGAAATGTTTTACTGTGCAAGCATTTCTTAAGCTAAATTTGTGAAAATTTGTATTTGGCTTCTCTGTTAGAAATTAAACATACACATGTCACTGTTGTTGGAAATTCAACCCCTAGGGGGTAGAAATGGGGGTTGGAAGGTTTTATGAAAATATTTCATTGCGAAATCATTTTTAAGAGTTAATCTCTGAAAACTGGTGTGTGGTTTCTCGGTCAGAGATGAAAAAAAAAAAACGTGTCTCAGTGTTTTGCGAAATTCAACCACTAAGCAGGTAAAATAGTCAGTGAAATTTATTTTGAAAATAAATGATTACTAAATACACTCCTGGAAATGGAAAAAAGAACACATTGACACCGGTGTGTCAGACCCACCATACTTGCTCCGGACACTGCGAGAGGGCTGTACAAGCAATGATCACACGCACGGCACAGCGGACACACCAGGAACAGCGGTGTTGGCCGTCGAATGGCGCTAGCTGCGCAGCATTTGTGCACCGCCGCCGTCAGTGTCAGCCAGTTTGCCGTGGCATACGGAGCTCCATCGCAGTCTTTAACACTGGTAGCATGCCGCGACGCGTGGACGTGAACCGTATGTGCAGTTGACGAACTTTGAGCGAGGGCGTATAGTGGGCATGCGGGAGGCCGGGTGGACGTACCGCCGAATTGCTCAACACGTGGGGCGTCAGGTCTCCACAGTACATCGATGTTGTCGCCAGTGGTCGGCGGAAGGTGCACGTGCCCGTCGACCTGGGACCGGACCGCAGCGACGCACGGATGCACGCCAAGACCGTAGGATCCTACGCAGTGCCGTAGGGGACCGCACCGCCACTTCCCAGCAATATGGGACACTGTTGCTCCTGGGGTATCGGCGAGGACCATTCGCAACCGTCTCCATGAAGCTGGGCTACAGTCCCGCACACCGTTAGGCCGTCTTCCGCTCACGCCCCAACATCGTGCAGCCCGCCTCCAGTGGTGTCGCGACAGGCGTGAAAGGAGGGACGAATGGAGACGTGTCGTCTTCACCGATGAGAGTCGCTTCTGCCTTGGTGCCAATGATGGTCGTATGCGTGTTTGGCGCCGTGCAGGTGAGCGCCACAATCAGGACTGCATACGACCGAGGCACACAGGGCAAACACCCGTCATCATGGTGTGGTGAGCGATCTCCTACACTGGCCGTACACCTCTGGTGATCGTCGAGGGGACACTGAATAGTGCACGGTACATCCAAACCGTCATCGAACCCATCGTTCTACCATTCCTAGACTGGCAAGGGAACTTGCTGTTCCAACAGGACAATTCACGTCCGCATGTATCCCGTGCCACCCAACGTGCTCTAGAAGGTGTAAGTCAACTACCCTGGCCAGCAAGATCTTCGGATCTGTCCCCCATTGAGCATGTTTGGGACTGAATGAAGCGTCGTCTCACGCGGTCTGCACGTCCAGCACTAACGGTGGTCCAACTGAGGCGCCAGGTGGAAATGGCATGGCAAGCCGTTCCACAGGACTACATCCAGCATCTCTACGATCGTCTCCATGGGAGAATAGCAGCCTGCATTGCTGCGAAATGTGGATATACACTGTACTAGTGCCGACATTGTGCATGCTCTGTTGCCTGTGTCTATGTGCCTGTGGTTCTGTCAGTGTGATCATGTGATGTATCTGACCCCAGGAATGTGTGAATAAAGTTTCCCCTTCCTGGGACAATGAATTCACGGTGTTCTTATTTCATTTTCCAGGAGTGTAAATGGTAAAGAATTGTTAAGTCTACATCCATGACAACTGCTGTTTGACTTCTTGGTTCGAAATTTAAACAAAATGGTGTTAAAGTGCTTCTGTAAATACAACCCTTAAGGGGCGCGATATCGAATGAAGAGTTTTGAGACAATATTTCGTTACATTAAAAAAATTAAAGCTAGATTTATGAAAATTCGTATTCCACTTATCTGTTAGATGTAAAGAAATACTTGTTAGGGGATGAAAATTGCTATGGAAATATATCCACAAGAATGGAAAATGCATGATTAACAAGTACTTTGACCCCAGCTACCACAATCGTTTTTTGGTGAGAAGTATGTTCGGAGAAGGCCTACATCTACATCTACATTTACACTCCGCAGGCCACCCAACAGTATGTGGCGGAGGGCACTTTATGTGCCACTGTCATTACCTCCCTTTCCTGTTCCAGTCGCGTATGGTTCGTTGGAAGAACGACTGCTGGAAAGCCTCCGTCAGCGCTCGAATCTCTCTAATTTTACATTCGTGACCTCCTCGGGAGGTACAAGTAAGGGGAAGCAATATACTCGATACCTCATTCAGAAACCTGGACAGCAAGCTACACCAGGATGCAGAGCGCCTCTCTTGCAGAGTCTGCCACTCGAGTTTGCTAAACATATCCGTAACGCTATCACGCTTACCAAGTAACCCTGTGACGACACGGGCCGCTTTTCTTTGGATCTTCTCTATCTCCTCTGTCAACCCGACCTGGTACGGACCCTACACTGATGAGCAGTACTTAAGTGTAGGTGGAACGAGTGTTTTGTAAGACCATGTTTAGATTCTGCTTAATTAGCGTGAATAGCTTAGGAAGTACTGCAAGTTGTGAACAACATAACAATTCCATTAAAAAAACTGCAAGTCACTTTGTCTACTTGAGCGAAGCAAGGGGCGCTAAGCTAGTCTAAAATATATCCCTCCTCTCTTTACGTGCTGGGCTAGCTTCGGAGTTCGGCTAGAAGAACTGGTGCACCATTCCTCAACCCTTCCTGTGTGCAAATTTCAGTGGTTGCAGTTTATTGGACACCAGGCTCGCAGTGTTATTAATTTGTAAATCTAAGGGTATCCGCTGGCCTGTGCTGAACCGGTTCAGCTTTGGGACTCCGACTGAAGCGGCGCCTCCGGTTAGGCAGCTCCGCTGCTGCCTGGTACTTGCACGGTAGTCCGACTGGTGGGAGCGAGTCACCAGGCGGCCGTATAGCCGGGCTATAAATAACGCCGCAATCTCGGCACGTCAAGGACGGCGTCCCCACGGCGACAATTGGCCGGACGGCCGCCAGTTGAGGGGGCGGTGCGTGGCTGAGAGAGCCTGCTGCCTGCGGCGGCACGCCACGCGCTGCGTGAGTCGGCACCTTCCCACCTGCCCAGTGGCTTCCACTCCCGAATCCAGCAGCGGTGTGCAGACAGCAAGTAACCGCAGATCCACTTCCGGGCAGCTACGCTATTGTCCGTGACAGTTAAGAATGACATCTCGGTCGTTAACCCTTTGGAGATCAAGTCCGAGCGCAACTCGGGCCACAACGCTGTGCTCACGACATCGCGCCCGAGTTTAGCTCGGGCCGCGATTTCATCGACGTGCCAGCCACCTGTCGCTCGAAAACTGGACTCATTTCGTACGAAGACGTCTCAGTAACGGTTCCTTCTCTTGTCAATTACTTGAACTATTTCTCAAGCAACAGTAGCGAACATAACAGCTACTGTAGCGAATAGTCATCTCGTAGTCGTAATTTTTTGCGTGTACTCTTTATGTTTTGCAGTTTGCTGCAATTGTGCAACAAATGCGTCACGTTTCTTGAGTGGACAATAGATTTTGGTGCCTCAGTGTGTCTGGATCGGAGGGAGAAATATCTGATTCAAATGGTTCAAATGGCTCTGACCACTATGGGACTTAACATCTGTGGTCATCAGTCCCCTAGAACTTAGAACTACTTAAACCTAACTAACCTAAGGACATCACACACATCCATGCCCGAGGCAGGATTCGAACCTGCGACGGTAGCAGTCGCACGGTTCCGGACTGCGCGTCTAGAACCGCGAGACCACCGCGGCCGGCCTGTTTAAGTCTCGCAGATGTTGAGTTGATCACCTGTTTAGTATTAAATTGTCTGGCGATGGCCTCTAGACGAAATCCGGTTCACGACGAACTATAATGTAAGTATTATCATGGACTATCCATATTGCGTATTACAGTTTTTAATATGCAGAGTCGTTTTAATTAAACCTTCGATACTTGAGAGGGCCCCCAGGAAAAAATGAGTGATCGTAGGACAATGAAACTTTGTGGAAGTATTTGTAACAGCATCCAAAGCAAAAATAACGAATAACCCATTGAAAGAAACACACTTCAACTTCCACATGAGGGGGTAACATTTATTAACTGCGTACCATACTTACGTTTCAAGCGTTGAATAATGTCACGACAGTCTGCTGGAACAGCAACAACATTTCACAATTGTTCGCAGCACTTTTTCGGAAGGTGGACCATGGAACGTTCAACTGTCGTGACACAGGTCGCGCACTCCTTAAATACGCACATTGCGTCCAGCGTTCTTAGCCATGGCAAGAGTAACTTCTTCAACAATTTCTGACGCAATTGGCCGTCGGCTTCCTCCAGTAGTTATTCACAAATCGCCACTTAATTTGATCTACCAAATGGAGGCATTTAGACAGTACACCGGAGGTATGAGTTAAGAAACGCCTTCAGTCACAACTGTTCGTGTTTTATTGAGTACACGATGCGTTTCGGACCCTGTCGGTCCATCATCAGGTCTAACTTGTCGTAATACACACTTTATTTTTTCTCTTGAAATAGGTGAAATGCGTATTCCTGTCACGAAAAGGTTTGACGTTAGGCTATTAACTTCGTAAGTTCAAATGGTTCAAATGGCTCTAAGCACTATGGGACTTAACATCTGAGGTCATCAGTCCCCTAGACTTAGAACTACATAAACCTAACTAACCTAAGGACGTCACACACATCCATGCCCGAGGCAGGATTCGAACCTGCGACCGTAGCAGCCGTGTGGTTCCGGATTGAAGCGCCTAGAACCGCTCTGCCACAGGGGCCAGCGAAATTCGTAAATCAAAAGCAGAAATTCGTAACCTACCATCAGACCTTTTCGTGACAGCAATACGCGTTTCACCTCATTCAAGAGAAAAAAATAAAGCACCTATTAAGAAGACAAATTACACCTGATAATGGACCCAAAGGGTCCGAAACGCATCGTGTACGCAATAAAACACGAAAAGATGTGACTGAAGGCGTTTTTTAAATCATACCTCCAATGTATTGAATACAGTCTCGTTTGAAACTGCGAAATATGGTTAAAATTAAGTTTTAGGCGGTAGTTTTTCCCTCTCTCCGAGTGGAACAGGAAAGAACACAGTGCGGTGGCGCAGTGGCTAGCACACTGGTCATCCTGATTTAGGTTTTCCGTGATTGACTTAAATCGCTTCCACGTCTTTCCCCAATCCGATGGCACAAATGACCTGGGTGTTTGGTCCCCTCCCCCAAATCAACTAGGCAACAGGAAAGGAAATGAGTGGTAATGGTACAAGTCACCCTCCGCCATACACCACTTGCGTAGTGTGTATGCGGATGTACAGGGTCAGTAAAAAGTCTTGTCTTGATTATAATAATTTATTACGGAATACCCGTTTGATGCCGTTACGTAGGTAAGTGATCCTAGTTTTTTATTATTTTAAGATCACTTACGTTAGTAAACCTCAACGTGTGCTCCCTTGGTAGCTCCGAGAATGTCGAGGCGGTATTCCAGTTCCCAACAGGTGTTTCGTAACATGTGTTCTGTCACAGTACCCACAGCAGCTTGTATCCTAGCCTTCAGTTCGTCGACGTCAGCGACTGGTGTGACGAAAACTCTGTCCTTGATATAGCTCCAGAAAAAAAGTCAAGGGGCGTGATTTCTGGAGAGGGGAGTAATGTCCGGATCGGTGGATTGGCAGGAACGGTCCGACACTCTGGCCACCCAGCTCACCAGACATTACCCCCTTTCGACTATTTTTCTGGGGCTATATGAAGGACAGTCTTCGTCAAACCAGTTGCTGACGTCG
The DNA here is from genome assembly GCF_023897955.1 of Schistocerca gregaria. Taxonomy (NCBI): domain Eukaryota; kingdom Metazoa; phylum Arthropoda; class Insecta; order Orthoptera; family Acrididae; genus Schistocerca; species Schistocerca gregaria. Next base: position 70,750,621 of record NC_064929.1, read on the forward strand.
ACGAACTGAAGGCTAGGATACAAGCTGCTGTGGGTACTGTGGCAGAACACATGTTACGAAACACCTGGCGGGAACTGCAATACATTCTCTAAGCTACCAAAGGAGCACATGTTGAGGTTTACTAACGTAAGTGGTCTTAAAAAAACTACACTAGTAGGCATTAACATTGCTACACCACGCAGATCACGTGCTACAACCGCGAAATTTAACCGACAGGAAGAAGGTTCTGTGATGTGCAAATCATTAGCTCTTCAGAGCATTCACACAAGGCTGGCGCCGGTGGCGACACCTGTAAGGTAAACCACGAGATTCTGCACTCACAGCTCCATTCCATTATGGGACCTCCACAACAGCAACACACACTTGCAAAACCAACAAGGAACGACGAAAGAACCTGTACATCAAATGCTTGCCCACATACATCTCGCTCAAGTCCATCACCTTCGTGCAAAAACATGCTTTAACATTGATAGGATTGTGTGAATGTGTGAAATCAAATTATGTGATGTACGAATTGTGTAAAAGAAACGTGTGAAAAACTAAATAAGTTAAGCGCACCAGACAGCTAATAAACTAAAAAATAACAGTCATTGACTATGGACTTAAGTAAAAAATAGACTATCGACAAAAATAAGTCATTAGTTCTGAAATGGACAGTATATAAAGAAACAATATGCCACTTATTTTCTCCTCATAAAAATAAAAGAATAACTACTTTTTTCTTATTTTTTCCTTATAAAAACAAAGAATAAAAAGATATCTTGTTGGATGTTTTCCCTTTTTTAACATTTGTACCATTTGTTAGGATAATATTTTAATACTTGTGTATGTATATTTCTTTGTCAAAGCAATTCTTGGAAATAATTCTTAATTGTTAGTGTAACAATGTTGAAATGAGTGTCTAGAAACAAAAACATTTTACTTCTACATGATATTTAGAATATGTGTTAGGAATAGATTTTACTTAATTACTGCATTTACAAAAACAATATTTCTAAGAAAATCGATGTGAAAGACACCTCACTTTCGAAAACAAACTTCTAAAAAAAAACTTCACACTTAAATAAAGAAAGAAAATAATTAAAAATTAATAATAGTGTAAAAAAATTCTTCTCTTGTCATTTTTAATTATAATGTGGAAGAATATGAAAATATAAATTAGTAATTAATAATAGAACAGAATAACGTGGCTGAACAGTAGGCAACAAAATTAGGACACCGGAATAATTTTTGACTGACTTAGACAATGATTCAATCATTGCCTAAATTCAGTGCAAAAATTAAGTTCGAAGGGTGGTGATATGTAAGGTGTCAGGCAAATCCAACACCTTCCATGAAAACCCTGACATGATAAGCAAATCCAGTAGTATGTCACATAGCTCGGAATAAATCGTGACATTAAATTAATCAAAGTAATACGAGTAACGAGTGAGCAAATGGAATACCACGGACTAACACAAGAATGCCTAAATGCATGTCGTACCTTCCCACCGTGAGACAGACGGAGTTCCGAGGGGAGAAACGAGAACAGAAGCCGAGAGCAGAACCGTGTTAGGCTAGAAGGCCCTACGATAAGGGACGGACTGGACACCCACGTAGCCAGCCTACCGCTAAGACCACACCACCCGCACGTTTTAGCGTGAGACTTTTTCTCGTCTCTGTTACGTCAAGGACCACCCCCCAGCCCACGTTAAAAGCTAGAGCCCTCCAGAGAAACAGTATAGATCTTACGATAACACAAAAAGGGCCACTACCACCCGCAAGTTTTAGCGTGAGACTTTTTCGCGTGTCTGTTACATTAGGACCACTCCCCAGCCCATGTTAAAAGATAGAGCCCTCCAGAAGAACAGTATAGATCTTACGGTAACGCTAAAAGGACCACACCAGCTGCAGGTTTTAGCGTGAGACTTTTTAGCGTCTCTGTTACGTAAATTGTAGTAAGGAGAAGTTAGAAGAGAGTTGCTTCCGAGATGGCGAGGTGAGTGGAGGAGCTGAACTGCCCGCCGCTGCCCTGACGCTGCTTAAACACCGACAAGGTAATGAACGCACGCGATGTCGCATTTTTGAGCACATAAGGCTTCACTCAGAACTGCAGAAGTCTCATCTGTTAGACCCCCTTTTTGCGTAATATTGGTGTCGATCGTTAATTAAAACTCATGGTGTTCACATTTGCCACTTGAAGAACAGATCTGAAACGCGATGATTTTTCTTTTATATAGTTATTGAGAAGCCACATGAGTCACTGTAATTTACGACAAGTTAGATAAGTAATTAAAGATAATTGAGGGTCACTGTAGACCATTTTGATAGTTTTGTCTTTTGTGAAACTTAATTTAAACCTAGATTATAGACGTGATATGGCATAGGTCATCCTTCGATCCTTTCAGGGAATATTGGTTCACATTTTTGTTGAACGTAGTTGGTTTTTACCATCCTGTATTAAAACACTTCCTTTTATCAATAGTGCAATTTATAAACAATGTTTTGTGCGTAGAATAAAATTTCCAATGGTAAACTTAACTGCTTTTTCTACGTTTACTAGCTAACTAAAAATAGGAAAGCCTTGAACCCCTTCCACTAGATTTAGTTAGTATTAAGATTCTTTTACAGGGAGTGCAGTGGAGCTGACGCTAAGATCTTTTTGGTTATATCATCGCTAGTCTCACTGAACTCTTCTGAATTCTACATGTCATGTGTGGTCTGGCGTCTCCTTACCAGCAACAGGTCCCAGGTTCAAACAAGTCAAATCCCTAAAAAACACGCTCAGAGCGTCGTTGAGCGAAAGTGGTAGGGAGACACGATATAGAACAAACAGACACCACCATGAATGTTTAGACACCTACAACGTGCTGACATGAGGAAAGTTTCCAACCAATTCCTCATACACAAACAGCAGCTGACCGCCGTTGCCTGGTGAAACGTTGCTGTGATGCCTCGTGTAAGGAGGAGAAATGTCTTCCATCACGCTTCCGTGTTTGGCGCCATCGTGGTGAACGCACATTGGAAGCGTGTATCCGTGATCACAATACTGCCGTATCACCCGGCGTGATGGTATGGGGTGCCATTGGTTACACGTCTCGGCCTCCTCTTGTTCGCATTGACGGCACTTTGAACAGTGGACGTTACATTTCAGATGTGTTACGACCCGTGGCTCTACCCTTCATTCGATCCCTGCGAAACCCTACATTTCAGCAGGATAATCCACGACTGCATGTTGCAGGTCCTGTACGGGCCTTTCTGGATACAGAAAGTGTTGGAGTGCTGCTCTGGCCAGCACATTCTCCAGATGTCTCACCAATTGAAAACGTCTGGTCAATGGTGGCCGAGCAAGTGGCTCGTCACAATACGCCAGTCACTACTCTTGATGGACTGTGGTATCGTGTTGAAGCTGCATGGGCAGTTGGACCTGTACACGCCATCCAAGCTTTGTTTGACTCAATGCCCATGCGTATCGAGGCCGTTATTACGGCCAGAGGTGGTTGTTCCAGGTACTGATTTCTCTGGATCTATGCACCGAAATTGCGTGAAAATGTACTCAAATGTCAGTTCTAGTATAATATATTTGTCCAATTAGTACCGGTGTATCGTCTGCATTTCTTCTTTGTGTAGCAATTTTAGTAGTGTAGTAACACTAACCTATGTAGTGGTATCGAATGTCAATTTTTATAACCAGGGCAAGAGTTTATGCTCACCCTGTATACCTGGAAGAAATCGCGAAAACCTCTCTACCCAAAATGAGACGCTGGAGGTCGTGGTTTAGACGCAGAGTGGGGTTGTTACGGGTCTTGGAAGCTGGAGAGCCAGTGAGCGGGCAGTTCTCCTTCTGGAGAAGCGAGCAGCGAGTGCGGACGCGAGGAAATAGGAGCCGCGCGGCCAGGGAAGGCGGCCGGCTGCCACCTGTGGCGGACGCAGCAGCTCGCCTCACTGCGCATGCACCGCGACTTCGCGGAACGCTGACCTGCCCTGCCAGCACGGGCAGGTACTGTGCAGCGCGTGACGTCTCGTGCGGCGGCGAGCTGAGCCGTGGCTGCTTTTCCACTGTGCGGCACCAACTGCCGGACACCAGCAACTTCAGGGGACTGCCGAACAAAAAATGGTTCAAATGGCTCTGAGCCCTATCGGACTTAACTTCTGAGGTCATCAGTCGCCGAGAACTTAGAACCACTTAAACCTAACTAACCTAAGGACATCACACACAGCCATGTCCGCGGCAGGATTCGAACCTGTGACTGTAGCAGTCACGCGGTTCCAGACTGTAGCGCCTAGAACACCTCGGCCACCTCGGCCGGCTCCTGCCGAACACTAAGAGAAACACCTCCTCCACTGTACCCTCAGACCGGGCCGTCGCCAAGCCACTGGCGGGCACATAAAACTACTAAAACTTTCACCCATTAAGGGGAGGTTTACTATCTTTTGCCCGAAGAAAGCATGTTCTTTGAGAATTTTGTTCTCGGGATGCGTTATACATATCAGTGTCTAATTTGGTCAAAATTGTTCCGATATTTCCTCTACGAACCTTATTTTTTTCGACTGGAAATGCCGAAGAGCCGGAACGAAAGATAATTTCGATGTAGACCTCCAGAAAACGCCATTCAGTACCTATTGAACGTCCCCTGTAATTGTTACTTTACCATACTTTACCAAATATTAATAATGAACGTAGCTGATGCTAGAAAGTTTTGTGTCGCAAATGTTGTTGTTGTTGTCTTCAGTCCTGAGACTGGTTTGATGCAGCTCTCCATGCTACTCTATCCTGTGCAAGCTGCTTCATCTCCCAGTACCTACTGCAACCTACATCCTTCTGAATCTGCTTAGTGTATTCATCTCTTGGTCTCCCTCTACGATTTTTACCCTCCACGCTGCCCTCCAATGCTAAATTTGTGATCCCTTGATGCCTCAAAACATGTCCTACCAACCGATCCCTTCTTCTAGTCAAGTTGTGCCACAAACTTCTCTTCTCCCCAATCCTATTCAATACCTACTCATTAGTTACGTGATCTACCCATCTAATCTTCAGCACTCTTCTGTAGCACCACATTTCGAAAGCTTCTATTCTCTTCTTGTCCAAACTAGTTATCGTCCATGTTTCACTTCCATACATGGCTACACTCCATACAAATACTTTCAGAAACGACTTCCTGATACATAAATCTATATTAAATGTTAACAAATTTCTCTTCTTCAGAAACGCTTTCCTTGCCATTGCCAGTCTACATTTTATATCCTCTCTACTTCGACCATCATCAGTTACTTTACTTCCTAAATAGCAAAACTCCTTTACTACTTTAAGTGTCTCATTTCCTAAACTAATTCCCTCAGCATCACCCGATTTAATTTGACTACATTCCATTATCCTCGTTTTGCTTTTGATGATGTTCGTCTTATATCCTCTTTTCAAGACACTGTCCATTCCGTTCAACTGCTCTTCCAAGTCCTTCGCCGTCTCTGACAGAATTACAATGTCATCGGCGAACCTCAAAGTTTTTACTTCTTCTCCATGAATATTAATACCTACTCCGAATTTTTCTTTTGTCTCCTTTACTGCTTGCAAGTAGCCTGACTTTAATACTAGTGGAATTTTACATAATAGTGCCTTGCTTAGCAGTTTTGCGTCCAGTTCTAAGGCGTATTTCTTGCGTCTCCAAACCTGTCTTTCTCATAAAAGTTCGATATTGTTGCGTATCTTCCATCACAAGCTCTACAATGAGATGGTTGCATGCTCCATAATCATTCCGCCACCTAAGCAGCTCACATACCCAACACAAACACGGACGTTTACGTTTACGCTTAAGATAATTATTTTTCGGGTGGTGCTCTTCTTGTATGACATAATCTGGAAAAGTGGAGTATCTACTGTCACATTTTAAGGCTCTGGGGTGTTCAGAACATCTCGTTTCGAAATTTCTACATGTCTAGCCTGTGTAGACAGATTGGCATGAACTACAAGTTAACTGATAGAGTCCAGCTTTGAAGAATTTCAGTGTGGAGGTGTTCAAATTTTTCTGCAAAACAATATTTACGGTCCTTGGTCTCTACAGGATGTGGCTGTTCTCGTTGCTGTATCTTACTACGTGCCACGCTGCGTTCTGTAGAGTGTTCCTGATTCCTTGAGCTTGTCACGTGTTTGTGTTCTTGGTTCTCCGTTGTGGCTGGTGATTCGTTTACGATTCGTTGCTTTTATATTTCGCTGTTCAGTTTTTTTTATTTGTGTGTTGTACCTGTTCTCTCTGGCGTACTGTGTTCAGTTCCTGTGCGTAGCTGAGTTTGTCTAGTGGAGTTCTCTTAAGACTACATCATTAAACTTGCACACACACACACACACCTTAATGTTTACCATAAGTACACTCCTGGAAATTGAAATAAGAACACCGTGAATTCATTGTCCCAGGAAGGGGAAACTTTATTGACACGTTCCTGGGGTCAGATACATCACCTGATCACACTGACAGAACCACAGGCACATAGACACAGGCAACAGAGCATGCACAATGTCGGCACTAGTACAGTGTATATCCACCTTTCGCAGCAATGCAATCTGCTATTCTCCCATGGAGACGATCGTAGAGATGCTGGATTTAGTCCTGTGGAACGGCTTGCCATGCCATTTCCACCTGGCGCCTCAGTTGGACCAGCGTTCGTGCTGGACGTGCAGACAGCGTGAGACGACGCTTCATCCAGTCCCAAACATGCTCAATGGGGAACAGATCCGGAGATCTTGTTGGCCAGGGTAGTTGACTTACACTTTCTAGAGCACGTTGGGTGGCACGGGATACATGCGGACGTGCATTGTCCTGTTGGAACGGCAAGTTCCCTTGCCGGTCTAGGAATGATAGAACGATGGGTTCGATGACGGTTTGGATGTACTGTGCACTATTCAGTGTCCCCTCGACGATCACCAGAGGTGTACGGCCAGTGTAGGACATCGCTCCCCACACCATGATGCCGGGTGTTGGCCCTGTGTGCCTCGGTCGTATGCAGTCCTGATTGTGGCGCTCACCTGCACGGCGCCAAACACGCATACGACCATCATTGGCACCAAGGCAGAAGCGACTCTCATCGCTGAAGACGACACGTCTCCATTCGTCCCTCCATTCACGCCTGTCGCGACACCACTGGAGGCGGGCTGCACGATGTTGGGGCGTGAGCGGAAGACGGCCCAGCTTCATGGAGACGGTTGCGAATGGTCCTCGCCGATACCCCAGGAGCAACAGTGTCCCTAATTTGCTGGGAAGTGGCGGTGCGGTCCCCTACGGCACTGCGTAGGACCCTACGGTGTTGGCGTGCATCCGTGCGTCGCTGCGGTCCGGTCCCAGGTCGACGGGCACGTGCACCTTCCGCCGACCATTGGCGACAACATCGATGTACTGTGGAGACCTCACGCCCCACGTGTTGAGCAATTCGGCGGTTCGTCCACCCGGCCTCCCGCATGCCCACTATACGCCCTCGCTCAAAGTCCGTCAACTGCACATACGGTTCACGTCCACTCTGTCGCAGCATGCTACCAGTGTTAAAGACTGCGATGGAGCTCCGTATGCCACGGCAAACTGGCTGACACTGACGGCGGCGGTGCACAAATGCTGCGCAGCTAGCGCCATTCGACGGCCAACACCGCGGTTCCTGGTGTGTCCGCTGTGCCGTGCGTGTGATCATTGCTTGTACAGCCCTCTCGCAGTGTCCGGAGCAAGTATGGTGGGTCTGACACACCGGTGTCAATGTGTTCTTTTCTCCATTTCCAGGAGTGTATTTAGTCATGTTACCATGACAGCTGCCAAGGCAAGAGATTGATCTCATTTACAAATATTTCATCACACCAACATCTTGTAGCTCTTGTCAGCTTGAAACTAGCATATGTACATCAACTACTGGAAAAATTGTACATCCATCTTCGTATTTTAGGTTCTTCCAAAAAATCGTAGCACAACGCACACACAAATGTCGTACTAACTAATGTAAATCCACCTGATGATGGAGGTTTTAACCTTTGAAACGCGACGTGGAGATAAATAAAACGGTGACTAGTAACAGTAAACTTGGTGTTTCATTTAATGTCAATAACAGTCACGGTAGAGTCTAACCTAAAATGTTCGCATTTAAATGTATTTTATTTTCGCCTTAAGCTTTGTTCGCACCACAGCAACACAAGCAAACCGCCATCAGCGAGCGGGAATTTCCTCTTTGGTGCAACGAGAGTTCGATACGCATTTGCTGGTATTTGGTTCGCGCTCAGCTCCTTGTCGGTGTTTCAGCGAGACGTCAAAGAAGCGTTAGCGTCCACTACGCTTCGGCGCCGGCAGCACAGAAAGCTTTCGTTAGCTCCATTGTCTGCTCATAGTACCTATTTGATGTCCGCCCCCTGGTAGCTGAGCGGATGCCGGCATGGTAGCTCAGCGTGTTCGGTCGGAGAGCTGGTTGGCCTCTGTAATAAAAAAAAAAACTGAGTGGCTGGATTAACAAACGAACTTGACCTGATGTCATGTGACGCCCGCAACGACGAAAAAAAAAGTGTTCAGCGCGACAGAATGTCAATTCTAAGGGCCCGGGTTTGACTCCCGGCGGAGATTTCTTCCGCTCTGGGACTGGGTATTGTGTTGTCCTAATCATCATCATTTCATCCCCATCGACGCGCAAGTCGAAAGACTTGCACCAGGCGAACGGTCTACTCGCCGGGAGGCCCTAGTCACACGTCATTTACATTTTTATCTATTTGGTCATTGAGCAACTGTTTATCTACCGTTGGAAATTTTCTTTGAAAGGGAGGAGGTGTCAATGATGTTGATATCTTTTTCAATATTGTCTGGCCTCTGGTGTTCCTGTTTAGATGATCTGCAAATGTGGAGTGGTTTGTACCGTATTTCAATGCTCCGATTTTGGGAAATGTTGACAGCAATACAAAACACAGTACAGACTTAGAAGTGTACACATAAACAGCAAACGGTGGTGTAAGAAAAAGGGTGCTGTGTGAAACGTAAAAAACGTGTAGTTCTGCAAAGCAGTGGAAAATTAAACGACAAGCATCAGTGGCTAATGAAGAAAGAAACCAAAGACGTGCTAGCACACGGCATTTCCTGGTGTAGGCGAGAAACCAAGCAGAAATTACTGTAAGTAAAAACCACCAAATTGTTAAAGAACTGTTTCTCTATCTTAAAAGCAAATAAAATTGTAAATATTTTTAATTACAGACCACTGATGAAGCCTTACCTAAAAAAAAGAAAAAAAAAGAAGAACGCGTCTGGTGAGGTAAACAGGCTTTTTGTGTAGCTGTAACGATGGAACAACAATATCCACAGTAATTGTAAAGCAACTAGGGGCAATACGGCCACACAAATGAAGAATTTAATGACACCTTGTCCAGAATTCTCATGTAATTCTTGGACACCCTGATGATGGAGCTTTACCTCCGAAATATGCTTTAGTACTTCCTCAATAATATTTTCAAAAAAATGGTTCAAATGGCTCTGAGCACTATGGGACTTAACATCTGAGGTCATCAGTCCCCTAGAACTTAGAACTACTCAAACCTAACTAACCTAAGGACATCACAAACATCCATGCCCGAGGCAGGATTCGAACCTGCGAGACCACCGCGGCCGACTAGGAGTAACCCTTCCACACACAGCACCCTTCATATGCTGCGTCACATAAGTTATTCCTGTAACCGAAATTGGAGATCTGGTTCTAGAGGAGCCGAAACCGGTCATATGATTAACATTTTGCAATCAAGACTGATTATAAGTAACATTGTAAAACCACTGATTACGGTTATCCCTTCAGACATTACGTCTGTTTTTGCAAATAAAGGGCGCCAATACTTACTCACTCTTCTTATCCAGGTATCGTCTCTGTGTCTACGATATTTGTTATTTCATGTCATATGCATAATAGGACCGGATCCCTGGTCATTTGTGACACATAGTAAGCACGGATTCAGATAATATCGTTGTTGTGAAACACAACTGGCTCTTTACTCACATGAGGTAATAAGTGCTTTCCATAGAGGATCTGAGGTCGATTTCATATTTCTAGGTTTCCAGAAGACGTTCCTCATATTGTCTTCTAATCAAATTGCGTGCTTGTGGACTATACTGCTGATAAAACAGCAAACGGTGGTGTAAGGAAAAGGGTGCTGTGTGAAACGTAAGAAACGTGTAGTTCTGCAAAGCAGCGGAAAGTTAGGCCACAAGTACCAGTGTCTAATGGAGAAATAAACCAAAGAAGTGCTAGCACACGGCCGATTTCCTGTCAAAAAGGTCACTGTATGTAGTAACCGATGGGAAGTCATCGAGTGAAACAATTGTCATCTCTGGTCTCCGCTGTTCCTTATTTGGATACAGTCTGAGCAGCTCTGCGAGATTGTTTGCAGCTGGTACTGTCGATTACCATCTATTAAAGTCATCAGAAGATCAAAACCAATTGGAAAATGATTCATACAAAATATCTCTATCGTGCGTAAAGATGCAGTTGTCTATAAACAATAAAATAAGTGTGGTCTTCAATATTAGTACTAAAACGAAACCGTTAAATTTTGGTTACTCGATTAATGACACAAATTAAAACGTTGTCGATTAAACTAACTACCTAGAGATGACAATTATGAACAAATAAAATTGGAGCGACCACATACGAAATATTGTTTGAATGTCAATCAAAGACTGCGTTTCGTTGGCAGCACTCTGAAGATGCAACAGGCCTACTAAAGAGACTGCCTACGTTACAGTTGTGTATTGTAGCGCAACAGCGTGGAGATTGTTACGGATAGGGTACACGAGTTGGCTTGGCAATCATCAAAACAAGGCGTTTCTCTTTGCGGTGAGATATTTATATGCGAATGCGAAAGTTCTTTGTTGTGTTCCACTTACACAGGGAACAATGACCATCCTGAAAAATAACAGAAATCAGAACTCGCACGGAAAGATTTAGATTTTCATCTTTCCGATGTGCTACCTATCTCTTCTTTTAGTCAAGTTATGTCACAGAGGTCTTTTCTCACTTATTGAATTCAGTAATTTTTCAATGGTTTTGCTATCTACACATCTGTTTTTAGCAATGTTTCGTAACACCGCATTTCTAAATTCTCTACTCTTTTCTTCAATATACTGTTTATAGTTCACGACGTTTTACCTCCGTAGTGGCTGCAGACCAGAAAACGTCAGTATATAAAAATCAATGTCTTGACTGACTCATCATACCCCAGCCCAAACCGCTAAGGGGAGAAACTTGAAATCTCGAGAAGGTGTAAATCTTATACTGTTGGTGTCGTTTAAGGATGTACTGTCCGAAATTTCACTTCTAAGGGGCAGTAAAGAGACAAAATCTTTTTGAAAGGATGTTGCTATTAAGGGAATTTTGAAATTAGAACTATGAAAACTATTGTTTGGTTTCTCACTCAGAAAATAAAAAAATACGTGTTTCGGCATTTTTAGAAGTTCGACCACTAAGGGATTAAAATAGTGGGTGAAAGCTTTTTTTTCAATAAATAATTACTATAGAACTAGTAAAGGATTTTTAAGGGTAAGTCTGTAAAAATTGGTGTTTGACTTCTCTGTTGGAAACAAAAAAAAAGAAGAAAAAGTAAACTAACTGGTCTCAAACAGGTTAACGCACAAAATCCATACATTTTTAAAGAACGAAACTACAAGACCGAACGGGTACAAACAAAGGGAAAAAGACCTGGGAGAATTAGGGTCTGCAAATCTACATGACTGAAATGAAATCAGAAAAATCACAAACACACGGGGTTTTGAGGAAGAAGACAGAAACACTAACCGACATACGTGGTCTACACAACGAAAGCTAGCCCATTCGTTGCGTGTGAAGGAATACTGGGCGAAAAGGAAGCCAACAAATGTTGATTACGCGTGGTCCTAAGTGATCCATCCGCGAAGAAGAAGAAAAACTAACTGCTGAAGGGATTGAAATAGGATACGAAAATTTCTAAGATAATATTTTGTTACATTAAAAAATTTCAAAGCTAAATTTACCTCTCGCTTAGGTATAAAGAAATATTCATTAGGGGATGAAAGTTGCTATGGAAGTATCTCCACAAGAACGCAAAAGGCATGATCAACAAAAACGTTGGATTCCAACTGCCAAAATCGTTTTATGGTTGGAAGTACATTCGGAAAAGACCATGCTCATATGGCCTTAATTAGCGTGAAAATCTTAGAAGGTGTTGCAATTCGTGAACAAAATGAAAATGCGATTAAATCAAATCAGAAATATCTCTGCGGGCCATACAGTCTACGCTAGGGAAACAGCGGGCACTGAGCTAGTTACTTACATAAAACACTTCCTTACACTTGTATTCATAATGCTTCTTGTTTTCTTGATACGGGTGTGTCGGAATTCTAGCTCTGGTTCATTGTACATTTACCGCATCTCATGATTTGTTGCTGACTCGTTCGAAAGGAACGGGAACATTCATTCAGTGAACACTGCACTGAAGACTCTAGCTTTTTTTTTTAAATATTTATTTCCAATTCATTGTATTTATACATAATAACCCACTTCCTAATTCGATTAGTGGGTCATAGATTGATACAATATTATGTTGCAGCTATTTACAATATGTTTAACAATATTACAATGTACTATGCTACGGGCTATAAACTATGTTACTAACAATGTGACTAATGTACGACTACAGGCTAAGACAAATGGGCAAACTTATTTAGTTTTATTTCAATTTATTGACTGTTATTTGATTCACTAACTAACTAACTAACTAAATATTTCTGCCTGCAGCGTTACATGTGTGTCAGCATTACATATAAGCCTACTATTTGAGGCCTTGCTCGTTGAGCTAACCCCAACGAGCGATGCCCCTGAAAATGGGCGTAGGCCAAGATGTTTAGCGCTGCAGGTTCCTATTACTTAACATCCTATTCTAAGTCCTACAAACTACAGAATCTAACCTAGGTCAATATCGGTGCTGTCTCAATCGGGAAAATTGTACCCCACTCTCCCTAGTCCTGTACGCAGCGGATTCCTGACTAAGAAAGCCGGCCTGTCCGCGCACAGGCGGAATGGAAATAGGGCACGGATTTTGTCGGTAATTATTGTGAGGTCATGTTAGTTCCTATCCCTCAAGAAGTCTTTCAGAATCTTCAGTGATACCTCGTTAGCCAGTTTGTTCAAGGTTTGAAAGGTATCTGTCTGTCTTAGTAGGTGGTAAGTGTCGTGGTGGGGCAGCTGGTTGCGTAGTATCGATGCAACGTCATTGAAAAGGGGGCACTCGAAAACCACATGGTCGGGGGTACCCTCCGGAGCGCCACATTCACACTCGGGCGGAGCCCTTTTGCCGAATCGTCGGATACGGCCCATGACCAGTGAGGAAGTGGAAAAGTCCCCTGCTTGGCTCAATATGCTTCACGCCCATCCGTTCCCTAACATTCGGAAAGAAATTCAAGGTCCTTCGGCCCGTTTCCTCCGATTCCCACAATTCTTGCCATAACTGTTCCCCCCTGTGCCTAATTTCCCTCTTGTTTTCCACCCTTGTTCCTAAGATATCCTCTGTTTTTTTCATGTTCCCTTTGTTTACCCAATACGAGGCAGCTTGCTCTCTGATCTTGATATCCAAGGGACAAAGCCCCAGGATGATCAGCAAGGCTCCTCCTGGTGACGTTCTATATGCCCCTACCGATCTCAGGACCATGTTTCTTTGTACCCTTCTCACTGTCATGGCGGGCACCACCCTCGTGAGCCTGTGCGCCCAGACTCCAGAGCCGTAACCCACTATTGATGACAATATACTGTTGTGATATAATTTAATGAGGTGTGGTGGAAGGTGAAACCTTGTGTGTCCAATGGAGATGAGATTATTTAAAACGTGGAGTGCTCTCTGGGTTACAGTCTCAATGTGTTTTCCATAGTTCCACCTTTCGTCAACGATGATCCCGAGGTACCGAGTCTCTCGTCGCCGAAGAACCGGTGAGCCCTCTATTCTAACCGTTGGATTTCTTGCTAACTGACCTTTGAGCAGTAGATAAGTTTACTTTCCGGGTGAGATCTTCATTTTTGAATTATGGCACCATTGTTGCAGTCTCTCAATAGCTCTTTCCATTTTCGGTTCTATATCCTCTCGGATACGGCCGCCGACCAGCAAGAGGAGGTCATCGGCGTAGGCTATCACCTCTAGTACACCTTCACTCTGTTGCAAACTGTCCAATAAAGGCTCCATATGGATGTCCCAAAACAGGGGACCAGGAACAGACCCCTGGGGACACCCCTTAGTTATTGATTTTCTGACTCTTCCACTAGGGGATGATCGCCATACTTCCCGATCTTCACAATAGATCCTGAGACACCCATATAGCAGCCCTGGACACTCCTTCTCCATCAAGCAGGAGAAGAGCGAAGGCCACCACAGGTTGTCAAAGGCACCACTGATGTCAACCATGATGCCGACCACATACTTATGCGGGGTAGAGCCGCAGATTTCGGCCGCCAGGGCGATAGCATCAGATGCTGATCGCCCAGGCCTGAAGAAAAAACTGCCTGTTGCACATCCCGCACAGCATTCGGTGTGCAGCCAATCTGTCAGCCAGCAATCTTTCTAATATCTTCCCTAGTAGGTGTAGAAGACATATTGGTCTGTATGATTTTGGTTCCACTGGATCTTTGTCGGGTCCTTTTTTGATGATAACAACGTTAGCAGATTTCCAGATCTTGGGAAATTTTCTCCGATTTAAGCATTCATTATATAAATGAGTAAGTGGTGCAATCAGCTGGGGGGGCTAAGAACTGCACCACCTCTGCCACAATGCCGTCTGGCCCGGGAGCTTTTCCTCTCTTTAATGACTTGATGTGAGCTGCTACCTGCTCCTCAGAGAAGGGGTAGACTGCGGTATCGTTAACATATTCTTCCAGGTCTTCATCACGTATCTGGCGCTGTTCCTCGGTCTCCCCATCCGCGCTGTCGTCAGGCAGCAGGGACTGGAGAAGGACCTCAGCAGTCTCCTGCCAAGACTCCGTCATCCCGTCCCCGTGCCTGACAGCTCCATAGGAGAGCGGATTTTCTCCCTCACCAGCTTATATGGAATACCCCATGGGTCAATAGCCAATTGGTTTTGTACAAATGTCTCCCAGCTCTTTAACCTAACAGAGCGTAACTGCTCTTGAAACCTCTGCTTTGCCTCCCGATACCGCATCAGCCACCTTTGTCTTTCCAGCCGGACGACACTGCGTTGGTAGTGCCTCCTCAGCCTTCTGACAGATCGGCGCATCTCCTCCAGTTCAGCAGACCATGGCGACGGGGAGGCCGCCATGGCCCTCCTCTTGGTTGGCACAGCTGCTTTCACCGCCCTGTTTATAGCGCCCACTAGTTGTTCAGCTCTGTTATCGATGTCAATGTCACCTTCTGGAAATCCAGGAATGCTGCACTCCCTTGCTAGGCGTTGCCAGTCAGCTCTTCTGAAATTGTAGCGGACTTCCCACCCTGTGGCCCAGCAGCTCTCTGTATGCTCCAGGGAAAAAGTAATCAGGTTATGATCGCTAGAGGTGGCGTTTTCCTCCACTCTCCATTGTTTTATGAGATGTTCGTACCCTGTCCCCGTCCAGCCGCGTAGGTTGGAGGGTTACCGGGCTTGTTGGCTACCACTAGCTGCAAGGCCATGATAAGCTCCTCGACCTTTTCTCCATTGGAATCCCTGGTGCTGCTGTACCACAGGGGGGACTTGGCGTTAATGTCTGCAGAAATTATCATCTTTCGCCCCCGCAGTGCCGTGAGTACAGTTGTCAAATGATCAAGATGTTCCTCTATGTTGTCACCGTACTGGAAGTACATATTTATCAGTGTAAAGTCACCAACTGGTAGTTGTAGCTCCATGACATTGCAGTGGGTGGTTGTGTATTGCGAGAGTATCGTGGCTCTCAGAAGTCTGTTGGTTAGGATTATCGCCGCCTTCGGATTTGCTCCTGCGCTGACTATTTGCCAAGTTGCAGCTGTAAAAGCTAATTTCCCTGCTAGGGAGTACGGTTCCTTCAGGCAGAGCACATCCAGTCTCCTTTCCTCCACCTCCTTGCGCAGCTCCTGCATGACAAGTCTGCTGTTATGTGTGTTTAGTTGGCCAATGTTGATTCTGGTCATTATGGAAAGTAAGTATGCAGGTCTTACTCCAGTCAAATACAGCTTGTTTATATATGTCATTCAGGTCTAATTATTCACCTCTCCTTTCAAAAACTTTCTTGAGTAAGTCTCGCAGGGCTCCGAAGTCGGTGGGGAGATTCACTGACTTAAGCTGTATTCTGTCTACAGCCTCCTTTACCGAGAAGGTGACTTTTTTACCGTTTTCATGTCCTACTCGGACCACGTGTCGTAAGGCAGTGGTCATGGTGGTCGGTTGCTCCAGTCTTGCTAATTGCATAGTGAATTCTATATTTGGATAGACCATGACAGGTGGTAATCTTGTTATAGGTGAGTCTTGTGTGGTGGGACTCGCACTGGAGCTAGTCACAGTGTTTTCCTGGACTGGTTTTTGATTTATAGCTGATCCTTCTACATTTGTAACTGCCTTAGGCTGATCCACTTTTACAGGATGCCCCTGCCGCAGCTGGTCTTTAGTCGACCTCTTGTCGCGGCTGTAGGAGGAGGAAGGGCTGACCTCGAAAGGGAGGTCAGTTTGAATGGCGATACTTGTTGTAGGGAAGTCAGTTTGAATGCTCTTATTATATGTCTCCATCTTGAAGTCTCTCGAGAGCGACTTTAAGAACTCCCTAAAAGCAGTTGCCCTCATAGCATCCCCCCTACTTTTGCTCGGGGATTTCCTTTTAGGCATCCTGCACGCCTTCCCAGACTCAGCCATAGTCTATTCTGGAGATCATTCTTTGCTCCAGCATTCGGTAGGTGGGGCAATTTCGTCCCGTGGCTCCACAGGTTTTCTTGCCTCGCCTTTTGCATGGAATACAGACTCCTGGAGCTTTACAATACTTTCCGACGTGTCCGTCCTCACTACACTTGGAGCATGCCGACCCCCTGGTGCAGTGCCTCAGAACGTGATCCAGGTCACCACAGTTGTGGCAACGAGGTACCACTAAATACACTCCCGGAAATGGAAAAAAGAACACGTTGACACCGGTGTGTCAGACCCACCATACTTGCTCCGGACACTGCGAGAGGTCTGTACAAGTAATGATCACACGCACGGCACAGCGGACACACCAGGAACCGCGGTGTTGGCCGTCGAATGGCGCTAGCTGCGCAGCATTTGTGCACCGCCGCCGTCAGTGTCAGCCAGTTTGCCGTGGCATACGGAGCTCCATCGCAGTCTTTAACACTGGTAGCATGCCGCGACAGCGTAGACGTGAGCCGTATGTGCAGTTGAAGGACTTTGAGCGAGGTCGTATAGTGGGGATGCGGGAGGCCAGGTGGACGTACCGCCGAATTGCTCAACACGAGGGGCGTGAGGTCTCCACAGTACATCGATGTTGTCGCCAGTGGTCGGCGAAGGTGCACGTGCCCGTCGACCTGGGACCGGACCGCAGCGACGCACGGATGCACGCCAAGACCGTAGGATCCTACGCAGTGCCGTAGGGGACCGCACCGCCACTTCCCAGCAAATTAGGGACACTGTTGCTTCTGGGGTATCGGCGAGGACCATTCGCAACCGTCTCCATGAAGCTGGGCTACGGTCCCGCACACCGTTAGGCCGTCTTCCGCTCACGCCCCAACATCGTGCAGCCCGCCTCCAGTGGTGTCGCGACAGGCGTGAATGGAGGGACGAATGGAGACGTGTCGTCTTCAGCGATGAGAGTCGCTTCTGGCTTGGTGCCAATGATGGTCGTATGCGTGTTTGGCGCCGTGCAGGTGAGCGCCACAATCAGGACTGCATACGACCGAGGCACACAGGGCCAACACCCGGCATCATGGTGTGGGGAGCGATCTCCTACACTGGCCGTACACCTCTGGTGATCGTCGAGGGGACACTGAATAGTGCAAGGTACATCCAAACCGTCATCGAACCCATCGTTCTACCATTCCTAGACCGGAAAGGGAACTTGCTGTTCCAACAGGACAATTCACGTCCGCATGTATCCCGTGCCACCCAACGTGCTCTAGAAGGTGTAAGTCAACTACCCTGGCCAGCAAGATCTCCGGATCTGTCCCCCATTGAACATGTTTGGGACTGGATGAAGCGTCGTCTCACGCGGTCTGCACGTCCAGCACGAACGCTGGTCCAACTGAGGCGCCAGGTGGAAATGGCATGGCAAGCCGTTCCACAGGACTACATCCAGCATCTCTACGATCGTCTCCATGGGAGAATAGCAGCCTGCATTGCTGCGAAAGGTGGATATACACTGTACTAGTGCCGACATTGTGCATGCTCTGTTGCCTGTGTCTATGTGCCTGTGGTTCTGTGAGTGTGATCATGTGATGTATCTGACCCCAGGAATGTGTCAATAAAGTTTCCCCTTCGTGGGACAATGAATTCACGGTGTTCTTATTTCAATTTCCAGGAGTGTATATTGACTATCTGCCCTACTGGTGTTATGCTTTTACCCAGGGAGACTGGCTGTCCTACATTCTTCGCCACGCTGTGTTCAACGTTATGATGTTTATATGCAGTTGTTTTCCCTAGTCCAACTTTTTATTCATTCACTATCCATCCTATGACCATTGTGATTTTATCTACGAAGGTTGGGCTTTCTACACTCATGCTTATAAATTAAGGATAATGCTGATACATAGTAACGCACTGGTGGGCGGTTTGCGGGTATGACCATGCGGTGCATTTGAGCTGCGGTCGCCGCACGGTGGCGCTGGCAGCAGTCCACATACACAGGGGTGTGTTGGTGCATGTCAGAGTACGGTGCAGCGAGTAAGTGTGCAGACGTTTTCAGACGTGCTAATGGTGACTGTGTGTTGAAAATGGCTCAAAGAACACATATTGATGACGTTATGAGGGGTAGAATACTTGGGCGACTGGAGGCTGGTCAAACACAGAAGGTTGTAGCACGGTTCCTCCGTGTGCCACAAAGTTTGATCTCAAGATTATGGCAACGATTCCAGCACACAGGAAACGTGTTCGGCGCTACAGTACGGGACATCCACAGTGTACAACACCACAAGAAGACCGATATCTCACCATCAGTGAGCGCAGACGGCCACGGAGTATTGCAGGTAGCCTTGCTCGGGACCTTACCGCAGCCACTGGAACAGTTGTCTCCAGACACACAGTCTACAGGCGACTGAACAGACACGGTTTATTCGCCCGGAGACCTGCAAGGTGCATTCCACTGACACCTGGTCACAGAAGAGCCCATAAAGCCTGGTGTCAAGAAGACAGTACATGGTAATTGGAACAGTGGTCCCAGGTTATGTTCACGGACGAGTCCAGGTATAGTCTGAAGAGTGATTCTCGCAGGGGTTTCATCTGGCGTGAACCAGGAACCAGATACCAAGCTGTTAACATCCTTGAAAGGGACCTGTATGGAGGTCGTGGTTTGGTGGTGTGAGGTGGGATTTTGATTGGTGCACGTACACCCATGCATCTCTTTGACAGAGGAACTGTAACAGGTCAGGTGTATCGGGACGTCATTTTGCACCAGTATGTCCGACTTTTCAGGGACGTATTGGGTTCCACCTTCCTCCTAATGGATGATAAGGCGCGGCCCCACCGAGCTGTCATCATGGAGATGTCCTTTGAAACAGAATATACCAGGCGAATGGAGTGGCCTGCCTGTTCTCCAGACCTAAACCCCATCGAGTACGTCTGGGATGCTCTCGGTCGACGTATCGCTGCACGTCTTCAAACCCCTACGACACTTCAGGAGCTCCGACAGGCACTGGTGTAAGAATGGGAGGCTATACCCCACCTGATTCAGAGTATGCCAAACCCTTGTGCGGCCTGTGTACGTGTGCATGGTGATCATATCCCATACTGATGTCGAGGTACATGCGCAGGAAACAGTGGCGTTTTGTAGCACATGTGTTTCGGGACGGGACGATTTTCTTAACTTATCATCAATACCGTGGACTTACAGATCTGTGTCATGTGTGTTCCATACGTGCCTATGCTATTAGCGCCAGTTTTGTTTACTGCTACGTTGTGTGGAAGCACAGTCTGCAATTATCCTTAATTTATGAGCATGAGTGTATATTCTCCGCCGTGTTTTTTTTTTTACCTTGTTTTGATGTTTATGTGCACCTGATATTGTTGCTGTAAGTCACGAAACCTGACGTGCCTTAATGAAACTGGCTCCAAATGCCACTATTGGCGGAGTTTTTGCCATAAGATATTATGTATTCGTATGATCGAGTAGGTTTTGTGTGTTCATTAATTCCTTCATTTACAAATTCTATGATCAGCGTACTGATATACCTTTTAGTGATTCGTTCCATGACCAGATAGCTCTGGATCGCATGGTGTCACGGATCTTGATGAATGAAATTAAATGAAGCAAATAAATGAACGACTGAGTCAAGATCTCTGGCCGCAACCACTTAAGTAAGCACTGACTATGGTGCAATTTCCACGCTTTTACGGTTGTGGATTTCTTTCTTTTATTGCGCAAGGTGCTATCAGTTTCCTAGCCACTCCAAAAAATGGTCTATGCCACAAAGAAATAAAATTAAACTGGATAATTACTTACTTCTGTAAGAAAAACCCGCTGCAGCGTTTGTGATGGAATCCACGCTGACTTACCTGCAAACAAAGAAGAATAGAAGCTGTTAGTGAATTCCCTTCATTGTCAAAAATGCATTTTTTTTGTTAAAAAAAGCGTATTTTGGAGGGTTATTGTTTGAGCAACACCGACCGGCGTGTCCATCAACTTACAGTCACATTGACTTTTATTCGACCGTGACAGGTTCATAAATATTAACAGGTTTCTCAGAGAACACTATCAGCCACAATTTTTTTTATTTCTTTCAATTAGAGCAATATGTTTCGAGGCACAAATCTCAGCTTGAGACTACAGTTAGAACACAAAAAAACATTTAACAAAAGTGCATGTAAGTATCGAAGTTGTTCTTCACAGTCTTGGATTCTGCTACGGCCGTCATGAGCTACGAAAGAGAAGACTAACCAACTATGAGATAATGTCTACTTCGTTTGTTGCTCTGCCAGCCATACATTAAAAAAATATTATGATTGTATGAAATGGCTGTCTTCTTGTGGTTTGTGCAGTTACATCGGTTGCGAAATATATAACGATAAGAGAAACTTTAACATTTTCATATTAATTAAAATTCTTGGCAACGTATTGCATTTGGAACACATAGCCATGCACATTCCTTACCATCACGTATTATTTAATGTAACAGTGTTGAATTAAAGCTGCTGGAGTAATGTGAGCTCTTAACATCTGCAATTTCGTTTAGGACCGCGTTGTTCCACTTTTGATCATGGATAGGTATTTCCATTTCCTATAGGATGTCCATTTTCCAGCTCTTGTCTAAATCTCGTTATCTATCGCATAATTTAAACAAATCAGCAAAACATTTTGGCTAGTAGCGGTCTCAAAAAAGAACCTTTTCATACTTACTGTACAGACAGTTCACTGTCCGTTTTGGATAAAACTCTGTTCCTATCATACACTTTATTCTCGAAGTTGGGAATTTGGTATTTTCTTGTTTGTTGTAATTTCGCGGCCGTAGACGGCAAACGGTGAAAAAATCACCTAAAAGATTTCATCTTGGACACCTGTCTATCGAAAATCCTTTGTTATACTATTCAGCCTCAGGTCATAATTTCGTATCATAACGGGCTTGGACTTCTTAGAAAGCCACAATTAAAAAGAAAGGAAAAGCAGGATAGCGGAATACTAGAAACTAAATTACAAACTCAAACTATCTACTGTACACAACAACAGTTCCTGCTTCGTATCCGAATTAATCCGTCTAGAAGAAGGGTGCAAGGCGTTTCTAATGAGCAGAATTGCAAAATCCTCTCAACAGTAAAAGTACCACTCAGAAAAATAAAGTGAATCCACGGTTTTGTTTCATACACTAAGATGAAAAACATCACCATCCCACCAACGTATATTTACTTTTTTTCCACAACACCTGGTGGTAAATGCGACTTTTAGAATGCATTTGATAATGTCAGTCATGATACTCTCTTAAAGAAGTTTCTTTCGATGTATAATTCTGCGCGTGCCTGGGTTAGCTGATGTTTCAGAAACATAATACAGAAAGATACACTACGATGGTCGAGTAGAGCAAAGAGAGGTGTCTCATCAACTACATGAGAAGAAATGATAATCGGTGCTCCTCGGGGTTCAATTGTAGACCCATTAGTGTTCTTACTCTTACCTAATGGTCTACAATTTTCCTTTAATGAGACGGCAAAATCAGTCTTCCTTGATGAGATGATTTACTGACAGCAGGGCAACATTGGATTCGTTACTAAAAACGAAGAATTATGACTTCTTCATTGAAGAAATACGATGGT
Source organism: Schistocerca gregaria (assembly GCF_023897955.1). Taxonomy (NCBI): domain Eukaryota; kingdom Metazoa; phylum Arthropoda; class Insecta; order Orthoptera; family Acrididae; genus Schistocerca; species Schistocerca gregaria. Next base: position 70,773,009 of record NC_064929.1, read on the forward strand.
TCAAATGGTTCAAATGGCTCTGAGCACTATGGGACTCAACTGCTGTGGTCATTAGTCCCCTAGAACTTAGAACTACTTAAACTTAACTAACCTAAGGACGTCACACACATCCATGCCCGAGGCAGGATTCGAAGCTGCGATCGTAGCAGTCGGACGGTTCCGGACTGCGCGCCTAGAACCGCGAGACCACCGCGGCCGGCGAAATAAGATGCACATTCACAACTGGCAGGTAGATGCCAGCTGGATTCGAGCTCGTACAGGCATGTGCGGCAATGAAGTAGCCGATAATCTAGCTAACAGTGCAGCTCGATCACAGAAAACAGTAAATTACAAAAAAATACATGTATGTGCAATAAAGGAATAAAACTAAGAAAAGAGTTTAGAAACAAATGGGCCATCTGCTTTTAGCCTGCATCAACGACAGAGAGAGACACTGTCACGAAGCGTGTAACATAGAAAGGTGGACGATGGCCCGTAAATAAATCAGGCTTGGTTTATAAATTAATAAGAGATTTTAACAACTCTTGTAACTGAATAAGTTGCTCATTTCTATGACAATCCTTTTGACACACACCCTGAAATATCTCTATATATGTGATAAGACTAAAATATTTCTAGTCTTAACAATAAGAAAAAGATATATACACATCTCTGTACGAGGAGCGTTTGAAAACTCCGTGCAAAGTCCAAGAGATGGCACCACCGGCGCATATCGAGCTCATGTTTAGTCAGTAGCATCTTTGGAATGAACGCACACCAAGTTTCAGCCATATTGCTCTATTTCTTTCTGTTTGGCATTTGTATGAATCGAGGAAGTCGAGTGATTATCAAAAAATGGACGAAAAAGAATTTCGTGTGGTGATTAAACATTACTTTATGGAAGGCAAAACACCTCAGGAGACTAAAGAGAAGTTTGATAAACATTACGGTGACTCTGCACCTTCGATTAGAACAGTTTATAAGTGGTTTCAAAATTTTCGTAGTGGCCATATGGGCACAAGTGGTGCTGAACGTTCTGGACGCCCTGTAGAGGTTACGACTCCAGAAATCATTGATAAAATCCATGATGTAGTGATGGATGACAGAAGAGTTAAGGTGCGTGAGATTGCTAGTGCTGTGGGCATCTCGAATGAACGGGTACATAATATTTTGCATAAACATTTGGATATGAGAAAGCTATCCGCAAAATGGGTTCCGCGATTGCTCACGCTTGGCCAAAAATGGAATCGTGTGAAGTGTTGCAAGGATGGTTTGCAGCTGTTCATGGAGAATCCACAGGACTCTACGCGTCATACATGGATACATTACTGCTGAGATCAAACAAGAATCTAAACAATGGGTTACCAAGGGAGAATCTGCACAAAAAGGGCGGAGGCTATTCCTTCGGCCGGAAAGGTTATGGCGACTGTCTTTTGGGATTCGCAAGGGATAATCCCCATCGAATATCTGGAAAAGGGTAAAACTATTACAGAAGCGTATTATTCATCGTCATTGGGCCGTTTGAAAACCGAGCTACAAGAAAAACGCCTACGATTGGACCGTAAGAAAGTCCTTTTCCATCACGACAATGCACCAGCACATACCTCAGCAGTTGTGGTCGCAAAATTAATGGAAATAGGATTCCAACTCGTTTCACATCCCCCATAATCTCCAGACTTGGATCCATCGGACTACTATTTGTTCCTCAATTTGACGATGCAAAGATTTTATTCAAATGAGGAGATGATTGCAGCAACTAATAGCTATTTTGCAGACTTGGACAATTATTATTACTCGGAAGGGATCAACAAATTAGAACAGCGTTGGACGAAGTGTATAAGTCTTAAAGGAGACTTATGTAGAAAAATAAAAAAGGTTTACCCCAAACATGTAAGTAGTTCTTTATGTTTGCACGGACTTTCCAAACGCCCCTCGTAGATATAAATGTGATATTTTATTAAATTTCAGAGTCTTGGTGTTCGGAAAGAAATGTACCTGATAGAAGTTGCATTGTCTTTGTTAATTTTAAGCGCTATAGTTAACATTTAAGTTAACTTTCACGCATGCAATATTTGCAGTGTATTGGAGCCTGCTGTAACTGTACGTCACATAGTACCTCGTGAAAGTACAGACGAACATGCCAGCGAAGATTCTCACAGTTGAAACACACCTGCGTTCTGATTACTCGAGGTGTGCAGCTCGTGGTCTCGCGGTCGCGTCCTCGCTTCCCGAGCACGGGGTCGCGGGTTCGATGCCCGGCGAGGTCAAGGATTTTCACCTGCCTCGAGATGAGTGGGTGTTTGTGTTGTCTTCATCATTTCGTCACCATTCATGAAACTGGCGACGTTGGGGTGAGCACAGGCTCGGAATTTGTACGGGCGCTGATAACCGCACAGTTGAACGTCCCACAGACCAGACATCATCATCATCATCTGATTACTGGAAATGAACACTCCGTCTAATTACGTGACAGTATCAAGCTAATACCTTTTAACTCGGTAACATGAGATTAAAAATTTACAAAACATTACATTCATCCTGTACCGATTTCAAGCGAATCTTATACCATTCTTGCAGCAAAATGTTGCCAATTTCAGGTAAAGGTGATGGAGGTGGATAGCGATTACGCACTCTTCTCCCCAAAGTAGACGACAAACTCTCAATAATACAGGGTGTGCACAATGAGACTCCAAGATTTTAATATCCTATATCTTTCACATTTCAGATGGTGGACCTCTGAATCCTGAAGGGACAGACAGAGCAATTCAACAAGTTTGTGGTGTGCCAAGTGGCCGTAGTGGAGCTGCAATCAATTGTTTTAGCAAAATGGAGGATATGGAGGAGCTTGCACAAGTGGTCTGGTGGTATGCAGAGACAAAATCGGCGACCCAAGTGCAAAGAAACTTTCGTAGAGTTTACGACAAAGCGCCCCCGTCGTTCAAGACTATAAAGAAGTGGTGTGATCAGGTTTTGGCTACTGGGAGTGTTGCGAGAGGGCATGGTGGTGGTAAGCCTGGGATCAGCGAACATCATGTGAGGCGGTCATACGAACAAAGTCTACAGAAGTCTGTGCGACAGGCAGCAGCAGAACTTCGTATGAAACGTTCAACAGTACACAAAGTGCTTCATCAGCGACTACGTTTGTTCGCATATAAAGTGCAGGCTGTACAATAAATCGAGCCTGATAATAGACCAAAGCGAGAAGAATTTACACGTGTCATGTTAGATAACATTGCCGCAGGACGAGACATTTTTATTACGCGTGATATTCACTGACGAGGCAACCTTTCACGTGTCAGGGGCTGTCAATCGTCACAATGTGCGCATCTGGGGGCCCGAAAATCCACATGCACCTAGGGAACACATGCGCGACAGTCCGAAAGTTAATGTCTGGTGCGGTTTGATGATAAATCGCGTTGTTGGGCCGTTTTTGTTTCAGGAGCCGGCTGCGGATGGAGCCATCTACCTGGATATGTTGAAACAATTTGCCGTGCCACAGATAACAGATCTGCAGCCAAATGCCGGCCGGTGTGGCCGTGCGGTTCTAGGCACTTCAGTCTGTAACCGCGTGACCGCTACTGTCTCAGGTTCGAATGCTGCCTCGGGCATGGATGTGTGTGATGTCCTTTAGTTAGTTAGGTTTAAGTAGTTCTAAGTTCTAGGGGACTGATGACCACAGATGTTAAGTCCAATAGTACTCAGAGCCATTTGAACCATTTTTTGCAGCCAAAGGTGATGTTTCAACAGGACGGTGCGCGACCCCATTGGAGCCTTGATGCCCGAAAATTTTTAAATGTCACATTCCCGCAACGATGGATTGGCCGTGGAGGCCCAATTCCTTGTCCTCCACGTTTGCCCTACATAACCCCTCTCGATTTTTTCTTCTGGGGTTATGATAAAGAGCGGGTATACGCTACACCAGTAAAGGACCTGCAAGACTTGAAACAGCGCATATGAATTGTCATCTACTCTGTCACAGAACACATGCTCCGCAACACATCGCGCGAAATCGTTTATAGACTTGATATTCTTCGCGCTGCCCGTGGCGCCCATGTTCAAGTGTACTGAACCGTCCACCTGTGTACGAAAACTTGATGAGCTGCTGTACGATTTCACTGTATTTGTTCGTCAATAATTTGTGTTTCCTCTCGGATTTTATGAGTTCAAATGTTGGAGTCTCATTGTGGACACCATGTATTGAGGTATGGTGGCTGTCGTGGACAAGGAAGACGTGACAAATCATCCTCGTGCTTACAAAACCCTTCTCGGATAATGTGAGCTGTGTGAACAGCGGCCCTGCCTTCTTGGAAGACAGAATCACCATTGGGCAAGAAACGTTGTACCGCGGGATGGACCTGATCAGCCAAAATGGTCAAATAATCCTTCGCAGTAATGCAGCCTGGGATACCACGATATGGCTGCCCAGATCATCACCAAATCCCCGTCGTGTATCAGTACTGGGACGTAAACTCGGCCAGAAGTTCGAAACAGTGTCAAAGAAGACACACCCGAATAAACGACTTCCTTCCATTGCTCCATAGTTCAGGTTTTATGGGTTATGCGCACCTTTTTTCTCATGTGGCCCTCTCTGATCAGTGGTTCTGGAATATCCAGTTCGCCCCACAACTGCTTGCTTATGGAGATCCCTTCATGTTGTTTTTGGTGCTGAGAGCGTTCGCGAGTGCGACATTCACTTCTGCAGTGACTTTAGCAGCTGTTGCACTCTTTGTTTGTCGACTCAATCCTCTTCAATATCCGTCTGTCATTATCGTTTAACACACACTTTCGTCTGCTTTGTGACCTAGCGGATGCTGTTTCTACACTTCCGCAGTATGCGGTATAAATGTTCGATACTTCGCCTGTTGGAACACCAAACACATCGGTTCCACTGGCTCCAGAAACACCGACCATACGACCACCAACACTTTGCCCACGTTCGAATTAACTTACACTATGCTATCAAAAGTAACCGGACTCCTGGCTGAAAATGATTTACAATTTCGTGGCGCCCTCCTTCGGTAATGCTGGAATTCAGTATGGTGTTGGCCCACCCTTAGCCTTGATGTCAGCTTCCACTCTCGCAGGCATACGTTCAATCAGGTGCTGGAAGGTTTCTTGGGGAATGGCAGCCCATTCTTCAAGGAGAGCTGCACCGAGGAGAGGTATCGATGTTGGTCGGTCACCCTAGCACGAAGTCTGCGTTCCAAAACATCTCAAACGTATTCTAGAGGATTCAGGTCAGGACGCTGTGCAGGTCAGTCCATAACAGGGATGCTATTGTCGTGTAACCACTCCGCCACAGGCCGAGCATTATGAACAGGTGCTCGACGGTGTTGAAAAATGCAAATGCCCTCCCCGAATTGCTCTTCAACAGTGGGAAGCAAGAAGGTGCTTAAAACACCAGTGTAGGCCTGTGCTGTGACAGTGCCAAACAAAACAACAAGGGGTGCAAGTCCCCACCACGAAAAACACGACCACACCATAACACCACCGCCTCCGAATTTTAATGTTAGCAGTACACACGCTGGCAGATGAAGTTCACCTGGCATTCGCCATACCCACATCCTGCCACCGGATCGCCACATTGTGTACCGTGATCGTCGCTCCACGCAACGTTTTTCCTCTATTCAATCGTCCAATGTTTACGCTCCTTACACCAAGCGAGGCGTCGTTTGGCATTTATCGGCGTGATGTGTGCCTTACGAGCAGCTGCTCGACCATGAAATCCAAGTTTTCTCACCTCCCGCCTAACTGTTATAGTAAATGCAGTGGATCCTGTTGTAGTCTGAAATTCCCGTGTGTTGATGTGGATAGATGTTTGTCTATTACACGTTACGACCCTCTTCAAATGTCGGCGGTCTTTGTCAGTCAACAGACGAGGTCGGCCTGTACGCTTTTGTGCTGTACGTGTACCTTCACGTTTCCACTTCAAGTGGTCCTAGGGATGTTTAGGAGTGCGGAAATCTCGCGTACTGACGTACGACACAAGTGACACCCAATAGCCTGACCACCTTCGAAGTGGGGCGCCCCATTCTGCTCTCTCACGATGTCTACCGTCTACTGAGGTCGCTGATATGGAGTACCTGACAATAGATGGCAGCACAATGCACCTAATATGAAAACGTCTGTTTTCGGGGGTGTCCGGATACATCTGATCACGCAGTGTAGCTTCGACATAATGCACTCACAATCACACAGAACACTGTTGTGACCTCGACACTAATAATGTATTGTGCCATTGCATAGGTGTTCGTGGCCAAAGGCAACAACGCAATCTTCAAGCTGTCCAGCATCTGCGTTTACCTTCAAGCATGCATTTCTCAGTGGGTTTCCACAATTTTGTTCAATCGCTGTAACGTCAAATTGAAAACTAGTAAAAAATTTCATGACGGCTGCCGTACATAAGGTGTACGTACTGTACCTAGAAGTACGCCTGCAGACGCGATCCGCGAGTACGAAGCAGGTGGTTGGCTACACTAATCAGTACAGTAGAACTGATAAGACAAGCTGCGAGCGTCAGTCGGCAGAGGTGGGAACCCCCAACAAGGTGCAAAAGGAAAAGAATAGGAATACTCCATAACGGCTCCAAAAAGGCTTTCTTCCGTAAATCACTTTCTTCAGTAAACGACTGAAGTCGCTGTTTTTCTTTAATCTGTCTGCGTCTAGGTCTACATGATTAATCTACAATTCACACTTAAGCAACAGCCGGCCGACACGCACGCAGCAACAGGGAACTAACGGATTTTGTGACTTTTACGAGTTCCTAACCATGAGCGAATTTTATAATATCAACTGTGAGCTTTAATAGTTTAGTTTCTTGACTTTCTGCGTGTTGATTTAGTATCTACTAGTCGCAATTCTCTCGTTTTCGTTCGCGTCGGAAAGTAGACCGATTTTGTGACATGTTACAAGTTCCTACTCAGGGATTAATTATTTAGTTTCGTCTTTGTGCTTCGGTAGTTAGGTTTTTGGATCTCTGGTATCAATCACTAGATTTCAGCCGGCCCCGGTGGCCGAGCGGTTCTAGGCGCTTCAGTCCAGAACCGTGCGACTGCTGCAGTCGCAGGTCAGAATCCTGCCTCGGGCATGGATGTCCGTGATGTCCTTAGGTTAGTTAGGTTTAAGTAGTTCTAAGTTCTAGGAGACTCATGACCTCAGATGTTAAGTACCATGGTGCTCAGAGCCATTTGAACCATTTGAGGCTCGTAAAATTCTGGGAAAAATCTATATTGAGGCTGCTATTAATGAAAGAACGTGCAGAGGGTGATTTCAAAGCTTCAAGAACTGTGATTGTGACGTCGAAGACGGTGGAAGAGAGAAGGTTTTCAAAGCTGCTAGAACCGATGGAAACAATCACAGGAAATCGTTATCAAAAGCAGTTTCGCTTGGGCCGAGCACTGAAAGAGAAACGGCCACAATACAGCGACATACATGGAAAAGTGATTTTGCAGCACGAAAATGTTCCATCCCCCGTCGAAAAACTCATCGAAACGCACTTGGAAATGTTGTAATTGGAAGCCCTACCCTACGCGCTGTGTCCTCCAGACACTGCTCCCTCTGACTGCCACATTTTTCGATCAGTGGCACACGGCCTGGGTGACCAGTATTTCCAGTCCTACGAACAAGTGCGAAATTGGACTGATTCATGGATCTCCTCAAAAGACGTGGGATTCGTATGATGTCCGGAAGATGGTAGAAGGTAGAGCGCCCAGAGATTGCTAATATCGTAATATTTTTCTGATTTTTTTTTCACAATAAAGCCTCGAATTTCGAGAAAAAACGGCGGAAGGAAAGTTATAGACCGAACGGTAAGAGTAGGTGTGGTACTGATCAAATGTTTTTCGGAAATCGAAAAATACTGCCTTGGTTTGTAGCTGTCAGGATATCGTTTCTAAAAAGTGCGAGATGAGTTTCACAGGATCAGTGTTTTCGAAGTCCATGGTCATTGGCCATTTTGAATGTCATTGTGTGCGATATACCTCAGAATGTGTTCTAAAATTCCACAGCAAATGGATGTCAAGGATATTCTGGGAGATTATCTGCGGTGGACTTATTTGGTAGTTTCTGCGCCGCGGTCAATATTTTTGCCGGAAAGTAGAATGCGTTGACTGGCGCAGTTACTTCGTTATGAGGGGTAGTCGGAATCGTTTAGCTCTGTACTCCTGACGTGTGCGAGTTCGCACGGCTGTACTGCAGACGCGCACCTGCTGGAAGGCTCGCACTGGCCCTTCCTGGAAGCCGGCGGTGTCGACAAAGGCAGGAAGGAACACTGGACGCATTCCTCTGGTTCCCCAGTCAGCTGCCTCGATTATCTGAGAACGCTCTTGCGAACTTCATACCATCCGTTATGACTACCGGTGATTACATCCTCCAATGCTCATTTATTTGCTCGAGTAAGGAGCAACGTAACAAGCATATCTACAACAACTCGTACAGTGTTTTTCACTATTATAGGTACATACGAAACGGGTGTGAGGAGAGCACCATTTAATAAGCAAATAATCCTAATAAACACACGTCTGGAACCTAATGGTTTCACCAATACGACGTACGCTCTAATACAAAAAAGCAAGGCACCAGGAAGCAATTATCCGAATGGGGCGTGAATCCATAAATGTGATTTGGATGTACAGACAAACAGATGATAACCATGAAAAATTGGATGATTTATTCAGGAGAAAGAGTATCACAATTTGGGCAACTTAATAACGCCTTGGCCCACCTCTGGCCCTTGTGTAAGCAGTTATTCGGCATGACACTGATTGAAAGAGTTGCTGCGTGTTCTCTTGAGGATGTCGTACGAAATTCTGTCCGATTCGCGAGTCAGATCGTCAAAATCTCGAACTGAGTGGAGAGCCCTGCGAATGATGCTCTGAACGTTCTCAATTGGGGGGACGATACTGCACGCGCTGTTTTGTTGCCCGCCATGGAACGCCTTCTTCAGCTGAGATTCCAGCAAGATAACGGCCGTCCGAACACGGCGACAGTACCTACTGCTCGTCTTCGTGCTTGCCAATATCATGTTGACCAGCAAGTTCGCCGGAACTCTCCCCAGCTGAGAACTCTTGGAGCATGTGCAGGACCCTCCAACACACTCAGGATTTTGACGATCTGACAAGCCAATTGCACAGAACTTGGCACGACATCCAACAAGTTTATCACCCAATTGCAAGCCGAATATCTTCTTGCATAAAGGCCAGAGGTGGACCAAAGCGTTATTGAGTTGCTCAATTTGTGAACCCATTTCTCTTTAAGAAATCATCCGTTTTTTTCTGAAACTGTAGTCATTTGTTCGTCTGTACATGTACATCACATCTACCGATTTCTGTTCCATTCGGATAATTATTTACTGGCACGTCTGTTTTGTGGTCTTGGAGTTTGTAATATGTATATTCGCTTTCATACAACATGTATAACGGCAAGATTGCCAATAAAGGAAGGAGAAGTTCAGAACACTAATAGTATATTGGCTAATAAACCTATGACATATTCAGATAGTTTACCATTTCCTACTCCACCCTAAAATTATGATCTTCATGTAGAAAATGAAGACAGTATAAAGAAGAAGAACCAAAAGACCCTTCCACATGCGATTAGGCTGATTTTGACGGAAAAGACGGTAAACCGCATAGACAGAGTCAGTTGGAACTGAGTGATCTCATTCGAGATCTTGATCTGTCGAAGGTGAAGGCAGATCTTGTAGCGCCAATACTACAGCAGTCGAATCTTCTCCAACACGAGGGATGCTGCACACCTCACTTACTAGAGCTGAGTCACAAGACAACGATCTCATAAAGCTACTACATAATTCTTCTCGCACCGAACCAACAGCCAGCTATTCTTCCAACAATTAAGAACGCTTACATTGTTACTGTCGTTTAGACAACGTCGAATCGATTTCCCATCTCGCTGGCACACATAATTAAAATGTATCACTTTCTCTTATTCCATTAAAATAATATACTTTTGCCTAGTGTATATCTCATAAACTAGAGCTAATAAACTTTTTCCTTTGTCATATTCATTAATCTCAGCCAAGAACTGGTTGTTGTTGTTGTAGTGGTCTTCAGACCTGAGACTGGTTTGATGCAGCTCTCCATGCTACTCTATCCTGTGCATGCTTCGTCATCTCCCAGTACCCACTGCAGCCTACATCGTTCTGAATCTGCTTAGTGTATCCATCTCTTGGTCTCCCTCTACGATTTTTACCCTCCACAGTGCCCTCCAGTACTAAATTGGTGATCCCTTGTTGCCTCAGAGCATGTCCTACGAGCCGATCCCTTCTTCTAGTCAAGTTGTGCCGCAAAATCCTCTTCTCCCCAATCCCATTCAATACCTCCTCATTAGTTATGTGATCTACCCATCTAATCTTCAGCATTCTTCTGTAGCACCACATTTCGAAAGCTTCTATTCTCTTCTTGTCTAAACTACTTATCGTCCATGTTTCACTTCCATACATTGCTACAGTCCATACAAATACTTTCAGAAACGACTTCCTGACACTTAAATCAATACTCGATGTTAACAAATTTCTGTTCTTCGGAAACGCTTTCCTTGCCATAGCCAGCCTACATTTTATATCCTCTCTACTTCGACCATCATCAGTTATTTTGCCCCCCAAATAGTAAAACTCCCTTGCTACTTTAAGTGTCTCATTTCCTAATCTAATTCCCTGAGCATCACTCGACTTAATTCGACTACATTCCATTATCCTCGTTTTGCTTTTGTTGATGTTCATGTTATACCCTCCTTTCAAGACACTGTCCATTCCGTTCAACTGTTCTTCCAAGTCCTTACAATGTCATCGGTGAACCTCAAAGTTTTTATTTCTTCTCCATGGATTTTTAAAACCTACTCCGAACTTTTCTTTTGTTTCCTTTACTGCTTGCTCAATATACAGATTGCATAGCATCGGTGACAGGCAACAACCCTGTCTCACTCCCTTCCCAACCACTGCTTTCCTTACATGTCCCTCGACTCTTATAACTGCCATCTGATTTCTGTACAAACTGTAAATAGCTTTTCGCACCCTGTATTTTACCCCTGGTGAGTTTAGACAAATGAACTAAAGGGGACATTTCAAAAATTTGTTCTGTTAGGCTATGTATTTGCATATCCGAGTATCTGCGTACATTGAAAGGTGGCTACACTGAGTCACAGCGCCAGAGATTTCGCCAAAGGTTACTATTCCGCCGCCTCCACTGGGGACAGTAGTAGTTCAGAGGATGTCGAGGGCAGTCGTTTTTCTGTTGGCGAGAGAGTAGACGATCTGAGTGTTGACTGAAATGATGTTCTGTTCGGTTGGTGTAATGTATAGATGGAAGGAGATGCAATTGTCAGAATATATTTGAGCAAGGAGATGGGCTTTTGATTTATGATGCTGGTGTAATGGAAGACTTTCGTCAATATATAATGTCTAACATTCTGCGTGGTGTCTGTTTGTTCTATATCGTGTCTCCCTACCACTTTAGCGCAACGACGCTCTGAGCGTGTTTTTTAGGGAATTGACTAGTTTGAGCCTGGACCTGTTGCTGGTAAGGAGACGCCAGACCACACATGACATGTAGAATTCAGAAGAGTTCAGTGAGACTAGCGATGATATAACCAAATACTTAATGATTTCAGCGTCAGCTCCACTGCACTCCTTGTAAAAGAATCTTAATACTGACTAAATGTAGTGGAAGGGGTTCAAGGCTTTCCTATTTTTAGTTAGCTGGTAAAATAACGTCGAAAAAGCAGTTACGTTTACCATTGGAAATTTTATTCTACTCACAAAACACTTTTTATAAATTGCGCTATTGACAAAAGAAAATGTTTTAATACAGGATGGTAAAAACCAACTGTGTCCAATAAAAATGTGAACGAATGTTCCCTGAATGAGTTTCCAAGTTCTACAATGGATCAAAGGATGATCTATGCCATATCACATCTATAATCTAGGTTTAAATTAAGTTTCACAAAAGAGAAAACTATCAAAATGGTCTACAGTGACCCTCAATTATCTAATTTGTCGTAACTTACAGTGGCTGATGTGGCGTCTCAATAACTATATAACAGAAAAATCATCGCGTTTCAGATTTTTACTTCAAGTGTGCAAATGTGAACACCATGAGCTTTCATTGACGATCGACACTAGCATTACGAAAAAACGGGGTGTAACAGATGAGACTTCTGCAGTTCTGAGTGAAGCTTTATGCGCTGTTATGCGGCATCGCGTGCTTTCATTACCTTGTCGGTGTTCGTCAGGGGGCGGTGGATAGCTCACCTCGCCATCTCGGAAGCAACTGTCTCCTAACTTCTCCTTACTACAATTTTTGGTTTAAAAAAACTATCTGGCTGTGTTTTCATCTGACCAATCAGGGTCTCAATGTTAACCTTAAGCTCCGCCTACAAAAATTCTGTCTACCCAATGAGAAACGTTATACTTTTCGTGGTGGGGCAATGTTTCTAAAGTTTGCAACGTAACAGAGATGCGAAAAAGTCGCACGCAAAAACTTGCAGCTGGGGTGGTCCTAGCGGTTAGCTGGTACGTGGGTGTTCGTCCCTTATCGTAGAGCCTTCAGCTTAACACGGTTCTGCTCTCGGCTTCTGTTCTCGTTTCTCCCCTCGGTACTCCGTCTGTCTCACGGTGGGAAGGTATGACATACATTTAGGCATTCTTGTGTTAGTCTGTGGTATTCCATTTGCTCACTCGTTACTCGTATTACTTTGGTTAATTTAATGTCACGATTTATTCGGAGCTATGTGAGATACTACTGGATTTGCTTATTATGTCAGGGGTCTCATGGAAGGTGTTGGATTTGCCTGACACCTTACAAATGAGGTAAAAAGGTATTAGAGTTTTCTTTAATAACAATCCGTCTTGCTTACAGGCAAAGTCAACAAAGTATCTGGCTCGTGTCCATTTATTAGACTTGTAATTCTGGTTTCTATGTGCAGTTATAGTACTTATAGTTTTTCAGTTAGTTCATTGTAAATGGTATTTAAAATATCTTGTCGTATTGAGGAAGAACCGACCCAGATACATGTACGACGAGTCACACTACCACACACAGAACAGTTACCCTTGTGCTTTGTTGTTTCGTAGCTTTCATGGTTGCAGGGGACTTAATTAACGAATTGTGTTAATGGAAATTCCTTGTCAGTCTTTATTTTTATTTTATACAGTCAGATTGCGTGCTAATGCTAGTCAGGGCCAAACGGTTACGAGACTTCGTAACCGGTCACACAGCTAGCAAAATTATGGCATTTATTCATTAATATTACTCTTTTCTCTTTAATTAAGCCCCCATGCAACATACAGCGCAAGCCACCGCATGGTTTAACGCAAAGTTTACCTTGTACCACCACATATCATTTCCTTTCCTGTCTGTCTGCCTCCTACGAATTCTAATTTCTCCTGTCTTCGCGGCCCTTACACGAAATTTACGTTCGCGGCAGTAGAATCGTTTCGCCCTGAGCTTGAAATGCCGTTTCTCTAAATTTTCTGAACTGTTCTCTTCGAAAAGAACGTCGTCTTTCTTCCAGGGACACCCATTTCACTTCACCAAGATTCTCTATACAGGGTGAGTCACTAACTATTGCCGCCTCGAGTAACTCCGAAAGTATGACAGTAGTTGGAAAGTTTGTTGGACATGAGTTCCATGGGACAACGGGGGCCACAATATGACGTTGGTTTTTTGTTGCTTCAGAAATATGATGCACTTTTTTTAAATGGGATGCCATAGTTTGGTATTTACTTACTGATAGCGGCTGTCGGGACGACTCCAGTGATGTGTAATAGTAAGGTCCTTGAATGTCAACGAAAGTCACAAAGTTGGCATGAACGTCCAGAAGGTGTTCGAAGTGATGACCATTGGTATCAATGCAGTGCTACAATCTTCTTATCATGGATTCAGTGGTATTCCTTATTACATCGGCACTTATCGAAGCACATGCTCTGACAACTCTCTCTCGTATGCCGTGCAAGTAGTGAATATTCGCCGAATACGTCGTATCCATCTAACGTGCTATTGACTTGTAAACACCGTTCGACGGTTTCGCAATACAACACTAATAGGAACGATAAGTCTAGTATCGGAATCAAGCGAATGTGAAGGCAAGTCGATATACTTCTCATTTAGGGAGAATGGCAATGAAATTTTAGTGAGAGCTAGAGGTTTATACGCTGAAAGATATCCTCAAAGCACTCACCATACACGTCGTACATTTAAATATGTGTATGATTAATTGAGAACAATGGGATCTTTAACGCATCGGAACATACCAGGCAAAGGAAAGTTACTAACGAGAAAACGGAAATTGGTACTCTCGCCACTGTGTTTCGAGATCTTTGTGTTAGTTCGCGTCAAATCTCAAGGGAATCTGGCATGAGCCAGAGTAGTGTTGTTCGTGTTCTGCATCCTCAAAAATATCTTCCTTACCCTATCAGTCTCCACCAAAAATTAACTGGTATTGTATGCGTCGCATTGAATTCTGCCGATGGGCTCAACTTCAGACTCAGAGGGATTTACTAATTTGACTTTATTTACTGACGAGGCTGCATTCACGAAGCACAGAAATGTTAATTTGCATAACATACATTATTATTAGTTAACTGAAAATCCATGTTGACTGTGGCAAGTTGCAGACCAAAAACCGTGGTCGGTGAATGTATGGTGTGGGATTCTGGAGGACAGAATTACTGGCCGCTATTTCAGCGAAGGATATCTTAATGATAGAAAGAAATCACATTCCTGCAAGAAACATTAGGTCTGTTATTGGAAGAAATACCTTTAGGAACATGGAACAGAATGTGGTATCAACACGATGGGTGTCCGGCACATTTTTCGCTGAAGCCTAGAAATAAGCTGCAGAGACAATTCCCAGATCCTTGGATTGGACGTGGAGGAGATGTGTCGTGGCCGGCTCGTTCACTAGACTTGACGCCTATGGATTTTTTCTTGTGGGGATTCGTAAAAGACGTTGTTTATAAAGACATTCCAACTGCGCCTGAAGATATGCGAGAGAGAATTATCAGAGCATGTGCTTCGATAAGTGCCAAAGTGATAAGGAATACCACTGAATCCATGATCAGAAGATTGCAGCATGTGATGTAACAAAATAAAAAGTGATGTTGTTATTCAATGGAAAAGTTAGAATTTGAGATTTCGCTAACTGTTTTATCAATCACAATAGAGGTAAGAATCATGGATTGACCATTGTCATAAAATATTGCATTATGAAATGTGAAAAGTTTTTACTTACAGTTTCTCTTGGCTTGAAGCAGCCACAGCTAGCGTGCTATTAAGAAATTGCATTATTGTGTTTCTAATTACTTCAGGATCGTAGATACTATCATACCCGGTCGTGAAGTTATTCTTATGACAAAACAATTTCCTAAGGGACCAGAAAGCTCTTAAGGGCGCAAAAATACTGTAACATCACACAAAAGGGAAAATCAATATTAAAGCTGATGCAAGAAGGCGATAAAACAGTTTTCCTTTTGTCAATGTAACACGCACATTGGAATGCTGATCTTGGTGTCTGTAATCTTAGCAAAATGCATAATTAAAATGAAAATAATACTGAGGAGATTATAGGAATGAGCACTGCTAAATGATTCAGTATTTCCAGAACAAATATTTATTATAACTAAAACATATATCGTACCTTAAATTTAGTACTACAATGACGGTAGATTTTTACGACCGTTTCATGTCCATTGAGTGCTCTTTTATATAGCCACTGTCCTCTTTGAGTCACCCGTGCGTCGTCACGATGATTTATAACAGTTCTCCCTTTTTTACACTTCACTCAAACTTAGACGTAACACGTTTTTATACGTTTAGTAAAAGTTAGATCAGACTGCCACAACTGTGCGTCCGTCTTACTTAAGAGAAACAGTACAAGTGTTTTAGCGCTCAAGGCTTCATTTGCTCTCCAGCGAACAAAATAGTGAAGGATCGCACATTTATCCGTATTCTTCTGTTTATATTGCCGCCCAAAGACGACGAATTACATTGTGTAGGAAATTTCACCGTCGCTATGCGACGCCTTATTATACATTAATCATTCTTTATAAACAAGTATTTGCCTTCTGGCTGAAAGTATCAACTATTTGCTGTTTTAATGAAGACAAAAACAGCGCAAATCACAATCACTGCATTCATACCGACGGTCACCATTTCGAACACCTTCTGTAAATGGGGATTTATTCCACCTTTGTGACCTCCGTCGATCTTCAAAGACCTTACTGTTACACATCATTGGTTTCGTCTCGATAGCCACTATCAGAAAATAAGGACCAAACTATAGCATCCCATTTGGAAGAAAAAAACAAAGTTGACCTTCATATCTCAGAAGCGGCCCCACCTAGCAACAAAAAAGCAACATCGTATTGTGGTCCCCGTTGTCCCGTGCAACTTTTGTCCCACAAACTTTTCAGCGCCTATCATGCTTTCGGAGTTATCCTTGGTGGCAATAGTCACTCAGCTTATATACACTCCTGGAAATTGAAATAAGAACACCGTGAATTCATTGTCCCAGGAAGGGGAAACTTTATTGACACTTTCCTGGGGTCAGATACATCACATGATCACACTGACAGAACCACAGGCACATAGACACAGGCAACACAGTATGCACAATGTCGGCACTAGTACAGTGTATATCCACCTTTCGCAGCAATGCAGGCTGCTATTCTCCCATGGAGACGATTGTAGAGATGCTGGATGTAGTCCTGTGGAACGGCTTGCCATGCCATTTCCACCTGGCGCCTCAGTTGGACCAGCGTTCGTGCTGGACGTGCAGACCGAGTGAGACGACGCTTCATCCAGTCCCAAACATGCTCAATGGGGGACAGATCCGGAGATCTTGCTGGCCAGGGTAGTTGACTTACACCTTCTAGAGCAAGTTGGGTGGCACGGGATACATGCGGACGTGCATTGTCCTGTTGGAACAGCAAGTTCCCTTGCCGGTCTAGGAATGGTAGAACGATGGGTTCGATGACGGTTTGGATGTACCGTGCACTATTCAGTGTCCCCTCGACGATCACCAGAGGCTGGGAAGTGGCTGTGCGGTCCCCTACGGCACTGCGTAGGATCCTACGGTCTTGGCGTGCATTCGTGCGTGGCTGCGGTCCGATCCCAGGTCGACGGGACGTGCACCTTCCGCCGACCACTGGCGACAACATCGATGTACTGTGGAGACCTCACGCCCCACGTGTTGAGCAATTCGGCGGTACATCCACCCGGCCTCCCGCATGCCCACTATACGCCCTCGCTCAAAGTCCGTCAACTGCACATACGGTTCACGTCCACGCTGTCGCGGCATGCTACCAGTGTTAAAGACTGCGATGGAGCTCCGTATGCCACGGCAAACTGGCTGACACTGACGGCGGCGGTGCACAAATGCTGCGCAGCTAGCGCCATTCGACGGCCAACACCGCGGTTCCTGGTGTGTCCGCTGTGCCGTGCGTGTGATCATTGCTTGTACAGCCCTCTCGCAGTGTCCGGAGCAAGTATGGTGGGTCTGACACACCGGTGTCAATGTGTTCTTTTTCCATTTCCAGGAGTGTATATTACTCGCGTGTTGATGAGACATACCGGTAAGAAATCTATCACCACGGTTCTGCATTGCTTCAATATCTTCCTTTAATCGGAAGTGGAGCTCAGGAATGGGTCACAGTAGTGTTCTACATGTGACCTACTTCATAGATGAACTGCATTTTTCCAAACGATTGTGTCAAACTTCAAAGTACCAAAGGTGTATTCGGACATTACAATCGCTGATTGCTGCCTACCCAGTCCGCCAAATCGTTCATGTATCTACAGAACAACAGTCGTCCTATCGCACTTCCATGGGGCCCTCCTAACGATAACCTTGTCTGTGTCTGAAGAAATCATCGACCCACTCACATATCTGGGAACATATTCTCTATGCTCGTCTACAATGGGGCACCGTGCCAAGCGCGTTTCCGGAAATATGCGAATCTGTATTCTGCCTTTTGTCCTTGATTGATGGTTCGCAGAATATGATGTGAAAAAAGCACAAGCTGATTTAAACACAAGCGATATTTTCTAAATCCGTGCTGATTTGTGGACAGAGGTTTTTCCATCTCAAGGAAATTTACTATAGCCGAACTCAGAATATGCTCAGGAATTCTGCAGCAAACCGATGTTAAGGACACGCGTATTTAATGTTGTGGGTACGTCGTTTTAGCCTTATCACATACTAATGGCACCTGCGTTGTTTTTCCAGTTTGGAACGTGCACTGTGCGAGTGATCCGCGAAAATTTTCTTATCTAATTTCCACAAGTATGGCGTGACCTAATTCTCCTAAAATAGCTACACCAAGAAGAAATGCAGACGATAAACGGGTATTCACTGGACAAATATGTTATACTAGAACTGACATGTGATTACATTCACGCAATTTGGGTGCATAGGTCCTGAGAAATCAGTGCCCAGAGCAATCACCTCTGGCCGTAGTAAAGGCCTTGATACGCCTGCGCATTGAGTCAAACAGAGCTTGGATGGCGTGTACAGGTGCAGCTGCCCATGCAGCATCAACACGATACCATTGAACAGACGTATTAAATTGGTGAGAGATCTGGAGAATGTTCTGTATCCAGAAAGGCCCGTACAGGATCATCAACATGCGGTCGTGCGTTATCATGCTGAAATGTAGGGTTTCGCAGAGATCGAATGAAGGGTAGAGCCTCGGGTCGTAACACATCTGAAACGTAACGTCCACTGTTCAAAGTGCCGTGAATGCGAACAAGAGGTGACCGAGACGTGTAACCAATGGCACCCCATACCATCACACCGGCTGATACGCCAGTATGGCGATGACGAATACACGCTTCCAATGTGCGTTCAGCGCGATGTCGCCAAACACGGATGCGGCCATCATAATGCTGTAAACAAAACCTGCATTCATCCGAAAAAATAACGTTATATCATTCGTGCACCCAGGTTCATCGTTGAGTACACAATCGCAGGCGCTCCTGTCTGTGATGTATCATCAAGGGTAACAGCTGCCACGTTCTCCGAGCGGATAGTCCATGCTGGTGCAAACGTCGTCGAACTGTTCGTGCAGATGGCTGTTGTGTTGCAAACGTCCCCATCTGTTGACTCAGGAATCGAGACGTGGCTGCACGATCCGTTTCAGCCTTGCGGATACGATGACTGCTAGCGATACGAGGCCGTTGGGATCCAGCACGGCGTTCCGTATTACCCTCCTGAACCGACCGATTCCATATTCTGCTAACAGTCATTGTATGTCGACCAACGCGAGCAGCAATGTCACGATACGATAAACCGCAATCGCTATAGTCTACAGTCCGACCTTTATCAAAGTCGGAAACGTGATGGTACGCATTTCTCCTCCTTACACGAGGCAACGAAACGACGTTTCACCAGGCAACGCCGTTCAACTGCTGTTTGCGTATGAGAAATCGATTGGAAACTTTCCTCGTGTCAGCACGTTGTAGGTGTCGCCACCGGCGCCAACCTTGTGTGAAAGCTCTGAAAATTTAATCATTTCCATATTACAGCATCCTGTCGGTTAAATTTCGCGTGTGTAGCAGTTTTAATGTCCAGTAGTGTATTAGTACGAGGTCAGTCCAAAAAATTCCAGAACCTTGTAGACATAATTTTTTACTTGTTGTGCATGGTCTACTTCGAAATACTCTCCTCCACAACTGATAAACCGCCCCCAACGCCGTTTTCCATTTCTGGAAGTAGTCTTGCTACACCTTGTGCTCGATCGCGCAAAGCGCCGTCTGTGGATTTCCTTTTATCTCGTCTATCGGTGCAAATCTCTGTCATTTCACCGGGGTTTTGAACTCTGCAAATAAAAAAGACGTCGGCAGGGGCCAGGTGTGTATAGTATGGACGATGGGGCAGCACAGTGATTTCGTTTTTGTGCAACGGTCACGCACCGACGGGGGTGAATGTGGGGGTGCGCTATCGTGACGCAAGAGCCATGAATTGTATCGCCACACGTCAGGCCATTTGCTTCTCACATTGTCTTGCACCCGTCGCTACACGTCCCGATAGCACCATCGATTAACAGTTTGTCCCTGCGACACGAATTCATGATGAACTAATCCTTCAAAGTCAATGAAAAGTAGCAGCGTGGTTTTGACATTCGACCTGACCTGACGACCTTTTTTTGTTCTAGGAGAATCTTTCCCGACCCATGGTAAAGACTGAAATCATAACTGTAGACCCACGTCTCATAACCAGTTATGATTCTACATCTACACCCATACTTCGCAAGCCACCTACGGTGTGTAGCGGATGGTACCTTGAGTACCTCTATCGGTTCTCTCTCCTATTCCAGTCTCGTATTGTTCGTGGAAAGAAAGATTGTCGGTATGCCTCTGTGTGGGCTCTAAGCTCTCTGATTTTATCCTCATGGTCTCTTCGCGATATATGCGTAGGAGGGAGCAATATACTGCTTGACTCCACGGTGAAGGTATGTTCTCGAAACTTCAACAAGAACCGGTAGCGAGCTACTGAGCGTCTCTCTGGCACGGTCTTCCACTGGAGTTTATCTATCATCTCCGTAACGCTTTCGCGATTACTAAATGATCCTGTAACGAAGCGCGCTGCTCTCCGTTGGGTCTTCTCTATCTCTTCTATCAACCCTATCTGGTACGGATCCCACACTGGTGAGCAGTATTCAAGCAGTTGGCGAACAAGTGCACTATAACCTACTTCCTTAGTTTTGCATTGTATTTGTTTAGGATTCTTCCAATGAATCTCAGTCTGGCATCTGCTTTACCTACGATCATTCCATTTTAAATCACGTCTAATGCCTACTCCCAGAAAATTTATGGAATTAACTGCTTCCAGTTGCTGACCTGCTATATTGTAGCTAAATGGTAAAGGATCTTTCTTTCTATGTATTCGCAGCACATTACACTTGTCTACATTGAGATTCAATTGCCATTCCCTCCACCATGCGTCAATTCGTTGCAGATCCTCCTGCATTTCAGTACAATTTTTCATTGTTACAGCCTCTATATATACCACAGCATCATCCGCAAAAAGCCTCAGTGAACTTCCGATGTCATCCAGAATGTCATTTATGTATATTGTGAATAGCAACGGTCCTATGACACTCCCCTGCGGCACACCTGAAATCACTCTTACTTCGGAAGACTTCTCTCCATTGAGAATGACATGCTGCGTTCTGTTATCTAGGAAGTCGTTCTCATTTGCGCGATCCAAAATATCTTCACAGATTGCGAGGTGAAAGTCCTTCTAGTCTTGACTCATGATTTGTGGGACGAATTTGGCGGCAACATGATGCGTTCCGACACGCTGTGTCAGGATCTCGTGACGTGCTCCATCACAAATGTCACATTCTTCTCCAATCTCTCGAACATTCAGTGTTCGATTGGCAAGCACAATTTCTTTGACGTTCCCGACACGAGCGTCGGCGGTAGACGTCGAAGGGCGTCCTGAGCAAGGGTCATCTTTAACTCCAGTGCGGCCATTTTTAAACTGTGTGATCCATTCGTAACATCGAGTACAGCTGAAGCACTCATCACTGCAGGCTTCCTGCATCATTTCGCGTGTCTCTGTAGAGGTTTTCTTGAGTTTCACGCAAAATTTAATCCAGACTCTGCCTTCTCTAAATTAGCCAACTGTGGGACACAACTTTATATTGAATACAGCCCCGAACAATAGTTAAGAGACAGACAACAATGAAACTTCCGGCAGGCACACACTAATCCCAGGCGTGTGCAGGGTTGCCAACGGCATTTCGCTCCAACATACTATTGGCGCGAAATTACGAATGTTCCGGGATTTTTTGAACAGATCTCGTATTACAGTGCGTGAATTCGCAACAAATGAAAAGAGAAAAGGATAGATGAGGTAAAAGCTTTCCTTTCCAAGCAGTTGACGGCTGCAGCTGAGTAGATGGTTCTATTGGTGTTGACCAAAAACATGGAAACACAGAGAGAAATGGATGCTTCAACATAAATGCAGATGCCAATCAAGCTGGCAGGTTTCGCTGTTGTATTTCACCGTGAGCGACACCTGTCCTGTTTTCTCAGTACTCTGCAAGTGTCGGTCGCGGTCATGATCTACACCTACATCTACATACATACGAGACTCCGCAACCACCATACGGTGCGTGGCGGAGGGTACCTCGTAGCACAACTAGCATCTTCTCTCCCTGTTCCACTCCCAAACAGAACGTGGGAAAAATGACTGCCCATATGCCTGTGTACGAGCCCTGATCTCTCTTATCTTATCTTTGTGGTCTTTCCGCGAAATGTAAGTTGGCGACAGTAAAATAGTTTTGCAGTCAGCCTCAAATGCTGGTTCTCTACATTTCCTCA
This sequence comes from Schistocerca gregaria, assembly GCF_023897955.1. Taxonomy (NCBI): domain Eukaryota; kingdom Metazoa; phylum Arthropoda; class Insecta; order Orthoptera; family Acrididae; genus Schistocerca; species Schistocerca gregaria. The sequence goes on from NC_064929.1 coordinate 70,795,331, forward strand.
GTACCGATTCACGAAAAGAACGCCTTCTTTCCTCTAGAGACTCCCACCCGAGTTCCTGAAGCATTTCCGTAACACTCGCGTGATGATCAAACCTACCAGTAACAAATCTGTCAGCTCGCCTCTGAATTGCTTCTATGTCCTCCCTCAATTTGGCCCAATAGGGATCCCAAACGCTCGAGCAGTACTCAAGAATAGGTCGTATTAGTGTTTTATAAGCGGTCTCCTTTACAAATGATCCACATCTTCCCAAAATTCTACCAAACAACCGAAGACGACTATCCGCCTTCCCCACAACCGCCATTACATGCTTGTCCCACTTCATACCTCTCTGCAACGTTACGCCCAAATATTTAATCGACGTGACTGTGTAAAGCGCTACACTATTAATGGAGTATTCAAACATTACAGGATTCTTTTTCCTATTCATCTGCATTAGTTTACATTTATCTACATTTAGAGTTAGCTGCCATTCTTTACACCAATCACAAATCCTGTCCAAGTCCTCTTGTATCCTCCTACAGTCACTCAACGACGACACCTTTCCGTACACCACAGCATCATCAGCAAACAGCCGCACATTGCTATCTACCCTATCCAAAAGATCATTTATGTAGATAGAAAACAACAGCGGACCTACCACACTTCTCTGGGGCACTCCAGATGATACCCTCATCTCCGATGAACACTCACCATCGAGGACAACGTACTGGGTTCTATTACTTAAGAAGTCTTCGAGCCACTCACATACTTGGGAACCAATCCCATATGCTCGTACCTTAGTTAGGAGTCTGCAGAGGGGCACCGAGTCAAACGCTTTCCGGAACTCTAGGAATATGGCATCCATCTGATACCCTTCATCTATGGTTCCAAAGATATCACGTGAAACAGGGCGAGTTGCGTTTCGCAGGAGCGATGCTTTCTAAAGCCGTGCTGATGAATGGACAGCAACTTCTCTGTGTCAAGGAAATTCATATATACGAGCTAAGAATATGTTCGAGAATCCTTCTACCCTTCTTATATACAGGCATCACCTGCGCAAGCTGTGTAGCTGTGAAGGCATTATGTCCGAGCTAAGTGAATCAGAACGGGCGCTAATTGTTGCTCAAGTGGTCGATGCTTCTGTTATCAAGGTAGTCGAAATTTTCGGTGTTTCTGGAGGCTCCGTATGCAAGATTTGTACCACATGCAGAGAAAGTAAAAAAAAAATCATTCGTTAAGTCACAACGTGAGGAAAGTGTGTGATGAGCATAACAGACTGTCGTGGAGGAGGACTCCGACGAAGAATAAGGGGACGTCAGCTGCAAAAGTCACTGCAGAACTGTTGTCAGCACCAGAGTAACACTGAGAGAGCTCCGTAATCTGTGAATTGCAGGGTGAACTGGGATTCTATACCGACTCACCAGTGGTGGAAGTGCCAGCAACAATAAAACGTGGTGCTGAAGCCAAAGTACCTGGACTGTGGAGCAATGGAACAAAGTCGTGAGGTCGGATGTGTCTTGTTTCATAATGATTCTAACTTTTGGCCGAGTGAAACATGAAAGGAGCTCGGTGATGATTTGAACAGTCAAAAGTCACTGCAGAACTGTTGTCAGCACCAGAATAACACTAAGGGAGCTCCGTAATCTGTGAATTGCAGGGTGAACTCGGATTCCATACTGACTCACCAGTGGTGGAAGTGCCAACAACATTAAAAAGTGGTGCTGGAGCCAAAATACCTGGACTGTGGAGCAATGGAACAAAGTCGTGAGGTCGGATGTGTCTTGTTTCATAATGATTCCAACTTTTGGCCGAGTGAAACATGAAAGGAGCTTGGTGATGATTTGAACAGCGATATCATGGTATTGGTCCGCCCTGGTAGCTGAGTGGGTGTTGTGTTCTGCTAGTAATCATCATTTTATGCCAGCACGGTAGCTCAGCGTGTTCGGTCAGAGGGCTGTGTGCTCTGTGTAATAATAAAACAAAAACTGAGGCAAGGAATTAACGATCAACTTGAACGGATGTTTTGTGAGATCCGCCCAGACTAGACGCAACGAACTATATCGAACAAAATGAAAAAAAAAGTGGTCAGCGCGGCAGCCTGTCACGCCAAGGGGCCCATGTTCGATTCGCGGCTGGGTCGGAGATTTTGTCGGCTCAGGGACTGGGTGTTGTCCTCATTATCATTTCATTATCATCAGTGGAAGTCAACGGGATACACCACTGGAATCACTTCCCGAGACGCTTTTGCAGTGGACCTCTCTTGCGAGGATTCCCCCATGACATGACCTCCCGTAAGGCAGAACACAAAGTTTTTATCGTGGTATTCCATGGGCCAGATGCTTACTCTGAAAGGGGCGCATTACTGCCAAATATTACGCCATCATTTTGGCTGATGATATCCATCTTACGGCACAACGTTTGTTCCCCAGAAGTGATGATACGTTGGCAGGCGACAGTATCCATGTTTAAGCAGCTCGCATCGTCCTTGACGAGTTTTATAAGCACGAGTGTGAACTGTCGCACCACCCCTGACCACGACAGTCACCAGATCCCAACCTCAGTGCGACTTTGTGGTCTACAGGGTGTTTGCAAATAAATATCGGGGTTTTGACGCTTTATAATGTGTATTACATTAAAGTTACTGTTATAAATGATATGTCAAATGAAACAGCAACTGAAACAGTTTTACCAAGAACCTTATGAATGTGCACTGGCATAGCGAAGTACGCGATTGGTTGAACTTCACTGTACCCAAGCGCTGGATAGGCCGCTAGGGGCCCAATGAGAGGGCTTGCTTCGCATGGCCTCCACGCTCACCCGGCCTAACGCCATGCGATTTTTTCCTTTGGGGCTTCATCAAGGATCGTGTGTACGTGTCTCCGCTACCAGCAGACCTCCCTGAATTAAGAAACCGGTCTGAAGCAGCTCTTGCTACAATCACTGAAGTCACTCTTATCAACGTTTGGGAAGAACTCGGCTATAGGCTTGATGTGTGCCGAGTGAAAAATTGGTGCTCACTTTGAACATCTATAAGGTTCTTGGCAAAACTGTTTGAGTTGCTCTATCATTTGACAAATCATTTATAACTGTAAGCTTAATATAATAAATATTATGGAACATTAAACCCCGATATTCATTTATAAACACCCCGTACTTCGGAAAGAAAGGTGCGTGAGCTCTATCCACCTCCATTACCGCTATCTGAAGTTTGCACTATTTTGCAGGCGGAATGGTACAAAATGTCCTTGAAAACCACACAAGGCCTTTATTCATCCATCTCGAGACCACCGACAGCTGTTTAGAACCCCAACGGTTTTCCTAAGTCGCATTTGGCATGGTAATGTTTTTTTTTTTTTTTTTTTTTTTTTTTTTGCTGTTTCCAAATTCACGTCTATCCTCCGTATACAGGGTGTTATAAAAAGGTACCGCCAAACTTTCCGGAAACATTCCTCACACACAAAGAAAGAAAATGTGTTATGTAGACATGTGTCCAGAAAAGTTTAGTTTCCAAGTTAGAGCTCATTTTATTACTTCTCTTCAAATCACATTAATCGTGGAATGGAAACACACAGCAACAGAACGTACCAGCGTGACTTCAAACACTTTGTTACAGGAAATGTTCAAAATGTCCTTCGTTAGCGAGGATACATACATCCACCCTCCGTCGCACGGAATCCCTGATGCGCTGATGCAGCTGTGGAGAATGGAGTACTGTATCACAGCCGTCCACAATACGAGCACGAAGAGTCTCTACATTTGGTACCGGGCTTGCGTAGACAACAGCTTTCAAATGCCCCATAAATGAAAGTCAAGAGGGTTGAGGTCAGGAGAGCGTGGAAGCCATGGAATTGGTCCGCCTCTACCAATCCATCGGTCGCCGAATCTGTTGTTGAGAAGCATACGAACACTTCGACTGAAATGTGCAGGATCTCCATCGTGCATGAACCACATGTTGTATAATACTTGTAAAGGCACATGTTCTATCAGCACAGGTAGAGTATCCCGTATGAAATCATGATAACGTGCTCCATTCAGCGTAGGTGGAAGAACATGGGGCCCAATCAAGACATCACCAACAATGCCAGCCCAAACGTTAACAGAAAATCTGTGTTGATGACGCGATTGCATAATTGCGCGCGGATTCTCGTCAGCCCACACATGTTGATTGTGAAAATTGACAATTTGATCACGTTGGAATGAAGCCTCATCCGTAAAGAGAACATTTGCACTGAAATGAGGATTGACACATTGTTGGATGAACCATTCGCAGAAGTGTACCCGTGGAGGCCAATCAGCTGCTGATAGTGCCTGCACACGCTGTACATGGTACGGAAACAACTGGTTCTCCCGTAGCACTCTCCATACAGTGACGTGGTCAACGTTACCTTGTACTGCAGCAACTTCTCTGACGCTGACATTAGGGTTATCATCAACTGCACGAAGAATTGCCTCGTCCATTGCAGATGTCCTCGTCGTTCTAGGTCTTCCACAGTCGCGAGTCATAGGCTGGAATGCTCTGTGCTCCCTAAGACGCCGATCTGTTTCGATACAAACGTACCGCGCCACGGCTATTGCCCCGTGCTAATCCATACATCAAATTGGCATCTGCCATCTCCGCATTTTTAAACATTGCACTGACTGCAAAACCACGTTCGTGTTGAACACTAACCTGTTGATGCTACGTACTGATGTGCTTGATGCTAGTACTGTAGAGCAATGAGTCGCATGTCAACACAAGCACCGAAGCCAACATTACCTTCCTTCAATTGGGCCAACTGACGGTGAATCGAGGAAGTGCAGTACATACTGACGAAACTAAAATGAGCTCTAACATGGAAATTAAGCGTTTCCGGACACATGTCCACTTAACATCTTTTCTTTATTTGTGTGTGAGGAATGTTTCCTGAAAGTTTGGCCGTACCTTTTTGTAACACCCTGTATAGTGACAGACACTCAGTTGATTGTTAGTCTAGGGTAGAGACTGCTGGCTGTGTACCGGCTGTGCTTAGCTGCTGTGCGGCGGTAAAGCTTACTGGCGGCTACTGGTCACGTGAGCACGAGATGTGCGTACAGCTGGTGGCGGGAGGAGCTCACCCCCACTCGCTCACACACACACACACACACACACACACACACACACACACACACTTGGGCACAGGGACAATAAAAACGCCCCCACGCGCGCCCACGATTGGGCCCGCCGCCCGGATTAAAGCGGAACATTACCCTGGCTGGGCCCGTCCACGCGGCGCCACTGTCGCCTGTGGGCGACAGTGAAATCGCGGCGGCGATTATAAAAAGAACGCTCTGGGATCGCGTTGTTGTGGCAGTCGCATCACCTCTTTACAGGTAGACGGGGGCGCAGTTTGGTGTTACCATTGTAGTGCTGTCTACTGGCTCAGCGGTCTTTGATTGAAACTGCACAGCTCTGTTTGACGGACGACTAAATGTCGGTTTCCGACTGTTCGCTGCCTCCAGATACGCTACTGAACAAAAAAAATGTTTTATATGTTTCCTTCACTTCATGAATGGGGACAAGGAAAATTTTTTACTAGAGTGGGTGTTAGGACATTAGAGGCCTCAAGGTCACATCGGCTGGCCGCAATCCACGGGTGCAGAGCGCTGATTCGCCCGCTTACACCGTTAACACTGCAGTAAGTCAGCACCGGCTAAATGTTTAGATCTCCCGTGCGATATCGTGATTTCTAGTGTGGTTTTGGTCTTCCGTGAGAAATAAAATAATTTGAATAATTAGCTGGTGGTGGAAATCATACAGGCCCTGTATACAACTCACGCATTAACTGATGTTCAAGAAATATACAGATTGTTCTTCTTGTTATTAATTATACCTGTGTTGTGAAACAGAATAGAATAACAATCAAAGCAAATGATCCTCAGCTGATATATTTTCACTCTGCAGCGGAGTGTGCTCCGACATGAAACTTCCTGGCAGATTAGAACTGTATGCTGAACCGAGACTCCAACTCGGGAACTGATGACCTTCAGTTGCTGTCAGATGTCAGTTAGGCAGTTTAGCATGCCAAAGGCTCTACAAGTCTGATCCCCAGTGAGCTACAGGAGAGGGAACCTCCCCATCAGGTCATGCAAATTTAAGAGAATAATTGTGGCGCAATGGATAACTTCTTATTAAACGGAAATTAAATACTCATCATTATAAAAATACTCACTACCTCATACAGATATACTAACGAAGGGATTCATCAGGCTACAGAAGAAAACTAGTAGTTGCGGTTTATCGTCATAAGAAATAAAAGAAAATGATTTATCAACCAAAGCAAACGTATAAACATTTAATAAATGATCCTGGCACCGATGAGTGGACACATGAGAGCATAACATGAAACAGTACCACGGACACGGCCAGTGACTTTTTTTCCCACTTGCTGCTATTTTTACCGACCAACCACCTGACTGCTTGCGGTGGCTCATTTACTGCCTGCTGGCCGCTGTGATCGCTGTATGGGACCCGAGTGGACCCCAGTAGCAGTTCCACCCGATGCCCACAACCGATCACACCATCGCGTGTCCCGCCACGTGGAGGCGGGCTTATTGTTCATTTCAGTCCTTTGTTTCCTTATTTTGTTTCTTTTTGCACCGTCGTACTTCTTCAAAATATAATACATGAATTGGAAATGAAAATACACTCCTGGAAATTGTAATAAGAACACCGTGAATTCATTGTCCCAGGAAGGGGAAACTTTATTGACACATTCCTGGGGTCAGATACATCACATGATCACACTGACAGAACCACAGGCACATAGACACAGGCAACAGAGCATGCACAATGTCGGAACTAGTACAGTGTACATCCACTTTTCGCAGCAATGCAGGCTTCTATTCTCCCATGGAGACGATCGTAGAGATGCTGCATGTAGTCCTGTGGAACGGCTTGCCATGCCATTTCCACCTGGCGCCTCAGTTGGACCAGCGTTCGTGCTGGACGTGCAGACCGCGTGAGACGACGCTTCATCCAGTCCCAAACATGCTCAATGGGGGACAGATCCGGAGATCTTGCTGGCCAGGGTAGTTGACTTACACCTTCTAGAGCACGTTGGGTGGCACGGGATACATGCGGACGTGCATTGTCCTGTTGGAACAGCAAGTTCCCTTGCCGGTCTAGGAATGGTAGAACGATGGGTTCGATGACGGTTTGGATGTACCGTGCACTATTCAGTGTCTCCTCGACGATCACCAGAGGTGTACGGCCAGTGTAGGAGATCGCTCCCCACACCATGATGCCGGGTGTTGGCCCTGTGTGCCTCGGTCGTATGCAGTCCTGATTGTGGCGCTCACCTGCATGGCGCCAAACACACATACGACCATCATTGGCACCAAGGCAGAAGCGACTCTCATCGCTGAAGACGACACGTCTCCATTCGTCCCTCCATTCACGCCTGTCGCGACACCACTGGAGGCGGGCTGCACGATGTTGGGGCGTGAGCGGAAGACGGCCTAACGGTGTGCGGGACCGTAGCGCAGCTTCATGGAGACGGTTGCGAATGGTCCTCGCCGATACCCCAGGAGCAACAGTGTCCCTAATTTGCTGGGAAGTGGCGGTGCGGTCCCCTACGGCACTGCGTAGGATCCTACGGTCTTGGCGTGCATCCGTGCGTCGCTGCGGTCCGGTCCCAGATCGACGGGCACGTGCACCTTCCGCCGACCACTGGCGACAACATCGATGTACTGTGGAGACCTCACGCCCCACGCGTTGAGCAATTCGGCGGTACGTCCACCCGGCCTCCCGCATGACCACTATACGCCCTCGCTCAAAGTCCGTCAACTGCACATACGGTTCACGTCCACGCTGTCGCGGCATGCTACCAGTGTTAAAGACTGCGATGGAGCTCCGTATGCCACGGCAAACTGGCTGACACTGACGGCGGCGGTGCACAAATGCTGCGCAGCTAGCGCCATTCGACGGCCAACACCGCGGTTCCTGGCGTGTCCGCTGTGCCTTGCGTGTGATCATTGCTTGTACAGCCCTCTCGCAGTGTCCGGAGCGAGTATGGTGGGTCTGACACACCGGTGTCAATGTGTTCTTTTTTCCATTTCCAGGTGTGTATAATTTTGTTTGAATTTAGTGACAAACTAAAAGCTAGTTAGGAAAGAGTTAGAGACGTTAGTCCTGCCACCTAGATGTCTGAGGGTGAATACCTCGGCACGTGCTTCGAGCCATTGACCCGCAGACATCTTGCATGTTGGTAAGGAGGGTGGTTCAATGGAAACGGGCGCTATTAACCTGTTATCCCTGCTGCACGTTTACAGTGTCCTTTGCCTTTAGCAATTTGCGACAATGAACCGACACTTCACTACTTAACCTAATGTCCTCTACCAAGTGTCCGTGATCGGACTTATATATTAAATGTACCTATAGTTAAATTAATGTCTAAGCCGAGTAGCAGTCTACTTACTAAATGTGCTGTCATCTGCACTGTCTACCATATTGCTCTCTGTCCCGTCTTCCGTGTCGTTATCCACCTTACGGATTCTGTTATCCTGCTTCATATCGTCTTGTCTTCTGTACGCTCTTGTCCGTCGGTATTGTTCGTGTGTTGCCTTTGAAACCTTGTCTGTGCGCATTCTGCTTCGTTTCGTAGCCCATCGTATAGTTGGTGCTCTCTGTATACGTTCTGTGCTTGTGTTGTGACCCTGACATGTCTGTAATTCCAGCGGAATAGGACTGCACCTTCGATAGAACCCATCCCCACACATGTGTAAATAGGTGTGTGAATCAGACTAACGCTGTTCGGGTGCGTGGGGACATGGTCCCCTATCTGTTAAAAAGTGAACAATACCGCGGCTAGGGTTGGTATGCTTCATTATTAACCGTTCCGATGCGTCCGAAAACAACTTTCCTTATCACTTGTGTTCCACTCATTCTGCCACGTTTCCATTCGCCAGAGTTTAAGCTGGCGCTTATTGTTTAAAGGCCACCTGTAACTTGGCTAACTCGGTCTAGTCTACCCATCTTTATCTAGTACTGTGTACCCTGATATCTGGTGCTGATATCAGTCGGGTAGATTCTGAGCTTCACGATGTGGCGCCGAAAGCTCCCGGTAGCCAGTGAATACAAAAAGTTTTCGTGATTTAAAGAAAGATTCCCGAAAAGCAGGAACAAACGTCGATAGTGTCGCAAAATGCATGATGCGTGCAGCTACTTGGCTGCGAATCGTAAATCTGCGCAGTGAAACCCTGATAAAAACTGACTAGTTTCACAGCATACTTACCATTCGTAAAGGGTGCGAGCGAAATTCTGGGTTTGCTCTAGTTCGGAAGCATCTCTCCCTTTGTGGATAAAATGGTTCAAATGGCTCTGAGCACTATGGGACTTAACATCTGAGGTCATCAGTCCCCTAGAACATAGAACTGCTTAAACCTAACTAACCTAAGGACATCACACACATGCATGACCGAGGCAGGATTCAAACCTGCGACCGTAGCGGTCACATGGTTCTAGACTGAAGCGCCTAGAACCGCACGGCCACACCGGCCGGCCTCAAAATGCGTCAGTTCTTGTAATTCCGAACGAACAGAAATTTTATAATCAACAATTTCTTACTCTTGCGGATTTTGTCATGGTTAATCAATATCATATGGAACAGGAAAGAAGGCAAAGAATCTCTCCCCATATCTGATTGGTTTCTAATCGTTGCCAGTCAAAAGACGTTCATGTAGACATGAGCAGTAAGTAGTGCCTTTTACAAAAACAAGTACTGTGAGGCAATCCGTTTTAAACGAACATTCCTGTCCAGCATGGCAATGTCCAACAGCTGTTCTCATAGTCTGAAGCTCTGTCTTTTCACCTGTCCTTCAGATCTTCTCTTACCAAAAAGGATTCCTATTATCATCTCAAACAAAGCAGTTGTTTTTCCCAGTCGGGCAGCAGCAGCCGGCCGAGACAGAAGCAGCAACAGGGAAGTAACCGATTTTGTGGCATTTTACGAGTTTCTACCAAGAAGTGAATTACATAGTTTCCTCTGCGTGCTTTGGTAGTTTAGGTTCTTGAATTTTTCCATGTCAATTTAATATTTAATAGACATAATTTTCGCGTTTACCTCTGTGTCAGAAAGAAAACCGGTTTTGAGAGATATTGCAAGTTCCTAATCAGGAGCGAATTTTTAGTCTCACCTGAGTGCTTTGATAGTTTAGTTTTTAGATTTTCTGCAAGTTAATGTGATTCATTAGACACGGTTCCTACTTTTTGATCAATATCTGCAGTAGAATTTCGTAGCACTTTACGATAGTCCTTTGTTCGTCTGTGTAGTGTAGTTTGCCACAGTCTTGAGAGTATGGTTAGGGACTGTAACTGCTGTGTGCAGATGCGAGCTAAGTTGGTGACACTTCGCCCTCAGCTCCAGGCTGTGATGACTTCGGTTACACAGCTGGAAGCGACAGTGTGTGGTCATCACTGTTGTGCACTTTCAATGGGGATACAATGGACGTCCTACACGACTCACGAATCCACCAGTCGGTCAGCGCCGATGGCCAGCCCGGTTACTGCTCGCAATGGGGTTGACCACGTGGTCGAATGGGAGGTCGCCTGGGGGTGTGGCAGGCACTGCAGGGACCGCACCAGACAGAAGGCCTCCCCGGTTAGTCTGACAAACAGGTTCTAGGTGCTGTCTCTGGCTCACACTGTCCTGCAGCCTTATGAAGTTGCTTGTTTCAGAGGAAACTTCTTAAACGTTCGTTCCTTTTAATGTGTGTCAGGGCGCTGATGACCTCGATGTTGAGCGCCCATAAGCCCCAACACACCACCACCACTTAATGTGCAAGATCCGAGCAGTCACAGAGGGCGGGAAAGAACTAGTAGTTTGGAGCTCCAATGTTAGGCGCGGTATGGGGCCCCTTGGGAACATGTCTGCCAAGGAGGGGATGGTTCAAATGCCTCTAAGCACTGTGGGACTTAGCATCTGAGGTCATAAATCCCATAGACGTAGAACTCCCTAAACCTAGCTAACCTAAGGACATCACACACATCCATGCCCGAAGCACGATTCGAACCTGCGACCGTAGCAGCAGCGCGTCTCCGGACTGAAGCGCCTCGAGCCGCTCGGCCACAGCGGCCGGCCAGTGACGGGAAGAAAGACGATGTGCACTCTATGTGCATACCTGGTGGAGTCATTCCAGACATGGAACAGGTCCTTCCAGATGCCATGAAGAGCACAGGGTGTAGTCAACTGGTTACGCCACGCCAGTACCAGTGACGTGTGTCACTATGGATCAGAAGAGATTCTCTCTGGTTTCGAGAGGCTGACAGAAGCGGTAAAGGCTGCCAGTCTTGCTGGCGAAATGAGAGCAGAGCTCACCAGTTGCAACATAATCGACAGAACTAATTGTGGACCTCTGGTACAGAGCCGAGTGGAGGGTCAGATTCCGAGGAACAGGTGGGGTTTCGGGTTCCGGTAAACAGATAAGGAGTCCATTACATGCAGGAGGCGGATAGACGGGTAGCAGAGGCTGTGTGGCGCCGACTAGTTTTTTTATGTTAGAAGATTTCGGGGAAACACATAAAGGGATTCAGTCACAAAGCGTGCACATCGAACACAGGAAGAGGGTAGATCAAAAAACCATCGGTACAACAGTTGTAAATTATCGTAGCTGTGTTGGGAAAGTACCAGAGCTCCAAGCGCTAAGTGAAAGCACTAATTGTCAAATCATTATAGCCTCTGATAGCTGGCTAAAGCCAAAGATATGTTCAGCCGAAATTTTTGCGAAGGACCTAACGTTGTTCGGAAAGGATAGGCCAAACACAGATAGCGGTTTGTTGCTGTTAGAAGTAGTTTACCTTTTAACGAAATTGAAGCAGATAGTTCATGTGAGTTAGTACGGGTAGAAGTAATTCTTGGCAACCGGAATAAATTAATAATTAGATCGTTTTACCGACCTGCGAACTGAGATGAAACAATTGCTGAAAGGTTCAAAGAAAACTTGAATCAAATTTCAAACATTTAGCCGACTCATACAATTATAGTTGGTGGTGACTTAAATTTATCCTCTATATGTTGGCGAAATGTTTAAATCCGGACAAAAGCATAAAACATTGGCCGAAATTGTGCCTAACTCAATCTCCGAAAATTATTTCGAGTAGTTAGTTCATGATCCCACTCGAATAGTAAATGGTTGTAGAAACACACTTGACCTCTTAGCAACAAATAATCCTGAGGTAATAATGGCCGGCCGGAGTGGCCGAGCGGTTCTAGGCGCTACAGTCTGGAACCGAGGAACCGCTACGGTCGCAGGTTCGAATCCTGCCTCGGGCATGGATGTGTGTAATGTCCTTACGTTAGTTAGGTTTAATTAGTTCTAAGTTCTAGGGGACTGATGACCTCAGAAGTCGCATAGTGCTCAGAGCCATTTGAACCATTTGAGGCAATAACGAACAACAACACGTAGTGAACACAGGGTTGTCGGAGCGGGACTGAGTACTCTGACTCCCAAATCTTCCAAAAATAAACGAATAATACAACTATTCAAAAAGACAGATAAAAATTCGTTTCACGCCGTCCTGGAGACAATCTCCACACCTTCCAAAATAACAATGTAAGTGTAGGCCAGATGTGACTCGAATCCAAAGATATAGTACCGACAGCAACTGAGATACTTATACCAAATAAATTAACAAACGACGGATCTGATGCCCCTTGGTACACAAAACGGGTCAGAACACTGCAACAGAAACACCGGAAAAACTGAGCCATATTTAAACGAACGCAAAATCCCCAAGATTGGTGAAATTTGACGGAAGTTCGAAATTTATCGCGGACTTGAATGTGAGGTTCTTATAATAGTTTCAACAACGAAACATTGTCTCGAAATCTGGCAGAAAATCCAAAGAGATTATAGTCGTATACAAGTATGCTAGCGGGAAGAGACAGTCGATGCCTTCTCTGCGCGATAGCAGAGGAAATAGTATCGATGAGTGCTGCTAAAGCAGAGTTACTGAAGACAGCCTTCCGAAATTCCTTCACCAAAGAAGACGAAGTAAATATTCCTGAATTTGAATCGGGAACAGCTGCCAACATTAGTAACTTAGAAGTAGATATCCTTGGAGTAGTGAAGAAATTTTAATTCACTAAAAGCAAGTCTTCGGGTCCAGTCTGTATACCATTTATGTCCCTTTCAGAGTATGTTGAAGTATGCCGATGCATTAGCTCCATACTTAACAATCAAAGACAAGAACTCGCTCGACGAAATATCCGTACCCAAAGTTTGGGAAGTTGTACAGGTCACACCAATACTGAAGAAAGGCAGTAGGAGTAATCCACTAAATTACAGACCCATATCATTAATGTCGATATGCAGCAGGATTTTGGAACACATATTGTTTTGGAACATTATGAATCACCTCGAAGAGAACGGTCTATTGACACACAGGCAACATGGATTTAGAAAACATCGTTCTTGTGAAACACAGTTAGCTATTTACTCACACGTAGTGTTGAGTGTTATTGACAAGGGATTTCAAATTGATTACGTGTTTCTAGATTTCCAGAAGGCTTCCGAAATTGTGTCTTACAAGCGGATTGTAATCAACTTGTGTGCTAATGGAATATCATCTCAGTTATGTGAGTGGTTTCGTGATTTCTTGTCAAAAAAGTTCATAGTAAATGACGGAAAGTGGTGGAGTGAAACAAAAGTGATTTCTGGCGCTCCCCAAAGTAGTGTTACAGGCCGTCTATTGTTCCTTATCTATATAAACGAATTAGGAGATAATTTGAGCAGCCATCTCACGTTGTTTGCAGATGATGCTGTAGTTCATCGTTTATTAGTCTCATCAGAAGATCAAAACCACTGTAAAACGAATTAGATAAGATATCTGTATGGTGCAAAAATTGGCATTGACCGTAAATAACGAGAGGTGTGAGGTTATCCACATTAGTGCTAAAAGGAATCTGTTAAACTTCAGTTACAGGATAAATCAATAAAATCTGAAGGCCGTAAATTAAACTAAATACCTGGGGATTACAGTTACGAACAACTTAAATTAGAAACACCACATAGAAAATGTCGTGGGAAGGCGAATGAAAGACTGCATTTTATTGGCAGGATACTTAGAAGATGCAACAGATGTACTAAGGAGACTGCTTACACTACGCTTGTCCGTCCTGTTTTAGGAGTATGGCTGTTTGGTGTAGGATACTTACCAGATAGGATTAACAGAGTACATCAAGAAAGTTCAAAGAAGAGCAGCACGTTTTCTATTATAGAGAAATAGGGGAGAGATAGTCATGGACATGATACGGGATTTTTGTTGAAAATAATTAAAACAAAGGCGTTTCTCGTTGCGGCAGGATCTTCTCACGAAATTTGAATCACCAACTTTCTAGTACGAGAGCGAAAACATTTTTTTGACGTTGAGCTACATAGGGAGAAACGATCATCATAATAAAATAACGGCAATCAGAGCTCATACGGAAAGATATAAGTGTTCGTTTTTTCGTTTAGGACGAGAATGGAACATAGATACATAGATACATTGTTATAATATGTCTGGATAACATCGAATGCTGCAGGCAACTCGTCTATTAAAGTAATAAGAAAGACCGAAAATCTTTCAGAAAACAAAACGTGCTTTGGGCAACACTTCAACTAAAGTACACTACTGGCCATTAAAATTGCTACACCACGAAGATGACGCACTAAAGAAGCGAAATTTAACCGACAGGAAGAAGATGCTGTGATATGCAACTGATTAGCTTTGCAGAGCATTCACACAAGGTTGGCGCCGGTGGCGACACCTACAAAGTGCTGACATGAGGAAAGTTTCCAACCGATTTCTCATACACAAACAGCAGTAGACCGGCGTTGCCTGGTGAAACGTTGATGTGATGCCTCATTTAAGGAGGAGAAATGCGTACCATCACGTTTCCGACTTTGCACCGAGCGAGGTGGCGCAGTGGTTAGACACTGGACTCGCATTCGGGAGGACGACGGTTCAATCCCGCGTCCGGCCATCCTGATTTAGGTTTTCCGTGATTTCCCTAAATCACTCCAGGCAAATACCGGGATGGTTCCTTTGAAAGGGCACGGCCGACTTCCTTCCCCGTCCTTCCCTAATCCGATGAGACCGATGACCACGCTGTCTGGTCTCCTTCCCCAAAACAACCAACCAACCAACGTTTCCGACTTTGATAGAGGTCGGACTGTAGCCTATCGCGATTGCGGTTTATCGTATCGCGACATTGTTTTCGCGTTGGTCGAGATCCAGTGAGATCGAATGTTAGCAGAATATGGAATCGGTGGGTTCAGGATGGTAATACGGAACGCCGTGCTGGATCCCAACGTCCTCGTATCACTAGCAGTCGAGATGACAGGCATCTTATCCGCACGGCTTTAACGGATCGTGCAGCCATGTCACTTTGGGGACCGCATTCTGGCTCTGGGGTACTCAGAGGCCACTGGCATGGTCCTCGATAGGCCGCCATAATATCCGGAATTATTATTGCGGGGCTGTATTAAAGACGAGGTGTACAGAAATAACCCCAGAACCATTGCTGAGCTGAAAACAGCCATTCAGGATGTCATCGACAGCGTCGATGTTCCGACACTACAGCGGGGCGCGCAGAATTTCGCTATTCGTCTGCGTCACATCATCGCCTGTCACGGCAGGCAACTCGAAGATGTCATAACCTAAATCCGAATATTTGCAGTGACGTTTACATGTCGAATAAAGTGTGTCCATGCCGTAGATTGTAACTACACTATTGGCCATTAAAATTGCCACACCACGAAGATGACGTGCTAGAGACGAGAAATGTAATGGAGAGGAAGAAGATGCTGTGATATGCAAATGACTAGCTTTTCAGAGTATTCACACAAGGTTGGCGCCGGTGGCGACACCTAAAAAGTGCTCACATGAGGAAAGTTTCCAACCGATTTCTCATACACAAACAGCAGTAGACCGGCGTTGCCTGGTGAAACGTTGTTGTGATGCCTTGTGTAACGAGGAGAAATGCGTACCATCACGTTTCCGACTTTGCTAGAGGTCGGACTGTAGCCTATTGCGATTGCGGTTTATCGTAATACGACATTGTTTTCGCGTTGGTCGAGATCCAGTGAGATCGAATGTTAGCAGAATATGGAATCGGTGGGTTCAGGAGGGTAATACGGAACGCCGTGCTGGATCCCAACGGCCTCGTATCACTAGCAGTCGAGATTTATCCGCATGGCTGTAACGGATCGTGCAGCCACGTCTCGATCACTGAGTCAACAGATGGGGACGTTTGCAAGACAACAACCATCTGCACCAACAGTTCGACGACGTTTGCAGCAGCACGGTCTATCAGCTCGGAGACCACGGCTGCGGTTACCCTTGACGCTGCTTCACAGACAGGAGCGCCTGCGATGGTGTACTTAACGATGCACGAATGGCAAAACGTCATTTTTTCGGATGAATCCAGGTTCTGTTTACAGCGTCATGATGGTCCCATCCGTGTTTGGCGACATCGCGGTGAACGGACATTGGAAGCATGTATTCGTCATCGCCATACTGGCGTATCACCCGGTGTGATGTTATGGGCTGCCATTGGTTGCACGTCTCGGTCACCACTTGTTCGCATTGACGGCACTTGAAGAGTGGACGTTACATTTCAGATGTGTTACGACCCGTGGCTCTACCCTTTATTCGATCCCTGCGAAACCCCACATTTCAGCAGGATAATGCACGACCGCACGTTGCAAGTCCTGTACGGACCGTTCTGGATACAGAAAATGTTCGACTGCTGCCCTAGCCAGCACATTCTCCAGATCTCTCTCAAACTGAAAACGTCTGGTCATAGGTGGCCGAGCAACTGGCTCGTCACAATACGCCAGTCACTACTCTTGATGAACTGTGGTATCATGTCGAAGCTGCATGGGCAGCTGTACCTTACACGCCATCCAAGCTCTGTTTGACTCAATGCGCAGGCGTATCAAGTCCGTTATTACGGCCAGAGGTGGTTGTTCTGGGTACTGATTTCTCAGGATCTATGCACCCAAATTGCGTGAAAATGTAATCACTTGTCAGTTCTAGTATAATATATTTGTCCAATGAATACCCGTTTATCATCTGTGTTTCTTCTTGGTGTAGCAATTTTAATGGTCAGAAGTGTAATAAGAAAGGCGGAGAATCTTGGAGGAAACAAAACGTGAAAAAATAATTTTTGAAAGAGGTGGACCCGAACCTGCTACCTCTTCAAGAAGTTCACGACGCTGCCAGCTAAACTACGAAAGCACTGTTAAGTTTGTAATTTATTAATGTTACCATAATATGCTTTATGTTTTGCTATTTCTTAGAAATAGCAGACAAATGTTTAATCTTTTAAAGGAAATGGTGCACTGTAATTCACTGTTACCTCAGTTCGTAAAAATATTTCCAGGCTAGGGTCGGTGCCATTCTGTAGCACAACGGATGTCAGCGGCGACTGTGAGAAACTAGAGAAACCGTATAGACCAGATGGGGGAAGACTAACACACTGCACTTTCACGTGTAGATTAACCCACGAAACACGGCGACAGGGTCATTATTATCTCAGCAATGCAGTGCCAATTCTTATGCCATGTGCTTGTTGTTCGTTTCTGTCAGCATTGTTGTTAAAATAGCGCTTATCGCATTTCCCATTTTCTATAATAGCGCAACGTTTGAGACCAATGCAAATTTTACGAGTAAAAAGTAATCCTTTTGGAAGAAAAATGGTTACTTAAGAATGATCAATTTTAGCGTTGCTGCTATGACATTTCTTAACTCGTGTATTAGTAAAAAATAACAAAAGAACACGTATTGGAAGCGACGCAAAACAAATACTGAAAAATACACGAATTTAGACTTCCTCGGCGAATCTCGATGATGAAATCTTCTCTGGTTACCAGCCGAGTCAAGGCGTCGTTCTGTGGCAGTGTTTCAACAACTTTCCTACATGTCATCTTCAGGCGAAGTGACAAGTAGGAAATTTGTTGAAACGTTGCCGCAGAACGACGCCTCGACTCTGCTGCTAACAGGAGAAGATTTCGTCACTGACAAATACCGTTTATTCGGAACTAAAATATTGGTATAAGTTTTAACCTGTCGGTTTTTCCTCACCGCACGATGAGAGCAGCTTCCTGTTAGCTCACAAGAGGATCCTCAATACTGTAAATCACGAATTTTGATGCGCTACAAATAAGTTGTAGAGGCACTTACCCTAAGTACCTGGCTATCCGGCTTTTTAGCGACGGGCCTTGGTTCCGAATTCATATTCTTCGTTGAAATCTATCAATTCATCATTAATAATGATCTGTCTTTCGGCCAAAAGATCCTGCATTGCGAAACATACCTCATTGCCAATTGCAACGAAATTGGCTGAGATCACGCTAGGCGGTGTATTCGTTACTAGATTCAAATCGTGGAGTACATTTTCGGCGTATTTAACGGCATTTGTAATTTCGCCTTTTGATTCTTCGTTCAACTCCTCTACTTGTGGATCTTCTTCTGGCTGCACTACTGCAGAAACACTTGGTTCTTTCATTTCACAGAATTTTTCTAACACACGGCACTAGGCACGCTTTGTGACCAACTGACACTGTAGTTAGATGCGAACGTAAAGGAATGCAGCTCGCATCTTCATTGGCCTAGGAGCTTGGGTTCCTGTTACGGCTAACGGTATTCACGGGAGAGGGGACGTCAATGGGCGGAGATTGATTTCAAGTAATACAAGAAACGCCGGCCGGAGTGGCCGTGCGGTTCTAGGCGCTACTGTCTGGAGCCGAGCGACCGCTACGGTCGCAGGTTCGAATCCTGCCTCGGGCATAGGTGTGTGTGGTGTCCTTGGGTTAGTTAGGTTTAAGTAGTTCTAAGTTCCACGGGACTGATGACCTCAGAAGTTAAGTCCCATAGTGCTCAGAGCCATTTGAACCAATACAAGAAGCGACCATTGCACGAATATTTGGAACTCTAACTGCGAACCACAAACGGAATGAATATTTGCCGGCTGGTGTGGCCGTGCGGTTCTAGGCGCTTCAGTCTGGAACCGCGTGACCGCTGCGGTAGCAGGTTCGAATGCTGCCTCGGGGATGGATGTGTGTGATGTCTTTAGGTTAGTTGAGTATAAGTAGTTCTAAGTTGTAGGGGACTGATGATCATAGATGTTAAATCCCATAGTGCTCAGAGACATTTGAACCATTTTTTTGAATGAATATTTCAAAAAATTAATAACTGAATATATCTTTATAAGTTCGCACACCGTACACTCTTTGTAGATATTCTTTGAAATAAAATTGAAAAATTCGGCCGATTTTGAAAAATACAAAAAAAACAACAAAAGACAATTGTACACCAGCAGGATTCGAACACGCTACCTTCAGCGCAGTAGCTGAGAACATTTATCGCCGCGCTGCCCTACCCTAACTTGCTGGACATCTGTGTAATATTACAGGTATACAAAGCGCGCAATGAACTTGAAAATCGATTTTCTCAAAAACCAAGGCCCATCGCTAAAAAACCGGATAGCCAGGCACTCAGGATAAGTGCTACAGATCGGTAGTTCGCGAACGAACGGGTGCAAAGGAACGGTTCACCAAGATGAACGAAAGGACCGAGGAACGAATGCCAAGGAACGATCGGTTCATAGTTCACTTCGGTCGCGGCGGTCCACTTATAGTTCCTGGGAACGAGGAACGGTCGGTTCATAGTTCACTTCGGTCGCGGCGGTCTACTTATAGTTCCCGGGAACGAGGAACGATCGGTTCATAGTTCACTTCGGTCGCGGCGGTCACTTCGGCAGTTCTTGCTCCAGCCTCCATCGCGTGCTCGTCTCAGCCTCGGCCTCCCTCGGCCGCACTCGTCGTTCTTCGCATGACCACCTGTCTCAGTTCCACTGTCGACTGCTGCTAGTTAGTTCAGTATCCAGTTGTTCGCTTTGTTCACTGCGCTCGCCCACTTTACATGTGTTCCAAACTGTTCTTGCACTTGGTTCTGGCTATTCAGCATCCACGAGTGGTAATAAAAAAATATTTTATAGTTACGTAAATTACATAAAAATTACGTCGTATCTAATAGGTACGACTTTTCAGGTAACAAAAGGGCATATCAGCTCACTTCATTATATCGATGAACAGCACAAGACATACTTATAACAAGACAAGTTTTTTTGTTATTCATATATTTTTTGGTTTCATCGACTTGATTTAGGAACTAACTTTCAATAATTTGCTTAATTTTTAGTGTAAGAAAATTCATATAAAACGATTTTCGTGTATCTTCCACATACGAAACATTATATTTAGGAAGGTTCTTATTACTTGTATGCTCGGTTGTTTCCAATTAGCATTATCTGCTAATTTGGTTTCTTTGGGAAAAAAGTTGGTTGTGGGTTATTTTGGCTCAGTAGGAAAAAAGACAAAGACAAAGACAAAGACAAAGATTGCCTTAAAATCGTATTTACTTATTATCTCAGAAACATTTGTTCAGAAGGAGCTTTCAAACCAAAACTGTATTATTGCGAACTTAATTATTATTATTGCTGCTGCATTAACTTTAATAATGCAACATAAAAACCTACTTTTCACTAAGCATGTGATGCAAGTGTGATGAGAAAACCATATTTTACTTTATGCTTCCATAATGTCTCTACTTCGCCTGCGAACTCAGAGACAACGTGAAGTATATATAGGGTGTAAACGATTATTGTTTACAAGTAGCATAGCGGTGTAGTGGAATTTTACACGAGACACTTGTGGACTATTAAGCTGGGAAACAGCCACCAACAGGATTACAAGACTACATGAGCTACAGCCCATGCGCGTCGCGTGAGATTTTCATGTTCTCTTCTCCAGCTCTCTGCACATCGTCATCGATTGTTTCGTAATTGTTGCTTGCATTAGCTTGTTATTTCTTCACTGCCTAATTATTACGTTTGTCTGTTTGTTATATCTGCTCGTAATGGGCAACAAATCGTCCGTAATTGGCGAGCAGTTTGTCCTCGGGGCCCGTTTTTCGTGAGCCACTCCATATTATTTCCCTGAGATCAGCCACACAAGGCTACAGTTGGCTAAACGAGAGGTTCTGCAGAATCACAGAAATTACTTCTAAAAGCGTGTAAGAATTCTGTAATGAATAAAAAGTCTATACTCCAGGGGGGGGGGGGGGTCAAGTGCCCCCTCTTGGTGCCCTCCGTCCTTCCGTCACCTACACTACTAGTTTTCAGTTTTTCATGAGAACCATATTCCAAGCACAAATGAACGGTGAACGAGTAAAAATGAACGGTTCTCAAAAAAGGACGATCAGCAGTGAACTAGTTCCCAAGGATGAACGGGTTTGCCCATCTCTTGTAAGTGCCCCTGTAACATATTTGAAGCACATCAAAATCCGTGATTTACAGTATGGAGGGTTCCGTTGTCAGTATGAACTGAGCCACTTCCTCGCAGGTACAAAACGCCTGCCCTGACGAGTGGACGAGAACTTTGTCCTGTAGCCGCCACAGCTCGGCTACTGGTCGCGCCCTGTAAACTCCGCTACAGACGATGTCCGGTGGAGCTGGGATCAGAACGGACGGACGGCGATATAAATAAAAACCCCGCGGCGTGCTGCGGCCGGCCTCGTAATTAAACAGGCTGCGGGCGGATCCAATTAGAGGCGTCACGGCTGCCGTGCAGAGCGGGGGCGGGGGGAGGGGGGCAGAGGGGAGCGGATAGGGCGCGACGCTGGACAGGGGACTGTCAAGTCCGCCGGCTGCTGACGGGGGCGGCCAAACACTTGCTCTGGCGCACGGCGCCTCTGGGGACAAACTCCCTCTGGAAAACAAAAAGTTGCTCTCTGCCCGTGGAGGGAAGCGATTGACATGTGCTGCGTGCTACACAATTCGTTTCGTTTCTAATTATCGTACTAGTCACGGTGAGCTGCTCGAGCGTTTGGGATCCCTATCAGGTCGGATTGAGGGAGGACATAGAGGCAATTCAGAGGCGGGCTGCTAGATTAGTTACTGGTAGGTTTGATCATCACGCGAGTGTTACGGAAATTCTTCAGGAACACGGGTGGGAGTCTCTGGAGGAAAGGAGGCGTTCTTTTCGTGAATCGCTACTGTGGAAATTTAGAGAACCAGCATTTGAGGCTGACTGCCGTACAGTTTTACTACCGCCAACGCATATTTCGAGGAGAGAGCACCAAGATAAGATAAGAGAGGTTAGGCTCGTACAGAGGCATATAGGCAGTCATTTTTCCCTCGTTCTGTTTGGGAGTGGAACAGGGAGAGAAGATGCTAGTTATGGTACGAGGTACCCTCCGCCACGCACCGTATGGTGGATTGCGGAGTATGTATGTAGATGTAGATGTAGAAGCACACCATACGCCCCCCCCCCAAAAAAAAAAAATTCCAATCTTCCGATAGTACAGGGTGACGGTTAATTGATGACCACATCTGTACTGAAAACTACATTGAGGTGACAAGGTGATGGGATGCCCTTATTACTGCAGGAACTCGACGTAAAGTGGACTCAACAAGCTGCTGGTAGTCCCTTGCTGAAACACTGAGCTATGCTGCCTCCATATCTGTCCATTATTTCGGAAGTGTTGCCGGTGCTCGATGTTGTGCACGAGTTGACCTTTCGATTGTACCCCATAAAAGTTTTATGGGATGCATATCCGATGATATGGGTGGCCAAATCGCTAGCACGATTTCACCAGAATGTTCTTCAAACCAATCACGAACCGTTGTGGCCTGGTGACACGGCGCATTGACATCCACAAAAGTACCGTCGTTGTTTGGGTATTTGAAGTCCATGAAGGACTGCAAATGGTCACCAAGTAGCCGAAAATAATCATTTCCAGTCGCCGACCCGTTCAGGTGGACCAGACAAATCGGTCCACTCCATCTAAACAGAGCCCACACCATTATGGACCCACCAGCAGCTTGTTGACAACTAGGGCCGTTGGCTTTGTGAGTTTTGCGCCACACTTTAGCCTTACCATCTGCTCTTACCAACTGAAATCCAGACTCATCCGGCCAGGTCACGGTTTTCCAGTCGTGGAGCATCCAACCGATATGGTCACGAGCCAAGGAGAGGTGCTGTTACCAAAGGCACTCGCGTCGGTCGTTTGCTCCCATACCCATTAACGCCAAAATTTGGCACAGTGTCCCAACAGAAATGCTCGTCGTACGTTCCAAATTAATTTCTGTGGTTATTTCGCGCAGGTTTGCTTGTTCTGACAACTCTATGCAAACACCGCTGCCCTTGCTCCTTAACGGAGGCCGTCGGCCACGGTGCTGTCTGTGAAGAGAAGTAATGCCTGAAATCTGGTATTCTCGCCACATTCTTGACACTGTGGATCTCGGACTACTGATTTCTCTAACGATTTTCGAATTGGAATGTCCGATGCTTCTAGCTCCAACTACCATTTTGTGTTCAGAGTCTGTGACTTCCTGTCATGCAGCCATAATCAAATACACTCCTGGAAACTGAAAAAAGAACACCGTGAATTCATTGTCCCAGGAAGGGGAAACTTTATTGACACATTCCTGGGGTCAGATACATCACATGATCACACTGACAGAACCACACGCACATAGACACAGGCAACAGAGCATGCACAATGTCGGCACTAGTACAGTGTATATCCACCTTTCGCAGCAATGCAGGCTGCTATTCTCCCATGGAGACGATCGTAGAAATGCTGGATGTAGTCCTGTGGAACGGCTTGCCATGCCATTCCCACCTGGCGCCTCAGTTGGACCAGCGTACGTGCTGGACGTGCAGACAGCGTGAGACGACGCTTCAGCCAGTCCCAAACATGCTCAGTGGGGGACAGATCCGGAGATCTTGCTGGCCAGGGTAGTTTACTTACACCTTCTAGAGCACGTTGGGTGGCACGGGATACATGCGGACGGGCATTGTCCTGTTGGAACAGCAAGTTCCCTTGCCGGTCTAGGAATGGTGGAACGATGGGTTCGATGACGGTTTGGATGTACCGTGCACTATTCAGTGTCCCCTCGACAATCACCAGAGGTGTACGGCCAGTGTAGGAGATCGCTCCCCACACCATGATGCCGGGTGTTGGCCCTGTGCGCCTCGGTCGTATGCAGTCCTGATTGTGGCGCTCACCTGCACGGCGCCAAACACGCATACGACCATCATTGGCACCAAGGCAGAAGCGACTCTCATCGCAGAAGACGACACGTCTCCATTCGTCCCTCCATTCACGCCTGTCGCGACACCACTGGAGGCGGGCTGCACGATGTTGGGGCGTGAGCGGAAGACGGCCTAACGGTGTGCGGGACCGTAGCCCAGCTTCATGGAGACGGTTGCGAATGGTCCTCGCCGATACCCCAGGAGCAACAGTGTCCCTAATTTGCTGGGAAGTGGCGGTGCGGTCCCCTACGGCACTGCGTAGGATCCTACGGTCTTGGCGTGCATCCGTGCGTCACTGCGGTCCGGTCCCAGGTCGACGGGCACGTGCACCTTCCGCCGACCACTGGCGACAACATCGATGTACTGTGGAGACCTCACGCCCCACGTGTTGAGCAATTCGGCGGTACGTCCACCCGGCCTCCCGCATGCCCACTGTACGCCCTCGCTCAAAGTCCGTCAACTGCACATACGGTTCACGTCGCGGCATGCTACCAGTGTTAAAGACTGCGATGGAGCTCCGTACGCCACGGCAAACTGGCTGACACTGACGGCGGCGGTGCACAAATGCTGTGCAGCTAGCGCCATTCGACGGCCAACACCGCGGTTCCTGGTGTGTCCGCTGTGCCGTGCGTGTGATCATTGCTTGTACAGCCCTCTCGCAGTGTCCGGAGCAAGTATGGTGGGTCTGACACACCGGTGTCAATGTGTTCTTTTTTCCATTTCCAGGAGTGTAGTTCAAATGGCTCTGAGCACTATTGGACTTAACAGCAGAGGTCACCAATCCCCTAGAACTTAGAACTACTTAAACCTAACTAACCTAAGGACATCACACACAACCATGCCGAGGCAGGATTCGAACCTCCGACCGTAGTAGAATCAGCGGGGTTCCAGACTGAAGCGCCAAGAAACGCTCGGCTACAACGGCCGGCAGCCATAATCACCTGAGTGCAAATGACAGCTCCACCAACGCACTGTTCTAATACCTTGAATACATGATACTACCGCCATCTGTATATGTACAAACAGCCATCCCATGAGTTTTGTCACCTGAGTGTATGTGGTAGTAGAGTGCCAGATAAACAAAGTGAAGCACCCAGATGATATGTCGCATGTGAATGAACACGTACATGCGACCGATTGTTATGCAAATCATTAGAGTTGGATTTACAGGTAGTCATGTGAGACAAGGTTATCAGCGCCTGTCAGGGTTTGAATGGGGTCTCGTTGTGGGTCTGCATTTGGCCAGCTGTTCGAGTGGCACAGTATTCAGATTTGTGGGGCGTTTGGATTGTTGAAATGGCTCTGAGCACTATGCGACTCAACTGCTGTGGCCATTAGTCTCCTAGAACTTAGAACTACTTGAACCTAACTAACATCCATGCCCGAGGCAGGATTCGAACCTGCGACCGTAGCAGTCGCACGGTTCCGGACTGCGCGCCTAGAACCGCGAGACCACCGCGGCCGGCGCGTTTGGATGTGACTGGGGCCTTAGTTGGGACTGGATGGGAACGTGAGGGCAGGCATATTCGTCGCCAAGGTGCTGGTGGATCACGTCTGCCCGCCAGACTAGAGGATCATTGGATGTTGCACCAAGCACATCGTAATCCCTGCACATCCTCACATGCCATCTGCAGACGGGTAATTGACTGCGTGTAACATAATGAGTCATCCCACACCGTTGATCAGACACTAGCAGCGGCAGGAATAGGACATTACAGTGCCTGGTGTAGACTGCTGTTGATACAACATAAACGGCTGCATTTGGAGTGATGCTGCGACCAGGAAGCATGGAACATTGATGGGCGTCGCATTGTGTGTTCAGTGAGGAACCGCAGTTCTGCACTTCCCCTGGATGATCAGTGTGGGTGAATATGACGCTGACCTGCGAGTGCTCTCTTCATCCAAAGTTTTTGATAGGCCCAGTGGTGATACTCCTGGCTTCATGGTGTGGGGAGCCATTGGGTATGACTTCAGGTCATAGCTGGTAGTGACTGAGTGAACTCAAACGGCACAGCCGTACACCATGGACATCAAAATGGTTCAAATGGCTCTGAGCACTATGGGACTTAATATGTGAGGTCATCAGTCCCCTCAAACTTATAACTACATAAACCTAATTAACATAAGTACATCACACACATCCATGCCCGAGGCAGGATTTGAACCTGCGACCATAGCAGTCGCGTGGTTCCAAACTGATGTGCCCAGGACCACTCGGCCACACTGGCTGGCACCATGGGCATCCTGTATCTGAATGTGTTAACCTCTGATGTGCTGCTATCATCCCAGTTTTCAAACCAATGGAGGTAGTGCACGTTGGACTCGCATTCAGAAGTATGAACAGTGTCCAATCTTCCTGATTTCGGCTTTCTGTAAATTGCTCCAGGAAATTGCTGGGGTAGTTCCTTTATAATGACCACTTTCCTTCCCCAACTTTGAATCTTTGTAAGCTTGTGCTTCAGCTCTAATGACATCAATTTCGATGGGACATCAAACCCCAATTTTCCTTCCTTTCATATTTGCACAGGATAACGCTCCTCTACAGATGGCACATGACACTGTCAACTGTGTGCATGATGTTGAGATATTCCTGTAGCCAGCAAGATTCCCAGTTCTGTCCGCAATAGAGTATGTAATGAGATTAGCTCAAACATCAACTCTGGCTCAGTGCCAGTATCCATCATTTCAAGGACCTGTGGCAGTAGTGGCGTGTCAGCTTGCCTCATGAACAGATATAGTGAACCAGGCCAGAACAGGTGCAACGCCATGCCGACAAATAGACTCACAGTGCGAAGTTGTTTGTAAATTTGACTCAAAATTGTTGTCACTAAAATAAGATAATATACTCTCCCAACTAGCACCTGCCAGGTTAGCCGAGAGCGCTAATGCATTGATTCCTGGACTCGGGTAGGCGCGCCGTGCACTGGATAGAATCCGCCCGGCGGACTAACGGCGAGGGCCAGTGTCCCGGCCAGCCTGGATGTGGTTTTTAGGCGCTTTTCCACATCCCAGTTGGTGAATACTGGGCTGGTCCCCATTTCTCACCTCAGTTATACGACTCGCAGACATTTGAAATGTTAGCACTATTTCATGGCTTACACTAGACGCAGACAACTGGGGTACACTGCTTCCATTGTGGAGGTTACGGGGTGGCGACAGGTAAGGCATCTGGCCACCTTCTGATGCTAACATTGCCAAATCCATTGTAACAGGGCCGACCCAGCGTTGACGTGGGACAAGGGCCAATTAATGAAATTTCATTTCGTTTCCCCCTCTCGTCATTATACTGTTGCTCCCCCTCTAACTGGCTGGATGGTTCAGATCAAAGATAGGACGTCAGGGGCACACCAGCTGCAATATGACCATGCCTAGTAAAGCAGCTTCCTTCTTATCCTGCAGTTGAAGTATTACCCATGTGCCCATGTGCCTTGTACTTCCCAGAATTCTCCCAACCTAGCGGATTATAATGTCCGACTTTCTACAATAGTCTGCCACAGTCGTTTCTGTTTAGATGTCCAATCCATTTTCTTCTGATATAACTTCTTACATTAAATGTGTTTAATTATTTCCAAATGTCGATGTTTGCTACTCTGTCTACTCTAACACATCCTTTCCCTACCCTTGGAACTCTCTTTTCAGCAACCTGCATTTCACTTCCTAGACGTCTGTAAATGACCAAAGACTCACTTCCACAGAGTAATGTTGCAACGACTGTTACTTTATAAAACATCATCTGTGCTACTTTTTGTATCTACACTCTAAAGTATTAGTTTATTCTACCACATATGTTTCTAATTTTTCCACTTTCTTGTCCATATCTTTGTTACAGCTGTATATCATATCATGTCGCAGATAGTTAAAATGACCACCTTTATGCTAGAGTATCTTTCACCACTGTCTTCCTTGTTGTGAGATTTAGTTCTGTAAGTTCAAGTTTTCTTTGACGGTGTACCCCAGTTGACTAATTAAAAATCTAGATGGGCTGAGGTGTTAACTGAGGTTTGTGATAGGGAGGGCAATGGACTAGAGTAATCGGTGCAGATGCCTGAGACACAATGTTAGGGAGGTGTAGGGGATAACACATCTGCCTAATGAACAGGAGATCCCAGTTCAAGTGCCAACCATGGTACAGATTTTGATTTAGTCTTTCAGCTTCTGTTCTTATCGAAGTACACATATTACTTCTGTGAATAAGTTCATAGCGTTTTTCGATAAGTTTAATAACTACAACAGATATACGTAATAGAGACTTTAGCCACCAATAATGTACCCTCCTTCACTACCTATAACAGTCTGCCAGCTTTTCGATTACGCGACTGTAGAAATCACGTTGTTTTGAAGCGAAGAGCTCGTTGACCCATGTTTAGAGCACACTGTCGTCTGGTAAGGAAATTTCTAGAAGGCTGCTCGATAGAGAGCGAAAAAGGTAAAAAATCTGAGGGCGTAGGATCAGGTGAATAAGATGGGTGCGGAACGGCTTCCCAATTCAGCACCTGTCTTCCTGCTCGTTCTCCTTGGATTGCGTCGGCAAGACATCGCTGTTGTTAGCAACATGAATATTTCTTTCGTGAATGCGCGCAGGTTTTTGTAGGGGGGAGATGGTGCTTTCTTGGGCCTCAGTCATTCCTTTCTTTCCCTTATGTAAGTATAAAGACACCATTTCAAGTTACAAGTAACGATATAGGACAGGAACGGCTGATGTTGTTCACGAGCTAACTGATGAGGAGCAAGCGGATATGCATACACACTGTTCAGCCAGAACATTATGACCGCCTACCTAATAGCCGGTATGTCCACATTTGGCAGAGATAACAGCGCCGACGCGTCGCGGCACGGAACCAGTCAGGCCTACATAGGCAGCTGGAGGGTGTCGCCACAAAGACACCTAATTCACGTAAATTCCGGGGAGGGATGCTAATCACGTCCCATAAGTATTCTATCTGGTTCAAATCTTGCGAGTTGGGGGGCAAGCACATCAGTAGGATCTCGCCACTGCATCTCTCGAACCGCTTCATCACACTCCTTGCTTTGTGACATGGCGCATTATCTCGTTGAAAATTGCCGCTGCCGTCGGGAAACATGAGCGTCATGAAGGTGTGTTCAAATGGTTCTGAGCACTATGGGACTCAACATCTGAGGTCATCAGTCCCCTAGACTTAGAACTACTTAAACCTAACTAACCTAAGGACATCACACACGTCCATGCTCGAGGCAGGATTCGAACCTGCGACCGTAGCAGCAGCGCGGTTCCGGACTGAAGCGCCTAGAAACGCTCGGCCACAGCGGCCGGCCTCTCGAGCGTCGCTAAGCACTGAGTACAGAAATCAGTGGCTTGACCCCCATTACTTTTAACTCCCTTCACACACTCTTTGCCTGTATTTAGGATCTCACAAGTGGTTACTCCCGCTGACTCCATGCGACACTTTATAACTACCTTCTTCAATGATCGACGGTCCCTGTCAGTAGACGAGGTCTGCTTGCTGATGGTTTAGCTGTGGCTGTTGCTTCGCGTTTCCGCTTCACAGTCACATCATCAGCCGTCGACTTGGGAAGCTCTAGAAGGGTTGAAATGTCCTTAATGCACTAGATACTTTGGTTCGAAAAATGGTTCAAATGGCTCTGAGCACTATTGGACTTATGATCTCAGGTCATCAGTCCCCTAGAACTTAGAACTACTTAAACCTAAGTAACCTAAGGACATGACACACATCCATGCCCGAGGCAGGATTCGAACCTGCGACCGTAGCGGTCGCGCGGTTCCAGATGACATAGTTTGGTGATCTCCAACTTCAGCGAACATGCAAAGTGTAAGAAAAAATGTAATATTGCACTGCAGATATTGTTAAGTTCGACCTGTAAGTATCTAGATCAAACATTATTTATATTTTTATTGTGAGAAAAAAATGTTATGCGGAAGAAACTGACATGAAAATGTTTATTTAAGTACATTTTTGCGTCAAAATATCGATGTTTTAAAAATGGGCTGCCATATAATTTGCTTATCATAGAAAAAAAATACCAGGTTTTTATATCTGCGAACGAACTACATGACCACGCAGAAATCGTTTCGCTAATGAGATGCACAAGATATGCCTCTAAATTGTAATTCTTGTCTGCCTCCCAGAATCTTTACGTTTTTCATTATCTACACACCCTCTCTCCGGCTATCAAACCACTTGAAACGTATACACATTTAGGATATGATGCTAAATCCTGTGGGACAGTTATTCCCTGAAATTGCTTTCAACCGAATTACACACATGATATGAGTAAATCTGAGTAAATGATTATCCAAGAACTTGATTCCAATGGACAAAAATTCCATCGAAATGTTATCAGCGTCGATTGCATTTTGACTTGTCCGGGTATCGAATTTGATCAAACTGTTCTTCATACAGTTGGAGTTACCTATCAATATCTACCTTAAGGCATTTTCATATACGACCTTCGTCTCCTTAAATATCTTACACAATACAATTACTACGAAAATACACGTTATTTTATATCAGCTCTATTCTGGCCTTATTTTGTAAACATGTCTGACTTATTTCGTTTTGGACAGTTGACAACACTGATCAGTTATAAAAATGACTTCAATGAAGTAGAGTTGTTCGGCCTTCGTAGAAAAGAAGCAGGTCATTAAGTCCCTCGAATGTGGAGTGAAATAAAAGAAAGAAACTACACTCCTGGAAATGGAAAAAAGAACACATTGACACCGGTGTGTCAGACCCACCATACTTGCTCCGGACACTGCGAGAGGGTTGTACAAGCAATGATCACACGCACGGCACAGCGGACACACCAGGAACCGCGGTGTTGGCCGTCGAATGGCGCTAGCTGCGCAGCATTTGTGCACCGCCGCCGTCAGTGTCAGCCAGTTAACCCTGGCATACGGAGCTCCATCGCAGTCTTTAACACTGGTAGCATGCCGCGACAGCGTGGACGTGAACCCGATGTGCAGTTGACGGACTTTGAGCGAGGGCGTATAGTGGGCATGCGGGAGGCCGGGTGGACGTACCGCCGAATTGCTCAACACGTGGGGCGTGAGGTCTCCACAGTACATCGATGTTGTCGCCAGTGGTCGGCGGAAGGTGCACGTGCCCGTCGACCTGGGACCGGACCGCAGCGACGCACGGATGCACGCCAAGACCGTAGGATCCTACGCAGTGCCGTAGGGGACCGCACCGCCACTTCCCAGCAAATTAGGGACACTGTTGCTCCTGGGGTATCGGCGAGAACCATTCGCAACCGTCTCCATGAAGCTGGGCTACGGTCCCGCACACCGTTAGGCCGTCTTCCGCTCACGCCCCAACATCGTGCAGCCCGCCTCCAGTGGTGTCGCGACAGGCGTGAATGGAGGGACGAATGGAGACGTGTAGTCTCCAGCGATGAGAGTCGCTTCTGCCTTGGTGCCAATGATGGTCGTATGCGTGTTTGGCGCCGTGCAGGTGAGCGCCACAATCAGGAATGCATACAACCGAGGCACACAGGGCCAACACCCGGCATCATGGTGTGGGGAGCGATCTCCTACACTGGCCGTACACCTCTGGTGATGGTCGAGGGGACACTGAATAGTGCACAGTACATCCAAACCGTCATCGAACCCATCGTTCTACCATTCCTAGACCGGCAAGGGACTTGCTGTTCCAACAGGACAATGCACGTCCGCATGTATCCCGTGCCACCCAACGTGCTCTAGAAGGTGTAAGTCAACTACTCTGGCCAGCAAGATCTCCGGATCTGTCCCCCATTGAGCATGTTTGGGACTGGATGAAGCGTCGTCTCACGCGGTCTGCACGTCCAGCACGAACGCTGGTCCAACTGAGGCGCCAGGTGGAAATGGAATGGCAAGCCGTTCCACAGGACTACATCCAGCATCTCTACGATCTTCTCCATGGGAGAATAGCAGCCTGCATTGCTGCGAAAGGTGGATATACACTGTACTAGTGCCGACATTGTGAATGCTCTGTTGCCTGTGTCTATGTGCCTGTGGTTCTGTCAGTGTGATCATGTGATGTATCTGACCGCAGGAATGTGTCAATAAAGTTTCCCCTTCCCGGGACAATGAATTCACGGTGTTTTTATTTCAATTTCCAGGAGTGTAGATGAATAGGAAATCTTCAGGATTCCGATATCCACGCTGTCGACAAGTTGGGAGCAGAGAGAGAAGATTGCTGAGAATGTAAAGTATAAAAGGAGGAAGCGAACTGGACGAGTTCGCACACTTTCTGCTATTACCAAATTGAAGGTCCCGAGTTCGAGTCTCGGTCGGGCACACAGTTTTAATCTGCCAGGAAGTTTCATATCAGAGCACACTCCGCTACAGAGTGAAAATCTCATTCTGGAAACATCCCCTAGGCTGTGGCTAAGCCATGTCTCTGCAATATCCTTTCTTTCAGGAGTGCTAGTTCTGCAACGTTCGCAGGAGAGCTTCTGTAAAGTTTGGAAGGTAGGAGACGGATACTGGCAGAAGTAAAGCTGTGAGTACCGGGCGTGAGTCGTGCTTCGGTAGCTCAGTTGGTAGAGCACTTGCCCGCGAAAGGCAAAGGTCCCGATTTCTAGTCTCGGTCGGGTACACAGTTTTAATCTGCCAGGAAGTTTCATATCAGAGCACACTGCGCTGCAGAGTGAAAATCTCATTCTGGAAACATCCCCCCCGCTGTGGCTTAGCCATCTCTCTGCAGTATCCTTTCTTTCAGGAGTGCTAGTTCTGCAAGGTTCGCAGAAGAGATACTGGCAGAAGTAAAGCTGTGAGTACCTGGCGTCAGTCGTGCTTGGGTAGCTCAGATGGTAGAGCACTAGCCTGCGAAAGGCAAAGGTCCCGAATTCGAGTCTCGGTCGGGCACACAGTTTTAATCTGCCAGGAAGTTTCATATCAGAGCACACTCCGCTACAGAGTGAAAATCTCATTCTGGAAACATCCCCTAGGCTGTGGCTAAGCCATGTCTCTGCAATATCCTTTCTTTCAGGAGTGCTAGTTCTGCAACGTTCGCAGGAGAGCTTCTGTAAAGTTTGGAAGGTAGGAGACGGATACTGGCAGAAGTAAAGCTGTGAGTACCGGGCGTGAGTCGTGCTTCGGTAGCTCAGTTGGTAGAGCACTTGCCCGCGAAAGGCAAAGGTCCCGATTTCTAGTCTCGGTCGGGTACACAGTTTTAATCTGCCAGGAAGTTTCATATCAGAGCACACTGCGCTGCAGAGTGAAAATCTCATTCTGGAAACATCCCCCCCGCTGTGGCTTAGCCATCTCTCTGCAGTATCCTTTCTTTCAGGAGTGCTAGTTCTGCAAGGTTCGCAGAAGAGATACTGGCAGAAGTAAAGCTGTGAGTACCTGGCGTCAGTCGTGCTTGGGTAGCTCAGATGGTAGAGCACTAGCCTGCGAAAGGCAAAGGTCCCGAATTCGAGTCTCGGTCGGGCACACAGTTTTAATCTGCCAGGAAGTTTCATATCAGAGCACACTCCGCTACAGAGTGAAAATCTCATTCTGGAAACATCCCCTAGGCTGTGGCTAAGCCATGTCTCTGCAATATCCTTTCTTTCAGGAGTGCTAGTTCTGCAACGTTCGCAGGAGAGCTTCTGTAAAGTTTGGAAGGTAGGAGACGAGATACTGGCAGAAGTAAAGCTGTGAGTACCGGACGTGAGCCGTGCTTCGGTAGCTCAGTTGGTAGAGCACTTGCCCGCGAAAGGCAAAGGTCCCGATTTCTAGTCTCGGTCGGGTACACAGTTTTAATCTGCCAGGAAGTTTCATATCAGAGCACACTGCGCTGCAGAGTGAAAATCTCATTCTGGAAACATCCCCCCCGCTGTGGCTTAGCCATCTCTCTCCGGTATCCTTTCTTTCAGGAGTGTTAGTTCTGCAAGGTTCGCAGAAGAGATACTGGCAGAAGTAAAGCTGTGAGTACCTGGCGTCAGTCGTGCTTGGGTAGCTCAGATGGTAGAGCACTAGCCTGCGAAAGGCAAAGGTCCCGAATTCGAGTCTCGGTCGGGCACACAGTTTTAATCTGCCAGGAAGTTTCATATCAGAGCACACTCCGCTACAGAGTGAAAATCTCATTCTGGAAACATCCCCTAGGCTGTGGCTAAGCCATGTCTCTGCAATATCCTTTCTTTCAGGAGTGCTAGTTCTGCAACGTTCGCAGGAGAGCTTCTGTAAAGTATGGAAGGTAGGAGACGGATACTGGCAGAAGTAAAGCTGTGAGTACCGGGCGTGAGTCGTGCTTCGGTAGCTCAGTTGGTAGAGCACTTGCCCGCGAAAGGCAAAGGTCCCGAGTTCGAGTCTCGGTCGGGTACACAGTTTTAATCTGCCAGGAAGTTTCATATCAGAGCACACTGCGCTGCAGAGTGAAAATCTCATTCTGGAAACATCCCCCCCGCTGTGGCTTAGCCATCTCTCAGCAGTATCCTTTCTTTCAGGAGTGCTAGTTCTGCAAGGTTCGCAGAAGAGATACTGGCAGAAGTAAAGCTGTGTGTACCTGGCGTCAGTCGTGCTTGGGTAGCTCAGATGGTAGAGCACTAGCCTGCGAAAGGCAAAGGTCCCGAATTCGAGTCTCGGTCGGGCACACAGTTTTAATCTGCCAGGAAGTTTCATATCAGAGCACACTCCGCTACAGAGTGAAAATCTCATTCTGGAAACATCCCCGAGGCTGTGGCTAAGCCATGTCTCTGCAATATCCTTTCTTTCAGGAGTGCTAGTTCTGCAACGTTCGCAGGAGAGCTTCTGTAAAGTTTGGAAGGTAGGAGACGGATACTGGCAGAAGTAAAGCTGTGAGTAACGGGCGTGAGTCGTGCTTCGGTAGCTCAGTTGGTAGAGCACTTGCCCGCGAAAGGCAAAGGTCCCGAATTCGAGTCTCGGTCGGGTACACAGTTTTAATCTGCCAGGAAGTTTCATATCAGAGCACACTGCGCTGCAGAGTGAAAATCTCATTCTGGAAACATCCCCCCCGCTGTGGCTTAGCCATCTCT
The DNA here is from genome assembly GCF_023897955.1 of Schistocerca gregaria. NCBI lineage: Eukaryota > Metazoa > Arthropoda > Insecta > Orthoptera > Acrididae > Schistocerca > Schistocerca gregaria. The sequence continues at coordinate 70,830,371 of NC_064929.1, forward strand.
CTGCAGTATCCTTTCTTTCAGGAGTGCTAGTTCTGCAAGGTTCGCAGAAGAGATACTGGCAGAAGTAAAGCTGTGAGTACCTGGCGTCAGTCGTGTGCTTGGGTAGCTCAGATGGTAGAGCACTAGCCTGCGAAAGGCAAAGGTCCCGAATTCGAGTCTCGGTCGAGCACACAGTTTTAATCTGCCAGGAAGTTTCATATCAGCGCACACTCCGCTGCAGAGTGAAAATCCCATTCTGGAAACATCTCCCAGGCTGTGGGTAAGCCATATCTCCGCTATATCCTTTCTTTCAGGAGTGCCAGTTCTGCAAGGTTCGCAGGAGAGCTTGTGTAAAGTTTGGAAGGTAGGAGACGAGGTACTGGCAGAAGTAAAGCTGTGAGTACCGGGCGTGAGCCGTGCTTCGGTAGCTCAGTTGGTAGAGCACTTGCCCGCGAAAGGCAAAGGTCCCGATTTCTAGTCTCGGTCGGGTACACAGTTTTAATCTGCCAGGAAGTTTCATATCAGAGCACACTGCGCTGCAGAGTGAAAATCTCATTCTGGAAACATCCCCCCCGCTGTGGCTTAGCCATCTCTCTGCATTATCCTTTCTTTCAGGAGTGCTAGTTCTGCAAGGTTCGCAGAAGAGATACTGGCAGAAGTAAAGCTGTGAGTACCTGGCGTCAGTCGTACTTGGGTAGCTCAGATGGTAGAGCACTAGCCTGCGAAAGGCAAAGGTCCCGAATTCGAGTCTCGGTCGGGCACACAGTTTTAATCTGCCAGGAAGTTTCATATCAGAGCACACTCCGCTACAGAGTGAAAATCTCATTCTGGAAACATCCCCTAGGCTGTGGCTAAGCCATGTCTCTGCAATATCCTTTCTTTCAGGAGTGCTAGTTCTGCAACGTTCGCAGGAGAGCTTCTGTAAAGTTTGGAAGGTAGGAGACGGATACTGGCAGAAGTAAAGCTGTGAGTACCGGGCGTGAGTCGTGCTTCGGTAGCTCAGTTGGTAGAGCACTTGCCCGCGAAAGGCAAAGGTCCCGAGTTCGAGTCTCGGTCGGGTACACAGTTTTAATCTGCCAGGAAGTTTCATATCAGAGCACACTGCGCTGCAGAGTGAAAATCTCATTCTGGAAACATCCCCCCCGCTGTGGCTTAGCCATCTCTCTGCAGTATCCTTTCTTTCAGGAGTGCTAGTTCTGCAAGGTTCGCAGAAGAGATACTGGCAGAAGTAAAGCTGTGAGTACCTGGCGTCAGTCGTGCTTGGGTAGCTCAGATGGTAGAGCACTAGCCTGCGAAAGGCAAAGGTCCCGAATTCGAGTCTCGGTCGGGCACACAGTTTTAATCTGCCAGGAAGTTTCATATCAGAGCACACTCCGCTACAGAGTGAAAATCTCATTCTGGAAACATCCCCTAGGCTGTGGCTAAGCCATGTCTCTGCAATATCCTTTCTTTCAGGAGTGCTAGTTCTGCAACGTTCGCAGGAGAGCTTCTGTAAAGTTTGGAAGGTAGGAGACGGATACTGGCAGAAGTAAAGCTGTGAGTACCGGGCGTGAGTCGTGCTTCGGTAGCTCAGTTGGTAGAGCACTTGCCCGCGAAAGGCAAAGGTCCCGAGTTCGAGTCTCGGTCGGGTACACAGTTTTAATCTGCCAGGAAGTTTCATATCAGAGCACACTGCGCTGCAGAGTGAAAATCTCATTCTGGAAACATCCCCCCCGCTGTGGCTTAGCCATCTCTCTGCAGTATCCTTTCTTTCAGGAGTGCTAGTTCTGCAAGGTTCGCAGAAGAGATACTGGCAGAAGTAAAGCTGTGAGTACCTGGCGTCAGTCGTGTGCTTGGGTAGCTCAGATGGTAGAGCACTAGCCTGCGAAAGGCAAAGGTCCCGAATTCGAGTCTCGGTCGGGCACACAGTTTTAATCTGCCAGGAAGTTTCATATCAGCGCACACTCCGCTGCAGAGTGAAAATCCCATTCTGGAAACATCTCCCAGGCTGTGGGTAAGCCATATCTCCGCTATATCCTTTCTTTCAGGAGTGCCAGTTCTGCAAGGTTCGCAGGAGAGCTTGTGTAAAGTTTGGAAGGTAGGAGACGAGGTACTGGCAGAAGTAAAGCTGTGAGTACCGGACGTGAGCCGTGCTTCGGTAGCTCAGTTGGTAGAGCACTTGCCCGCGAAAGGCAAAGGTCCCAAGTTCAAGTCTCGGTCGGGCACACAGTTTTAATCTGCCAGGAAGTTTCAACCTGTCTAATGTTAGCCTATTATACAGCATCAGTTTTCAAAGTTACCTATTCTCTTCCAGCCTGAATTACTTATCGCCCACGTTTCATTGACGTACAAGGCTACTCTCGAGACGAATACCTTCAAAAAAGACTTCATAATGCTATAATACTTAAAATTAAAGCAGGTGTTGAAAGGAGTCTACTGCGGCACACTTGTATGTGGCACGTGAATATGTATATTAATGCACATTAAAAAGAACTATGATTTTATAAATAATGTTTGTCTGTGATAGGCTTTATAATGAGGATCGCTGACTGTACACAATCAGAGCAAAAGATACTGCTTGTTGTCTGAGATTGTAGAGTTGAAGTAAGAGAGCGCTGGGCGCGCAGCCGTAGATAGCAGTCTGTGAGCGAAAGACGATGGAGTACGCAGTTTTTGTGGTCAACTGTGTGAAGCCACCAAGCGGTAGATTGATGTAGGTATGTCAATATTGTTGAAGATGGAAGCAGAAGTCTTGATGCAAGCAAGGTAAAGATATTAAATAATTATGATTTCTTTTTGCTTTGCCAGCGCGTTAGTATAGGTGAGTTGGCTGATAACTGTCAGTTGTTAAGTAACCCCATAATGTACATAAAGTGATTTGATACAAAATTAAATATTTCAGATTTTTAATGTTTCTAAGATGTGTTAACAGAGTTATGATGATTTGCGTTTAAGCTGGTTTAGTGAGCCGGCCGGAGTGGCCGAGCGGTTCTAGGCGCTTCGGTCTGGAACCGCGTGACCGCTACGGTCACAGGTTCGAATCCTGCCTCGGGCATGGATGTGTGTCATGTCCTTAGGTTAGTTAGGTTTAAGTAGTTCTAAGTTCTAGAGGATTGATGACCTCAGAAGTTAAGTCCCATACTGCTCAGAGCCATTTGGTTTAGTGAGGTTAGATAATACTTGCTGTTTAAATCTCATTGTTTGTGAATCAATTGTGACTAATGTAACTTCAATTGTCAGGTGTTTCTGAAAAGACAAACATATCTTTCAATATAATTTTGTTACAAAAACTCAGTGTTAGTAATTCACCATAACCAGTACCGCCTCCCGGTGCAGGTCATGTATCTTTTCAAAGAAGTTGGATTTTTCATTAATGTTTTCATTTATCAGCCAAAACATGACAACCAGCATTTTCACACCGCTGAGCCTGTAGCTAGCATATTTATATTTTTTGTGAGAGACCAGAACATATCGTGTTCCACCGTCGCTGCTTTAGATAGTTTCATTTATGTGCCAAGGCACTAAAGTTATCAGCACTGAACAGGGCCAGAGGGTTCAATGCCTAAGGGGCTGAATGTATTTTGCAGTGACTGTATTTCTTTATTGCTATTTGGAGTTGCATTGCCCAAACTGTGCGTATAAAGTTTTTGCTAACATTGACACGCACACCACGTGTTTACAAGACGCTACACGATAATTCGACATTTGTATCCATTACAAACACGCATTTATTAAGAAATGTATTTAAAGAGAGTTACATATTTGTTACGTCCACGGGAACTCATTAAGTAGCTCAAAGAATATTACACAAAGAACATTACACTTTCATCAAAGTATTACAAAAAAGATATGTAAAAGAACATTACAGTGTCAACAAAATTCCTTCTTTTCCGAAATGCTTTTCCTGGTATTGCCAGTCGGCATTTTATATCATCTGTACTTCGGGCAGGAGCAGTTGTTTTGTTGCCCAAACAGAAAAATCGATCTACTCCTTGTAGTGTGGCATTTACTGACCTCTTTCCCTCAGCATCTCCTGATGTAATTCGCTAGAGTCCCTTACCTTTGTCTTGCTTTTGTTGATGTTCATCTCATAATCTCTTTTCCTCAGTGCAACTCCTGTTCCACACCATTTACAGTCTACGACAGAATTACAGTGTAGTCGACAAACCGTAAAGTTTGTATTTCCTCCCAGTGAAATACTGTAACTCCTACTTTAAAAAGGCTATAAAATAGATGTAGGTTTGTATGCATACTTATAATTCGCACAAACGTATCCTCTGACTTCAAATGTCTGCACAATTCACCTGATGGAACTTTTATGCTCAACTTCGTACCGGCAACGGTACAGCTGTTTCATTACTTATGTCGCAATTGCATGTGAATGAACTTATTCCATAGCAATAAAGCCATCGGTTTTAAATGACGAGTAGTCTGATTTCACTCAGAAGGAGACCTGATAGCTCAATCAACAAAAGTACTAAGGAATGGTTTCATTCGAAAGAGCGAATTTATGTTTCAATGGACAGAAGAACTGACAGGCCGGTTTCGCATGAAAATGAAGAAGGGGTAATTCCGTCAAGTAGTCAAAAGTACGACTGCCTGAATCCGGTTCCGCCTGCTGGTGGGTTTCACTCAGAAGAGTGAAGAAGTAATTTACATATATACTCTGCAAATCACTGCGAAATTCATGCCAGATAGTACGCCCTACTGTACGAGTTATTAGGGCTTTTTCTCGTTCCATTCACGTATGGAGCACGGAAAGAATGTTTGTTCAAACGCCTCTGTGCGTGCTGTAATTAAACCAGCCTTGTCTTCAAGATCCCTATGTGAGAGTTATGTAGGGAGTTGTAGTATATCCCTAGAGCAATCATCTAGAGCCGGTTCTTGAAACATTGTAAGTAGCCTTTCTCAGGACAGTTTACGTCTGTCTTCACAATTAGCCAGTTCAGTTCCTTCAGTATCTCTGTGAAACACTTTCACAGACTAATCAAACGTTCATTTCTCTGCATACGTTCAATATCACCTATCTAGTACGGATCCCACACACTTCAGCAATATTCTAGAATCGGTGGCACGTGTGATTTGTACGCCGTCTCCTTTGTGAGCTAGTTGAATGTCTTCAATATTCTATTAAAAAACCGCAGTCTACCACTTGCTTTACACACTATTGTGCCTTTGTGACCATTCAATTTCATATTCCTACAGAATGGTTCATATAAATGATGTGCCCTCTAGTATTATGGGTAACTCTAAAATATTTCTGCTTGCTGATGACACTAGTTTGGTAGTAAAGGATGTTGTGTGCAACATTGGCTCGGTTTGTAGTAAAGGGTGTTGTGTGCAACATTGGCTCGGTTTCAAATAGTGCAGTACGTGACCTAAGTTCGTGGCTTGTAGAAAATAAACTAACGCTAAGTTTCAGTAAGACTCAGTGTTTACAGTATCTAACACACAATTCAACAAAACCTGACGTTTTAATTTCACAGAATGGGCACATGATTAGTGAAACTGAGCAGTTTAAATTTCTAGCTGTTCAGATAGATAGTAAGCTGTCGTGGAGAGCCCCCGTTCAGGATGTTGTTCAAAGACTTTTTACTGCCATTTTTATTATTCGAGCGGTATCAGAAGTGAGTGATCGTTCGACGCGAAAATTAGTCTACTTTGCTTGTTTTCATTCGCTTATGTCGTAGTGGTATTATATTTTGCGGTAACTCTTCCCATTCTAGAAGGATATTTTTCGCTCAGAAACGGGCGGTTCGGCAATAGCAATAAGTAGTGTGAGTTCACGAACCTCTTGTCGACCTCTGGTCACGAGTCTGGGTATTTTGACATTGGCCTCTCAATATATATATTCGGTACTGTCTTTTTTTGTTAACAATATTAGCCTGTTACCAAGAATAAGCAGCTTTCACTCAGTTAATGCTCGGCAGAAATCAAACCTGCAGCCGGCCGGAGTGGCCGAGCGGTTCGAGGCGCTACAGTCTGGAACCGCGGGACCGCTGCGGTCGCAGGTTCGAATCCTGCCTCGGGCATGGGTGTGTGTGGTGTCCTTAGGTTAGTTAGGTTTAAGTAGTTCTAGGAGACTGATGACCTCAGAAGTTAAGTCCAATAGTTTTCAGAGCCATTTGAACCTTTTCTTTTTTTTTACAAACCTGCATTTGGATCGGACTTAGTTAACTCCTGTGTACAGTATACTGCTGCATCCATTTTCAATAAGCTACCACTAGAATTCAAAAATCTTAGCAGTAATCCACGTGCTTTGAAATCGAAACTGAAGAGTTTCCTCATGGGTCACTCCTTCTATTCTATCGAGGAATTTCTTAAAAAATTAATCTTATTCTTATTGTATTGTTGACTGCGTTTACTTAAACTTATGGACTGGCTTTTTTTCGGGTTCATAAACATCTATTTTTATCTGTTATTACTTTTATGTTGTAATTTCATGCACTGACACGTTCCATGACCTTGGAGATTTGCTCCTCAATTCAGTCCTATGGAACTTGACGTGTAAATAAATAAATAAATAAAAATAGATATGACAGTCATAGGACACTACGTTTTTTCCGTTTTGTGAAGCGTGCAGTTTTACATTTCTGAACATATAAACCAAGTTGCCACTCTTTGCACCACTTTGAAACTGTATCAAGATCTGACTGAATATTTATGCAGCTTCTTTCAGACAGTATTTCGCTCTAAGTAACTGCATCATCTGCAAAAAGTCGCCAACATTGACCGCAAGGTCATTAATATACACTTCTGGAAATGGAAAAAAGAACACATTGACACCGGTGTGTCAGACCCACCATACTTGCTCCGGACACTGCGAGAGGGCTGTACAAGCAATGATCACACGCACGGCACAGCGGACACACCAGGAACCGCGGTGTTGGCCGTCGAATGGCGCTAGCTGCGCAGCATTTGTGCACCGCCGCCGTCAGTGTCAGCCAGTTTGCCGTGGCATACGGAGCTCCATCGCAGTCTTTAACACTGGTAGCATGCCGCGACAGCGTGGACATGAACCGTATGTGCAGTTGACGGACTTTGAGCGAGGGCGTATAGTGGGCATGCGGGAGGCCGGGTGGACGTACCGCCGAATTGCTCAACACGTGGGGCGTTGGTCGCCAGTGGTCGGCGGAAGGTGCACGTGCCCGTCGACCTGGGACCGGACCGCAGCGACGCACGGATGCACACCAAGACCGTAGGATCCTACGCAGTGCCGTAGGGGACCGCACCGCCACTTCCCAGCAAATTAGGGACACTGTTGCTCCTGGGGTATCGGCGAGAACCATTCGCAACCGTCTCCATGAAGCTGGGCTACGGTCCCGCACACCGTTAGGCCGTCTTCCGCTCACGCCCCAACATCGTGCAGCCCGCCTCCAGTGGTGTCGCGACAGGCGTGAATGGAGGGACGAATGGAGACGTGTCGTCTTCAGCGATGAGAGTCGCTTCTGCCTTGGTGCCAATGATGGTCGTATGCGTGTTTGGCGCCGTGCAGGTGAGCGCCACAATCAGGACTGCATACGACCGAGGCACACAGGGCCAACACCCGGCATCATGGTGTGGGGAGCGATCTCCTACACTGGCCGTACACCTCTGGTGATGGTCGAGGGGACACTGAATAGTGCACGGTACATCCAAACCGTCATCGAACCCATCGTTCTACCATTCCTAGACCGGCAAGGGAACTTGCTGTTCCAACAGGACAATGCATGTCCGCATGTATCCCGTGCCACCCAACGTGCTCTAGAAGGTGTAAGTCAACTACCCTGGCCAGCAAGATCTCCGGATCTGTCCCCCATTGAGCATGTTTGGGACTGGATGAAGCGTCGTCTCACGCGGTCTGCACGTCCAGCACGAACGCTGGTCCAACTGAGGCGCCAGGTTGGAAATGGCATGGCAAGCCGTTCCACAGAATTACATCCAGCATCTCTACGATCGTCTCCATGGGAGAATAGCAGCCTGCATTGCTGCGAAAGGTGGATATACACTGTACTAGTTCCGACATTGTGCATGCTCTGTTGCCTGTGTCTATGTGCCTGTGGTTCTGTCAGTGTGATCATGTGATGTATCTGACCCCAGGAATGTGTCAATAGTTTCCCCTTCCTGAGACAATGAATTCACGGTGTTCTTATTTCAGTTTCCAGGAGTGTACATCATAAATAGGAATGGTGCCAACACATTTTCCTGGGTATACTCGAAGTACTGCTACATCTACCAATGACTCTCCATCCAAGATAACTTGCAGTGTCCTCCCTACCAAAAAGTGGTCAGTCCAGTTACAACTAGTCCAACCGATACGTAAAACTACTTGCGGATGTATGCACTGTTTCTTCACTCGGTTGCTCCTTTAGACTGATTTCACTCAAAACATGCATAAGTACTTGGATGGGCGATGGTCCGGGAAATCTGGATGCTTTTGGTTGACGAACACGCAAGTCACCGAAGTGGCGAAAGACGTGGACCAGACGGGTGTAACAGACGACAACCCGCTGCGCTGGGGTTTTAGCTTTCTCTCAGTAGTCTTATAAATGTAATAATGGACCAAAAACATTGCAGCGAAAGCCTTTTTCGTTTCTTTCTCTTGCCTTTTCATTTTATTCGGACAAATATCTTACACATAAAGTCTTTACATTAATTTACAGTTTTATATACTACAGCCTATTTGATATTTGGTTACATGGCGGATATATACATTTTCTGCTTGTCCGACACGTGAAAACTCAACGTAGAACTGATCATGTGAGACGCAGTGTTCTCTCAAATTAACTCCGTACATGACTGGAATACTCTCTTTTAAATTCTGAAAGTGGCAGGGGTGAAATACAGGGAGCGAAAGGTTACTTACACTTTGTACAGAAACCAGATGGCAGTTGTAAGTGTCGAGGGGCATGAAAAGGAAGCAGTGGTTGGGAAGGGAGTGAGACAGGGTTGCAGCCTATCCCCGATGTAATTCAATCTGTATATTGAGCCAGCAGTAAAGGAAACAAAAAAAAATTGCAGTAGGAATTAAAATCCACGGACAAGAAATAAAAACTTTGAAGTATGTCGATGGCATCCTAACTCTGTCAGAGACAGCCAAGGACCTGGAAGAGCAGTTGAACGGAATGGACAGTGTCTTGAAAGGAGGATATAAGCAAAACGAGAATAATCGAATGTATTCGAATTAAATCGGGTGATGCTGAGGGAATTAGATTAGGAAATGAGACACTTAAAGTAGCAAATGAGTTTTGCTATTTGGGGAGAAAAATAACTGATGATGATCGAAGTAGAGAGGATATAAAATGTAGACTGGCAATGGTAAGGAAAGCGTTACTGAAGAAGAGAAATTTGTTAACATCGAGCATAGATTTAAGTGTCAGAAAGTCGTTCCTGGAAGTATTTGTCTGGGGACCAGCCATGTATGGAAGTTAAACATGGACGATAAATAGTTTAGACAAGAAGAGACATAACCTTTCTAAATGTGGTCCTACAGAAGAATGCTGAAAATTAAATGGTAGATCATATAACTAATGAGGAGGTATTGAATAGAACTGGGGAGAAATTTGTGGCACAACTTGACCAGAAGAAGGGATCGGTTGGTAGGGCATATTCTGAGGCATCAAGGGATCACCAGTTTAGTATCGGAGGGCAGCGTGGAGACTAAAAATCGTGGACGGAGACCAAGAGATGAATATATTAAGAAGATTCGGAACGATGTAAGCTGCAGTAGGTATATCTGAGATTAAGAGGCTTGCACAGGATAGAGTAGCACGGAAGGCTGCATCAAACCAGTCTCTGGACTGAAGATCACAACAACAACAAATGAAATGTTTGGCCTTGTGCTTTATTGATTGTCATACGATAAGCTGAATTCACAGAAAATTGTAATCTTTTAAAAGAAAATGGCATATGAGTAGAGATCAAAAGGATTCTTTGTATGAGCATCGATTTGCCTTTTGTTAACCAGTTAAAGTTATTGCTTCAATAACGTTATGAAGTAATTGTTTGACAGTGCCATTACATAATCTGAGTGAGTTAATATTTCGCAACAGTTTTATTGGCGATCCAGTTTTCATTTTAATGCATGCTGAGGCATACCGGAGAGATTTAATGAGTTTAAAAATTCGGTTGGAACGTTGCCACTTTCTTCTTGATCCGTTATTGTATCTATCGTTTTTGCCGCCTCAATCATCTTCTGTGTTTGCTGATTTATTTCTTACACTACGTTATTCCTTGGTGTCAAAACTGTTCGCACACCCAACCACTCTGTATTTACGTAGTTTATTTCTGTCGATCGATACAGCTATGAATAAGTCGTTCCTCGGGTTCTAACACGTTGCATAATTCTTGTGTTAAAATAAGCTTACCAAAGTGCGAAAGAAGAGGATAAGCACCATTCGCAATTTTCAATAAGTTTTCGGCAAGTATGTGAGCTTTTGCATCTTCTCTCATTGTTGCTCACACATTTTCTTTCAAAGATAACTTTTCAACCTTATCCCAAAATATTAATCTCTTTAAACTTGCGTTTATTTCATCCGCCCCGGTGTTGATTGTGTCGGCAGTGCGGTGTCTTACGTTACCATTACAGTTTTTGCCACCCACAACCACCCACTTCGACCCACCGCGACCAAAACACCGGAGGGCACAACGCGAAACTTCAGGCTACTCCGATGCGAAACGCCATCAGTCTGCAGTGAATAGTTTTGGGTACAAAGTGAAATATACGGACACATGTCCCATATACGGGATGACGGTTATTGAGCTATATAAAATAAAACCGTCGTGACTTCTGAGCGGTTTACGTTAGGACTTACAAACTGCACGGTCGGCCGCGGTGCGTGATGGGAATTAGTATGCGCAATATGGTTTGGTTTGGCGGCGAAGCCCCCTTTCATTCGGATAGGTCCATCAATAAACTGAACTGGAGCGTTTGGGGGAGTGAGAATCTGCATTTCGCGATCGAGAAGTCTCTTCACCCTCAACGGGTGACTGAGTGATGTCAGAGCGTCCAGTCACGGAATAATCGGTGCGGTGTTCCCCGATGGAACGGTGACTACCGAACGGTACATGAAGGTTTTGGAAGATGATTTCATCCCAATTATGCAAGTGTCCCTGATTTCGAGAAGATGCGGTTCATGCAATACGGATCTCGCCCCCATCGAAGCAGGAGAGTGTTTGATGTCCTGGAGGAGCACTTTGGGGACCGCATTCTGGCTCTGGGGCACTCAGAGGCCACTGGCATGGTCCTCGATAGGCCACCATAACATCCGGAATTATTATTGCGGGGCTGTATTAAAGACGAGGTGTACAGAAATAACCCCAGAACCATTGATGAGCTGAAAACAGCCATTCAGGAGGTCATCGACAGCGTCGATATTCCTACACTAAAGCGGGTCATGCAGAATTTCGGTATTCGTCTGCGTCACATCATCGCCTGTCACGGCAGGCAACTCGAACATGTCATAACCTAAATCCGAATATTTGTAGTGACGTTTACAAGTCGAATAAAGTGTGTCCATGCCGTAGATTGTAACTACACTATTGGCCATTAAAATTGCCACACCACGAAAATGACGTGCTAGAGACGAGAAATGTAATCGAGAGGAAGAAGATGCTCTGATATGCAAATGACTAGCTTTTCCGAGCATTCACACAAGGTTGGTGCCGGTGGCGACACCAAAAAAGTGCTGACATGAGAAAACTTTCCAACCGATTTCTCGTACACAAAAAGCAGTCGACCGGCGTTGTCTGGTGAAACGTTGATGTGATGCTTCATTTAAGAAGGAGAAATGCGTACCATCACGTTTCCGACTTTGGTAAAGGTCGGATGTAGCCTATAGCGACTGCGGTTTATCGTATCGCGATATTGCTCTTCGCATTGGCCGAGATTCAATGACTGTTAGCAGAATATGGAATCGGTGGGTTCAGGATGGTAATACGGAACGCCTTGCTGGATCCCAACGGCCTCGTATCACTATCAGTCGAGATGACAGCCATCTTATCCGCACGACTGTAATGGATGGTGCAGCCACGTCTCGATCCCTGAGGCAACAGATGGGGACGTTTGCAAGACAACAACCATCTGCACGAACAGTTCGACGACGTTTGCAGCAGCACGGACTATCAGCTCGGAGACCATGGCTGCGGTTACCCTTGACGCTGCATCACAGACAGAAGCGCCTGCGATGGTCTACTCAACGACGAACCTGGGTGCAAGAACGGCATAACGTCATATTTTCGGATGAGTCCAGGTTCTGTTTACAGCATCATCACGGTCGTATCCGTGTTTGGCGACATCGCGGTGAACGCACATTGGAAGCGTGTATTCGTCATCGCCATACTGGCGTATCACCCGGCGTCATGGTATGGGATGCCATTGGTCACACGTCTCGATCACGTCTTGTTCGCATTGCACTTTCAGCAGTGGACGTTACATTTCACATGTGTTACGACCCGTGACTCTACCCTTCATTCGATCCCTGCGAAACCCTACATTTCAGCAGGATAATGCACGACCGCATGTTGCATGTCCTGTACGGGCCTTTCTCGATACAGAAAATGTTCGACTGCTGCCCTAGCCAGCACATTCTCCAGATCTCTCACCAATTGAAAACGTTTGGTCAATGGTGGCCGAGCAACTGGCTCGTCACAATACGCCAGTCACTACTCGTGATGAACTGTGGTATGGTGTTGAAGCTGCATGGGCAGCTGTACCTGTAAACGCCACCCAAGCTCTGTTTGACTCGGTGCCCAGGCGTATCAAGGCCTTTATTACGGCCAGAGGCGGTTGTTCTGGGTACTGATTTCTCAGGATCTATACAAAAATGTGAGCGTATGTCAGTTATAGTATAATATATTTGTCCAATGAATAGCCGTTTATCAAAAAATTGGTTGAAATGGCTCTGAACACTATGGGACTTTACTTCTAAGGTCATAAGTACCCTAGGACTTAGAACTACTTAAACCTAACTAACCTAAGTACATTACACACATCCATGCCCGAGGCAGGATTCGAACCTGCGACCGTAGCAGTCGCACGGTTCCGGATTGCGCGCCTAGAACCGCGAGACCACCGCGGCCGACTGCCGTTTATCATCTGCATTTCTTCAAAAAAATGGCTCTGAGCACTATGGAACTCAACTGTTGTGGTCATCAGTCCCCTAGAACGTAGAACTACTTAAACCTAACTAACCTAAGGACATCACACACATCCATGCCCCAGGCAGGATTCGAACCTGCGACCGTAGCAGTCGCACGGTTCCGGACTGCGCGCGTAGAACCGCGAGATCACCGCGGCCGGCTGCCGTTTATCATCTGCATTTCTTCAAAAAAATGGCTCTGAACACTATGGGACTTTACTTCTAAGGTCATAAGTACACTAGAACTTAGAACTACTTAAACCTTACTAACCTAAGTACATCACATACATCCATGCCCGAGGCAGGATTCGAACCTGCGACCGTAGCAGTCGCGCGGTTCCGGATTGCGCGCCTAGAACCGCGAGACCACCGCGGCCGGCTGCCGTTTATCATCTGCATTTCTTCAAAAAAATGGCTCTGAGCACTATGGAACTCAACTGTTGTGGTCATCAGTCCCCTAGAACGTAGAACTACTTAAACCTAACTAACCTAAGGACATCACACACATCCATGCCCCAGGCAGGATTCGAACCTGCGACCGTAGCAGTCGCACGGTTCCGGACTGCGCGCGTAGAACCGCGAGATCACCGCGGCCGGCTGCCGTTTATCATCTGCATTTCTTCAAAAAAATGGCTCTGAACACTATGGGACTTTACTTCTAAGGTCATAAGTACACTAGAACTTAGAACTACTTAAACCTTACTAACCTAAGTACATCACATACATCCATGCCCGAGGCAGGATTCGAACCTGCGACCGTAGCAGTCGCGCGGTTCCGGATTGCGCGCCTAGAACCGCGAGACCACCGCGGCCGGCTGCCGTTTATCATCTGCATTTCTTCAAAAAAATGGCTCTGAGCACTATGGGACTCAACTGCTGTGGTCATCAGTCCTCTAGAACGTAGAACTACTTAAACCTAACTAACCTAAGGACATCACACACATCCATGCACCAGGCAGGATTCGAACCTGCGACCGTAGCAGTCGCACGGTTCCGGATTGCGCGCCTAGAACCGCGAGACCACCGCGGCCGACTGCCGTTTATCATCTGCATTTCTTCAAAAAAATGGCTCTGAGCACTATGGAACTCAACTGTTGTGGTCATCAGTCCCCTAGAACGTAGAACTACTTAAACCTAACTAACCTAAGGACATCACACACATCCATGCCCCAGGCAGGATTCGAACCTGCGACCGTAGCAGTCGCACGGTTCCGGACTGCGCGCGTAGAACCGCGAGATCACCGCGGCCGGCTGCCGTTTATCATCTGCATTTCTTCAAAAAAATGGCTCTCAACACTATGGGACTTTACTTCTAAGGTCATAAGTACACTAGAACTTAGAACTACTTAAACCTTACTAACCTAAGTACATCACATACATCCATGCCCGAGGCAGGATTCGAACCTGCGACCGTAGCAGTCGCGCGGTTCCGGATTGCGCGCCTAGAACCGCGAGACCACCGCGGCCGGCTGCCGTTTATCATCTGCATTTCTTCAAAAAAATGGCTCTGAGCACTATGGGACTCAACTGCTGTGGTCATCAGTCCTCTAGAACGTAGAACTACTTAAACCTAACTAACCTAAGGACATCACACACATCCATGCACCAGGCAGGATTCGAACCTGCGACCGTAGCAGTCGCACGGTTCCGGACTGCGCGCGTAGAACCGCGAGATCACCGCGGCCGGCTGCCGTTTATCATCTGCATTTCTTCAAAAAAATGGCTCTGAACACTATGGGACTTTACTTCTAAGGTCATAAGTACACTAGAACTTAGAACTACTTAAACCTTACTAACCTAAGTACATCACATACATCCATGCCCGAGGCAGGATTCGAACCTGCGACCGTAGCAGTCGCACGGTTCCGGATTGCGCGCCTAGAACCGCGAGACCACCGCGGCCGGCTGCCGTTTATCATCTGCATTTCTTCAAAAAAATGGCTCTGAGCACTATGGGACTCAACTGCTGTGGTCATCAGTCCTCTAGAACGTAGAACTACTTAAACCTAACTAACCTAAGGACATCACACACATCCATGCACCAGGCAGGATTCGAACCTGCGACCGTAGCAGTCGCACGGTTCCGGATTGCGCGCCTAGAACCGCGAGACCACCGCGGCCGACTGCCGTTTATCATCTGCATTTCTTCAAAAAAATGGCTCTGAGCACTATGGAACTCAACTGTTGTGGTCATCAGTCCCCTAGAACGTAGAACTACTTAAACCTAACTAACCTAAGGACATCACACACATCCATGCCCCAGGCAGGATTCGAACCTGCGACCGTAGCAGTCGCACGGTTCCGGACTGCGCGCGTAGAACCGCGAGATCACCGCGGCCGGCTGCCGTTTATCATCTGCATTTCTTCAAAAAAATGGCTCTGAACACTATGGGACTTTACTTCTAAGGTCATAAGTACACTAGAACTTAGAACTACTTAAACCTTACTAACCTAAGTACATCACATACATCCATGCCCGAGGCAGGATTCGAACCTGCGACCGTAGCAGTCGCACGGTTCCGGATTGCGCGCCTAGAACCGCGAGACCACCGCGGCCGGCTGCCGTTTATCATCTGCATTTCTTCAAAAAAATGGCTCTGAGCACTATGGGACTCAACTGCTGTGGTCATCAGTCCTCTAGAACGTAGAACTACTTAAACCTAACTAACCTAAGGACATCACACACATCCATGCACCAGGCAGGATTCGAACCTGCGACCGTAGCAGTCG
The DNA here is from genome assembly GCF_023897955.1 of Schistocerca gregaria. NCBI lineage: Eukaryota > Metazoa > Arthropoda > Insecta > Orthoptera > Acrididae > Schistocerca > Schistocerca gregaria. The sequence goes on from NC_064929.1 coordinate 70,846,177, forward strand.
CACGGTTCCGGATTGCGCGCCTAGAACCGCGAGACCACCGCGGCCGACTGCCGTTTATCATCTGCATTTCTTCAAAAAAATGGCTCTGAGCACTATGGAACTCAACTGTTGTGGTCATCAGTCCCCTAGAACGTAGAACTACTTAAACCTAACTAACCTAAGGACATCACACACATCCATGCCCCAGGCAGGATTCGAACCTGCGACCGTAGCAGTCGCACGGTTCCGGACTGCGCGCGTAGAACCGCGAGATCACCGCGGCCGGCTGCCGTTTATCATCTGCATTTCTTCAAAAAAATGGCTCTGAACACTATGGGACTTTACTTCTAAGGTCATAAGTACACTAGAACTTAGAACTACTTAAACCTTACTAACCTAAGTACATCACATACATCCATGCCCGAGGCAGGATTCGAACCTGCGACCGTAGCAGTCGCACGGTTCCGGATTGCGCGCCTAGAACCGCGAGACCACCGCGGCCGGCTGCCGTTTATCATCTGCATTTCTTCAAAAAAATGGCTCTGAGCACTATGGGACTCAACTGCTGTGGTCATCAGTCCTCTAGAACGTAGAACTACTTAAACCTAACTAACCTAAGGACATCACACACATCCATGCACCAGGCAGGATTCGAACCTGCGACCGTAGCAGTCGCACGGTTCCGGACTGCGCGCGTAGAACCGCGAGATCACCGCGGCCGGCTGCCGTTTATCATCTGCATTTCTTCAAAAAAATGGCTCTGAACACTATGGGACTTTACTTCTAAGGTCATAAGTACACTAGAACTTAGAACTACTTAAACCTTACTAACCTAAGTACATCACATACATCCATGCCCGAGGCAGGATTCGAACCTGCGACCGTAGCAGTCGCACGGTTCCGGATTGCGCGCCTAGAACCGCGAGACCACCGCGGCCGGCTGCCGTTTATCATCTGCATTTCTTCAAAAAAATGGCTCTGAGCACTATGGGACTCAACTGCTGTGGTCATCAGTCCTCTAGAACGTAGAACTACTTAAACCTAACTAACCTAAGGACATCACACACATCCATGCACCAGGCAGGATTCGAACCTGCGACCGTAGCAGTCGCACGGTTCCGGATTGCGCGCCTAGAACCGCGAGACCACCGCGGCCGACTGCCGTTTATCATCTGCATTTCTTCAAAAAAATGGCTCTGAGCACTATGGAACTCAACTGTTGTGGTCATCAGTCCCCTAGAACGTAGAACTACTTAAACCTAACTAACCTAAGGACATCACACACATCCATGCCCCAGGCAGGATTCGAACCTGCGACCGTAGCAGTCGCACGGTTCCGGACTGCGCGCGTAGAACCGCGAGATCACCGCGGCCGGCTGCCGTTTATCATCTGCATTTCTTCAAAAAAATGGCTCTGAACACTATGGGACTTTACTTCTAAGGTCATAAGTACACTAGAACTTAGAACTACTTAAACCTTACTAACCTAAGTACATCACATACATCCATGCCCGAGGCAGGATTCGAACCTGCGACCGTAGCAGTCGCACGGTTCCGGATTGCGCGCCTAGAACCGCGAGACCACCGCGGCCGGCTGCCGTTTATCATCTGCATTTCTTCAAAAAAATGGCTCTGAGCACTATGGGACTCAACTGCTGTGGTCATCAGTCCTCTAGAACGTAGAACTACTTAAACCTAACTAACCTAAGGACATCACACACATCCATGCACCAGGCAGGATTCGAACCTGCGACCGTAGCAGTCGCACGGTTCCGGATTGCGCGCCTAGAACCGCGAGACCACCGCGGCCGACTGCCGTTTATCATCTGCATTTCTTCAAAAAAATGGCTCTGAGCACTATGGGACTCAACTGCTGTGGTCATCAGTCCTCTAGAACGTAGAACTACTTAAACCTAACTAACCTAAGGACATCACACACATCCATGCACCAGGCAGGATTCGAACCTGCGACCGTAGCAGTCGCACGGTTCCGGATTGCGCGCCTAGAACCGCGAGACCACCGCGGCCGACTGCCGTTTATCATCTGCATTTCTTCAAAAAAATGGCTCTGAGCACTATGGAACTCAACTGTTGTGGTCATCAGTCCCCTAGAACGTAGAACTACTTAAACCTAACTAACCTAAGGACATCACACACATCCATGCCCCAGGCAGGATTCGAACCTGCGACCGTAGCAGTCGCACGGTTCCGGACTGCGCGCGTAGAACCGCGAGATCACCGCGGCCGGCTGCCGTTTATCATCTGCATTTCTTCAAAAAAATGGCTCTGAACACTATGGGACTTTACTTCTAAGGTCATAAGTACACTAGAACTTAGAACTACTTAAACCTTACTAACCTAAGTACATCACATACATCCATGCCCGAGGCAGGATTCGAACCTGCGACCGTAGCAGTCGCACGGTTCCGGATTGCGCGCCTAGAACCGCGAGACCACCGCGGCCGGCTGCCGTTTATCATCTGCATTTCTTCAAAAAAATGGCTCTGAGCACTATGGGACTCAACTGCTGTGGTCATCAGTCCTCTAGAACGTAGAACTACTTAAACCTAACTAACCTAAGGACATCACACACATCCATGCACCAGGCAGGATTCGAACCTGCGACCGTAGCAGTCGCACGGTTCCGGACTGCGCGCGTAGAACCGCGAGATCACCGCGGCCGGCTGCCGTTTATCATCTGCATTTCTTCAAAAAAATGGCTCTGAACACTATGGGACTTTACTTCTAAGGTCATAAGTACACTAGAACTTAGAACTACTTAAACCTTACTAACCTAAGTACATCACATACATCCATGCCCGAGGCAGGATTCGAACCTGCGACCGTAGCAGTCGCACGGTTCCGGATTGCGCGCCTAGAACCGCGAGACCACCGCGGCCGGCTGCCGTTTATCATCTGCATTTCTTCAAAAAAATGGCTCTGAGCACTATGGGACTCAACTGCTGTGGTCATCAGTCCTCTAGAACGTAGAACTACTTAAACCTAACTAACCTAAGGACATCACACACATCCATGCACCAGGCAGGATTCGAACCTGCGACCGTAGCAGTCGCACGGTTCCGGACTGCGCGCGTGGATCGCGAGACCACCGCGGCCGGCTCTGCATTTCTTCTTGGTGTAGCAATTTTAATGGTCAGTAGTGTAAAGCCGAGTATCTGTAGTGACGTTTACATGCTGATTAAAGTGTGTGCACGCCGTAGTTTGCGACTAATTTGCTTTTTCTTTTCATATAGTTCAATAATTGCCACCTGCACATTGATTATAGTCAAAAGACGAATGAGTAACTTAACCGATACTTAAAACTACAACCGTGCGAGTCGAGTGTAAACAAACGGCCGACTGAGTCTGTTGTTTTGTTCCGCCGCGGCCTGCAGCGGCTCTCACCTGCCACGCGTGGCGGTCTGGACAGCCCTGCGCGTGCGCCACGCCGGCGCCGCGGCAGCAGTGCTGCTTGCAGAGGCACGCACACGCAGCCACGCACACGCACGCTCACGGGGCAGCGTTTCTGCGGGCACCGGGTTCCCGGAACGTGGCTCCCGCCATCAGCACGCCGGCGGGACGAGTTCTGCGAGGTGAACGTGAACGTCGCAACACCGACGCGCCGCTATCCTCCGCCCCATCACAGACGGACGCTCAGCCTGGTGCCGTGTTCCTAGACTACAGGAAGGCATCTGACACCGTCCCGCACTGGCGTTTACTGAACAAAAGATGAGCTTACACAGCACCGGACCGAATTCTCGCCGGCCGGCCGCGGTGGTCTCGCGGTTCTAGGCGCGCAGTCCGGAACCGTGCGACTGCTACGGTCGCAGGTTCGAATCCTGCCTCGGGCATGGATGTGTGTGATGTCCTTAGGTTAGTTAGGTTTAAGTTGTTCTAAGTTCTAGGGGACTTATGACCTTAGAAGTAAAGTCCCATAGTGCTCAGAGCCATTTGAACCATTTGAACCAAATTTTCCAAAACTTCGTTGCAGACAGAACTCAACACGTCGCTCCTAATGGAACAAAATAGACAGATGTAAAGGTAATTTCTGGAGTAGACCAAAGAAGTATGCTAGGACCACTGCTGTTTACTATGTACGAGGTATACGTACAAGTATACAGAGTGCTTCCGTAAGAGCGTGAAAAAATTTAACAGGACGTAGAGGACGCTCCACTGAACAATTCGAAGTAGTGAACTTCGGGTCGGAGAAGCCAGCCTAACGGGATCGCAGGAATAAAATCACATTACTGTGTACTTTTTTATTTACATTAGTTATCGTTAACTGCAAATACCATCACTCACACTACGAACGAAACATTCGTACTGTATCTGACAAAATGTGCTGAAACTAACGGGCATCAACCGCAATCTAAGCATCACACCAGCGAACAAAGTTCTGACGCACCCTGACAAATACCCCTGGTGAAGTTTTCGTGTTGCCAGGTCTCTCGTTTCTTCTTTCCAATGAACCAGTCTCCCGCATTCGTCGATCGAGAGAAACAAACACTGGTCGTGACGGATGGGGCCTGTTGCGAAATCGTTCCCTGTACAGCCTTTTAGCAGCGCAACCATTGCAACGTACTTCGCCATACACGTGCTGTACCGGAACTGCTCCATCGTATTGTACTGAACATCTGTGAATTACACTGAGTAAAGAATGGGCCTGCACGTTCTGCCACAGGGCAATGTAAGTATGATACAAGAGGGCCAAGTAGAGTAAACAAAACCTGCATCACGACTTCCTGGTAATCGGGCTCGCCCTCTGTTTCCTTGCAGCAAATAAAGAATTGGCATGTAAATAAACAGCACAGTCAGTATGAAATTGCACCCATCTTAGTTGTAAATAAACTACAAAACAGTAATGTTAGACAAAGCGATGGACAAGTTTACTCCCATATCTTATTAAGCTGGCTTCTCCGACCCCAGGTTCACTGCATCAAACTGTTCGGTGGAGCATTCTCTGTGTCCAATTTTCCCACCATCTTACAGATGCAGATGATGCAATTGTCTACAAGAAAGTAGCAACGCCAGAACACAGTATCGATTTGCAAAATGACTTCTAGAGAATGAATTGTGTAGGCTCTGGCAGTTGACCCTGAGCGTAAATGAATGCAACATATTGCGCATACGTAGGAAAAGAAATCCACTACTGTACAACCACAGTAGAAAGAGTAACCACCGTAAAATATCTATAGGAATTTAACTAGAATGCCCAAATACAGTAAACAGCAGAAATAGCAGATATCTGGCTGACATTCGTACGAAGGATCTTAGAGAAATGTATCTCATCCACGAAGTGGCTTATAAGACGCTTTGCTGCTCGTAAACCTTTCGGGGTATAAGGTCGTGGCCCACGACTCAAAGTCGACAAGACTCAAGGGAGAACAACGTCTCTGACGATGTCCAGTGCGGTTCTGGACAAAACGTTACAAACAGAAGAGTTTCCTGGACTACGACCTCATCCGGTCGTGAGAGTCTTCATTCTATCATTATAAGATGCTTGTTCGACAGTCGCTTGAGAATTAGTCATCACTCTGGGATCATTATATGACAGGACTGACAGAGGAGATAGAGAAGATCCAACGAAGGGAGGCGCGTTTGGTCACAAGACGGTTTAATTTTCGCGAGGGCGTCACAGAGATACCGAACGAACTCCATTCGCATGCGCTACAAGAGAGTCTTCGTGCATCAAGGAGAGATTTAATACACACAAGTAAAAAACTGCACAGAATCTGTCGTAATCAAAAGCGACAGATGACACGGGGTGAGGTCCGTCTCTCATACGACGGATGTTCAGTAAACAACGACAGTATTTTTTTACGGCCATAACTGCTGCCTAATGGTTCAAATGGCTCTGAGCACTATGGGACTTATCTACTGAGGTCATCAGTCCCCTAGAACATACAACTACTTAAACCTAACCAACCTAAGGACATCACACACAGCCATGCCGGAGGCATGCGGTCGCGCGGTTCCAGACTGTACCGCCTAGAACCGTTCGGCCACAATGGCCAGCCATAGCTGCTACAATTTAATCTCATAGTATTCTCTTAGGTTAATGGGTTACAAACAGGCCGTACTCTTTTCATTTTTTCGTCTCGTGGTTCACGCCTATGACAGCTGGGAAGGCTGAATCGTATTCAGTATCGCCTATCATAGGCTTCCCCCCCCCCCCCCCGCCCCCCCTCTCCTCCCAAGGTGGTGTGGTTACACTAAATGGTTGCTGAAATAAAAAAAATGAATTAAAAACTGGTTAATTCACTGAAAAGAAAACAAAGCGAAATACTTTCTGACATAATAAAAAAATTAAAATTCACGGTTTCACAACTTATAGATAGGACTGTATCTGTCCTGCGTACTGCATTTAATAATTCATTTTTCAATAATATATTAAAAACTAGTTTAGTGTTTATTAATGACTGCCTTGGCTCCGTGTTCCAGATTGAAACATTTTGAAGGAGATAATCCATCAGCATACTGCGCGCTACTTGTAAGACAGAGAGCAATAGAGAGCCACTTGTTCAGGTTCTGTCTGTGTAGCTGATCGGCGTTGCGAAACTGCAGTAAATTTACCCAGTCTTCGTAATTTTTAAGTTTTGTAACTTTATAGATTTACTGGCAAAGTGCTGAGTACTTATGTATCCAGTTTATATACGTAAGGCGTATTTTCTCTGGTATTCGGAATATATTTGCAGTTGTGTTTTAGCAGTGTGAAGTGCAGTCAGTCTAAAGAAATCCTGGTTATCACGTCTTTCATATGATGCCCACCGTGGACGTAAAGTATGCGTCTGTTTTCCATTAAAACAAAATTATTTTTTACTTTTGAATACATTATGGGAGTGAACAGTGTTCGAAATGTTACAAATATTTACTATCAAAAACAGTTTTGATCACAATTTATTTATTACAGTGACCGGTTTCGACCACTACTGTGATCATCTTCAGACATACAAGTCATTTACAAAGCTTTAATTAGAGGGCTACATACATTAAAGAAAATACTTGAAATTATAAAGCTATAAAACGATGAATTACTGGAGAAACCAGTGCACGTCTTACTATATATAATGGAGGCTCCGCACATCATTATTAACCATTGCGTTATAGGTAGAATAACACTGTAAAATTGCTTATTTAAAAGAACATTGTCAAGAAATAAAAATAAAAATAAACACACACTAAACTTAGCGTATTTAACAGCTATTGTCAATTGAAAACGTTAAAACTATTGAAAGATGTAGGATAAGTGAACTTCGATTTGACAGTACATGGGTTGTCCTCTCAAGGCCTGTTAGTGAACCATTTGGAACCACTAGTTGCGATGGTGAAGTTGGACGCCGTTCCAAAGGTGTAGCAGCAGGCTTCTTTCCACTGAAGTTGTTGTTAAGTCGATAAGCAAACTAGTGGTTGCCATGGTAATGATCAACGCCAGTGCAAAGATGTGGCATCAGACATCTTTCTAACGCTTTTTAATTGACAATAGCTGTTACATAAGCTAATTTTAGTGTGTGTTAATTTTTATTTTTCTTTCTTGACAATGTTCTTTTCACTAAGAAATTTTACATTGTCATTCGAGCTATAACCCATTGGTTAGTAATGACATCATTCTGCCAGAAGTGGGGTGGACCCTCCATTATACAGAGTGTTACAAAAAGGTACGGCCAAACATTCAGGAAACATTCCTCACACACAAAGAAAGAAAATGTGTTATGTGGACATGTGTCCGGAAACGCTTACTTTCCATGTTAGAGCTCATTTCATTACTTCTCTTCAAATCACATTAATCATGAAACGGAAACACACAGCAGCAGAACGTACCAGCGTGACTTCAAACACTTTGTTACAGGAAATGTTCAAAATGTCCTCCGTTAGCGAGGATACATGCATCCACCTTCCGTCGTATGGAATCCCTGATGCGCTGAAGCAGCCCTGGAGAATGGCGTATTGTATCACAGCCGTCCACAATACGAGCACGAAGAATCTCTACATTTGGTACCGGGGTTGCGTAGACAAGAGCTTTCAAATGCCCCCATAAATGAAAGTCAAGAGGGTTGAGGTCAGGAGAGCGTGGAGGCCATGGAATTGGTCCGCCTCTACCAATCCATCGATCACCGAATCTGTTGCTGAGAAGCGTACGAACACTTCGACTGAAATGTGCAGGAGCTCCGTCGCGCATGAACCACATGTTGTGTCGTACTTGTAAAAGCACAGGTAGAGTATCCCGTATGAAATCATGATAACGTACTCCATTGAGCGTAGGTGGAAGAACATGGGGCCCAATCAAGACATCACCAACAATGCCTGCCCAAACGTTCACAGAAAATCTGTGCAATTGCGTGCGGATTCTCATCAGCCCACACATGTTGATTGTGAAAATTTACAGTTTGATGACGTTGGAATGAAGCCTCATCCGTAAAGAGAACATTTGCACTGAAATGAGGATTGACACATTGTTGGAAGAACCATTCGCAGAAGTGTACCCGTGGAGGCCAATCAGCTGCTGATAGTGCCTGCACACGCTGTACATGGTACGGAAACAACTGGTTCTCCCGTAGCACTCTCCATACAGTGACGTAGTCAACATTCCCTTGTACAGCAGCAACTTATCTGACATTAGGGTTATCATCAACTGCACGAAGAATTGCCTCGTCCATTGCAGGTGTCCTCGTCTTTCTAGGTCTTCCCCAGTCGCGAGTCATAGGCTGGAATGTTCCGTGCTCCCTAAGACGCCGATCAATTACTTCGAACGTCTTTCTGTCGAAACACCTTCGTTCTGGAAATCTGTCTCGATATAAACGTACCGCACCACGGCTATTGCCCCGTGCTAATCCATACATCAAATTGGCATCTGCCAACTCCGCATTTGTAGACATTGCATTGACTTCAAAACCACGTTCGTGATGAACACCAACCTGTCGATGCTACGTACTGATGTACTGTAGAGCAATGAGTCGCATGTCAACACAAGCACCGATGTCAACATTACCTTCCTTCAATTGGGCCAACTGGTGGTGAATCGAGGAAGTACAGTACATGCTGACGAAACTAAAATGAGCTCTAACATGAAAATTAAGCGTTTCCGGACACATGTCCACATAATATCTTTTCTTTATTTGTGTGTGAGGAATGTTTCCTGGGCCGGCCTCGGTGGCCGTGTGGTTCTAGGCGCTTCAGTCCGGAACCGCGTGACTACTACGGTCGCAGGTTCGAATCCTGCCTCGGGCATGGATGTGTGTGATGTGCTTAGGTTAGTTAGGTTTAAGTAGTTCTAAGTTCTAGGGGACTGATGACCTCAGATGTTAAGTCCCATAGTGCTCAGAGCCAATGTTTCCTGAAAGTTTGTAACACCCTGTATATAGTAAGACGTGCACTGATTTCTCCAGTAGTGATTCTCCAGCAGAAGGAGGTTGTTACGCATTGGTAATTCATTGTTTTATAGCTTTACAATAGTATGTATTTTCTTTAAAGTATGTAGCTCTCTATTTAAAGCTTTGTACATGACTTGTAAGTGTGAATATGATCACAGTAGTGGTCGAAACTGGTCACTGTAGTAAATAAATTGTGATTAAGTCTGTTTTTGATAGTAGAAATTATTTTTAAAGCGGAATTTTACGTGCAGCTTCGGTGGAGTGCTCCCAGATCAGTCCAGTGCGATATTCGTTTCATCGATATGTGCTAGCAGGGAGAGCAAAACGGGAGGAATAACCACAACTCTAGCAGCGAATGAGCAGCGCTGCTGCATAGCAGAAGCATCTAGTGCATACCAGAGCGGTGCTGCCGCTGCTCTAGTAATGATTATTCTTCCTGTTAGCACATATCGATAAAACGAATGTCGCTCCGTAGGAGCAAACCAGTTGCGTCTTCAAGTGCGGTTACTCGTATATTAACTACTGGGGCTATGCCTGGCTCTATTCAAAAAGACTAGTTCGATATAGTCATAGGGTCGACCCGCGTACGTCTGCTATCATGCCGCGCAGCCAGTTTGCCTGTAGCTGTGGCCCTGCATTCAACTAGATTATGCACTGGCTAAAATTGCGAATTAATAAAATACAAATAAATACGCAATAAAAGATAAATGGAGAACTGAATAACAGGGGTTCTGCTATGCTGAAGCGCCAGAGAAACTGGTATCTGGTATACGCATTCGTATGCAAATAAAGAACTTGCCTCCCTTCTAACAGCCGTGTACCGCAAGTCTCTAGAGGAACGGAAGGTTCCATATGATTGGAAAAGAGCACAGGTAGTCCCAGTGTTCTAGAAGGGTCGTCGAGCAGATGCGCAAAACTATAGCCCTATATCTCTGACGTCGATCTGTTGTAGAATTTTAGAACATGTTTTTTGATCGAGTATAATGTCGTTTTTGGAAACACAGAATCTACTCTATAGGAATCAACATCGATTCCGGAAACAGCGATGGTGTGAGACCCAACTCGCTTTATTTGTTCATGAGACCCAACTCGCTTTATTTGTTCATGAGACCCAGAAAATATTAGATACAGGCTCCCAGGTAAATGCTATTTTCCTTGACTTCCGGAAGGCGTTCGATACAGTTCCGCACTGTCGCCTGATAAACAAAGTAAGAGCCTACGGAATATCAGACCAGCTGTGTGGCTGGATTGAAGAGCTTTTCGCAAACAGAACACAGCTGTTGTTATCAATGGAGAGACGTCAACAGACGTTAAAGTAACTTCTGGCGTGCCACAGGGGAGTGTTATGGGACCATTGCTTTTCACAATATATATAAATGACCTAGTAGATAGTGTCACAAGTTCCATGCGGATTTCGCGGATGATGCTGTAGTATACAGAGAAGTTGCAGCAACAGAAAATTGTAGCGAAATGCAAGATGATCTGGAACTTGGTGCAGGGAGTGGCAACTGACCCTTAACATAAACAAATGTAATGTATTGCGAATGCATAGAAAGAATGATCCTTTATTGTATGATTATATGATAGCGTAACAAACACTGGTAGCAGTTACTTCTGTAAAATATCTGGGACTATACGTGCGGAACGATTTGAAGTGGAATGATCATATAAAATTAATTGTTGGTAAGGCGGGTACCAGGTTGAGATTGATTGGGAGAGTCCTTAGAAAATGTAGTCCATCAACAAAGGAGGTGGCTTACAAAACACTCGTTCGACCTATACTTGAGTATTGCTCATCAGTGTGGGATCCGTACCAGATCGGGTTGACGGAGGGGATAGAGAAGATCCAAAGAAGAGCGGCGCGTTTCGTCACAGGGTTATTTGGTAACCGTGATAGCGTTACGGAGATGTTTAGCAAACTCGAGTGGCAGACTCTGCAAGAGAGGCGCTCTGCATCGCGGTGTAGCTTGCTCGCCAGGTTTCGAGAGGGTGCGTTTCTGGATGAGGTATCGAATATATTGCGTCCCGCTACTTATACCTCCCGAGGAGATACGAATGTAAAATTAGAGAGATTAGAGCGCGTACGGAGGCTTTCAGACAGTCGTTCTTCCCGCGAACCATACGCGACTGGAACAGGAAAGGGAGGTAATTACAGAGGCACGTAAAGTGACGTTGGGTGGCTTGCGGAGTATAAATGTAGATGTAGATATGTAAACAGACAGTATACGGCGCTGCGGTCAGCAGCACTATATAAGACACCAAGTGTCTGGCACGGTTGTTACATCGGTTACTGCAGCTACAACGGCAGGTTATCAAGATTTAGGTGACTTTGGGGGACGTGAGGCTCGTGCAGTTGGAGTGACGTGGGACCCCTGATACGTCTAGATACGACTCTGACGATATGTACTTACTCATCCTGGCTGATCACCTGCATCCATTCATGTCCACTGTATATTCCGACGGACTTTGACAATTCCAACAGGACAATGCGACACCCAACACGTCCAGAATTGCTACAGAGTGTCCCAGGAACACTCTTCTGAGTTTAAACTCTTCCGCTGACCATCAGACACCCCAGACATGAACATTATTGAGCATATCTGGAGTGCCTTGCAACGTGCTGTTCAAAAGAGATATCCACCCCTTTGTAGGCTTACAGATTTATCGACGGGCCTGCAGGATTCATGGTGTCAGTTCCCTCCAGCACTGATTCAGACATTAGTCGAGTCCATGCCACGTCGTGTTGCGGCACTTGTGCGTGTTCGCGAGGGCCCACGTAGTGGTAGGTGTACCAGTTTCTTTCGCTCTTCAGAATATGTATATAGGGTGGTCCATTGATCGTGACTGGGCCAAATATCTCACGAAATAAGTGTCAAACGAAAAAACACCAAAAAACGAAACTCGTCTAGCTTGAAGCGGGAAACCAGATGACGATATGGTTGGCCCGCTAGATGGCACTGCCATAGGTCAAATGGTTATCAACTGTGGTGTTTTTAAAAATAGGAACCCTCATTTTTTATTACATATTCGTGTAGTACATAAAGAAATATGAATGTTTTAGTTGGACCACTTTTTTCACTTTGTGATCAATGGCGCTGTAATAGTCACAAACATATGGCTCATAATTTTAGACGAACAGTTGGTAACAGGTTGGATCTTTAAATTAAAATACAGAATGTAGGTACGTTTGAACATTTTATTGCAGTTGTTTTAATGTGATATATGTACCTCTGTGAGCATATTTCTGAGAACGCATCCTGTCACAGCGTGATTAGCTGTAAATACCACATTAATGCAATAAATGCTCAAAATGATGTCTTTCAACCTCAATGCATTTGGCAATACGTGTAACGACATTCCACTCAACAGTGAGTAGTTCGCCTTCCGTAATGTTCCCCCATGCATTGACAACGCACGTTGTCAGGCGTTGTCGGAGGATCACCATAGCAAATATAATTCAACTTTCCCCACAGAAAGAAATCCGGGGACGTCAGATTGGGTCAACGTGCGGGCCACGTATGGTGCTTCGACGACCAATCCACCTGTCATGAAATATGCTATTCTATACGGCTTTAACCACACGCGAGCTATGTGCCGGACTTCCATCATGTTGGAAGTACATCGCCATTCTGTCATGCAGTGAAACATCTTGTACTAACATCGGTGAAAATCAACATACATTGCACCATTTAGATTGTCTTCCATAAAATGGGGGCCAATTAGTCTTCCTCCCATGATGCCGCACCATACATTAACCCGCCAAGGTGTCTGATGTTCCACTTGTCGCAGCCATCGTGGATTTTCCGTTTCCCATTAGTGCATATTATGCCGGTTTACGTTACCGCTGTTGGTGAATGACGCTTCGTCGATAAATAGAACGCGTGCAGAAAATCTGTCATCGTCCCGTAATTTCTCTTGTGCCCAGTGGCAGAACTGTACACGACGTTCATAGTCATCGCCATGCAATTCCTGGTGCATAGAAATATAGTACGGGTGTAATCGATGTTGATGTAGCATTCTCAACACCGACGTTTTTGAGATTCCCGATTCTCGCACAGTTTGTCTACTACTGATGTGGGGATTACCAGCGACAGCAGCTAAAACACCTACTTGGGCTTCATCACTTGTTGCAGGTCGTGGCTGACGTTTCACATGTGGCTGAACACTTCCTGTTTCCTTAAATAACGCAACTATCCGGTAAATGGTCCGGACATTTGGATGATGCCGTCCAGGATACCGAGCAACATGCCCGCTCGGCATTTTGATCACAACAGCCATACATCAACCTGATATAGATGTTATCCGCAATTGGTAAACGGTCCATTTTAACACGGGTAATCTATCACGAAGCAAATACCGTCCGTACTGGCGGAATGTTACGTGATACCACGTACTTATACGTTTGTGACTATTACAGCGCCATCTGTCACAAAGCGAAAAATGTGGTCCACCTAAAACATTCGTATTTCTTTACGTACTACACGAATGTGTAATAAAAAATGGGGGTTTCTACTTAAAAAAACGCAGTTGATGTCCGTTTGACCTATGGCAGCGCCATCTAGCGGGCCAACCATAGCGCCATCTGGTTTCCCCCTTCAAGCTAGAGAAATTTCGCTCTTTGTAGTTTTTTCGTTTGACGCTTATTTCGTGAGCTATTTTGCCCGGTAACGATCAATGGGACCACCCTGTATACTGTAATGTTAACATCAAATGCGATACAGTTTGACTGCATCTATCGGTATACTGGGTCTTATGATATACCATGTAGACTGTGTATCGCTACTCCAACCGATAATGTTAATTTTACCACAAATTTCCATACCTTTACGCTGATTTCTAATTCCTTCTGTAACGTTAAAAAATGGTTCAAATGGCTCTTAGCACTATGGGACTCAACTGCTGTGGTCATTAGTCCCCTAGAACTTAGAACTACTTAAACCTAACTAACCTAAGGACATCACACACATCCATGCCCGAGGTCTGTAACGTTACTTGTTTCATAATTTACTGGCATTTGTAGTGACATCTCGTAGTAGTGACGGGAATTAAGACCGGGTCATCTACAAAGGACGCAGTATCTAGCGGGAAAAGCAGTAACGGAAACTCCAGAGGGCAGTGAAGCTAGACTAAAATATTTATGAAATATATATATATATATATATATATATATATATATATATATATGTATATATATATATATGTGTGTGTGTGTGTGTGTGTGTGTGTGTGTCTGGATCTGTGAGGGTGTAGGAAGAGCTTTGGAAAACTTGAAATGAGATAGATAAAGTAACGCAACATGCATACCATACTAGCAACTCAGTGGAAATGAATGAAGGTGCGAGGATATGTTGCTAGCAGCCTCACGATTGTACACAGAAAACTCGACGTGACATGACCAGGTGTGAGCGTGATTATATGCCCTACAATTGGAGGGAATTACAGACCAGTTACGGTTTGAAATTCTTTTTAAGTTACCATTTATCCTGCTCCACTGACTGGACAACATCACCATTCTGAAGAGCACAACGTCATCAGCAAACGAGCGCGTCAAATCATTTTCGGATATAGGGTGTGAGAGTGGTCCTGTAACACTTCCCTGGGACACTCCTGAGCGTGCTCTTGTCCCTGATGAAGACTCGCCGTCGAGGACAACATCCTGTGTTCTGTTACCTAACATGCCTTCGAGCCGCTCTCATACATTTGAACCTATCCCGTATGCTGGGACCTTCGTTAACGGTCTGCAGTGTCATAAACTTTCCCGAAATCTAGTGTTTCTGACCTTCCCTCAAAATGGGGAGGGCGGGGAGTCCAGAACACTGTCGGGAACTGAAGGCGTGGTAGCCGGCGACAGCTACGGAGGCTGGAGCGCCGAGGTGCGGGGCGGTGCGGCGTCAGGTGACGGCGCCCTGGCGTCGCGACGCCGCGCCGGCGCCAGCGGCGAGGTTTATGCGCGCAGGTGCGGCGGCCAGGTGCGGCCAGCCTCTATTCCTGACGCCGGACCGGCAGCTACAGCATGATGCGACCCAGGCGGGCTTCAGACAACTCACTGCCGCGAGCACAGCGCAGATAACGCCTCACCGGGTGGCCTTCCCCCGGTTAACACCGTGCACGGGACGTCAGTTAATGGGTAATGTTTATTTGTCATCGACAGCTCTGCCGTTCAGAGCTGTTGATGCTAATAAATTCCGCCGTCTAGAT
Organism: Schistocerca gregaria; assembly: GCF_023897955.1. Taxonomy (NCBI): domain Eukaryota; kingdom Metazoa; phylum Arthropoda; class Insecta; order Orthoptera; family Acrididae; genus Schistocerca; species Schistocerca gregaria. Next base: position 70,861,722 of record NC_064929.1, read on the forward strand.
CCTAAGAACACGTCGCGGAATCATGTTCCAGGACGTACGGGGCAATATACGGTAAGGCGACGAAAGTAATGGCGTAGCGATATGCACGTATACAGATGGCGGCGCTGCAGTCATGGACTGTGCGGCTGGTCCAAGCGGTGGTTCGAGTCGTCCCTCGGGCATGTGTGTGTGTTTGTGTTTGTCCTTAGGATTGGGTTGGGTTGTTTGGGGGGAACAGACCAAACAGCGAGGTCATCGGTCTCATCGGAATAGGGAAGGACGGGGAAGGAAGTCGGCCGTGCCCTTTCAAAGGAACCATCTCGGCATTTGCCTGGAGCGATTTAGGAAAATCACGGAAAACCTAAACCAGGATGCCCGGACGCGGGATTGAACCGTTGTCCTCCCGAATGCGAGTCCAGTGTGCTGACCACTGCGCCACCTCGCTCGATTTTGTCCTTAGGATAATTTAGGTTAATTAGTGTGACCTTAACAGTTAAGTCCCATACGATTTCACACATACACACACAGATAGTGGTATATCGCGAGCACAAGGTACGGAGATGTCATTTGCACTCTCATCATTCATGTGAAAAGTTTTCCGCAGTGATTATGTCCGCACGACGGGAATTAACAGACTCAACGCAAAGTCGTAGTTGGAGCTAAAGGCATTTGACATTCCATTTCGGAAATCGTTAAGGAATGGAATATTCCGAGATCCAGGGTGTCAAGGGAGTGGCCATAACTTCAGCGCCGGCCGAGGTGGCCGAGTGGTTCTAGACGCTACAGTCTGGAGCCGCGCGACCGCTACGGTCGCAGGTTCGAATCCTCCCTGGGGCATGGATGTGTGTGATGTCCTTAGGTTAGTTAGGTTCAACTAGTTCTAAGTTCTAGGGGACTGATGACCTCAGATGTTAAGTCCCACAGTGCTCAGAGCCATTTGAACCATTTTGAACCAACCGTCAACCATAACCTATCTCTATGGACGACGCAATGAGAGATGGCCTTCACTTAACGACCGAGAACAGCGACGTTTACGTAGAGTTGTCAGTGCTAACAGACCAGCAGTAGTCCGTGAAATAACGGCAGAAATCAATGTGGGAAGTACGACGAACCTATCCGTTAGGGTAGTGAGGCGAAATTTCTTGTTACAGCGGACGACCGACGCGAAAAGTTTTACTAACTACGCTACATCGCCTTTAGCTCGTTCCTGGGCCCAGATGTACATTAATCAAACAGAGAAACTGCAGCAACGGATCCCTTATTGGACATTGAGGAAAAGAGGTCTTATAAACATGTGTCCGGAAATGCATCGTTGCCGCAGCTGATGGCGCTGACGAATGACAGTTCCTCTGACCACGTACCGTATGTTCCTCGTGTGCTGCAGGCTGTGTGATTGACGCAGCGTACTGTAAACAGCAGAACGGTCCGGTCACGTGATCAGAGGCATTGTCATTCGTCAGTGCCATCTACCGTGGCAACGATGTATTTCCGGACACATTTTCATATGACCTGTTTTTCCTACGTCTCCAATCAGGAATCCGTCCCTGCAGTTTGTCGATTTTGTCAATGTTCTCCCCGTGTTTTCTAAGGCCTCGTAGATACAACAGCATGACATCTGCCTCTACCGACGTGTACGCTGGTGGGCAAAATTCAACAATGAAAGTAACTTTCGCATAATGCGTCGCTACCAATGAAACCTGGTGCAAGTCAAGGGAAGCCAGGATTCGGTTACGATTGTGGACGGGGTCGTAATCAGTTACTGTTGGTTGCCCTTTATAGTTACACACAATTTATTTTAAACCAATAATTCCAGACACAACAATAAATAAAAAATACCACACGTTATTAATGAGGGAATAACCGAAAGTGTAAATAATAATGTTTTCAGTGAGTTACAATTTAGCAAATTACCATTAAATACAGATACAACAGATAATGTTTTAGAAGCAACCCACTGTGATCTTACACACCAGGAATAGCAATAAATTAAGAATTGTTTAAGAACTCGCTGCAACTTATAAGTATTGAAATATTAAAGGTAAGTCGCCACAAACACAGCAGAAGGCGTGGGCTGAAGGAGTGTTACACTGAACTACTGGCCATCAGACCTCCTTTTAAAAAACACGTATCTTACAAGAACCAAGGGGCCACAGACGGTGATCCAGGAATCGACCTCTGAGAAGGTCCGCGAACAAACACTTTCGCGGGCGATGAGATAGGCAGCCAAGAGTTGCTTTCGCTTCACAAGATGGTAACTCAGACAAGTGGCAGTCTAACGAATCACTAATGATAATATTGCTGAAGCCATCTGACGTCCGATAAACGAAATGCAACGATGGAACAATACGCCAAACAAGGCGTAACGCAGTAAATAGTAAGAAGAAGTCGAGGAAAGCTAGTAAGATCCACCTTCCTCGAGCACTCTACTCGCTGCTCTTCGCCTCGGCGACACTACGAGCAGCAACGCGAACCCAAGTCACTGGATAACCGCGGGATGTCGCAGTGGTGGAGGTTTCTCTACTCGAACTGTAATGCACTCAACTTAAAACTTGCAGGATCCAGTTTACGGCGATGCACCCCTGTGACCACAGCCCTTCCGTCAGTGCACGCTGCCAGCAGTCCCGGCGTGTTCTCGCACTGAGCGGACCTGGCTCCCCCTGAGTCGCCAACAGAACTGGCCCACTCACGCAACCCGGAAAGCAACGACATCGCCCTGAAGATAGGCCACAGTTACTACACATCGATAACCGCCGCTGCTGCCACTAGCGGACAGGCAACGCTTGTCAAACCGAGTGACGCCAGTCAACATGAGAAGATGACAAACAACCGCAACCATGCCAATTAAACGATACTATCTGGCCTTTGACAGAGGGCTGGAACCTACAAACAGACCCAATGTGAGTCACAGTACGGCTCAACCGAGTAACGTACTTAGCAGGAAGTCTGACCGCAGATACAAAGAACTGCTACAGTATAGTGCAGGAGATACTTGAATGAAATACATGGTCCTCCTGGCGTCTATATTCAATGTCAGCGTGCAACAGCCACTCACAGAAGGCACGCGACAGCATTTGCAATGGTAAGGATATAAAGGGAGTCGAGGGAACGCCGAAGACACTGCAGCCATTACCATAATGCGGAAACGGAGCGATTTACCTGACGCCCAAAAGGGCACGATCATTGCTTTTGTGCCACAATGGTGGAAGAATTCCGAAATGGCTATGTTCACAAACTGTTCGTGTGCTGCCGTGGTTAAAGCTGTAAGGTGGCAGAATAAATGAAGGTCAGATTCGCACCTTACATGAGAGCTGTATACATAGCAACGGGAAGGTCAATATGGCACCTAACTTAATGCAGTGGTAATGAGCAAATTTACCTAGGAGTACTTAATGCAAAAAGGGATGACATTCAATCGATGGTAATTAACACACCATACCTATGATTCATGTTTGAGCAAGAAGTGAAACAAGCAGTGAGAGGCGTTTTAGTTTGGAATTCAGAGGGATGACGCAGAGGCAAGGCTGCACTACATGGGGTACCACGGAAACCACTTAAAGGGGTGTTCCACACGGAAAGTCAGTACCCGACCAGGTGACTCACATGGGGGGAGCGAGTATAGCACACCATCTGAGGGACAACAGGAAAGAAAGCTTTAAGAAAACTGAGTTTCGGAATTCCAACTAGATAGGAAACAATACCAGTGACGCATTTTCGAGCACATGTCCAGCGAGTGGTACACACGTGGGAGAGCCTATGTATGCATTTCGGCATCTGGAATGGGCACAAAACGTCTAATTGGCGGAAGCGCGCTAGGAAGGAGAAAAGAGTCAAACTTTCGACGCAGTTTAATGGTAGGGTCGTTGTGATTGGGAGAGAGAGTTTCCACAAAATAAGAGGAATGCTCCTACTGGTCGGAAAAAGCCGTGACGTGAAGAACGAACGAACCCAGGAGGGGAGAGTGTTCGGCTACGAGTAAGACAAGACGGAAAGTTTCGTGGACTCTTCTCTGAACTGGCGTCAAGTGTAGAACAGATCTCATAACGCTCTGTACGACACAGAGGAGCAATTTGTGTGAACACTGGGTTCACAGCGGCTGATATCCAGCTAGAAATTAGCTGTAGCGTCGTTTAGCTCCAGCTGTGGAGAAACTTACCAGCCAATTAGTTAATTGTTCTTGTGAGAACTGAGAGGGCATTATAACATGCACGCTACACCAACCATGTGCCCACATATCGCCACATTCTAAGACCAGGGATGAGTACGTGTTCTCTCGCATAACGAGAAACTTAGGTAAAGTTTCTGCTGGAAATTTCAGCAAAGGTGTAATTAGTCTTATAGGAATTTCAGCGGAAGAGAGTGGCCTAAGATACGACAACTCACTGCTCCTTAAGGTAAATACCGCGTGAAGAGGCGTAATCTTGTTGGTTCACCGGTCTGTGTCCACTGTAAACTAGAGCGACCTTGGGTAAGCTTTTCTCAATTTGTCACATAACTAACCATCCACTGTAGACTAGATTGTCATCCTAAAAATAGTACCGATCTTTGAACCGGAATCAGACGATTTTCATAGTACTGACCAACATCATAACGTAAGTGTAGGAACAATTCCGCAAAGAAACTTCTAGTTAAAATTTAATATTGTCGTGTTTAATATAATTTAACCTTGTGAGAGTTAATATGTAATACTGTTGGGTTTAGAATTATTTCACTTTTTGATGATGATGAGATGCATTATACTGACAACTGTTTTTTTGTTGTTGTTGTGAAAGTATCTAACCAAAATTGTTTCCTTTTTTATTTGTGAAAGTACCATTGATAAGATTGTTCTTAATTAATTATTCAACAAACCTGCATCTGAGTGCGTCTGTGAACTTGTTGCTTGCACTCCTCCATTTTGCCAGAAATGCAGCATGTATTTGACTCAGCAATCAAGTTTAAGAGAATAATTCCGTTTGTGCAATGACATTAAGAGGGTACTGATGTTTACTTGGTTCTTTCATTGGTGGGTAACTAGTCTGTTACTCATTTTCATATTCAATACAAGCAAAGGATGTGGATTATGATTCAGGCTGTTTAAATTTAAACACAATGTTGATCTCAATACATATATATAATATATATTATGTATTGTTAAAATTTTAAGTCTTATATAAAACCTACCCTTTCCAAAATTTTTGTAGCATGAATCACTCTTACAAAAAATTTTACCACACGCTTACTGTGTCAAACCTTGGACATACAAATCCTTACTCTGAACATTATCTAACAAAACCAGTTTGAAATCATCATATATCATCTCTCATTTACGTGCTAAAGTTTGGTCAGGGGCAGCGAGCGCTACCTACCTTAAAGCTGTTTGCACACGTCTGCTTCCTCCGGGCACCTACCTGCGACTCACGGTTTTTTTACTGCGCGCGCCCAGCTCTCTCAACCATCAAAGATCCTCCTACTCCAAGATATTATACTCGTTCCACCTTGCGGTTGGCAACTACCGACTATTTTCTGGAGCTACCCTGATCAAACCTTAGCACATACCTTTCAGTTGTCAAATTGGAAACTGTGTAATAGCTTGTATTTTTGTGCTAATATTGCGACAGTAAACATGTAATTTCAACTTACCCAGTTGTCTTCAATCCTAGAATAAGTAAACCAAAAAATTTGCAACTTACAAAGTATGACAAAAAGACGCTATCCAAAACCGGCGTCGAGGCAGCTTTGGTGCATTAAGAACCATTGATGCCATGGGTGAACGGCGGCGGCGATATGTACGTGCGCAATTGTTGAGCATGTGACCCTCCCTATGAACCAAGTGGGCATCAACAGTGCCTGCTCGACCAGCGTTAAGAGAACACTGCCATGTATGGGCCTCCACAGCAGATGCCTGGTACATACGCTGTTACAGCCAGCTGTTCAATCGGCGACGAAGGCTATAATTTGGTCTGAAGAATGTTTTCGTTGTATTCCCTGAGTGATCTCGTCATTCTGGAAGGCAATATCGATCAACAAAAGTATGCATCTATCCTTAAGGACCACGTTCACCCTACACGCAGTTCGTTTTGCCTGGGCATGGTGGCATCTACCAGCAGGATATGCAACGTGTCACAAAGATCGCATTCTATGTTCGTGGTTCGACGAGCAGGATCAGACGATTGTCATGTGACTCTTAGACTTCAGTAAAGTCTTTGACGCAGCAGAATTCTCGCATTCGAGACGACGACGGTTCAAACCTGGGTCCAGCCATCCTCATTTAGGTTTTCCATGATTTCCCTAAATCGCTTCGGGAAAATGCCAGGGTGGATCCTTTGAAAAGGCGCAGTCCACTTCCTTGATCTCCCCCCCCCCCCCCCAAACCAACCAGCCAACGGTCGACTTCGACATTTCACTTGGCAAACTTAGTAGCCTAAATTTCTCGCCAAGTGGCTCATATCTGACTTCTCGCCAGCGATACGTCGTGACTAGCGCCATAAAATCACAATGGAGGAGGCAGTATCAGGCGTCCCCTAGGGTTCCGTATTAGGTCCTACATTCTAAAATGATGTGTAAATGATGTGTCATTAGTTTTGTCCAACTTTTAATACCACATGTACGCTGATGAGCTCCAATTGTATCTAACTTCAAGTAAGCTGAAGACAACTACGAAGAGTCTGAAGTAATGTTCTGCCACATATAACAGGATTTACATGCCTGATGATACATACGTCATAAATATCACTTCAAACCTCACTGGTTAATTAATGAGTGAGTAGGTTAAGTAATTGAACTGTATTGTATTAATTCTGCATTGAGGCAAAATTACACGACTTAGAGTTGGCTATTTGTTAATTTCAGGTGCAAAGCTGTATATTTACCTACAAAAAGGTATTTTAACAAAGTCATTGATAACTGGACTGCTATATTTATGGATGCAGCACATATTATCGAGAGGTTTGTTACTGTTTATGTTTATGAGCAGGCAACTTCATTGTATACTAAGATAAATAGGTACTGCAAAGACGTAACAACTACCAAAAAAACTAAATTGCTCCTAATGTTTCCTATCCTACCGGACACCACGTCCAAAAATGAAAAAAAAGTCACCTGCTTGTAAAAGGAATTTCTTTGACCAATACAATTTGACACTCAGCCAACTGTCATTCAGTCAAGATCGTGTACTCAGTAATGAAACAAGTCAGTAGGTTCTGCCACAAATGTCGACTCTTAGACAATGTGTCTAATTGTGTATTTTAATACGACAGTATGTCATCTTAGGCAGTTTATCACACTTGTAAGTAAGCATTAAAAATATGGATTCTTATATGGTTATATCACTTGTTACGTATTTCACTGTTATTGTCTACTCTGATTTCAGAAAACACTTGGTAATGGCACTTTGAAGCCTAAAGCATGACTGTGTAAGTGTAAATCTAACACTGTAAATAAACAACAATCTAATAGCGGTATTGACTTAAAAGTAAAAAAAATCTGAATGCTGGCATGTGTGCACTATCAAACTGGGTGCAGGCTATAGGGTTATAGACGAACTCATCCAAAACCCAAGCGGTATTGGCTGGTCATTCAGGGATCATAAACTCGAATTATCGAGAATCTCTACCATCTTTAATCTTAAATGCGACAAAGCCCTTTCCTTCAGCAAAGAGCCTAGGACTAATAATAGATGAGAATATAAATTGGCCTGAACACATAAGTGGAATGTGCAAGACGGCCGTACAAAAATACAAAAAAGGTATTCCCTCTTGTCCCGAAAGTGAAACTCGTACAAATATTAATTAAAGCACAATTAATTTGCAAGCCGTTTCTATGGAAAGCTCACGGTGGCTAGAACTGGATATGAGTGTGTGTGCTCGTTATATCTGCGATATTAGAATCTTTCATCACATTTCACCATAATACGCACAGCTATATTGGCAGCGTGTAGAGAAACGCAGAAATTTCCGTGCTCTTTGTCTACTCTACCGTATTATCAGCGTACACTGTCCCTCACGCCTCTCCTCGGTCTTAACACTACAGTCTGAACAACATAGCAGAAACACCCATCAGAGCAAAAACGTTTCTGTCCCACTCCATCGTTCACTCAATTTCTCGAAGTCCGTCTCATTAGGAGGAAACCGACTCCAGAGTAGCTTCCTGCATTCTATTACAGAACTAACTTATTACCAGCTTCAGAAGAAAGTTAATGACTTATCTACTAATGAAGTAACAAGGATTCCTACAGTCCCTGCACGCGCTTATTACTGCTGCACATCCTTCTTTCCAAACAAATCTCCCTTATTTCCCAGCATTTTTAGCTTAAATACTCTTTCCCCATAACTGGCAATATCTGAGAACACGTATTTTGTGTACTTACAAATTCTTTTTTTATATCTGCCGGTATCATTATCATTATTATTGTTATTACTGTTGTCAATATTAGAAACAGCAGCAACAGAAGTACAGATACTTCCTCTGTTAGTTTATGGACAATTTTATTCACTCGCATAGTCTCTATAGACAGTGAAACAATTTTAAGAGTATTTCCAATTTAAAATTGTTATTTCATACGGAATTGTGACGATAATGGGTACTGTATGTGTGAAGACCATATCCAGTATAGGAGACAGACGGATTCCCCTAATCAGTTCAGGTTAAATCAATGGATTCGAAAATGCAAATGTTGTTTTGCTAAAAATCGGGTGTTTCCGAAAGTTTTTGGCCGACTGCTTTGAAATTTTGACACAATGTTGAATGCTAATGCGGGTGTGTTTTCCGGTACGTAATTTTAACATTATACAGGGTGTTACAAAAAGGTACGGCCAAACTTTCAGGAAACATTCCTCACACACAAATAAAGAAAAGATGTTATGTGGACATGTGTGCGGAAACGCTTACTAGCTCATTTTGGTTTCGTCGGTATGTACTCCAACGTGATAAAGTTGAAAATTTTCACAATCAACATGTGTGGGCTGACGAGAATCCGCACGCAATTGTGTCAGATTTTCTGTGAACGTTTGAGCAGGCATTGTTGGTGATGTCTTGATTCGGCCCCATGTTCTTCCACCTACGCTCAATGGAGCACGTTATCATAACTTCATACGGTATACTCTACCTGTGCTGCTAGAACATGTGCCTTTACAAGTACGACACAACATGTGGTTCATGCACAATTGAGCTCCTGCACATTTCAGTCGAAGTGTTCGTACGCTTCTCAACAACAGATTCGGTGACCGATGGATTGGTAGAGGCGGACCAATTCCATGGCCTCCACGCTCTCCTGATCTCAACCCTCTTGACTTTCATTTATGGGGGCATTTGAAAGCTCTTGTCTACGCAACCTCGGTACCAAATGTAGAGACTCTTCGTGCTCGTATTGTGGACGGCTGTGATACAATACGCCATTCTCCAGGGCTGCATCAGCGCATCAGGGATTCCATACGACGGAAGGTGGATGCATGTATCCTCGCTAACGGAGGACATTTTGAACATTTCCTGTAACAAAGTGTTTGAAGTCACGCTGGTACGTTCTGTTGCTGTGTGTTTCCATTCCACGATTAATGTGATTTGAAGAGAAGTAATAAAATGAGCTCTAACATGGAAAGTAAGCGTTTCCGGACACCTGTCCACATAACATATTTTCTTTCTTTATGTGTGAGAAATGTTTCCTGAATGTTTGGCCGTACCTTTTTGTAACACCCTGTATATAGTGAAGTGTTATTGGCAGACAGAAAAGTTGTGCTTATGGCATTTTGGTTTATTTTTAGACTACTACTTGAGAATCTGAATTTGCAATAACAATAAACAATATTCAAGGCCAGAGAGAGAAACGACGAGGAAGCGGAGATGGACAGAGGGGTGGGAGGAAATGGATATGTTGTTGTTGTTGTGGTCTTCAGTCCTGAGACTGGTTTGATGCAGCTCTCTATGCTACTCTATCCTGTGCAAGCTTCTTCATCTCCCAGTACCTACTGCAACCTACATCCTTCTGAATCTGCTTAGTGTATTCATCTCTTGGTCTCCCTCTACGATTTTTACCCTCCACACTGCCCTCCAATGCTAACTTTGTGATCCCTTGATGCCTCAAAATATGTCCTACTAACCGATCCCTTCTTCTAGTCAAGTTGTGCCACAGACTTCTCTTCTCCCCAATCCTGTTCAATACCTCCTCATTAGTTACGTGATCTATCCACCTTATCTTCAGCATTCTTCTGTAGCACCACATTTAGAAAGCTTCTATTCTCTTCTTGTCCAAACTAGTTATCGCCCATGTTTCACTTCCATACATGGCTACACTCCAAACAAATACTTTCAGAAACGACTTCCTGATACATAAATCTATATTCGATGTTAACAAATTTCTCTTCTTCAGAAACGCTTTCCTGGCCATTGCCAGTCTACATTTTATATTCTCTCTACTTCGACCATCATCAGTTATTTTACTTCCAAAGTAGCAAAACTCCTTTAATACTTTAGGTGTCTCATTTCCTAATCTAATTCCCGCAGCATCACCCGATTTAATTCGACTACATTCCATTATCCTCGTTTTGCTTTTGTTGGTGTTCATCTTATATCCTCCTTTCAAGACACTATCCATTCCGTTCAACTGCTCTTCCAAGTCCTTTGCCGTCACTGACAGAATTACAATGTCATCGGCGAACCTCAAAGTTTTTACTTCTTCTCCATGAATTTTAATACCTACTCCGAATTTTTCTTTTGTTTCCTTCACTGCTTGCTCAATATATAGATTGAATAACATCGGGGAGAGACTACAACCCTGTCCCTCTCTTTTCCCAACCACTGCTTCCCTTTCATGCCCCTCGACTCTTATTACTGCCATCTGGTTTCTGTACAAATTGTAAATAGGCTTTTGCTCCCTGTATTTTGCCCCTGCCACTTTCAGAATTTGAAAGAGAGTATTCCAGTCAACATTGTCAAAAGTTTTCTCTACGTCTACAAATGCTAGAAACGTAGGTTTGCCTTTCCTTAATCTTTCTTCTAAGATAAGTCGTAAGGTCAGTATTGCCTCACGTGTTCCAACATTTCGACGGAATCCAAACTGATCCTCCCCGAGGTCCGCATCTACCAGTTTTTCCATTCGTCTGTAAAGAATTCGCGTTAGTATTTTTCAGCTGTGAAATGGATATAGAAAACGGAAAGAGAGGATGGACTGAGAGAGGGGACAGGAGGAGATGCCGGGAGAGCGGGGAGGAGAAGGTGGACAGCGAGAGTAGGACGAGGTGATGGACAGAGAGATGGGGCAGACGGACAAAGAACGGAGGTGGGGGAAATGGGCAGACCAAGGCAGAGGAGAAGATTACGGCGTGTATCCAAATCCCACACATATTAGGAACGTGAGCCCTAGTTGTGTCCGGCTCTTCGAAAAACGCGCCAGGCGGAGTGCTTTCGCTTCGCGTCTAGTGTTTTCGGTGGCGCTTTCGGTTTGGCGCGCTGTTTGGATCGCTACCGTCCTCTGGCGGGAGGTGGAGCAAGTGTTCGGTCGCGTGACGATCGAGGAGTACGTACTGGGCGGTGACCGAGGGAGGTAGTGGCGCGAGCGGGGCCCTGCTGTTGGGGGTCGTCAGCTGCTCGCCACGTGCTTTGGCCGACCTCTCGGCTGTCAGGGGCTGAGTCTGCCTTACCCGCATGTACGTGGCTTATGAAGCTTGGAAGTCGTGTTGCAGTAGATCAGCGCGTGGGACCGTGTGTCTTCTTGTCGTCCGTTGAAACCATTGGCAGCGGTTGGCTCTGATGAGCATTTGGAAGTGCGACGTGTTCCCGGCGCTGGGGTGCAGCGTGAGAAGTTGAGTACTGCAACAGAAGGTTTCAAGTTCTACTGAAGTGTATGAGTTTGTTCACCAGTGGTTTTGTTGGCGTCTTCGCACCGCAGCTTTCGTTTGCCTGTCCACGGGAATGTGGTAATTGTTCCTTGGTCGGGCGGTTTTCATTTACTCCTCGATTGGGTGATTCAGGGTCGGTGTCGCGGGTCTGTGTGGTTCGTCGTTTTGTGCAGGCACCGCCCTTGCTGTGTCTTCTGGTTTTGGGTAACTCGGGGAGGTGGCGTCTTGTAATGCAAGTTTTGGGGCTGATCTGCTGTGGCCCTGGAGACCGCCAGTAACTATTCTGCGTATTGTGATTTGGGCCACTTTACACGTGTCACTCCGTGACCGAGCTATGGATTTTTTTTTGGAAACTAGCTTTAATGTGAAGGTTTGTGCGCTGGCTTATTCACTTTTATCTTGTAACAACTGACAGGTGAAATATAAGTTATTTAACTGGCGAGAGACAACTATTTTTGCTTAGTACAAGCTAGCTACTTAAAGTTTTTTTAAAATCTTCTTATTGTTAACGTCATACATTGCAATACCCTTTACATACAGAAAATTTGCAAGCTATTTAAAAGAGTTCTTTTTGAATTGTTGTCTTATATATATATATATATATATATATATATATATATATATATATATATATATATAAGGTTTAAAATCTTGTTATTGGGAAGTTGTTAACGACATACCTTGCAATCTCGTTTTCATAAAGAAACTTCGTCAGCTATTGGAAATTGTTTTTGAAATTCTTTTAAAATATGCCAGACTTAAAAATTTATTATTGAGAAAGTCTCTTAGAATAGAAAGGTATCTTTAGCAGTGTATGTTATTTCACCAGCACCTTCTGGCCCCTACTTCCACGATAACGTTATAGAATAACATGCGTATTTGAGTTGTTGTTTGTGAACCGCCCTTATTGATGGTTCAGAACGGGTGCGTTCTCTTTTATTTGTTTTCTACTTAAGCAGACTGATCTACAGAAAAAAATGGTTCAAATGCCTCTGAGCACTATGGGACTCAACTGCTGTGGTTATCAGTCCCCTAGAACTCCTTAAACCTAACTAACCCAAGGACATCACACACATCCATGCCCGAGGCAGGATTCGAACCTGCGACCGTAGCAGTCGCACGGTTCCGGACTGCGCGCCTAGAACCGCGAGACCACCGCGGCCGGCTGATCTACAGAAAAGCGTAGCCAGGTGGAGCTAGTAAATAAATTAAGTAAATAAATAGATACGGGTAAGGGAATGGAGAATGTGACTGGTCACGGTGGTCCGGAAGCTGGAAGCGCAGATCACTTCGAAATGAGGTCCAGCGAGGGCTCACCTCTTACCTCCTGAGGACAACTCACACGCACTCCAGCTGCCTCCAGCCTGGAGGCGGCTGTCAGGGCGGCCGGCCGCTATGAATACCTGCGGGGCGGTCCGGCCTCCCTCGCACCTGCAGCTGGCTACCGGGCTGCCGCCATCCATCTCGGCCGTAACCGCCGCGGAGCGGGCCAGGAATAGCCGCCCGTGTCGGCGCGGCGGTCCTAGCGGCTCCCGGCCTCCAGTGGAGAGTGCAGGTCTGCCGCGTGAGCGGTGTCCGTCCGAGTCGCCACCTGCTGTTTGGTGCGGGCGGGCGCTAACGAGGCGAAAGCGAGCCTACCGTAGCAGCAGGCGGCAGAGCGCGCCGTCGTCGGGGCCGACAGTGTACGAGCCTCAAGCGTTCCGTGGTCGATGACACACACACACACACACACACACACACACACACACACTGACCAGCCGAAACATTGTGACATGCCTCGGGCATGGATCTGTGTGATGTCCTTAGGTTAGTTAGGTCGCGCGTTTCCAGACTGTAGCGCCTAGAACCGCTCGGCCACTCCGGCTAGCATTTAATCAATATTCACTGTGTGTATTTCATGGCAGGTTAGTACAACTCAGTCAAGAAGTGGCAGAGAGGCATCAGAATATGGTTTTATAGCACTACATTGACTCTGTAAGTAGGCTGTTTAGGTTTTTTTATTGGTAACGCCGTAGCGCTCTGTATGAAAAATCACTGGCTGTGCCGTGTGCAGTCTGTGGCTGGTTTGGATTGTTGTCTGCCATCGTAGTGCTGGCAGCTGGATGTTAATAGCGCGTAGCGTTGCGCAGTTGGAGGTGAGCCGCCAGCAGTGGCGGACGTGGGGAGAGAGATGGCGGAGTTTTGAAATTTGTAAGAATTGGTGTCATTATGACTATAAAGGTAAATATATTGTTTGTTCTCTATTAAAATCTTTCATTTGCTAACTGTGCCTATCAGTAGTTAGTGACTTCCGTAGTTTGAATCTTTTAGTTAGCTGGCAGTAGTGGCGCTCGCTGTATTGCAGTAGTTCGAGTAACGAAGATTTTTGTGAGGTAAGTGATTTGTGAAACATATCGGTTAACGTTAGTCACGGCCATTCTCTTGTAGGGATTACTGAAAGTCAGATTGCGTTGGGCTAAAAAAACTATTGTGTGTCAGTTTAAGCACAGTCTTATATAATTTTTCAAAGGGGACGTTTCAACTCTACATATAACATAAGCACGTAGTACGGGTTCTGCCACAGATGCTGCCAAAATGCAAACACCTGCTGTATCATAAAATCCCTGAAGCCTATCTTATGCATATTTTCGAGATTGTTACTTTATGTTACATTAACTTTGTTTCTGCTTCCGCAGAGTTAATGCCCATAACTTAGGTTAATTAGCCACTGAAGACGTGATTTCATTGGTTACATTTATTCTTTAAAGGTTATATTACTTGTGCAGGTTCCTTTTCAATGACCAATCAGTGATAAAATATTTTAATTATCCTCCTGTATCTATGTGAGAAATGGCGTTAAGCATTATTCAGTTCGTGGATGTATGTTTATGATAAAGACGTACAGATACATCATAATAAATATTCCTCTCCACTTTGACAGTTTCGAGAAAATCTCAGTAATCCAAAAAGTTTGGGACGGAGTGCTTCAGTATAGTTTTCGAATGGGCAAAGAAATGCAACCGTATACAGTTGGTTACATGTTTATAATTAATTGCTTTCAGTAACACACAATTGTGCGCCAGGTCCTGGTTCCCAAACGTCTCTACGGAAATTTATGGTCTATCTTTTTCTTCATCTGGAACCACCTGTATATCTAAACATGCGTAAACCATTTTTGCAATGGTTAGTGCAGTTCACATCTGAGCAGTCACCCATGTTTATTGTTCAACACACTTATTCATAAACGTCCACTCGCATCCTGATTCATATATAAACAGGTGTGAATTTTTAAGCGAAATATGGAAGCGGTCAAGAGACGACTGGGCAATCGTAACAGCGACGATACGGGCCGAAAATGGGGACATCCACTGACATAAATGTGGAACGATGGAAGAGAACGCGTCAATTAGGAACTGTAGTGATGATCTGAGTGTCTGAGGTGGCAGCGTAAGTAAATTATACTGACTACCAAGTAATAAAGTTAATATAAGGAGTACTTGTACTACTGTAACTGCTGGCATTAATAGTAATAATCTCTCTCTTTCCGAGCATTAATCCCGACTGGCGGGTCTGCTGGTTAATAGGATGTGGCATGTTAATTTTAAGGGGTGACCGGATGCCCCTCCTGTCGCCGCCCCCATACCCCTCCCGGGAAGGAATCAGTGTACCCCAACTGTCTGCGACTAGTGTAATCCATGGAATGGTTCGAATGTGTTTAGATGTCTGCGAGCATTCTAACTGAGGCGGAAAGTGGGGACCAACCTGGTATTCAATTAACAGGATGTGGAAAACCGCCTAAAAGCCACATACAGGCTGGCTGACACACCGGCCCTCGTCGTTAATCCGCCGGGCGGATTCGATCCGGAGCCGGCGCGCACACCCGAGTCCAGGAAGCAGCGCGTTAGCGCTCTCGGCTACCCTGGCAGGTATTATTAATAGTAATAGTAATAATAATACCAATAATGGTAATAATGAGAATAACATTAACAATAACGAAAGTGGCAGATGTGTAGGAACAACTTATAGGTGAACAAAATAGATGTTTTCTGTTACAGCGAGTCCTGGGGAAAATAAAACTAATGAGATTGCGTCGGCTAAGAATACTGGGAAAAGAGGGAGGTGTGCTGGAAAGAAGGGTGAACAAGGGTAAAGACTGCATAAAAGGGAACTGGTAATGATTACTGCTGCTTCAGTAGACACGTCATTATCTGTCTTTTGAAGCTGGAGATGTTATTCAGTTCTGTAATATAATGCGAGAGGTTATTCCACAACCGTGTTCCTGCTGCCGAGAAGGGCTCCGACAAGGTGTCTGAACCATGGAGTGCGACAGAACGGATTCTTTTCTGATGGGAACGGGTGTTGTTCAGACAAGACCATTAAGGTCAAGGAGAGAGATGAGGGACAGTGTTCGTTGGTGAGACAGCGGAGAAGACAGAGGATACAGAAATTTTTGCGTTGTCTGCACGCAGTTACTTGTGCACACGATGTCTAAATCTGATAAAAAAAAACAACACTCATATAAAGAACAGAAGCATTCGAATCAAGTTCCATGAACCGTGAATTTTCCTGAGAAAGGCCTTGTAAGATAGCATCGCTGTAATCAATAAATGTAAGTCTAACTGTGTGTACAAATTTCTTTTGCAGCTCAAGAGGAGAGAACTTTTTATATTTTTGTGGGTCATAGGGAGATGCTGTTGCCTCCTTGCACATTGCAGTTGCGTGTTCGGTATTACGATTCCTCGGTTGTCTCGGGTCCGCTTACGTACTTCGCTTACCTAAGACTCCTACAACGCGAGTTAAACTGTCCGCCATGTTTCCCTCAAGGTATTGAATATCCACGCTTGTTTATATATGAGTCAGGATGCGAGTGGCCGTTTATAAATAAGTGTGTTGAACAATAAACATGGGTGGCTGCTCAGCCGTGAACTACACTAGCCATTGCAAAAATGGTTTACGCATGTTCAGATTTCCAGGTGGTTCCAAACGAAGGGAAAGATGGACCATAAATTCCCGCTGTGTTCAAATGTGTGTAAAATCCTATGGGAGTTAACTGCTAAGGTCATCAGTCCCTAAGCTTACACACTACTTAACCTAAATTATCGTAAAGACAAACACACACACCCATGCCCGAGGGAGGACTCGAACCTCCGCCAGGACTAGCCCATAAATCTCTGCAGAGACTTCCCACTGATTATTATTCCTCTTTGGTGAAGCAGAGTTCATTTTTGTCCCATTTACGATTATAGATGGTAGGGATCCCCAATATTTGCGCTAATGAGGCTAGAATGACCTACCATTACTGGTTGGGGGGTTTGGATGCGTTCTCCTCCACCCTATTCCTGCCCATATTTTGATGGTGCACAGGGCGGCATTGAGATTCTCCATGGCTGTCGTCAAGTGTATTGGCACTTACAACAGGAGGTCGCCAATCGGGACACGTCGATTTCTCCCTAATTGCGTGTGTAGAAGGAAGTGGGTCTCCACATCGCGTGCCTTAAATACGCTCCTGGAAATTGAAATAACAACACCGTGAATTCATTGTCCAAGGAAGGGGAAACTTTATTGACACATTCCTAGGGTCAGATACATCACATGATCACACTGACAGAACCACAGGCACATAGACACAGGCAACAGAGCATGCACAATGTCGGCACTAGTACAGTGTATATCCACCTTTCGCAGCAATGCAGGCTGCTATACTCCCATGGAGACGATCGTAGAGATGCTGGATGTAGTCCTGTGGAACGGCTTGCCATGCCATTTCCACCTGGCGCCTCAGTTGGACCAGCGTTCGTGCTGGACGTGCAGACCGCGTGAGACGACGCTTCATCCAGTCCCAAACATGCTCAATGGGGGACAGATCCGGAGATCTTGCTGGCCAGGGTAGTTGACTTACACCTTCTAGAGCACGTTGGGTGGCATGGGATACATGCGGACGTGCATTGACCTGTTGGAACAGCATGTTCCCTTGCCGGTCTAGGAATGGTAGAACGATGGGTTCGATGACGGTTTGGATGTACCGAGCACTATTCAGTGTCCCCTCGACGATCACCAGAGGTGTACGGCCAGTGTAGGAGATCGCTCCCCACACCATGATGCCGGGTGTTGGCCCTGTGTGCCTCGGTCGTATGCAGTCCTGATTGTGGCGCTAACCTGCACTGCGCAAAACACGCATACGACCATCATTGGCACCAAGGCAGAAGCGACTCTTATCGCTGCAGACGACACGTCTCCATTCGTCCCTCCATTCACGCCTGTCGCGACACCACTGGAGGCGGGCTGCACGATGTTGGGGCGTGAGCGGAAGACGGCCTAACGGTGTGCGGGACCGTAGCCCAGCTTCATGGAGACGGTTGCGAATGGTCCTCGCCGATACCCCAGGAGCAACAGTGTCCCTAATTTGCTGAGAAGTGGCGGTGCGGTCCCCTACGGCACTGCGCAGGATCCTACGGTCTTGGCGTGCATCCGTGCGTCGCTGCGGTCCGGTCCCAGGTCGACGGGCACGTGCACCTTCCGCCGACCACTGGCGACAGCATCGATGTACTGTGGAGACCTCACGCCCCACGTGTTGAGCAATTCGGCGGTACGTCCACCCGGCCTCCCGCATGCCCACTATACGCCCTCGCTCAAAGTCCGTCAACTGCACATACGGTTCACGTCCACGCTGTCGCGGCATGCTACCAATGTTAAAGACTGCGATGGAGCTCCGTATGCCACGGCAAACTGGCTGACACTGACGGCGGCGGTGCACAAATGCTGCGCAGCTAGCGCCATTCGACGGCCAACACCGCGGTTCCTGGTGTGTCCGCTGTGCCGTGCGTGTGATCATTGCTTGTACAGCCCTCTCGCAGTGTCCGGAGCAAGTATGGTGGGTCTGACACACCAGTGTCAATGTGTTCTTTTTTCCATTTCCAGGAGTGTATTTCGCCTGACTGGGCCTTAGGAAAGGAGAAAACGCTCTCGAAAGTTTTTACGATAAGACGATATACCTTATTCAGAGCTCTGCTCGTCGTTAACGGGGTAGCGTAATGGTCAAGCGTATTGCGTAAGAAACAGGCGACATGAAATCAATCCCGGGTACTTCGTAAGTTTTTTCTCATTGTTATTTTACTTCGTTTTTTCAGATTGTTGAACGATTTACCGTAGAATTTAAATACATTCAAGCTTTCGAATCAAATATAAAACAATCGTGTCGTAGAAGACGTACAAAAAGGTTAGAAAATAAAATATTATTCTTATTATGTATATGACGCTAACAGACATTACCCTAGCTGACCGCTGGAATCAGACGGTAATGGATTTCTCATCAGTGGGTGTCGTGACTATGTATTAGACTGTGCTTCTATTTTTAGTTCGCAACGATTCGTGGAGCTGTGAGTATCGTCACGCCAAAATCAAACATGGCAACCCAACAAAAAGTGACTGCTAATCTCGAAACGTTTGATGAAGATTTCAAAGCAAACATCACCAGTGTTCATACAATGAAGGCTCTCACGACCGGATGGTACTGTTGTTGCTAATTCTACCGGGTTATATGGCCGTGGAATAGAAGAATTCCATTGACCACGGCCATATATCCCGGAAGAATTATCAACAACTTCATCAGTGTTCTTTCCTATGCTTTTTCAATTTATAAAGAAAAAGGGATTATCACTGACAATCCTCCTTTGTCCTTCAGTCCTACAGCAATTCCATAGGTGAAGCAACTGCAGACGCTATGAATACGCATTTCATAGAGCACGACGAAGATCTGATACTATGCACAGAGCCTGATGAAGAAAATATTTATGAAGAGGTACGTGGAACATCTCATTCTCTCTCTCTCTCTCTCTCTCTCTCTCTCTCTCTCTCTCTCTCTCTCACACACACACACACACACACACACACACACACACACACGTACACACGTTTATCATTTGCAATATCTTCTTATCTCTCACAGGTGACTTCTTCAAGTACAGATGTGGATTACACTCCTCAAGATTTCTCCAAGAGTTTCTCACATACATCAGCAATATTGGCTAACAAGAAGAATGTCCTGGAATTTGATGACTCTCATCCGAAATGGAAATTTGCAACATTGCAGTCTAGATTCCCGATCCTGAAAAAAGGGATTATCTTAAAATTTGGAGGAAGGAAGTACACAATGGTGGCACCAGACTTGAAAAGTTGTCCTTGATTGACTTGGAAACATGGGAAAAATTTCAAGATGCACGACGCTGCTATGAACAGGTGACGAATAGAACCCTACAGAAATGGGCTGCATTCCCGTATTTGTCGGAGATTTTTCACTTCCGTGCTTCTAATATTTGGACAAAATGCTTCCAGAAAAAATATTCGATAAGGCAGCGAAAAATCACGGAATTCGTCAGCAAAAATTATGTCGCAACTTTGGACGAAACAGTGGCAGCAGCAGAGAAGTTTCGTGTGCAGATGAGACATTTAATGCCACATTTCAAAATCGACTATATAATTAACACCGACCAGATCGGATGCCGGTATGAGTCAACGTACAACGTACAACGTACAGCAGGTCTCTGGATGTCAAAGGTGCAAAGACTATTATGGTGAAAAAACTCAATCTATCGAAGACCACCCACTCTTCCACAGCACAGTACAGTTTAAGCGCTTCAGGGAAACTTTTACCCCTTGTGTTTTTGTGTTGCCGCCACTGTCAAAAAATTAGCAGACGAAAATTTTATCGTTACTTGTTCCATGTCAGGGACTCTAACAAAAGAGCTTTATGAAACATTGTTGGAAACAATATTGAAGCCATACGTCGCAGACAATAAATGTCTTATTGTTGGTGGATTCTTGCAGCGGCCAAACAGATTCACCATTCTATGAGGAGACATTTACGAATGAGCCAGGCGAGGCAATGAAGGTCGTTCCACCAAAATGTACACCGCTGGTTCAACCGTGTGATGTATATTTCTATCACCAAGTCAAAATTCTAATTAAAAGACTACAAAGTGCCCCTGAATTGCTCCGACAACAGCGAGAAATATCATCAAGAGAAAAAACAATTAAAATACATTCGATCGTGCAACATCAATTCATTTCCCCCATGTTCACCCCGATGATCCAGTAAGCTTGGTTTGCATCCAAACTGACAGCGGACAAACCGTCGTTTCAGAACTTGAATTAAGTGTCCTTTCCATGAATTAAGTGTCCTTTCCACTGACGTATGTTTCGGCAAAATGTAACTATTCAAACAATGCCTTCATAAAATGTGGCTGGTGTGAAACATATGTTTCACATGTTTCTATGATAGACGTCACCACAAAATTTCAAACCTTCTACTGTGATAATGAATGAAAAGTAGCGCACATAATCACAAGAATCTTTGGAAACAGTTTTCATTATCACTTTCTCTTAATTATATAAATATACTGCTTGAATATGTTTAATTTCTACGGCAAATAGTTGAACAATCGAAAGAAACGAAGTAAAATAAACATGAGAAAAAACAGAAAAATAACCGGCCGAATGGTCGAGCGGTTCTGGGCGCTTCAGTCTGGAACCACGCGACCGCTACGGTCGCGGGTTCGAATCGTGCCTCGGGCATGGACTTGTGTGATGTCTTTAGGTTATTTAGGTTTAAGTAGTTCTAAGTTCTAGCGGACTGATGACCTCAGAAGTTAAGTCCCATAGTGCTCAGAGCCATTTGAACCAAAACAGGGATCACCTGGGATTCATGCCGACTACGCCTGTTTCAAAGGAATCATTACAGAATTTGCCTGAAGTGATTTAGGGACATCACGGAAAACCTAAGTCAGGATGGCTGGAAGCGGGTTTGAACCGTCGTCCTCCCGAATGCGTTTAGTACTTAGATACAACTAGAGATCATCATTGTATATCTGGTATTTGCAGCAGGACAAATCTGATGACACTTTATTGACATTCAGTGAAACGAGAATAGCACCTAATACCGAACCTTGTTGGATGTCTTATACTACCCGACTGCAGTGTGTCTTTATAGTGCCGGACGTGACAGAGATATGAGCAAAAACGTGACGAGACATTAAGGGGACCACACCCTGACTATCTAACCCGTGTTAATTTAGGCAAGTATTTGACCCATTTCTGAAAAAAAAAACTATTTGATGCAGGACCTTAATATTTTTACTGTATGTTAGATGATGCTAATAGAGTCATTTGTACTAAAATATACTCTATCCATTTTATAGTTTTTAAGAAATACTTTTAAAAATATATCAACAAAAAATATTAAGTTTTTTCTGCAGAAAATATTTTTGTGGCCTTTCTAATGGGGGAATACTAATGAATGTAGTACTAGGGGTGGCTTTTTATGTTATGTAGAGTCTCTGAAAATTTCATTCATTTATCTATGATAGTTTCTGATATAATGGTGAATATGTACTGAAAATTTTAGTTTGCGCGAAATTGACTTTAAAGAAAAAAACTTTTGAAATTTGTTGCTTACAGTTAATTAAAACTGTCCTGCTGCATACGATGGTCCTTCTTTGGCCTCTAGCAGGTCTTCCAGCTTCTCTTTCATCTTCCTGGATGTTTGTCTTGCTTTCTTGGCCATATTAGATGCAGACCTGTCTGCATTGGCTATCCTCATTTTATCACAATGTTGCAGCCCAGTGATCATATTTTCACCAGGATTAATTCCCATATTTTTCAGTACCCAACACTTTCCAATATTATTACAACTGAATGTAATAACAGCATCATGAACTCCTAGTTTCATTGTATGCATGCCTACAAATATAGTTTTAGGAAGGCGGTTCCAGATTATGCTGCAGAAACATTAATTTGGGTTCTGTGTCTGCCCATTCAGACATTTCCTTAGAAGATCAGGATGAGCCAAGTCTCTCAAAAATATGTTTAATTGGTGTAATAGCAGCAGCACGAAGCGAATGCTGGCGAGATTAAGCATCTCCAGTTGCCTGAGCCCTATTGTATTTGTACCACGAATTTTCTACTGATTGAAACAATCCATGACGTGGATTATCATCATTAGAGGACTTATGGAAGAATATGGCCCGAACATCTCCCTTCATTGCCTCCAGATTTTCTTTATTCCTCCTAATTTCCTGTAGATAGTATACCTGCAAGTTTTCTATTTCAGTTTTTGTTAACCGACCCTGTAAGGTCAACAATTTTTCATCTTTTAACTTTTTTCCTTTGTCTGCGATGTTCCCAAACGCTTTTGAACAGGGCCTACACGTTCTATTTTGCTAATAATGGCATCTCCATATGGCTTAGAGTTGACAGTGGGTGACAGAAAAGTGGGCGTGGCACATAAACACACGTGATAGGAAAATGCTCTTTAAATGCTCGAAGACATTTTTTTTCCAGAGAAATCCTTTTCAGAGTACTTAAATAAAACCTTAATCTATCGAAATATGATGAAAACCGAAAACCGTTTTTTCGCCCTGGTCCACTGTGTCGTCCCCGTAAGGCTGCTGAGTATGGCAAGAAAACGTCATAGCCGACATTGCTAAAGGCTTTGTTGAAGTCTAAGCAGCAGATGATAGGTGAATACGTAGTATTGTCTGATTAGCACACGTAAGCTGGGTAGTAACAAACCGAAATGTTCATATCGCTAGTGGGTGTAAGACCTGCTACCAGAAACATTAGATCGTGTAGTTTTACCGCTCCAATAAACCCTTAAGAAAATTGTGTGTCAGCCTCTCTTGGCGTTCTATTCGCAGCTGCAGGGTGTAACCACCTCTCACTCGCGTTTTGGCCGCGGCGCCTGTGTTTTAAACGACCTGTGACGCCCGCGGTGGGGAATCCCACCCAGTGTGGGGGGGATTCCCACACAGCGACAAGTGTCGGCGCTGCCAACGACTCCTGGCGGTGGATCGTGTAAACACCGAGAGGCACGTCTGACAGCTATAAGCGCGTGTCATCCGTCACACACAGGCGCAGAACTCTTCTTCCCGAAACCTCCGCCTTGTTTTTTTTTATTATTACTATTTTTCTTTTTTCGCGGCCGCGCTGTTCCGAAGCTACGGCGAAATTTTGCATACGGCGCGCGGCATTCTCGCGGCGAACGTTTTGGCACCGACACGACGCGGCCGGCCGTTACGGCGGGGTTTACGTAACGCAGCGCGGGTTTACGGCGTGCCAGACGTATGGGAAACACATGAGGCCCTTGACGGCGCTCCGGTAGTTATCGATCACCGGGCTGGCTTCAATTCAGCTGTACTGCGACACCTCGCAAGCAGACCCCACTTAGTACTCGGCCAAAAAACTGCTACAACTGAACGAGTAGCCAGAAAACTGAAAAAAAACTTTAAAAAGTTGATCAAACGTTTTGTGAAATGATTTCTGTAGAAGTGATGAATAAAATAAATAAAAGGAACAATTTTATCCACTGTACATGATTCCGAAAATAACTCAAAGGTGCGTCAAGTCTTCCTCTAATCTGTTTCATTCCTTACTTTTAGACAAATCATTTCACAAAACAGACCACCGATTTTTTCACCTCTTATTAATTTTCAAATTTCGCACAGAAGGCATGATTATAGTGACATCCAGAATGCGATTTTCACTCTATAGCGGAGTGTGCGCTGGTACGAAACTTCCTGGCAGAATAAGACTGTGTGCCGGGCCAGGATCGAAAACGGGACCCTTGCCTCCCACGGGCAAGTCCTCTACCATCTGAGCTACCCGTCCTCACAGTCCCAATTCCGCCAGTATCTCGTCTCCTACGTTCCAAACTTCACAGAACCTCTTTTGAGAACGGTACAGAACTAGTACTCCTAGAAGGAAGGATTCTGTGGAGAAAAAAAAAAATGTTTGGAAATGTGTGGCGAGGTCTTATGGGACCAAACTGCTGAGGTCATTGGTGCCTGAGCTTACACACTACTTAATCTAACTTAAACTATCTTAGGCTAAGGACGACACACACACCCATGCCCGAGGACTCGAACCTCCGACAGGGGAGCCGCGCGAACCGTGGCAAGGCGCCTGGACCGCTCGGCTATCCCGCGCGGCACTGTCCAGCCATGGCTGCAGCCGACCGTCCGTTGGAATGAGACTTCGTGGCAGATTAAAATTTGTGTGCCGGACATCCCATTTGTCTTCCTGGAGTCTGATAGTGTCGAAATTTAGTACATGATTCGAAGGAAGCCATTTCAAAAAGCAAATATCACACGAATACAACTTATTGTACAGAAAATAGCTACACCCTGGCGACTTGAGCTTTTCGACAGTTCATTTACATAGAGCCTGGTCGTGAAATGCACTCATGCTCATAAACTAAGGATAATTGCAGAATATGGTTCCACACAACGTGGCACTACACAAAACTGGCGCTAATAACATAGGCACATAGGGAACACACGCGACACAGATCTGTAAGTCCACGGTATTGGTGATAAGTTGAGAAAACCGTCCCGAAACACATGTGCTACAAAACCCCGACATCAGTATGGGATATGATAACCCTGCACACGTACGCAGGCCACACAAAGGGTTGGCATACACTGGATCGGGTGGTCGAGCAGCTGCCGGGGTATAGCCTCCGATTCTTGCACCAGAGCCTGTCGGAGCTCCTGAAGTGTCGGAGGGGTTTGAAGACGTGCAGCGATACGTCGACCGAGAGCATCCCAGACGTGCTCGATGGGGTTTAGGTCTGGAGAACAGGTAGGTCACTCCATTCGCCTGGTATCTTCTGTTTCAACGTACTCCTCCACGATGGCAGGAAGGTGGGACCTACTTCACCCATGAAAAGTCGGAAATATGGTGCAAAATGACGTCCCGGTACACCTGACCTGTTACAGTTCCCCTGTCAAAGAGATGCATGGGTGTACGTGCACCAATCATAATCCCACCTCACACCACCAAACCACGACCTCCATACAGGTCCCATTCAAGGATGTTAACAGCTTGGTATCTGGTTCCTGGTTCACGCCAGATGAAACCCCTGCGAGAATCACTCTTCAGACTATACCTGGACTCGTCCGTGAACATAACCTGGGACCACTGTTCCAATTACCATGTACTGTCTTCTTGACACCAGGCTTTACGGGCTCTCCTGTGAGCAGGGATCAGTGGAATGCACCTTGCAGGCCTCCGGGCGAATAAACCGCGTCTGTTCAGTCGTCTGTAGACTGTGTGTCTGGAGACAACTGTTCCAGTGGCTGCGGTAAGGTCCCGAGCAAGGCTACCTGCAATACTCCGTGGCCGTCTGCGCTCACTGATGGTGAGATATCGGTCTTCTTGTGGTGTTGTACACTGTGGATGTCCCGTACTGTAGCGCCGAACACGTTTCCTGTGTGCTGGAATCGTTGCCATAATCTTGAGATCAAACTTTGTGGCACACGGAGGAACCGTGCTACAACCTTCTGTGTTTGACCAGCCTCCAGTCGCCCAAGTATTCTACCCCTCATAACGTCATCAATATGTGTCCTTTGAGCCTTTTTCAACACACAGTCACCATTAGCACGTCTGAAAACGCCTGCACACTTACTCGCTGCACCGTACTCTGACATGCACCAACACACCTCTGCGTATGTGGACTGCTGCCAGCGCCACCGTGCGACGACCGCAGGTCAAATGCACCGCATGGTCATATCCCATGGTGATTTAAGCCCGCAGAACGACCACCAGAGTGTTGTTTCGCCATGTGTCGGGATTATCCTTAATTTATGAGCTTGAGTGTATTTCCATTGCTATAGCGCAGAGAAGGTATTGTCCATGTCTTGCCGCTAGCATAGCATAGTTTCTGTACTACTAGAACTTCTTTGTATTTTCTGCCAGGTTTCGAGACAGACTTTGGATCGTTTATATTTGAAATGCTTCTTTCGGTGTTTCTGTAACAGTGTTCTCACCCTTTTGTGTACCTAGAGGTATCAGCTCCGTCGTTTGTAAATTTTTTTGGTATAAATGACACGAAAAGTAGTGTGCAGTGGATTTCGTGTGCTATGTATGAGCAAAATGTTACACTTATTTACGTTCTGGTCTGCTGCTGTTCCTGAGCCACTCTTCAGTCATTCAGTCCTGAGCAATTCTGCCTGCAGTTCCCTATAGTGTCCCAACGTTGCTGCATTCTAGAAAACAACTCAGTCCGAGGAATTAAGCTTTTGCTTTGTTTTAAACATGTAGTACGATGGATATACTGTTATTTCAGCCACATTGTGATGCCATAAAACACTTTCTGCTTATTTATAGATTAGGGACACTGGAGTATAACTTGCAATGTTTGCCTGGATTCGTTATTTCCTCTTAGATAGGTCACAGTTCATAGTGATAGACGGTAAATCATCGAGTAGAACAGAAGTGATATCTGGCATTCATCTACATCTACATCTACATCTACATGACTACTCTGCAATTCACATTTAAGTGCTTCGCAGAGGGTTCATCGAACCACAATCATACTATCTCTCTACTATTCCACTCCCGAACAGCGAGCGGGAAAAACGAACACCTAAACCTTTCTGTTCGAGCTCTGATTTCTCTTATTTTATTTTGATGATCATTCCTACCTATGTAGGTTGGGCTCAACAAAATATTTTCGCATTCGGAAGAGAAAGTTGGTGACTGAAATTTCGTAAAAAGCTCTCGCCGCGACGAAAAACGTCTATGCTGTAATGACTTCCATCCCAACTCGTGTATCATATCTGCCACACTCTCTCCCCTATAACGCGATAATACAAAACGAGCTGCCCTTCTTTGCACCCTCTCGATGTCCTCCGTCAATCCCACCTGGTAAGGATCCCACACCGCGCAGCAATATTCTAACAGAGGACGAACGAGTGTAGTGTAAGCTACACTAAAGAGTGGACTTGTTGCATCTTCTAAGTGTCCTGCCAATGAAACGCAACCTTTGGCTCGCCTTCCCGACAATATTATCTATGTGGTCCTTCCAACTGAAGTTGTTCGTAATTTTAACACCCAGGTATTTAGTTGAATTGACAGCCTTGAGAATTGTACTATTTATCGAGTAATCGAATTCAAACGGATTTCTTTTCGAACTCATGTGGATCATCTCACACTTTTCGTTATTTAGCGTCAACTGCCACCTGACACACCATACAGCAATCTTTTCTAAATCGCTTTGCAGCTGATACTGGTCTTCGGATGACCTTACTAGACGGTAAATTACAGCATCATCTGCGAACAACCTAAGAGAACTGCTCAGATTGTCACCCAGGTCATTTATATAGATCAGGAACAGTAGAGGTCCCAGGACGCTTCCCTGGGGAACACCTGATATCACTTCAGTTTTACTCGATGATTTGCCGTCTATTACTACGAACTGCGACCTTCCTGACAGGAAATCACGAATCCAGTCGCACAACTGAGACGATACCCCATAGCTCCGCAGCTTGATTAGAAGTCGCATTCCCCATGGTCGCGTCATAGCCCCTCTGCTGTTCCTGATTTACATAAATGATCTAGGTGATAATCTAGGAGCTCTTAGATTGTTCGCAGATGACGGTGTAATTTAACTTCTAGTAAAATCATCAGACGATCAATTCCAATTACAAAATGGTCTAGGGAGAATTTCTGTATGGTGCGAAAAGTGGCATGTGACGTCGTTTGGATTCGTTACATCATTGTTGTTGTTGTCTTCAGTCCTGAGACCGGTTTGATGCAGCTCTCCATGCTACTCTATCCTGTGCAAGTTTCTTCATCTCCCAGTACCTACTGCAACCGACATCCTTCTGAATCTGCTTAGTGTATTCATCTCTTGGTCTCCCTCTACGATTTTTACCCTCCACGCTGCCCTCCAATGCTAAATTCGTGGTCCCTTGATGCCTCAAAACATGTCCTACCAACCGATCCCTTCTTCTAGTCAAGTTGTGCCACAAACTTCTCTTCTCCCCAATCCTATTCAGTACTTCCTCACTAGTTACGTGATCTATCCGCCTTATCTTCAGCATTCTTCTGTAACACCACATTTCGAAAGCTTCTATTCTCTTCTTGTCCGAACTAGTTATCGTCCAAGTTTCACTTCCATACATGGCTACACTCCAAACAAATACTTTCAGAAACGACTTCCTGATACATAAATCTATATTCGATGTTAACAAATTTCTCTTATACAGAAACGCTTTCCTTGCCATTGCCAGTCTACATTTTATATCATCTCTACTTCGACCATCATCAGTTATTTTACTTCCTAAATAGCAAAACTCCTTTACTACTTTAAGTGTCTCATTTCCTAATCTAATTCCCTCAGCATCACCGTTGCATCATATACAAAAAAAATTACATACATATTTTATATATTTTTATTTTTTAATTTATCAGCATGCTTCTTTTTCTCAGGGATCTTGTCTTTTCTTATCACTTTTACTTACGTGCATAAGTAAATATGAAACGGGTTCTTAAAGGGCCTCAGTTATTCATGTACCAACTTTAGGTTTTGAAGGTTATGACTAAAATTTAATTGCCGTTAACTGAATTGTATGTAATTTTGTTAATTTCTATTTATTGATTGCAAAGCAAGGCTTGAGAGATTTCGATTGTTGCCATGGAGCGGCCAAGTTAAAAGTTACTGAACTCATGGAATCTGTATAGTTTAGTAACATGAACTTAAACGTACATTAATTATCTGTTGCAATTTAAAAAGGTTCTTATAACGAAATCTCTCGCATTTACAGTTACTGTTAACACTGAAAAGTAAATTAAGACTTCGGCGCGTAATGGCCGACCAGAGGCTGCATCGGAATATGAGCTTCTCGCAGCGCAAATTACTGAAAAAAATGCTTATTAAAAATAACTAGCCACTGCGAGCAATTGATGTGACAACTATTACAAGAAATTCATTTTGTAATAATAATAACAAGTTTATTTTAGCAATAAATACGAATACTTACATAAAATACACTCCTGGAAATGAAAAAAAAAAAAACACATTGACACCGGTGTGTCAGACCCACCATACTTGCTCCGGACACTGCGAGAGGGCTGTAAAAGCAATGATCACACGCACGGCACAGCGGACACATCAGGAACCGCGGTGTTGGCCGTCGAATGGCGCTAGCTGCGCAGCATTTGTGCACCGCCGCCGTCAGTGTCAGCCAGTTTGCCGTGTCATACGGAGCTCCATCGCAGTCTTTAACACTGGTAGCGTGCCGCGACAGTGGTGTCGCGACAGGCGTGAATGGAGGGACGAATGGAGACGTGTCGTCTTCAGCGATGAGAGTCGCTTCTGCCTTGGTGCCAATGATGGTCGTATGCGTGTTTGGCGCCGTGCAGGTGAGCGCCACAATCAGGACTGCATACGACCGAGGCACACAGGGCCAACACCCGGCATCATGGTGTGGGGAGCGATCTCCTACACTGGCCGTACACCTCTGGTGATCGTCGAGGGGACACTGAATAGTGCACGGTACATCCAAACCGTCATCGAACCCATCGTTCTACCATTCCTAGACCGGCAAGGGAACTTGCTGTTCCAACAGGACACTGCACGTCCGCATGTATCCCGTGCCACCCAACGTGCTCTAGAAGGTGTAAGTCAACTACCCTGGCCAGTAAGATCTCCGGATCTGTCCCCCATTGAGCATGTTTGGGACTGGATGAAGCGTCGTCTCACGCGGTCTGCACGTCCAGCACGAACGCTGGTCCAACTGAGGCGCCAGGTGGAAATGGCATGGCAAGCCGTTCCACAGGACTACATCCAGCATCTCTACGATCGTCTCCATGGGAGAATACCAGCCTGCAATGCTGCGAAAGGTGGATATACGCTGTACTAGTGCCAACATCGTGCATGCTCTGTTGCCTGTGTCTATGTGCCTGTGGTTCTGTCAGTGTGATCATGTGATGTATCTGACCCCAGGAATGTGTCAATAAAGTTTCCCCTTCCTGGGACAATGAATTCACGGTGTTCTTATTTCAATTTCCAGGAGTGTATGTGTAGCCGCTCAGTGGCTACCTTCCGTATAGCGAAACAAAACAGTGTGTCTACCACAAAATACGTCCTTCCTCCTTGGCCGTACAATCGCGTCTCTTTTTATTTTTTTTATTTTCATAGACATTAAATAAAGATGCTGCATATCAGTTGTTTTAAGAACATTGACTATATCTTTTACACTAATTATATTCATAAAATACTTTAACTGCGGTTTACAAACGATAAAATTGTCAACATTTGTGTGAGGTACCGTCACAGGCAATTGGCACTAAACAAAGAGAAGTGCGAGGTCATCCACATGGGTACTAAATGAAATTCGATAAATTTTGGGTATACCATAAATCACACAAATCTAAGGGCTGTCAATTCGACTAAATACCTACGAATTACAATTACGAGCAACTTAAACTTGAAAGACCACATAGATAATATTGTAGGAAGGCGAAACAAAGACTGCGCTTTGTTGGCAGAACACTTAGAAGATGCGACAAACCCACTTAAGAGACAGCCTACATTACACTTCTCCGTCCTATTCTGGAATAGTGCTGCGCTGTGTGGGATCCTTACCAGGTAGGATTGACGGAGGACATCGAAAAAATGCAAAGAAGGGCAGCTCGTATCGAGTTATCGCTCAATAGGGGTGAGAGTGTCACTGATATGATACGCGAATTGGGGTGACAGTCACTGAAACAAAGGCGGTTTTCTTTGCGGCGAGATCTATTTAGGAAATTTCAATCACGAACTTTCTCTTCCAAACGTGAAAATATTTTGTTGTCCTACGTAGGGAGAAATGACCATGATAATATGGGTCGGAGCGTGGAATGTCAGATCCCTTAATCGGGCAGGTAGGTTAGAAAATTTAAAAAGGGAAATGGATAGGTTAAAGTTAGATATAGTGGGAATTAGTGAAGTTCGGTGGCAGGAGGAACAAGACTTCTGGTCAGGTGACTACAGGGTTATAAACACAAAATCAAATAGGGGTAATGCAGGAGTAGGTTTAATAATGAATGGGAAAATTGGAATGCGGGTAAGCTACTACAAACAGCATAGTGAACGCATTATTGTGGCCAAGATAGATACGAAGTCCACACCTACTACAGTAGTACAAGTTTATATGCCAACTAGCTCTGCAGATGATGAAGAAATTGATGAAATGTATGATGAGATAAAAGAAATTATTCAGATAGTGAAGGGAGACGAAAATTTAATAGTCATGGGTGACTGGAATTCGAGTGTAGGAAAAGAGAGAGAAGGAAACGTAGTAGTGGAATATGGATTGGGGCTAAGAAATGAAAGAGGAAGCCGCCTGGTAGAATTTTGCACAGAACACAACTTAATCACTGGTATCACTTGGTTCAAGAACCATAAAAGAAGGCTGTATACATGGAAGAATCCTGGAGATACGACACGTTTCAGATAGATTATGTTATAGTAAGGCAGAGATTTAGGAACCTGGTTTTAAATTGTAAGACATTTCCAGGGGCAGATGTGGACTCTGACCACAATCTATTTGTTATGACCTGTAGATTAAAACTAAACTGCAAAAAGTTGGGAATTTAAGGAGATGGGACCTGGATAAACTAAAAGATGCAGAGGTTGCACAGAGTTTCAGGGAGAGCATAAGGAAGCAATTGACAGAAATGGGGGAAAGAAATACGGTAGAAGAAGAATGGGTAGCTTTGAGGGATGAAGTAGTGAAGGCAGCAGAGGATCAAGTAGGTAAAAAGACGAAGGCTAGTAGAAACAGAAGAAATATCTAATTTAATTGATGAAAGGAGAAAATATAAAAATGCAGTAAATGAAGCAGGCAAAAAGGAATACAGACGTCTCAAAAATGAGATCAACAGGATATGCAAAATGCCTAAGCAGGGATGGCTAGAGGACAAATGTAAGGATGTAGAGGCTTATCTCATTAGGGGTAATATAGATACTGCCTACAGGAAAATTAAAGCGACATTTGGAGATAAGAGAACCACTTGTATGATCATCAAGAGCTCAGATGGATTCCCAGTTCTAAGCAAAGAAGGGAAAGCATAAAGGTGGAAGGAGTATATAGAGGGTCAATACAAGGGCGATGTACTTGAGGACAATATTATGGAAATGGAAGAGGATGTAGATGAAGATGAAACGGGAGATACGGTACTGCGTGAAGAGTTTGACAGAGTACTGAAAGATCTGAGTCGAAACAAGGCCCCCGGAGTAGACAACATTCCATTGGTACTACTGACGGCCTTGGGAGAGCCAGTCATGACAGAACTCTACCATCTGGTGAGCAAGATGTATGAGACAGGCGAAATACCCTCACACTTCAAGAAGAATATAATAATTCCAATCCCAAAGAACGCAGGTGTTGACAGATGTGAAAATTACCGAACCATCAGTTTAATAAGTCACAGCTGCAAAATACTACCGCGAATTCTTTACAGACGAATGGAAAAAGTTGTAGAAGCCGACCTCGGGGATGATCAGTTTGGATTCCGTAGAAATGTTGGAACACGTGAAGCAATACTGTCCCTACGACTTATCTTAGAAGCTAGATTAAGGAAGGGCAAACCTACGTTTCTAGCATTTGTAGACTTAGAGAAAGCTTTTGACAATGTTGATTGGAATACTCTCTTTCAAATTCTGAAGGTAGCAGGGGTAAAATACAGGGAGCGAAAGGCTATTTACAATTTGTACAGAAACCAGATGGCAGTTATAAGATTCGAGGGACATGAAAGGGAAGCAGTTGTTGGGAAGGGAGTGAGACAGGATTGTAGTCTCTCCCCGATGTTATTCAATCTGTATATTGAGCAAGCAGTGAAGGAAACAAAAGAAAAATTCGGAGTAGGTATTAAAATCCATGGAGAAGAAATAAAAATGTTGATGTTCGCCGATGACATTGTAATTCTGTCAGAGACAGCAAAGGACTTGGAAGAGCAGTTGAACGGAATAGATAGTGTCTTGAAAGGAGGTTATAAGACGAACATCAACAAAAGCAAAACGAAGGTAATGGAATGTAGTCGAATGAAGTCGGATGATGCTGAGGGAATGAGATTAGGAAATGAGACACTTAAAGTAGTAAAGGAGTTTTGCTATTTGGGGAGCAAAATAACTGATGATGGTCGAAATAGAGAGGATATAAAATGTAGACTGGCAATGGCAAGGAAAGCGTTTCTGAAGAAGAGAAATTTGTTAACATCGAATATAGATTTATATATAAGGAAGTCGTTTTTGAAAGTATTTGTTTGGAGTGTAGCCATGTATGGAAGTGAAACATGGACGATGACTAGTTTGGACAAGAAGAGAATAGAAGCTTTCGAAATGTGTTGCTACAGAAGAATGCTGAAGATTAGATGGGTAGATCACATAACTAATGAGGAAGTATTGAATAGGATTGGGGAGAAGAGAAGTTTGTGGCACAACTTGACCAGAAGAACGGATCGGTTGGTTGGACATGCTCTGAGGCATCAAGGGATCACCAATTTAGTATTAGAGGGCAGCATGGAGGGTAAAAATCGTAGAGGGAGGCCAAGAGATGACTACACTAAGCAGATTCAAAAGGATGAAGGTTGCAGTAGGTACTGGGAGATGAAGAAGCTTGCACAGGATAGAGTAGCATGGAGAGCTGCATCAAACCAGTCTCAGGACTTAAGACCACAACAACAACAATAAAATAAGAGAAATAAGAGCTCGAACGGAAAGATTTCGGTGTTCTTTTTTCCGACGCGCCAGACGAGAGTGGAGTGGTAGAGAAGTAGTATGAAAATGCCAGGCACTTAAGTCTGAATTGCAGAGTCAACATGTAAATGTAGTTCGTGGTGAGAGGTTTTACTGAGTCAAAAGCACGGATTTCGTTCGCCATTATAATTGCTGAGCATCCGATCCGGTAAACGGTGTTATTTCACCAGGTGAATACAATAATCATATGTGTATGATGCATTAAAAGGCGATAAAACATGTTCTAGATGACCCGAGCGCGCCGCAGAGAAAACAGGTGGTGAACGCGCGCGGCTTCAGCAATGTAACAACTGGCCATCGCTGATTCCAGAGATGCTGCGTTAGCGACGCGACGCATCCTGCCGGAATCGTTGTTACCCGACAGCCAAAAGGAATAATAATTCAACTGTCAAAATTTGGGGTGGCGTTGCCTGTTTGTTTATGTAAGTGGTTCCTATTGTATGACATCAGAAAATAGCTAGTTCCCCAGTAGACCACTTACCGATAAAGTTAATCTCGGGGTAGGTCTAGGTCGGATACGGTACAGACCCACTGCGTGTTGTATAGAGGCACCGCAATTGGTGTTTAAGGCTTGGGAGAGGTGAAGGAGTTTGGCTGGTGAAGCCAGTGTAGTATTTTTTGCAGTTTACGGAGACAGTGTGGCAACTTTATCTTTTAGGCACCGGCTGAACAGACGTAGCTGCGGCTGAAGTTTTCTCCCAATGCCGAGCTATGGAATGTATGTAGGTTCCGGGATTTTGAAGTAGTCGCGGATTAGACACTGCTTTCCCGAACTTTCTTTTTGGGCGGTCGATTTGCTGTCGTCCTGTGGACAGTTCGAGAGGAAGAAGTGGTTATTTTGCTGTGATACAGCGTGAGCCGAGTTAGAGAGAGGGATCTGCATCTGATGACTTTTAGGGAATCGGTAGAACCCGATATCCTGACCGTGTTGTATGATTAGTAGTTGCGATTCGCCCATAGGTAATTGGGTTGGTAGCTGTTTTTGGGAGTGGTTTGGTAGTGTGTATCAAGAAGGGAAAGCCTCGAACACATTTTTGGCTGTTGTTTGGATGTCACGATCATACTGTTGATATAGTACCGGCTCGTGCATATTCGAACTGTTTCACCTTGATATGAGAGATCACACCAGTAGGTTGAGATGGTAAGCGACGGGAATGGAAAGGACACATTTATAAGCAATACGTAACTAAACAAAAAACTTGGTTTGTGGAAGTGACGAGTGGCCTGATTTAATTTAGGGAACTTTAGCGGAGCGCATTGTGCTAACGCCTGAAGAGGCTCAGTTTTGTTTCTATTGTTAATTAAGGTTAAGGCAAAAGAAGCGGTGGCGCCTAGGTTTTTGTTTATATTTTCGTTTCTTCTTGAATTTCCATTTCTGTGGGAGGTATGTAGTCTTTGTTGGCACTCGATCACTTACGAGATTACAATTTCTATTCAGATACCTAGCCCAAATAAAGACAAGCTTTCTTGGCTCAAAATAATTTTTTACGTGTGATTACTTAGTAGCTGCTGCGCGTAATTCATTTTGTTGTAATTACAAATGTAATTGTCACCCTAAAAGTGACATTTTTGAAGGATGTTTGATTCCCAGGTGCAAGGGAAAATTATTTTGGTTGAAACTGAGTAATGATAATCTTGAAAAATGTGTTATTACGTAAAGGTGAATCAGTAGAAACTCTTACAAAACAACGAAAGCAAAGATATAAGTTTCAGAGATACTACTAGCTTCTTGCGTAACAAAATCTCGAGCTTGTATTAGGAAGTTTTGGTTTCAGTGAAAATTACTTAGTTGAGTAGGTGCACGCAAACTACACAAAAGTCTAATCTAACAAGATTACATTTACTTAAGGAAAGTTCTAACCGTGTGAAAATCAGAACTGAAGTTCTTTGAATTTGTTACGAAAAGTCAGCGATCATACTCACAAAGGTGTAGTGGTTAATCTGTGGAATACATTACGTAGCATTATGTACGTAGCAACGTTAGACTACAGAGAAAGAAACAGAATTATCGCTTCAGTTATCTCGGTATAAATGGTGTCCAAATACGAGTTTAATATGACTGGCTCTTTACATTCAGTTCATGTTTGAGGCGAATGTTAAAAGTTATTAAAAGATTACGAGACGATTCCAGAGAGACTGTTCTGCGTTGGAAGGAAGTCATTGCTTGTGAGGACAATTGCAAGCTGGATTTACGATTTAGCTTGTCATAAACAGGTATCGTATTGAAATAATTTTGGTGTCTTGTTTTGGACGATATGGAGATAACGGGTGTTGTAGCCGTATTCTGCTAGTCTCGTCATTGCTGTTAGATACCGATTGTCAGTGTCATTAGGATATTTTCCAAGATGCTACTCCAGGAGTGTGTAAAAATGAATGTGCGCAACGGAAAATACTAAACGCTAAAATGATGATTTGCCCCTGTGTGACTACCCCCTGAAGTACATCTTAGGATCTCTTAATGTTCGTTTTTACATATAAATTACAATCTAAACATAAATAAATAACGATGGCAACTAAAAATAATAAATGATAAACATTGTTGTTCAATATACATGGTGGTCCATTGATTGTGACAGGGCCAAATATCTCACGAAATAAGCGTCAAACGAAAAACCTACCAAGAACGAAACTTCTCTAGCTTGAAGGGGGAAACCAGATGGCGTCATGGTTGGCCCGCTACATGGCGCTGCCATAGGTCAAACGGATATCAACTGCGTTTTTTTTTTAAATAGGAACCCTCATTTTATATTGTATATTCGTGTAGTAGGTAAAGAAATATGAATGTTTTAGTTGGACCACTTGTTTCGCTTTGTGATAGATGGCGCTGTAATAGTCACACATATATGGCTCACAATTTTAGACGAACACTTCGTAACATGTAGGTTTTTTAAATTAAAATACAGAACGTAGGTACGTTTGAACATTTTATTTCGGTTGTTCCAATGTGATACATGTACCTCTGTGAACTTATCATTTCTGAGAAAGCATGCTGTTACAGAGTGATTACCTGTAAATACCACATTAATGCAATAAATGCTCAAACTGATGTCCGTCAACCTCAATGCATTTGGAAGTACGCATAACGACATTCCTCTCAACAGCGGGTAGTTCGCCTTCCGTAATGTTCGCACATGCATTGACAATGCGCTGTCGCATGTTGTCAGGCGTTGTCGGTAGATCACGGTAGCTAATATCCTTTAACTTTCCCCACAGAAAGAAATCCGGGGACGTCAGATCCTGTGAACGTGAGTGCCATGGTATGGTGCTACGACGACCAATCCAACTATCGTGAAATATGCTATTCAATACCACTTCAACCGCACGCGAGCGATGTCCCGGACATCCACCATATTGGAAGTACATCGCCATTCTGTGATGCAGTGAAACATCTTGTAGTACCATCGGTAGAACATTACGCAGGAAATCAACATAAATTAGACCATTTAGATGGCCATCGATAAAATGGGGGTCAATTATCCTTCCTCCCATAATTCCGCACCATACATTAACCTGTCAACGTCGCTGATGTTCCACTTGTCACAGCCATCGTGGATTTTCCGTTGCCCATTAGTGCATATTACGCCGGTTTACGTTACCGCTAGCAGGCCGCGGTGGTCTAGCGGTTCTAGGCCTCGCAGTCCGGAACCGCGCGACTGCTACGGTCGCAGGTTCGAATCCTGCCTCGGGCATGGATGTGTGTGATGTCCTTAGGTTAGTTAGGTTTAATTAGTTCTAAGTTCTAGGCGACTGATGACCTGAGAAGTTTAGTCGCATAGTGCTCAGAGCCATTTTTTTTACGTTACCGCTGTTGGTGAATGACGCTTTGTCGCTAAATAGAACGCGTGCAAAAAATCTGTCATCGTTTCGTAATTTCTCTTGTGCCCAGTGGCAGAACTGAGCACGACGTTCAAAGTCGTCGCCATGCAATTCCTGGCGCACAGAAATATGGTACGTGTGCAATCGATGTTGATGTAGCATTCTCAACACCGACGTTTTTGAGATTCCCGATTCTCGCGCAATTTGTCTTCTACTGATGTACAGATTATGCGCGACAGCAGCTGAAATACCTACTTGGGCATCATCATTTGTTGCAGGTCGTGGTTGACGTTTCACATGTGGCTGAACACTTCCTGTTTCCTTAAACAACGTAACTATCCGGCGAAAGGTCCGGACACTTGGATTATGTCGTACAGGATACCGAGCAGCATATATAGCACACGCCGGTCGGGCATTTTGATGACAACAGCCATACATCAACACGATATGGACCTTTTCCGCAATTGGTAAACGGTCTATTTTAGCACGGGTAATGTATCATAAAGAAAATAGCGTCTGCACTGGTGGAATGTTACGTGATACCACGTACTTATACGTTTGTGACTATCACAAAGGGAAAAAAGTTGTCCAACTAAAACATTCATATTTCTTTACGTACTACATGAATATGTAATAAAAATGGGGGTTCCTGTTAAAAAAAAACGAAGTTGATGTCCGTTTGACCTATGGCAGCGCCATCTAGCGGGCCAACCATAGCGCCATCTGGTTTCCCCCTTCGAGCTAGACAAGTTTCGTTCTTTGTAGTTCTTTCGTTTGACGCTTAGTTTGTGAGATATTTGGCCTGGTCACGATCAGTGGACCACCCTGTATACAGGGTGTCCCAGCTATCTTGTCCACCCAAAATATCTCTGGAACAGTAACAGCTATTGGAAAACGACTTTCACCGCATAATTCGTTTCGGACCTCTTGATAAGTATGGAAGTGTGATTACGCATGTCAATCACATCGCGATTACGGGCAACATGGGTTTCACGCCTGAGCCTCAGGACGTGCGCTAGGAGAGCATGTCGGGTATTTCAAGCGTCAACTTCGCGTCTTAATATCTC
Organism: Schistocerca gregaria; assembly: GCF_023897955.1. NCBI lineage: Eukaryota > Metazoa > Arthropoda > Insecta > Orthoptera > Acrididae > Schistocerca > Schistocerca gregaria. The sequence goes on from NC_064929.1 coordinate 70,900,946, forward strand.
GGGATGTAATGGGAATATTGCGATGCAATCAATGCCATTGTGTATGTGCTTTGTCATGCTATGGATTGCTGAAGAAAAAGTATAGGTGGTCCATTTAAAAAAACATAAGTTTGTGTCAAAAAACACATATGCTTTCGGTTTAGAATGTTTCCAAATATGTACATTCACTGGCCCCATCCCTACATTGATACCGGTGAAAGGAGTTTTCCAATAGCTGTTATTGTTCCAGAGATATTTTGGGTGGACGAGATAGCTGGGACACCCTGTATATTTGAAGTTATCTTGTAGGAGGGAAGAAATTACTGCCTCTTCTTATGCTTGCAGGTGAAAGCCATGCATAGTAATAAAATTTTTAATATTTACCTGTTACAGGGATTATTTTAAAGGCGTATATTTGCCGTATTCTGTGGCGATGTACCAGTTTCTTACTACTGGCGAAGAAAAGAAAACATTCAGATAAACTGAATTTGCGAGAAAAAATAAAGTATTACACACAACTTTCTCCTACTACTTCTTGTAATAGTACTCTTTAGCTCAACAGTGAGACACTCTTATAATATGGCACGCTGACATGTTACAACGAGTAGCCAAGAGGAAAGCGCAGTCTGCTGCTAGTTGTGGAGGTCAGTTACCGATGGTTAAGTGGGAGTTTAGGACAAGTCGTGGAGAATGAGTGATGAACAGGTGTAAGTGTGAGCCACTGTACACAGAGATGTGTAGTGTCGAGGCGCAGAGCAGCAAGCAGAGGGGAATCAGAGCGGCTCCTGTCAGGGTCGCCAACTCTTGTGGCTGGCGGGCGTCCAGCGCCCGCTTCTTTTTCTGTTTTTCCTCACCTGCGGCCGCGACATTTTTTAAATCATCGGCCAGCCGCCCTCCCCTCCCTTCCTTTCCTCCCACACGTCACCTCCCTCCCCCCTTCCCCCCTCCCCCACGGGCTCCGTGGCGCCGAACGTGCTGCCTAGACGCCAGGCAGTTAGTTATAATTAGTTCGGCATTATGTTCCTTGACGGCTGGCTGGAGACGCCACACGCCGTCCCACAAGTTGGCCGCCGCCCCAGAGCCTCCTCTCTGGCTGGCAGGTGAGCCCACACATCTGCACACCAACACACACACACACACACACACACACACACACACACACACACACACATGTACTCTCTCTCTCTCTCTCTCTTTCTCTCTCTGCCTCTACAAATGCTTTTAACTGTTCTACTTACAATTATTAACTACTAAAATCCATTCATCTGATTAAATATGTACACAGTTTCCAAAATACCGAAAAAGGTCATAAGAATAATAATAGAAAATAGTAATCCAGTTCAATGTACCCTACTGGCCATCAAAATTGCTACACCACGAAGATTACGTGCTACAGACCCGAAATTTAACCGACAGGAAGAAGATGCTGTGATATGCAAATAATTAGCTTTTCAGAGCATTCACACAAGGTTGACAGCGCTGGCGACACCTACAAGGTGCACACGTGAGGAAAGTCTCCAATCGATTTCTCATACACGAACAGCAGTTGACCGGCGTTGACTGGTGAAACGTTGTTGTGATGATGCCTTGTCTAAGGAGGAGAAACGCGTACTATCACGTTTCCGAATTTGATAAAGGTAGGATTGTAGCCTATCGCGATTGCGGTTTATGGTGGCGAGATCCAATGACTGTTAGCAGAATGTGGAATAGGTGGGTTCATTCGACAAATATATTATACTAGAACTGACATGTCATTATATTTCCACGCAAGTTGGGTTCATAGATCCTGAGAAATCAGTACCCAGAACAACCACCTCTGGCCGTAATAACGGCCTCGATACGCCTGGGCATTGAATCAAACAGAGCTTGAATGGCGTGTACAGGCACAGCTGCCCATGCAGCTTCAACACGATACCACAGTTCATCAAGAGTAGTGACTGGCGTATTGTGACGAGCCAGTTGCTCAGCCACCATTGACCAGACGTTTTCAATTGGTGAGAGATCTGTAGAATGTGCTGGTCAGAGCAGCAGTCGAACATTTTCTGTATCCAGAAAGGCCCGTACAGGACCTGCAACATGCGATAGTGCATTATCCTGCTGAAATGTAGGCTTTCGCAGGGATCGAATGAAGGGTAGAGCCACGGGTCGTAACACATCTGAAATGTAACGTCCACTGTTGAAAGTGCCGTCAATGCGAGCAAGAAGTGACCCAGACGTGTAACCAATGACACCACATATAATCACTCTGGGTGATACGCCAGTACGGCGATGACGAACACACGCTTCCAGTGTGCGTTACCGCGATGTCGCCAAACACGGATGTGACCATGATGATGCTGTAAACAGAACCTGGATTCATCCGAAAAAATGACGCTTTGCCATTCGTGCACCCAGGTTCGTCATTGAATACGCTATCGCAGGCGCTCTTGTCTGTGATGCAGCGTCAAGGGTAAACGCTGCCACGGTCTCCGAGCTTATAGTCCATGCTGCTGCAAACGTCGTCGAACTGTTCTTGCTGATGATTGTTGTCTTGCAAACGTCCGCATCTGTTGACTCAGGAATCGAGACGTGGCTGCACAACCCGTTACAGCCATGCGGATAAGATGCTTGCCATCTCGACTGCTAGTGATACGAGGCCGTTGGGATCCAGCACGGCGTTCCGTATTACCCTCCTGAACCCACCGATTCCATATTCTGCTAACAGTCATTGGATCTCGACCAACGCGAGCAGCAATGTCGCGGTACGATAAACTGCAATCTCGATAGGCTACAATCCGACCTTTATCAAAGTCGGAAACGTGATAGTACGCATTTCTCCTCCTTACACGAGGCTTCACAACAACGTTTCACCAGGCAACGCCGGTCAACTGCTGCTTGTGTATGAGAAATCGGTTGGAAACTTTCCTCATGTCAGCACGTTGCAGGTGTCGGCCAACCTTGTGTGAATGCTCTGAAAAGCTAATCATTTGCATATCACTGCATCTTTTTCCTGTGCGTTAAATTTCGCGTCTGTAGCACGTCATCTTCGTGGTGCAGCAATTTTAATGGCCAGTAGTGTACATTTATAGCTGTGTCTAAATTCATACAGATAACCGCACACACCTTTTTGTGGAAGTGACTATATGTGTATCCGTAATTTATTTTTTTGCAAGTCAGTGTCGAGATAGAAGCCCGCAACGTGGTGGACACTTTCTCGAAGTGAGAATGTATTGTGCAGGGAGAGGGGCGGCGCCTCAACTCCTCTGAGGTCCACTCGTGGCAGATGTAGGTGCCACGTGGCACGTCATCGGCGCCTCCATCTCCACCTCCATCCGGTGACTGAGTGGCGCACCTGTCACGTCTCATCGCAGGCGCGCTGGCCCCGCCTCCTTCCTGCTTTCTCGTAGGTGGCCGTCATTATGTTTTCCTGTAATTAATTACACCTACATGTGGCGTCCAGGAATCAGATACGGGCCATTTAGCTGCCGGATCTAGCGAAGACAGTGCAGAAAGGCGTGGCATACATTACACTAGTTCTTACATCTCGGCCGAGATGAATGAGTGCAGCTGGCGGTTGTCGCTTTGCTGCACTGATCTACGGACTGTGCTAAGAAAGATGTAGTGCATTATGGTACCGTCTTATATTGCGAACGTATGTGGACTTCGATTTAAGGCAAGTAGAAAATGCGAAAGTTACAACTACATCAATCTGAAAACGTCATTTCACTGTGGTATAAAAATAAGACAGTAATAAAAGGAATATAATCTGTTCAGCAGAGCTGATTTCAGGGTGTTTAAAAAAAAGCGTGTCACATATTCCTACAAGAGATACAGGAGACCAGATCACGTTTACGTACGTCCCACTATTACCCATAGAACTTTTCTCGGAAACAATTTTTACTAGAGCACAACCAACAATGGAAGATGATAATGGTGGTCGCAGCCCCGAATCCTCCCTAAGCAGGTAACAGGACTGAATACTCCCAAACGGACTCATTGCATGTTGTATTATACACAATAATATAATTATCTCTGTGCTGTTCCTTATCTCCTTTCCCTACCCCTCCCCTGTTTTAAACAAGAAATATTAATTCACTTATGCTTCTTTGCGCGTGACCTTGAGCGGTTACCGGATGGAATCTCAATAAGATAAAAGATAAAACTTTCAAACACACTCACAATAGACGCGAAAAATTTTTACATCTCCTACTGTAAGTTGATATGGTTTCCTTTGTCTGCGTGGAGTACTCATAACTTTTAGAACTGATAACCTGCTGCAAACGGGAGGACTCGGTCCCATCGTTTTTCAGACCCTTGCGGACTTTGGAGGATTCGGTACCATTTTTCTGACCGAACGACGATTGCCGTCGACGAAGGTCTCTCACAAACTTCACGGCACAATCCGAATGAACTTCTAAGCGCAAAAAGAATATATTTCTGTTCTTTTTTGGGCAAGGCGAGTACATCTTGTTAGCCAAATATCGAAGTTTCTAGACAGCATATCACTTAGAACTGAGAATAGATAAATGAATTTACACTACTGGCAATTAAAATTGATACACCACGATGATGACATGCTACAGACGCGAAATTTAACCGACAGGAAGAAGATGTTGTGATATGCAAATGATTAGGTTTTCAGACCATTCACACAAGGTTGGCGCCGGTGGCGACACCTACAACATGCTGAATGGAGGAATGGTCCAACCGATTTGTCATACGCAAACAGCAGTTGACCGGCGTTGCCTCTTGTAAGGAGGAGAAATGCATACCATCACGTTTCCGACTTTGGTAAAGGTCGGATTGGAGCCTATCACGACTGCGATTTATTGTACCGCGACATTGCTGCTCGCGTTGGTCGCGATCCAATGACTGTTAGCAGAATATGGAATCGGTGGGTTCAGGAGGGTAATACGGAACGCCGTGCTGGATCCCAACAGCCTCGTATCACTAACAGTCTTATCCGCATGGCTGTAACGGATCGTGCAGCCACGATCTCGATCCTTAAGACAACAGATGGGGACGTTTGCAAGACAACAACTGCACGAACAGTTCGACGACGTTTGCAGCAGCACGAACTATCACCTCGGAGACCATGGCTGGGGTTACCCTTGACGCTGCATCACAGACAGGAGCGCCTGCGATTGTGTACTCGACGACGAACCTGGGGGCACGAATGGCAAAACGTTATTTTTTCGGATGAATCCAGGTTCTGTTTACAGCATCATGATAGTCGCATCCGTGTTTGGCGACATCGCGGTGAACGCACATTGGAAGCCTGTATTCGTCATCGCCATACTGGCGTACCACGCGGCGTGATGGTACAGGGTGCCATTGGTTACACGTCTCGGTCATCTCTTGTTCGTATTGACTGCACTTTGAACAGCGGATATTACATTTCAGATGTGTTACGCCCCGTGGTTCTACCCTTCATTCGATCCCTGCGAAAGCCTACATTTCAGCAGGATAATGCACGACCGTAGGTTGGAGGTCCTGTACGGGCCTTTCTGGACACAGAAAATGTTCGACTGCTGCCCTGGCGATCATATTCTCCAGATCTCTCACCAATTGATAACGTCTGGCCGAGCAACTGGCTCCTCTCAATGCGCCAGTCACTACTCTCGATGAACTGTGATATCGTGTTGAAGTTGCATGGGCAGCTGTACGTGTACACGCCATCCAAGCTCTGTTTGACTCAATGCCCCGTTATTACGGCCAGAGGTGGTTGTTCTGGGTACTGATTTCTCGGGATCTATGCACCCAAACTGTGTGAAAATGTAATGACATGTCAGTTGTAGAATAATATATTTGTCCAATGAATACCCCTTTATCATATGCATTTTTTCTTGATGTAGCAATTTTAATAACCAGTAGTGGACGTTTGGGAAACAACTCTGCCGGAGTGCTAAGAGCGATTCCCGTCACATCACTGAAGCTAAGCGCTGTCTGGCTTGGCTAGCACTTTGATGGGTTACCATCTGGATGTGCCGCACACTATTGGCAAGCGGGGTGCACTCAGCACTTGTGAGGCCAGTCGATGATTTGCTTGACTAAGAAGTAGTGCCTCCGGTCACGAAAACTAACAACTGCCTGGTAAGCGGTGTGCTGACCACATCCGTGTCCAGTGACGCCTATCGCTGAGGACGACACGGCTGTCGGTCGGTACCGTTGGGCCTACCAACGCTTGTTCGGACGGAGTTTAGTTTAGTTTAAACCATGCCTTCGTTTACAGAAGATTATTCTACATTACAATGTATGTTTGTATAATTTAAAATGGTTCACATGGCTCTTAGCACTATGGGACTTAACATCTGAGGTCACCAGTGCCCTAGACTTAGAATTACTTAAACCTAACTAAGCTAAGGACATCACACACATCCATGCCCGAGGCAGGATTGGAACCTGCGACCGCAGCAGTAGCGCGGTTCCGAACTCAAGCTCCTAGAACCGCTCGGCCACAGCGGCCGGCAGGATAATTTAGAAACGTGCAAGTTGCTACCGTAGTTTCGAAACTAACCCAAACATCGCTACGGAGAAAATTTACGCAGCTCTGTTGCGGCATGTTTACGCACTATTTTTCATTGCCGTCCTGATAACGCAATCAAAGAAATTTTAAGACCACAGAAGTTGCAAACGGAATTTTAAAAAATGAAGGCACAGGAGTATAAAAGGTAGAAATTGCTCAGAAAGCAGTTTAAACCTAATGGTTCTCAAGCAGAAAGAATTTAGATAAAGGACTGATGAGGACAAGAAACTGATAAAATCAAGAACAAGGTCAAAAGTGGATAGGCTGACTTCTGACGTCATCATTAGTGTTCTGTCTACAGGCAACTTTCACATGGTAACTCTGCCACCCTCTTCAGGTCCAAATAATTTCAGTTTCCCTTTATGCCTTCATCAAATTTTATCTACTCCTTGCTCCCAGTCAGCTGCCACATTCTAGACCTTCCAAAGAGTCTGTCGGCTAGCGTTCCCCTCTGCGCGATTGTGCCACCCAGTTCTTCATTCCTTTCTCCAGCTTGCAGCAGTTTGAGGAAGAGGGTGAAAGTTGCCTTTGCATTTACTGCTTGAAACGATACATCCAATAAAAACAAATCAATAATCGGTCCAGTACGTTAGATGTAGATAGGTAGGCTCACGAAATTTGTGCCACAGGAAACAACACAATTTTTGTGTTCATAAATTGCAACTCGTACTTTTATCACGAAATGGCCTTCAATTAAAATTCAGTGTTCTATTAAGGCCGTAGTATGCTAACAGTTGGAAGTTCGCCAAAAACTGAAGAATTTTGAACACTATACATCTAATCAAAAAATTTAAAAAATTCCAAAAACTTGTCCTCGCAAATATCCCCGGTTCTCCTGCTATCTGTCAAAACCAGCAGTAAAGTTCCTGTAATGACATTGAAAGGTCTCTGTTGGATTCCTTTCATGTTAATTTCTTAAATCTGTTGTCATTTACGGCATAAATTCCTCTTCTAAATTTACTGTGGCGTTTCTGACTATCTGCGAGGAGACTGAGTAGTGGAACGTGTTACTTTTACACATAAACAAGAACGATCTGTCACACTACTACACTTTAAAACACAGTTTATATGCAATTCATGTCACGCAGTCTCATACGGAACATACATCTGCTTTCTTTTATATACTGTATATGATAAGATACTGTCATCCCCCTTTCCTTCTGTGTGAAAGAATGAATGAGCAAATGTATTTCTAGTTGCATGCTTGATGGTAGCAGACAAGCCTGTCTGCTAGAGAGCAGTAGGACCAACGTCGGAACAGGTAGCTACTCTTTCTAGAAGCAAAGAGGTTTCTATCCTTAGTATGGTTCTGTCCGTCCCTTGTCATGTTGGTACAGGAAGCTGCCTCTCTCGTCACTTCCGTTTTGTATACGGAAGCACGCTCGGTAGGAGCGCAGGTCAGTCTGTCCGCGGCGAGCGTCTGAAGTGGTAAGATCTCCGGCTAAGCGCGTGTCTGCTAAGTCCGCAGGACAATGGATTTCTTAAGTTCAGCCTAACTGAAAATTTAATCAACTTTATTTCAGGTTTACCTGTAAAATATCTAATGTTATCTTAAATTGCAATGCAGTGTATTTCGAGTGTGAACTTCAGAAAATTTTGCCGTAGTTGCTTTGTCACTACTTTGTGAGTAAAGTGGAACCACGTGTTGATCAGTAACTCTCACTAAGATCATCAATCTTAAATGCGAATGTGCGTGAGATTATAACGTCTCGTCTTGACAATATTTTTCAATATAGCAACTTTTCTTTATGTTCAACCCACGTGGGGTGTACTTTGTGAGACCAGTACCACGTGCTTATACAATTGTTTGATCCATCAGGTTAATAGTAAGACGATAGTAACCAGTTCGAGGCTTTTCTTTTTTAAATTGCTTTTCGATCTAATTCATTTTAATTATCAAAATTATTGTGGTGTTACACTCTTTGCGTAAACCAAGTTAACCACGTGAAGCATGTGGTGTAATCATCAAAATAGCTCTCAGCTATTCTTTTCGGGAATATTTCTCAGAGAGTTAGTATGAATTTAGTATACCAGTGTGTGGTAATTACATGACTGGCAGGATTGCGCTACAAACGTAACTTCTTTGGGTGAAAATTGAATCGGTTGGTCGTGGTTAAGTTCCTCTTATATATGTTTCAATGTTCTTTGTGTGTTATTTTATGAATGTAGTGTTGTATGCAGTCTCCCAATCTTGGCTCCCTATTTGATGTGTTCCGTAAGATTACAAACTCACATTTTCACAATCCAAAATAAGGCACCAGCTTAGTTATGACTCAAGTTTAATATGCTGAAATAACAATGATCAATGTTAAAATAAATTTCCAAATATAAACTGATTTATTTATTTTTATTTAAATTCTCTTTTTTATATATGTATCACCGGTTTTCGTATGACTATTAAAAGATTATAATTAATGTTAGTCTGGTTGGAAATTTTGTAAGCTAGATTGGATACCTGGTGAAACAGTTGCTCAGTAGTGCAACGTTAACTTCCTCAGATAGCTCACAGCTTTTAACCCTCTTTTATTGTCTATCAGCACCGCTTTCACCTAACAAATTAAAGTAACAACATTACAACATGTCTGGAAGCCAATAGCTGTTGAGATATGGACCAGACTGTTCTCTCTCTCCCATCTGCCTATAACATAGAAGTAGCTATGATAGGCATTGCTGCACGCATCCCGATACATTGTTGAGCCCTTTTCCACATTGAATGACACACTGTTTCAAATACAGCTGGCTCCGTGCGGATTGCATCCCATATATTGGTCATGTGCTCTTGTGGCGCATGCACATTCTCGATGGGTTGGGTATACACCGATGCCTTTAATGCCCACACAGCTAGAAATGCAGTGAATTCATGCCTTTTGAATGAGAAGACCATGCTACCAGACTGCCTTTATCAATCACTCTCCCATGAAACATTGTGGTGAGGTACTGTAGTACAGTCCATACAACATGGGGTGGTAATCTGTCAAGGATAAACTGCAATCGTTGCGCTTCTGCAATGCTGAGACCCTCCATCAGCGATGGTCATACATCGCGCAGAAATCGGGGATACACATCTCAGTGGCCCCACGCAAATAGCGCCTGAGAGGATAGATGTATTGTTCACTCTGCCATGCTGGATAATACAACTATGTCACATACCCCGAGTCAGGAAACGGACTCATTTGCAGAGAGACAATTATCCACATGGACAATCCAATTACGTCTAGAGCATTATTGCAACTTGTCTTGACTCCTCAGCAAAGAGACTTTGTGGACCCAATGACAACAACGAACAGAAGAGTGGCAACGCGTCGCCTTTTCAGACGAGGTCTGGTTCTGTATGAAGCATCACGGTGGACGTACATGTGTGCTGGGTGTCCGAGGTGAACAAATATGACCAGGTTCCATTCCTCACTGCTATACAGTCCCCATATGGTTGGTTGTTTTGGGGAAGGAGACCAGACAGCGAGGTCATCGGTCTCATCGGATTAGGGAAGGACGGGGAAGGAAGTCGGCCGTGCCCTTTGAAAGGAACCATCCCGGCATTTGCCTCGAGCGATTTAGGGAAATCACGGAAAACCTAAATCAGAATGGCCGGACGCGGGATTGAACCGCCGTCCTCCCGAATGCAGTCCCCAGATTCTGGAATGATGGTATGAGGGTGGCATTCAGAACACGACACGACCACCTCTAGTTTGCATTAGCAGAAATTCGGATAGCAGTTGGTCGTGTTAAAGCCAGCGTCTCTGCCAAACGTGTAATAGTATCTTCCAACAAGATAAACTAAGACCACATGTTGCCAGTGCTGCCCTGACCTACCTCGATTCAGTGGCCATTCAGAGGGTGTTGCCCTGGCCAGTATGTTCTATGTATCTTTAATCCCCTCAAAACATGGATTACCGGGCGATTGCCACTCCACCACATTAGACAAACTGTGGTATACAGTTCAGGAAACATGGACTGACGTATCCATATTGTCATCCAAACACAATTCATCTCGATGCTCTACCAGCTTAGAGACATCGATGCTACCAGCGGTAACAGCTCTGTGTGCCAAATTCAACGTCCTGTGCACATTCACATTACAAATTTACACCTGTAGTCTTAATACTGCCAAAGGGCTTGTAAGTAGGCTGTTTAGGTTTTCTTATTGGTAACGCCACGTAGCGCTCTGTATAAAAAAAACACTGGCTGTGCTGTGTTTGTCTCTGATTTTGTTCCATTGTGTCTAACTTTTGAAGATTTTCTTCCATTGTGTCTAACTTTTGAAGATTTTGTTGCATTGTGTCTAACTTTTGAAGATTTTGTCCCATTTGTTTCTGATTTTGTTCAAGCGTTGTGTCTAACTTTTGTAGCCTTTGTCCCATTTGTTGCATTAACTGTAATAACAGTGCACTGGTGTCTGAAACATGTTCCTCAGTGCTTTTCGGCAGTGCATTTGAACCGGCAATATTCGCATTTTGAAAAGCAGAAAATGTGTCTTGATTTATTTGAGAAAACGGCGAGGACGCAAAATATGAATCTACAGTATTTGCAAGATTGTGTCCTGTCATTTCGGAATCCTGAGGCGAGCTGTTGCCGACTGATCGATCGATAATGCTTCCCTGTTCACTAATTGTTTCACTGCCTACACCATTATTTGCAGCCCGCTCCATTTCCCTATGCGCTATTACCAAATTACTACTTTGAACGTTAGTGAATTCATTACATGGTGACGCTAACACACTGCTTTCGTCTTCACTGTCATTTCTCAGTTTACTTTGGAGCCTAGTATTACGTTTTTCACACGCCATTATTGTCACAATATTTCACACGACAACAAGAAAAAAAAACAATTTGAAGAGCAAAAATAAGAGAATACATTAACATAGAAAATAATATCTAGTTAATTGCAAGCGCAGCTGCGAAATACTTGGTGCAACTCTACATGCATGCCACAACTGTTGTACTGTACAACAATGAGACTGCAACTACAAAGGAGATTCTCTCTACAATTACGCGCTAGCAATAAACAAAATCTACACTAATTACACAAACTACAAGAAAAAAATCAGAAGATTACAGTGAGGTATCCTTGGCTAATGGTCGACATATGGAAGATCCCCTTAGAACAATTTATACACGACTGTGCTTAAACTGAAACACAATATTTTTGGCTCAACGCAATCTGACTTCCAAAAATCCCTACGAAAGAATGGCCCTGACTAACATTAACCTATACGTTTCACAAGTCACTTACCTCACTAAAATCTTCGTTACTCAAGCTACTGCAATACCGCGAGCGCCACTACTGCCAGCTAAATAAAAGATTCAAACTACTGAAGGCAGTAAATACTGATAGGTATAGTTAGCAAATGAAAGATTTTAATAGAGAACAAACAATGTATTTACCTTAGTAGTCATAATATATATATCACTTCATGACACCAATTCTTACAAATTTCAAAACTCCGCCATCTCTCTACCCACGTCCACCACTGCTGGCGGCTCACCTCCAACTGCCCAACGCTACGCGCTGTTAGCATCCAGCTGCCCAACACTATAATGGCGAGTATTACAACAATGCCAACCAGCCACTGACTGCACACAGCACAGCCAGTGTTTTTTTTAATACAGAGCGCTACGTGGCGGCGGCGTTACCAATATAAAAACCTAAACAGCCTACTTACAGCCTTACCGCAGTGGCAACACCGATTCGTGTTAGATCGTTGTAGTTAAGCGCTCTCGGGCTTTGCTAGCATTTGGATGCGTGATTCTTTGGGTCTGCCCGGCGCTGGTGGCAAGTCTGATTAACCCAACCCTTGTGAGGCTAACTGAGGAGCTAATTGTCTGTGGAGTGGTGGTTCTGGTAACGAAAACCGAAACCAGCCGGGGCAGCGATGCGTTGACCACATGATCCATATCCGAATCCAGTGACGCCTGTCGGATCAGGATGACACGGCGGTCGGTCGGTATTGTTAGGCCTTGTGAGGCCTGTTCGGACTCGTAGAGGATGAGAGAGACAGAGAGACAGAGAGAGAGAGAGTCCTTATGCAAAAGTGTGTAAGCGCATTTCACGCTTACGTACGAATTGATACACCTAAATTCTAGTTTACTTACACCGTTTTGCTTACTTCGTCAAAAAGAGCGCATCGCCATGCAAAATAATCCTCTCTCCATATCAGACTTGTGCACCGCAGTTCTCCCTATGTACTGTTATACCACGTCTGAAATTATACTACTCGACAGCCATTTTCCGTCTTGGATGCGATACATCAATAAGCACCGGTGTGTGTTTTGATGAATCCGAATTTACTTTTCAAAATGTATTATTTTTGAGTTTGAAAGGATTTTCCACATTTCCTTTATTTCACTGCTTACTGTTCTTTTGCTTAGATGTCTAATGTAATTTTGTTACTAAATGGCAGACGTTATAAAGATTCTAAACTTTACTCATCTACGGCGAGGTAATCCATATTGCGAAAGAGACATTCTGGTCTAAGGCGAACAGAAACCCGCGTGATGCAATTCTCATCATACTTAGGTGGTTCAAAAATATTTCTGTTTGCTGATGACACCAGCTTGGTAGTGAAGGATCTTGTGTGTAATATTGAAACATTATCAAATAATGTAGTTCATGAAATAAGTTCGTGACTTGTGGAAAATAATTTGATGCTAAATCACAGTAAGACTCAGTTTTCACAGTTTCTAACTCACAATTCAACAAGAACTTATATTTTAATCAGACAGAATGGGCATATTATAAGCGAGACGGAACAGTTCAAGTTCCTAGGTATTCGGATAGATAGTAAGCTGTTGTGGAAAGCCTATGTTCAGGATCTTGTTCAGAAACTAAATGCCGCTTTATTTACCATTAGAGCAGTATCTGAAATAAGTGACATTTCAACATGAAAAGTAGTCTACTTCGCATATTTTCATACGCTTATGTTATATGGTATTATTTTTTGGGATAATTCTTCTGATTCAAAAAGGGTATTTTTGGCTCAAAAATGGGCTGTTCGAACTATTTGTGGTGTAAGTTCGAGAACCTCTTGTCGACCCCTATTCAGTAATCTGGGAATTTTGACATTGCCCTCACAGTATATACTTTCTTTAATGTCGTTTGTTGTTAGCAATATTAGCTTATTCCCAGCTTTCACTCAGTTAATACTAGGCGGAAATCAAATCTGCATGTGGAATGCACATCCTTGACTCTTGTGCAGAAAGGAGTGCAGTATTCTGCTGCATCCATTTTCAATAAGCTACTACAAGAACTGAAAAATCTTAGCAGTAGCCCAAACACTTTTAAGTCTAAACTAAAGAGTTTCCTCATGGCTCACTCCTTCTATTCTGTCGAGGAGCTCCTGGAAGAGCCGAAAAATTAAGCAAATTCCTGTGTTACATTCTTGGTTTTCTTTATTTAAACTAACGACTTTTCACCTGAATATGCTTTTTTATATTTAATTTTATCTGTTTCTACAATCGTGTTATAATTTCATGTATAGACTCGTTCCATGACCATGGAGACTTCTCCTTAATTTGGTCCCACGGAACAATAAATAAATAAAATAAAAATATACTTACATTAGCCCAAAGGTATATTTGCGAGTTTTTGTTACTCGAGTGACTGTTTCTTTCAGAGATACTGAAACGTTGTTGTGTTTCAAATTTACACTTAGGAAAAATGGCAAATGGCAAACGTCTTTGTTGTACAAACCACCGCACCGCGACGCCTTTTCCTACAATATGTGATCAAAATTATCCGAACACCCTCAAAACATACGTTTTTACAGTAGGTGCATTGTGCTGCTGCCTTCTACCATGTACTCCATATCAGGGACCTCAGTAATCATTAGATATCATAAGAGAGCAAAATGGGGCGTTACGTCGAACTCAGGGACTTCGTACGTGGTCAAATGATTGGACGTCACTTGTGTCTGTACGGGAGATTACCACACTCCTAAATATCCCTGTGTCCACTGTTAAGATGTGATAGTGAAGTGGAAACATGAAGGGACACGTACAGCGCAAAAGCCTACAGGCCGACCTCTTCTGTTGACTGACAGAGACCGCCGACAGTTGAAGAGGGTCGTAATGCGTAATAAGCAGACATCTATCCAGATCCCCAGAGGGGATATAAACTGTATTTTTATTGTTATTTTGGTGATAAAGATAAAAATTTTGTATATCATGTTGCGCACATGTCCTGTACTAGCATTAAACCGAATGGTTGAAAGGAAAACGCTGAGCCATGCTATTTTCTGTTTCAGTCGCATGGTGTGTTTAAATGGCTCTGAGCACCATGGTACTTAACATCTGAGGTCATCAGTCCCCTAGAACTTAGAAGTACTTAAACCTAACTAACCTAAAGACATCACACACATCCATACCGAGGCGGGATTCGAACCTGCGACGGGTAGCGGTCGAGCGGTTCCAGACTGCAGCGCCTAGAACCGTTCGGCCACTCCGGCCGGCCACATGGCGTGTGTCTAAAGTCCTCTTTTTCAGGCTGTTCTTTCTGCCTCACAAATATTCGAGAGCATTCAGGCAAAACTAGAGGTAACTGATATCAAACATACAAATATCGAATTAGCTGCATGGTCCTGTTTCAAAGCAATTGTTAAGGGCTTTTTGTGCAACAGAAGAGATGACAACTATGTTTACATTGTAATTGCTCTGTTTTACAGCCAAACAATATGGGATGAAGAATGTCGCTTAAAATTCACTATTTACGTCTCCGCCGCGTTTTCTTTCTAGTAGGTTTCGGAGCAGTAAGCGATGAGTAGGTTGAAGACATGACCAAGACATGTGTAGATAGGAGACCATTACCAATGTCACCGGAACTCTTCGACAACGGGGATCTTGTTAGGGAGAGTGGTGAAATGGCAAGCAAACGAAGAGCATCGCTGTAACATTTTTCGAATGGGAAAGCACACTGGAGTTGAAAACAGGCTGTGAGTTTATTTATGCCTTTACTGGCGTCATGTCCATATACACATATTAAATAACACTGATTTCTGAAGTACTGAATACGTATTTTTTTATTCTATTAATGATCGACAGTAGTGTCTCTGATTCTGCTGTGTACTGAGGTACACTGTGATGCAGAAAACTGACCTTTCAACTCATTTCAGCAAGCCCAAAATCAGGTTAATATACCCTTTTAAAACCAGATCCTGAAAAAAAAAAGTTTGAATGTGTTGTGTAGCTGGCTCAAGCGCGCCTATCACGAGAAACATCAGAGACACACCCACAAGCTACACGCCACCAACGTCTTCTCCACAGCGTGTATTTAGGCCGCCGCCGCTGACCGAAGGGTGTCACTCACAGAATCACCCAGTTTGGTGCCTGTCAGTTACTCGCAGAGTGGGTTTAGCTCGTCGCAGGCTACGTCAGTACATAGAGACCAGATTAATGACTATAGCGGGACTAGCTTACTTCCACCAGTACTGCACTTTACATCACTCTGCAGGAGGACTGTTACTGATGAGCTTGTACCACAACACATGGACTCTATTCAAGTTAATTAATGTTTCCAGATCATGCAAATAAAGAACCGTGTTAATCCACCTGTTCATTTGTGTTATAGAAAGGGGATACCAGCCACCCATAACGACACCCTCCCTGGATTCCTTGCACCAGCAAACGATAACGCAGCATTCACAGCCTAAGGTCGTTCTCTGGTGTTCTTGTATGTCCCCTCTACTGTTGACAGTTGTTGATGATGATGTTGGTTTATGGGTCGTGGTCATCAGCGCCCATACGAGTTCGAATCTTTACATTTCCCGTTTCGTCACTGCCCAAATGATGATGATAACAACACAAACAGAAAGTCCCCAGGCGGAGAAAATCTCTGACCCGGCCAGGAATCGATCCCGGGACCTCGTCATCCAGGGGCAGCAACGCTAGCCACTACACCAAGAGCTGCGGATTTGACATATTTTCACAAATGCAAGCCAATGGCAGGGAATATCGTGTGCCCACGCTCTTTCCCTCGTGGTCGCTCGCATTCGCTCGAGTGTAGAATTTCGAGTTGTAGACACTTGTGCGAAGCGACACTTGTGAGAAATCCGGGATGCTGAGGGACAGCCACAGGGTGTGACGCAAATGCTGCGCCACTACCTGCTCGGCCAGTACCTGCTGCCGCTTGGTGTGACTGAGCGCTCGGCTTGTGCAGCCAGGTTACATTATTTCACAATTTTTTTAGGTAAGGAAGAATGGCCTTAGTCAGCTTAGAAATCGGAGCTGATTTTGCCCCACAATATCATGTCAACCATTAGTTGCAGCACAGTCATGCGTAAGACCTTTTTCATTGGAATTTTTGTTCTCATTAATCTTACATAGGGCATAATTTTCGCTCAACCTCATACTTAACGATGTATTTTACAGAAACTATAGGAACCGATAATTTTTTCCATCTTTCAACCCCTCACCAAAAATTTGGTATCATAGGAGTGGCAATCTTTTACCATATATTAAGAGGAGCCAACTAAAGAATTTGGTCCTCGGTAGAAACTTTTTCTTTAATTATTTCGAAAAAAACCTCAATTTTTTCCGTACCACGCAGGGAAGTGTACTGAGGTCTAATGTGAGTCCTGCTAGAAGTTAGCGTCAAGGAATGCAATTTATGTATTGGAACAAGATGAATTAATCGTCCACTCAGACATTGTTTCTAAAATTCTGTACACAAAATTGCTGATTGTGATTGTTAGAAAAGCTGTGAATTTTCAGACTTCATAAGTGAATCTTTTACACTTTGCAAGAGACGTTTATCGACTTTGTGTCGTTTCCAGGGAACATCACGAGGAGGTAGTCTCTCTTCGTCCCCCATTTTATTTATTCACAATATTTACGGGATGATTATTTATTTTCAATTATTGTTACAATAAGGCTATCGGCGTGAACTGAACTCCTTTTCAATATTTACTATTGTTGCTGTAGCTTCAGCCATTTCCTTTTCATTGAAATTTCTGTGCTTATGCCACGCAAGTAAGAAATGATTTTATATTGCCGTCAACTTGGAGTCTTGTCTTAATTCCGGACTTCTTTCCTGTTTTCCCACCTTGATTTAAAACTAGTAGGTGCCCATGATATTCTGCGTCTTCTGTGAGAATTTTTACTAAGGAGTAAAAATTTGGATGTACCTTAGAAATTAATGTGTTTATCCTCCGATTCCATACTTCTGAAACATTTTTTTTTTTTTGCTGTGACGGCTTCCTCAGTTCCAAATATTTCTTGGCATGTCTTCATTATACAGCCATTGATCAACAAAATAGTCATAACAAACCTGCAGTTTATCATTATCTGGCGTGCACTCCTCAATGCTTAGCCACCCATCATCTAATATGTCCAGGGGAATGTTAGCCAAAGTGGAACACAATCTTATGTGAAAACGAATTTCTTCGTTTTCCTTGTAGACAGCAACAAGGCCTCAACTCTGCACTTGCCTCCACAAGCACTGATTGGAATGGTAGTTGAAGCCATTAACATTCGCATTAACAAATGTGTTAGTGATTGGATGATTGCAGCTTCAAAATCCATCATGATAGCTGTAGGATTCCATTCCAGGTACGTTGCTCTCAACAGCTGTGAAAAAGCGGTCGTACGTTTCTCGCTTTTTATAGGCTAGCAAGGCGTACACAGTTGGAACTGTGTTTGTTTCGTTCTCAGAACTAGAAATATCGGCATGATCAATAAATAACTGTCCAAACTGCTTGCTGGAGCTTTTGAACGTCCCATCGTCAAAGATCGAACTGGAGTCTGTTAAACTTGATTTTCCCCTTTCCCTG
This sequence comes from Schistocerca gregaria, assembly GCF_023897955.1. Lineage (NCBI taxonomy): Eukaryota > Metazoa > Arthropoda > Insecta > Orthoptera > Acrididae > Schistocerca > Schistocerca gregaria. The sequence goes on from NC_064929.1 coordinate 70,919,189, forward strand.
GCGAACACCAATATCCTATCATTTGGTCCTCTGTCGTCATCTGCAAGTAAAAATTTGGTCCCATCATTCATTAGCAAATGATGTTCTTGCAGAAATATTCCTGCAGCATCAGTCGGATCTTGTGTAGATCCCATGCTTTTTGCCTGGTGCGTTGCAGCGATCGTGCAGAAATATTCCTACAGCATCGGTCGGATCTTGTGTAGATCCCATGCTTTTTGCCTGATGCGTTGCAGCGATCGTGCAGAAATATTCCTGCAGCATCGGTCGGATCTTGTGTAGATCCCATGGTTTTTGCCTGATGCGTTGCAGCGATCGTGCAGAAATATTCCTGCAGCATCGGTCGGATCTTGTGTAGATCCCACGGTTTTTGCCTGATGCGTTGCAGCGATCGTGCAGAAATATTCCTGCAGCATCGGTCGGATCTTGTGTAGATCCCATGATTTTTGCCTGATGCGTTGCAGCGATCGTGCAGAAATATTCCTGCAGCATCTGTCGGATCTTGTGTAGATCCTATGCTTTTTGCCTGATGCATTGCAGTGATCGTGCAGAAATATTCCTGCAGCATCGGTCGTATCTTGTGTAGATCCCATGGTTTTTGCCTGGTGCGTTGCAGCGATCGTGCAGAAATATTTCTGCAGCATTGGTCGTATCTTGTGTAGATCCCATGCTTTTTGCCTGGTGCGTTGCAGCGATCGTGCAGAAATATTTCTGCAGCATTGGTCGTATCTTGTGTAGATCCCATGCTTTTTGCCTGGTGCGTTGCAGCGATCGTGCACAAATATTCCTGCAGCATCGGTCGTATCTTGTGTAGATCCCATGCTTTTTGCCCGATGCGTTGCAGCGATCGTGCAGAAATATTTCTGCAGCATCTGTCGGATCTTGTGTAGATCCCATGCTTTTTGCCTGATGCGTTGCAGCGATTGTGCAGAAATATTCCTGCAGCATCGGTCGTATCTTGTGTAGATCCCATGCTTTTTGCCTGGTGCGTTGCAGCGATCGTGCAGAAATATTTGTGCAGCATCGGTCGTATCTTGTGTAGATCCCATGCTTTTTGCCTGGTGCGTTGCAGCGATTGTGCAGAAATATTCCTGCAGCATCTGTCGGATCTTGTGTAGATCCCATGCTTTTTGCCTGATGCGTTGCAGCGATCGTTTTGCACTCCTGCGTGACAGATGTGATGTGACGATGCAGTACTGGACTGCGGTGCGCTACTTGTTTGGTGCCCCTGTAGCCGCCCGCTACCTGTTCGGCCTGGTCTCCTCACAAATGTTGCTCCTCACAACTGTCGCTCCTCACAAGTGCCGCAACCCCAGATTTCCTACCGCTGCGCGCAAAGCTGCAGGGCGAGGCGTGCAGCAGCAGCCGACGTGCGTGTTGCTCGCGTCTGAGCCTCGGTCCGACCTCTCCGAGCTTACCTGCCTGCGCTCGCGGCGCGGCTCGGGCCCCACGTGTGGTTAGTGCTCCAGAAATACCTGCCGTGTCAGCGCGGCCCTCGAGACACGCTGACAGGTATACGGTAGCGAGCGGTGCTCCGGGCTGGCGCCGCGTCTATATAGCAGAGCGGCTGGAACGGCGGCGCCGTAAATCCTGAGGGGCCGGCGGTGACGGGCGGAGGGTGGAATGCAGCCGCAGGAGCCGCGCCAACAGGTGTGGGCCTGTCTGTCCCCTGTCCGCTTGTCGTAAACAAGGCTGGCAGAGCTGGTCCACCTTGGCAGTGCAGGTGCCGGGGGGAGGCGAAGCGTAAGGGGCTCCGTCTCCACAAAACGTGCCCTTAGCGCTAGGATTTCACCCGCAACAAGTCCCGCCCATTCACCCCCCTCCACGCCTATCCATAGTGTAAGGCCCTCCCCTAAACAGCCGCCAGTTCCACAAATGGAACCTACATCAAAGTTGTTATCGTCACAGTCCAACACATGTTACACTGTGAGGAAACTCAGTAATGATATAAGTGCAGGTGCTGGGGGGAGGCGAAGCGTAAGGGGCTCCGTCTCCACAAAACGTGCCCTTAGCGCTAGGATTTCACCCGGAACAAGTCCCGCCCATTCACCCCCCTCCACGCCTATCCGTAGTGTAAGGCCCTCCCTTAAACAGCCGCCAGTTCCACAAATGGAACCTACATCAAAGTTGTTATCGTCACAGTCCAACACATGTTACACTGTGAGGAAACTCAGTAATGATATAAGTGCAGGTGCCGGGGGGAGGCGAAGCGTAAGGGGCTCCGTCTCCACAAAACATGCCCTTAGCGCTAGGATTTCACCCGGAACAAGTCCCGCCCATTCACTCCCCTCCACGCCTATCCGTAGTGTAAGGCCCTCCCTTAAACAGCCGCCAGTTCCACAAATGGAACCTACATCAAAGTTGTTATCGTCACAGTCCAACACATGTTACACTGTGAGGAAACTCAGTAATGATATAAGTGCAGGTGCCGGGGGGAGGCGAAGCGTAAGGGGCTCCGTCTCCACAAAACGTGCCCTTAGCGCTAGGATTTCACCCGGAACAAGTCCCGCCCATTCACCACCCTCCACGCCTATCCGTAGTGTAAGGCCCTCCCTTAAACAGCCGCCAGTTCCACAAATGGAACCTACATCAAAGTTGTTATCGTCACAGTCCAACACATGTTACACTGTGAGGAAACTCAGTAATGATATAAGTGCAGGTGCTGGGGGGAGGCGAAGCGTAAGGGGCTCCGTCTCCACAAAACGTGCCCTTAGCGCTAGGATTTCACCCGGAACAAGTCCCGCCCATTCACACCCCTCCACGCCTATCCGTAGTGTGAGGCCCTCCCCTAAACAGCCGCCAGTTCCACAAATGGAACCTACATCAAAGTTGTTATCGTCACAGTCCAACACATGTCACACTGTGAGGAAACTCAGTAATGATATAAGTGCAGGTGCCGGGGGGAGGCGAAGCGTAAGGGGCTCCGTCTCCACAAAACGTGGCTTTAGCGCTAGGATTTCACCCGCAACAAGTCCCGCCCATTCAACCCCCTCCACGCCTATCCATAGTGTAAGGCCCTCCCCTAAACAGCCGCCAGTTCCACAAATGGAACCTACATCAAAGTTGTTATCGTCACAGTCCAACACATGTTACACTGTGAGGAAACTCAGTAATGATATAAGTGCAGGTGCCGGGGAGAGGCGAAGCGTAAGGGGCTCCGTCTCCACAAAACGTGCCCTTAGCGCTAGGATTTCACCCGGAACAAGTCCCGCCCATTCACACCCCTCCACGCCTATCCGTAGTGTAAGGCCCTCCCTTAAACAGCCGCCAGTTCCACAAATGGAACCTACATCAAAGTTGTTATCGTCACAGTCCAACACATGTGACACTGTGAGGAAACTCAGTAATGATATAAGTGCAGGTGTCGGGGGGAGGCGAAGCGTAAGGGGCTCCGTCTCCACAAAACGTGCCCTTAGCGCTAGGATTTCACCCGCAACAAGTCCTGCCCATTCACCCCCCTCCACGCCTATCCATAGTGTAAGGCCCTCCCCTAAACAGCCGCCAGTTCCACAAATGGAACCTACATCAAAGTTGTTATCGTCACAGTCCAACACATGTTACACTGTGAGGAAACTCAGTAATGATATAAGTGCAGGTGCCGGGGGGAGGCGAAGCGTAAGGGGCTCCGTCTCCACAAAACGTGCACTTAGCGCTAGGATTACACCCGGAACAAGTCCCGCCCATTCAACCCCCTTCACGCCAATCCATAGGGTAAGGCCCTCCTCTAAACAGCCGCCAGTTCCACAAATGGAACCTACATCAAAGTTGTTATCGTCACAGTCCAACACATGTTACACTGTGAGGAAACTCAGTAATGATATAAGTGCAGGTGCCGGGGGGAGGCGAAGCGTAAGGGGCTCCGTCTCCACAAAACGTGCCCTTAGCGCTAGGATTTCACCCGGAACAAGTCCCGCCCATTCACCCCCCTCCACGCCTATCCATAGTGTAAGGCCCTCCCCTAAACAGCCGCCAGTTCCACAAATGGAACCTACATCAAAGTTGTTATCGTCACAGTCCAACACATGTTACACTGTGAGGAAACTCAGTAATGATATAAGTGCAGGTGCCGGGGGGAGGCGAAGCGTAAGGGGCTCCGTCTCCACAAAACGTGCCCTTAGCGCTAGGATTTCACCCGGAACAAGTCCCGCCCATTCACCCCCCTCCACGCCTATCCATAGTGTAAGGCCCTCCCCTAAACAGCCGCCAGTTCCACAAATGGAACCTACATCAAAATTGTTATCGTCACAGTCCAACACATGTTACACTGTGAGGAAACTCAGTAATGATATAAGTGCAGGTGCCGGGGGGAGGCGAAGCGTAAGGGGCTCCGTCTCCACAAAACGTGCCCTTAGCCCTAGGATTTCACCCGGAACAATTCCCGCCCATTCACCCCCCTCCACGCCTATCCATATTGTAAGGCCCTCCCCTAAACAGCCGCCAGTACCACAAATGGAACCTACATCAAAGTTGTTATCGTCACAGTCCAACACATGTCACACTGTGAGGAAACTCAGTAATGATATAAGTGCAGGTGCCGGGGGGAGGCGAAGCGTAAGGGGCTCCGTCTCCACAAAACGTGCCCTTAGCGCTAGGATTTCACCCGGAACAAGTCCCGCCCATTCACCCCCCTCCACGCCTATCCATAGTGTAAGGCCCTCCCCTAAACAGCCGCCAGTTCCACAAATGGAACCTACATCAAAGTTGTTCTCGTCACAGTCCAACACATGTCACACTGTGAGGAAACTCAGTAATGATATAAGTGCAGGTGCCGGGGGGAGGCGAAGCGTAAGGGGCTCCGTCTCCACAAAACGTGCCCTTAGCGCTAGGATTTCACCCGGAACAAGTCCCGCCCATTCACCCCCCTCCGCGCCTATCCATAGTGTAAGGCCCTCCCCTAAACAGCCGCCAGTTCCACAAATGGAACCTACATCAAAGTTGTTATCGTCACAGTCCAACACATGTCACACTGTGAGGAAACTCAGTAATGATATAAGTGCAGGTGCCGGGGGGAGGCGAAGCGTAAGGGGCTCCGTCTCCACAAAACGTGCCCTTAGCGCTAGGATTTCACCCGGAACAAGTCCCGTCCATTCACCCCCCTCCACGCCTATCCATAGTGTAAGGCCCTCCCCTAAACAGCCGCCAGTTCCACAAATGGAACCTACATCAAAGTTGTTCTCGTCACAGTCCAACACATGTCACACTGTGAGGAAACTCAGTAATGATATAAGTGCAGGTGCCGGGGGGAGGCGAAGCGTAAGGGGCTCCGTCTCCACAAAACGTGCCCTTAGCGCTAGGATTTCACCCGGAACAAGTCCCGCCCATTCACCCCCCTCCACGCCTATCCATAGTGTAAGGCCCTCACCTAAACAGCCGCCAGTTCCACAAATGGAACCTACATCAAAGTTGTTCTCGTCACAGTCCAACACATGTCACACTGTGAGGAAACTCAGTAATGATATAAGTGCAGGTGCCAGGGGGAGGCGAAGCGTAAGGGGCTCCGTCTCCACAAAACGTGGCTTTAGCGCTAGGATTTCACCCGCAAAAAGTCCCGCCCATTCACCCCCCTCCATGCCTATCCATAGAGTAAGAACCTCCCCTAAACAGCCGCCAGTTCCACAAATGGAACCTACATCAAAGTTGTTATCGTCACAGTCCAACACATGTCACACTGTGAGGAAACTCAGTAATGATATAAGTGCAGGTGCCGGGGGGAGGCGAAGGGTAAGGGGCTCCGTCTCCACAAAACGTGCCCTTAGCGCTAGGATTTCACCCGGAACAAGTCCCGCCCATTCACCCCCCTCCGCGCCTATCCATAGTGTAAGGCCCTCCCCTAAACAGCCGCCAGTTCCACAAATGGAACCTACATCAAAGTTGTTATCGTCACAGTCCAACACATGTCACACTGTGAGGAAACTCAGTAATGATATAAGTGCAGGTGCCAGGGGGAGGCGAAGCGTAAGGGGCTCCGTCTCCACAAAACGTGCCCTTAGCGCTAGGATTTCACCCGGAACAAGTCCCGCCCATTCAACCCCCTCCACGCCTATCCATAGTGTAAGGCCCTCCCCTAAACAGCCGCCAGTTCCACAAATGGAACCTACATCAAAGTTGTTCTCGTCACAGTCCAACACATGTCACACTGTGAGGAAACTCAGTAATGATATAAGTGCAGGTGCCGGGGGGAGGCGAAGCGTAAGGGGCTCCGTCTCCACAAAACGTGCCCTTAGCGCTAGGATTTCACCCGCAACAAGTCCCGCCCATTCACCCCCCTCCACGCCTATCCATAGTGTAAGGCCCTCCCCTAAACAGCCGCACGGTTCCACAAGTGGAACCTACATCAAAGTTGTTATCGTCACAGTCCAACACATGTCACACTGTGAGGAAACTCAGTAATGATATAAGTGCAGGTGCCGGGGGGAGGCGAAGGGTAAGGGGCTCCGTCTCCACAAAACGTGCCCTTAGCGCTAGGATTTCACCCGGAACAAGTCCCGCCCATTCACCCCCCTCCGCGCCTATCCATAGTGTAAGGCCCTCCCCTAAACAGCCGCACGGTTCCACAAGTGGAACCTACATCAAAGTTGTTATCGTCACAGTCCAACACATGTCACACTGTGAGGAAACTCAGTAATGATATAAGTGCAGGTGCCGGGGGGAGGCGAAGGGTAAGGGGCTCCGTCTCCACAAAACGTGCCCTTAGCGCTAGGATTTCACCCGGAACAAGTCCCGCCCATTCACCCCCCTCGACGCCTATCCATAGTGTAAGGCCCTCCCCTAAACAGCCGCCAGTCCCACAAATGGAACCTACATCAAAGTTGTTATCGTCACAGTCCAACACATGTCACACTGTGAGGAAACTCAGTAATGATATAAGTGCAGGTGCCAGGGGGAGGCGAAGGGTAAGGGGCTCCGTCTCCACAAAACGTGCCCTTAGCGCTAGGATTTCACCCGCAACAAGTCCCGCCCATTCACCCCCCTCCACGCCTATCCATAGAGTAAGGCCCTCCCCTAAACAGCCGCCAGTTCCACAAATGGAACCTACATCAAAGTTGTTATCGTCACAGTCCAACACATGTCACACTGTGAGGAAACTCAGTAATGATATAAGTGCAGGTGCCGGGGGGAGGCGAAGGGTAAGGGGCTCCGTCTCCACAAAACGTGCCCTTAGCGCTAGGATTTCACCCGTAACAAGTCCCACCCATTCAACCCCCTCCGCGCCTATCCATAGTGTAAGGCCCTCCCCTAAACAGCCGCCAGTTCCACAAATGGAACCTACATCAAAGTTGTTATCGTCACAGTCCAACACATGTCACACTGTGAGGAAACTCAGTAATGATATAAGTGCAGGTGCCAGGGGGAGGCGAAGCGTAAGGGGCTCCGTCTCCACAAAACGTGCCCTTAGCGCTAGGATTTCACCCGGAACAAGTCCCGCCCATTCACCCCCCTCCGCGCCTATCCATAGTGTAAGGCCCTCCCCTAAACAGCCGCCAGTTCCACAAATGGAACCTACATCAAAGTTGTTATCGTCACAGTCCAACACATGTCACACTGTGAGGAAACTCAGTAATGATATAAGTGCAGGTGCCGGGGGGAGGCGAAGCGTAAGGGGCTCCGTCTCCACAAAACGTGCCCTTAGCGCTAGGATTTCACCCGGAACAAGTCCCGCCCATTCAACCCCCTCCACGCCTATCCATAGTGTAAGGCCCTCCCCTAAACAGCCGCCAGTTCCACAAATGGAACCTACATCAAAGTTGTTATCGTCACAGTCCAACACATGTCACACTGTGAGGAAACTCAGTAATGATATAAGTGCAGGTGCCGGGGGGAGGCGAAGCGTAAGGGGCTCCGTCTCCACAAAACGTGCCCTTAGCGCTAGGATTTCACCCGGAACAAGTCCCGCCCATTCACCCCCCTCCGCGCCTATCCATAGTGTAAGGCCCTCCCCTAAACAGCCGCCAGTTCCACAAATGGAACCTACATCAAAGTTGTTATCGTCACAGTCCAACACATGTCACACTGTGAGGAAACTCAGTAATGATAAAGTGCAGGTGCCGGGGGGAGGCGAAGCGTAAGGGGCTCCGTCTCCACAAAACGTGCCCTTAGCGCTAGGATTTCACCCGGAACAAGTCCCGCCCATTCAACCCCCTCCGCGCCTATCCATAGTGTAAGGCCCTCCCCTAAACAGCCGCCAGTTCCACAAATGGAACCTACATCAAAGTTGTTATCGTCACAGTCCAACACATGTCACACTGTGAGGAAACTCAGTAATGATATAAGTGCAGGTGCCGGGGGGAGGCGAAGCGTAAGGGGCTCCGTCTCCACAAAACGTGCCCTTAGCGCTAGGATTTCACCCGGAACAAGTCCCGCCCATTCAACCCCCTCCACGCCTATCCATAGTGTAAGGCCCTCCCCTAAACAGCCGCCAGTTCCACAAATGGAACCTACATCAAAGTTGTTATCGTCACAGTCCAACACATGTCACACTGTGAGGAAACTCAGTAATGATATAAGTGCAGGTGCCGGGGGGAGGCGAAGCGTAAGGGGCTCCGTCTCCACAAAACGTGCCCTTAGCGCTAGGATTTCACCCGGAACAAGTCCCGCCCATTCAACCCCCTCCACGCCTATCCATAGTGTAAGGCCCTCCCCTAAACAGCCGCCAGTTCCACAAATGGAACCTACATCAAAGTTGTTATCGTCACAGTCCAACACATGTCACACTGTGAGGAAACTCAGTAATGATATAAGTGCAGGTGCCGGGGGGAGGCGAAGCGTAAGGGGCTCCGTCTCCACAAAACGTGCCCTTAGCGCTAGGATTTCACCCGGAACAAGTCCCGCCCATTCAACCCCCTCCACGCCTATCCATAGTGTAAGGCCCTCCCCTAAACAGCCGCCAGTTCCACAAATGGAACCTACATCAAAGTTGTTATCGTCACAGTCCAACACATGTCACACTGTGAGGAAACTCAGTAATGATATAAGTGCAGGTGCCGGGGGGAGGCGAAGCGTAAGGGGCTCCGTCTCCACAAAACGTGCCCTTAGCGCTAGGATTTCACCCGCAACAAGTCCCGCCCATTCACCCCCCTCCGCGCCTATCCATAGTGTAAGGCCCTCCCCTAAACAGCCGGCAGTTCCACAAATGGAACCTACATCAAAGTTGTTATCGTCACAGTCCAACACATGTCACACTGTGAGGAAACTCAGTAATGATATAAGTGCAGGTGCCGGGGGGAGGCGAAGCGTAAGGGGCTCCGTCTCCACAAAACGTGCCCTTAGCGCTAGGATTTCACCCGGAACAAGTCCCGCCCATTCAACCCCCTCCACGCCTATCCATAGTGTAAGGCCCTCCCCTAAACAGCCGGCAGTTCCACAAATGGAACCTACATCAAAGTTGTTATCGTCACAGTCCAACACATGTCACACTGTGAGGAAACTCAGTAATGATATAAGTGCAGGTGCCGGGGGGAGGCGAAGCGTAAGGGGCTCCGTCTCCACAAAACGTGCCCTTAGCGCTAGGATTTCACCCGGAACAAGTCCCGCCCATTCACCCCCCTCCGCGCCTATCCATAGTGTAAGGCCCTCCCCTAAACAGCCGCCAGTTCCACAAATGGAACCCACATCAAAGTTGTTATCGTCACAGTCCAACACATGTCACACTGTGAGGAAACTCAGTAATGATATAAGTGCAGGTGCCGGGGGGAGGCGAAGCGTAAGGGGCTCCGTCTCCACAAAACGTGCCCTTAGCGCTAGGATTTCACCCGGAACAAGTCCCGCCCATTCAACCCCCTCCGCGCCTATCCATAGTGTAAGGCCCTCCCCTAAACAGCCGCCAGTTCCACAAATGGAACCTACATCAAAGTTGTTATCGTCACAGTCCAACACATGTCAAACTGTGAGGAAACTCAGTAATGATATAAGTGCAGGTGCCAGGGGGAGGCGAAGCGTAAGGGGCTCCGTCTCCACAAAACGTGCCCTTAGCGCTAGGATTTCACCCGTAACAAGTCCCGCCCATTCAACCCCCTCCACGCCTATCCATAGTGTAAGGCCCTCCCCTAAACAGCCGCCAGTTCCACAAATGGAACCTACATCAAAGTTGTTATCGTCACAGTCCAACACATGTCACACTGTGAGGAAACTCAGTAATGATATAAGTGCAGGTGCCAGGGGGAGGCGAAGCGTAAGGGGCTCCGTCTCCACTAAACGTGCCCTTAGCGCTAGGATTTCACCCGTAACAAGTCCCGCCCATTCAACCCCCTCCGCGCCTATCCATAGTGTAAGGCCCTCCCCTAAACAGCCGCCAGTTCCACAAATGGAACCTACATCAAAGTTGTTATCGTCACAGTCCAACACATGTCACACTGTGAGGAAACTCAGTAATGATATAAGTGCAGGTGCCAGGGGGAGGCGAAGCGTAAGGGGCTCCGTCTCCACAAAACGTGCCCTTAGCGCTAGGATTTCACCCGGAACAAGTCCCGCCCATTCAACCCCCTCCGCGCCTATCCATAGTGTAAGGCCCTCCCCTAAACAGCCGCCAGTTCCACAAATGGAACCTACATCAAAGTTGTTATCGTCACAGTCCAACACTTGTCACACTGTGAGGAAACTCAGTAATGATATAAGTGCAGGTGCCAGGGGGAGGCGAAGCGTAAGGGGCTCCGTCTCCACAAAACGTGCCCTTAGCGCTAGGATTTCACCCGTAACAAGTCCCGCCCATTCAACCCCCTCCACGCCTATCCATAGTGTAAGGCCCTCCCCTAAACAGCCGCCAGTTCCACAAATGGAACCTACATCAAAGTTGTTATCGTCACAGTCCAACACATGTCACACTGTGAGGAAACTCAGTAATAATATAAGTGCAGGTGCCAGGGGGAGGCGAAGCGTAAGGGGCTCCGTCTCCACAAAACGTGCCCTTAGCGCTAGGATTTCACCCGTAACAAGTCCCGCCCATTCAACCCCCTCCACGCCTATCCATAGTGTAAGGCCCTCCCCTAAACAGCCGCCAGTTCCACAAATGGAACCTACATCAAAGTTGTTATCGTCACAGTCCAACACATGTCACACTGTGAGGAAACTCAGTAATGATATAAGTGCAGGTGCCAGGGGGAGGCGAAGCGTAAGGGGCTCCGTCTCCACAAAACGTGCCCTTAGCGCTAGGATTTCACCCGGAACAAGTCCCGCCCATTCAACCCCCTCCGCGCCTATCCATAGTGTAAGGCCCTCCGCTAAACAGCCGCCAGTTCCACAAATGGAACCTACATCAAAGTTGTTATCGTCACAGTCCAACACATGTCACACTGTGAGGAAACTCAGTAATGATATAAGTGCAGGTGCCAGGGGGAGGCGAAGCGTAAGGGGCTCCGTCTCCACAAAACGTGCCCTTAGCGCTAGGATTTCACCCGTAACAAGTCCCGCCCATTCAACCCCCTCCACGCCTATCCATAGTGTAAGGCCCTCCCCTAAACAGCCGCCAGTTCCACAAATGGAACCTACATCAAAGTTGTTATCGTCACAGTCCAACACATGTCACACTGTGAGGAAACTCAGTAATGATATAAGTGCAGGTGCCAGGGGGAGGCGAAGCGTAAGGGGCTCCGTCTCCACAAAACGTGCCCTTAGCGCTAGGATTTCACCCGCAACAAGTCCCGCCCATTCAACCCCCTCCGCGCCTATCCATAGTGTAAGGCCCTCCCCTAAACAGCCGCCAGTTCCACAAATGGAACCTACATCAAAGTTGTTATCGTCACAGTCCAACACATGTCACACTGTGAGGAAACTCAGTAATGATATAAGTGCAGGTGCCAGGGGGAGGCGAAGCGTAAGGGGCTCCGTCTCCACAAAACGTGCCCTTAGCGCTAGGATCTCACCCGTAACAAGTCCCGCCCATTCAACCCCCTCCACGCCTATCCATAGTGTAAGGCCCTCCCCTAAACAGCCGCCAGTTCCACAAATGGAACCTACATCAAAGTTGTTATCGTCACAGTCCAACACATGTCACACTGTGAGGAAACTCAGTAATGATATAAGTGCAGGTGCCAGGGGGAGGCGAAGCGTAAGGGGCTCCGTCTCCACAAAACGTGCCCTTAGCGCTAGGATTTCACCCGGAACAAGTCCCGCCCATTCAACCCCCTCCGCGCCTATCCATAGTGTAAGGCCCTCCCCTAAACAGCCGCAAGTTCCACAAATGGAACCTACATCAAAGTTGTTATCGTCACAGTCCAACACATGTCACACTGTGAGGAAACTCAGTAATGATATAAGTGCAGGTGCCAGGGGGAGGCGAAGCGTAAGGGGCTCCGTCTCCACAAAACGTGCCCTTAGCGCTAGGATTTCACCCGTAACAAGTCCCGCCCATTCAACCCCCTCCACGCCTATCCATAGTGTAAGGCCCTCCCCTAAACAGCCGCCAGTTCCACAAATGGAACCTACATCAAAGTTGTTATCGTCACAGTCCAACACATGTCACACTGTGAGGAAACTCAGTAATGATATAAGTGCAGGTGCCAGGGGGAGGCGAAGCGTAAGGGGCTCCGTCTCCACAAAACGTGCCCTTAGCGCTAGGATTTCACCCGTAACAAGTCCCGCCCATTCAACCCCCTCCACGCCTATCCATAGTGTAAGGCCCTCCCCTAAACAGCCGGCAGTTCCACAAATGGAACCTACATCAAAGTTGTTATCGTCACAGTCCAACACATGTCACACTGTGAGGAAACTCAGTAATGATATAAGTGCAGGTGCCGGGGGGAGGCGAAGCGTAAGGGGCTCCGTCTCCACAAAACGTGCCCTTAGCGCTAGGATTTCACCCGGAACAAGTCCCGCCCATTCAACCCCCTCCGCGCCTATCCATAGTGTAAGGCCCTCCCCTAAACAGCCGCCAGTTCCACAAATGGAACCTACATCAAAGTTGTTATCGTCACAGTCCAACACATGTCACACTGTGAGGAAACTCAGTAATGATATAAGTGCAGGTGCCAGGGGGAGGCGAAGCGTAAGGGGCTCCGTCTCCACAAAACGTGCCCTTAGCGCTAGGATTTCACCCGGAACAAGTCCCGCCCATTCACCCCCCTCCGCGCCTATCCATAGTGTAAGGCCCTCCCCTAAACAGCCGCCAGTTCCACAAATGGAACCTACATCAAAGTTGTTATCGTCACAGTCCAACACATGTCACACTGTGAGGAAACTCAGTAATGATATAAGTGCAGGTGCCGGGGGGAGGCGAAGCGTAAGGGGCTCCGTCTCCACAAAACGTGCCCTTAGCGCTAGGATTTCACCTGGAACAAGTCCCGCCCATTCAACCCCCTCCGCGCCTATCCATAGTGTAAGGCCCTCCCCTAAACAGCCGCCAGTTCCACAAATGGAACCTACATCAAAGTTGTTATCGTCACAGTCCAACACATGTCACACTGTGAGGAAACTCAGTAATGATATAAGTGCAGGTGCCGGGGGGAGGCGAAGCGTAAGGGGCTCCGTCTCCACAAAACGTGCCCTTAGCGCTAGGATTTCACCCGGAACAAGTCCCGCCCATTCAACCCCCTCCACGCCTATCCATAGTGTAAGGCCCTCCCCTAAACAGCCGCCAGTTCCACAAATGGAACCTACATCAAAGTTGTTATCGTCACAGTCCAACACATGTCACACTGTGAGGAAACTCAGTAATGATATAAGTGCAGGTGCCGGGGGGAGGCGAAGCGTAAGGGGCTCCGTCTCCACAAAACGTGCCCTTAGCGCTAGGATTTCACCCGGAACAAGTCCCGCCCATTCAACCCCCTCCACGCCTATCCATAGTGTAAGGCCCTCCCCTAAACAGCCGCCAGTTCCACAAATGGAACCTACATCAAAGTTGTTATCGTCACAGTCCAACACATGTCACACTGTGAGGAAACTCAGTAATGATATAAGTGCAGGTGCCGGGGGGAGGCGAAGCGTAAGGGGCTCCGTCTCCACAAAACGTGCCCTTAGCGCTAGGATTTCACCCGGAACAAGTCCCGCCCATTCAACCCCCTCCACGCCTATCCATAGTGTAAGGCCCTCCCCTAAACAGCCGCCAGTTCCACAAATGGAACCTACATCAAAGTTGTTATCGTCACAGTCCAACACATGTCACACTGTGAGGAAACTCAGTAATGATATAAGTGCAGGTGCCGGGGGGAGGCGAAGCGTAAGGGGCTCCGTCTCCACAAAACGTGCCCTTAGCGCTAGGATTTCACCCGGAACAAGTCCCGCCCATTCACCCCCCTCCGCGCCTATCCATAGTGTAAGGCCCTCCCCTAAACAGCCGGCAGTTCCACAAATGGAACCTACATCAAAGTTGTTATCGTCACAGTCCAACACATGTCACACTGTGAGGAAACTCAGTAATGATATAAGTGCAGGTGCCGGGGGGAGGCGAAGCGTAAGGGGCTCCGTCTCCACAAAACGTGCCCTTAGCGCTAGGATTTCACCCGGAACAAGTCCCGCCCATTCAACCCCCTCCACGCCTATCCATAGTGTAAGGCCCTCCCCTAAACAGCCGCCAGTTCCACAAATGGAACCTACATCAAAGTTGTTATCGTCACAGTCCAACACATGTCACACTGTGAGGAAACTCAGTAATGATATAAGTGCAGGTGCCGGGGGGAGGCGAAGCGTAAGGGGCTCCGTCTCCACAAAACGTGCCCTTAGCGCTAGGATTTCACCCGGAACAAGTCCCGCCCATTCACCCCCCTCCGCGCCTATCCATAGTGTAAGGCCCTCCCCTAAACAGCCGCCAGTTCCACAAATGGAACCCACATCAAAGTTGTTATCGTCACAGTCCAACACATGTCACACTGTGAGGAAACTCAGTAATGATATAAGTGCAGGTGCCGGGGGGAGGCGAAGCGTAAGGGGCTCCGTCTCCACAAAACGTGCCCTTAGCGCTAGGATTTCACCCGGAACAAGTCCCGCCCATTCAACCCCCTCCGCGCCTATCCATAGTGTAAGGCCCTCCCCTAAACAGCCGCCAGTTCCACAAATGGAACCTACATCAAAGTTGTTATCGTCACAGTCCAACACATGTCACACTGTGAGGAAACTCAGTAATGATATAAGTGCAGGTGCCAGGGGGAGGCGAAGCGTAAGGGGCTCCGTCTCCACAAAACGTGCCCTTAGCGCTAGGATTTCACCCGTAACAAGTCCCGCCCATTCAACCCCCTCCACGCCTATCCATAGTGTAAGGCCCTCCCCTAAACAGCCGCCAGTTCCACAAATGGAACCTACATCAAAGTTGTTATCGTCACAGTCCAACACATGTCACACTGTGAGGAAACTCAGTAATGATATAAGTGCAGGTGCCAGGGGGAGGCGAAGCGTAAGGGGCTCCGTCTCCACAAAACGTGCCCTTAGCGCTAGGATTTCACCCGTAACAAGTCCCGCCCATTCAACCCCCTCCGCGCCTATCCATAGTGTAAGGCCCTCCCCTAAACAGCCGCCAGTTCCACAAATGGAACCTACATCAAAGTTGTTATCGTCACAGTCCAACACATGTCACACTGTGAGGAAACTCAGTAATGATATAAGTGCAGGTGCCAGGGGGAGGCGAAGCGTAAGGGGCTCCGTCTCCACAAAACGTGCCCTTAGCGCTAGGATTTCACCCGGAACAAGTCCCGCCCATTCAACCCCCTCCGCGCCTATCCATAGTGTAAGGCCCTCCCCTAAACAGCCGCCAGTTCCACAAATGGAACCTACATCAAAGTTGTTATCGTCACAGTCCAACACATGTCACACTGTGAGGAAACTCAGTAATGATATAAGTGCAGGTGCCAGGGGGAGGCGAAGCGTAAGGGGCTCCGTCTCCACAAAACGTGCCCTTAGCGCTAGGATTTCACCCGTAACAAGTCCCGCCCATTCAACCCCCTCCACGCCTATCCATAGTGTAAGGCCCTCCCCTAAACAGCCGCCAGTTCCACAAATGGAACCTACATCAAAGTTGTTATCGTCACAGTCCAACACATGTCACACTGTGAGGAAACTCAGTAATGATATAAGTGCAGGTGCCAGGGGGAGGCGAAGCGTAAGGGGCTCCGTCTCCACAAAACGTGCCCTTAGCGCTAGGATTTCACCCGTAACAAGTCCCGCCCATTCAACCCCCTCCACGCCTATCCATAGTGTAAGGCCCTCCCCTAAACAGCCGCCAGTTCCACAAATGGAACCTACATCAAAGTTGTTATCGTCACAGTCCAACACATGTCACACTGTGAGGAAACTCAGTAATGATATAAGTGCAGGTGCCAGGGGGAGGCGAAGCGTAAGGGGCTCCGTCTCCACAAAACGTGCCCTTAGCGCTAGGATTTCACCCGGAACAAGTCCCGCCCATTCAACCCCCTCCGCGCCTATCCATAGTGTAAGGCCCTCCCCTAAACAGCCGCCAGTTCCACAAATGGAACCTACATCAAAGTTGTTATCGTCACAGTCCAACACATGTCACACTGTGAGGAAACTCAGTAATGATATAAGTGCAGGTGCCAGGGGGAGGCGAAGCGTAAGGGGCTCTGTCTCCACAAAACGTGCCCTTAGCGCTAGGATTTCACCCGTAACAAGTCCCGCCCATTCAACCCCCTCCACGCCTATCCATAGTGTAAGGCCCTCCCCTAAACAGCCGCCAGTTCCACAAATGGAACCTACATCAAAGTTGTTATCGTCACAGTCCAACACATGTCACACTGTGAGGAAACTCAGTAATGATATAAGTGCAGGTGCCTGGGGGAGGCGAAGCGTAAGGGGCTCCGTCTCCACAAAACGTGCCCTTAGCGCTAGGATTTCACCCGCAACAAGTCCCGCCCATTCAACCCCCTCCACGCCTATCCATAGTGTAAGGCCCTCCCCTAAACAGCCGGCAGTTCCACAAATGGAACCTACATCAAAGTTGTTATCGTCACAGTCCAACACATGTCACACTGTGAGGAAACTCAGTAATGATATAAGTGCAGGTGCCGGGGGGAGGCGAAGCGTAAGGGGCTCCGTCTCCACAAAACGTGCCCTTAGCGCTAGGATTTCACCCGGAACAAGTCCCGCCCATTCAACCCCCTCCGCGCCTATCCATAGTGTAAGGCCCTCCCCTAAACAGCCGCCAGTTCCACAAATGGAACCTACATCAAAGTTGTTATCGTCACAGTCCAACACATGTCACACTGTGAGGAAACTCAGTAATGATATAAGTGCAGGTGCCAGGGGGAGGCGAAGCGTAAGGGGCTCCGTCTCCACAAAACGTGCCCTTAGCGCTAGGATTTCACCCGGAACAAGTCCCGCCCATTCACCCCCCTCCGCGCCTATCCATAGTGTAAGGCCCTCCCCTAAACAGCCGGCAGTTCCACAAATGGAACCTACATCAAAGTTGTTATCGTCACAGTCCAACACATGTCACACTGTGAGGAAACTCAGTAATGATATAAGTGCAGGTGCCGGGGGGAGGCGAAGCGTAAGGGGCTCCGTCTCCACAAAACGTGCCCTTAGCGCTAGGATTTCACCCGGAACAAGTCCCGCCCATTCAACCCCCTCCGCGCCTATCCATAGTGTAAGGCCCTCCCCTAAACAGCCGCCAGTTCCACAAATGGAACCTACATCAAAGTTGTTATCGTCACAGTCCAACACATGTCACACTGTGAGGAAACTCAGTAATGATATAAGTGCAGGTGCCAGGGGGAGGCGAAGCGTAAGGGGCTCCGTCTCCACAAAACGTGCCCTTAGCGCTAGGATTTCACCCGGAACAAGTCCCGCCCATTCAACCCCCTCCGCGCCTATCCATAGTGTAAGGCCCTCCCCTAAACAGCCGCCAGTTCCACAAATGGAACCTACATCAAAGTTGTTATCGTCACAGTCCAACACATGTTACACTGTGAGGAAAATAAGAAATTTTCTTCTGGATAGTAATATAATATGAATTGTATTATTAAAGGAATAAAAATATTCATAGAGAACTGAAAGCATCTGCAGCAAGAGAAAACAAAACATAACGTGATTTTATTTAAGGGAAATAAGAACAAATTTTCATTAACTAATTCACTTAATATAATACATTTATTTGAGGGAAACAGCAGAGCAAACATACAGTGGGAAAACAATGGTATTAAATCTGTCACGTCTGTAGTAAAGCCACAGATGCAGTCGACTAACTGTTGTTTAAAATCAACGTAATATAGAAATAAGTGAAAGTCATATTGTTTATGTAGGCCCTCTTAGTAGCTCACGAAAATTATAGAATGTAAGAGTACCATAAAGTAGAAATGCCTTATGAAATCAGTAAGATATTTGCTTCTGTGACATATCTCGTAGTATTTGCATGGGTAATGGGTGAATTTTAACTTGTAAATTCTTCCAGTGTCATACCTGCGCATTATAAACGAGGTTATAAAGAATTGTGGATGTTTCTGTGTGATTAATGTACTATATGCTGTTGCAAACGTCTCAGGGAAATAATCTGTCGTTATTCTTTGTCCTGTCTATTTTAAACCAAAAGATTTATTAATTTCCTAAATGTCATTCAAACCATTTTTTAAAAATAATAATGATGATGTGTATGTTTGTCACAGAGCACTTTTGGAGGAAATAAATGCTGCAGTGTTTCACGGCTGTAAAACGTTCTTCATGCTGTGCTAGTTATTCTTCCAGCCCTAAAACTTTTCAGCAAAACTACTCAGTGAATGACACGCAAAAACAGCCTGCATCGATCTAGCAAGAACAAAGTAATTTTGATTCCCTCTGGAATTGTAGTGAACACTGGTGCTTGGTTCGCGTGTACTGAGTTGTGAAACTCAAGTGTCAAGTATACCGTGGTTCCTCTTTCTCCAAGTAAATTATTCTTTGAAGGTAGGTTTTTCCTGTTTTGGTTGTGGGTGCTTCTTCTCACATAGAAGTATGTGTCTTCATAGGCTATTCAACTGAATACTGAGTTTTCGTATTTAAAGAATTCAGTACTGATTTGTTTTCTCTTATGTTTGCTCTGGAAGTACCTGGCACAGCTGAGGCCAATGGTGCACGTTTTTTGTAACGTGTGTTTTAACTAGCAATTTAACATTCACACCAAGTGCAGCCGTACGCGTTAAACCACATGGGTCAACTGAAACGATGCCCAGGCGCCGAACCAAGACCGGGAAAACCGGGGGTGAGTGGGCGGGACTTGGTGCGGGAAAATCCTGGCGCTAACGATTCCTCTCCACAAAGGGATCCCTCACTCTGCCACTGGGTGAGAGTCGTGGCAAAACGAGTGACATACTGTTGATGGAGCCACGTCCCTCTTACTTGAGGACAGGACTCAACTGACAGTTAATCGTGGCCTGGCTGCTTAGTCGTAAGGTGCACACGGAATACGGCGACGCCGAGGCAGCGTCCGATTCCAAACTTTGGCAATGAATCGCTACGACATGTACACTACTGGCCATTAAAATTGCTACACCAGGAAGAAATGCATATGATAAAGGGCTATTCATTGGACAAATATATTGTATTAGAACTGACATGTGATTACGGAATTTGGGTGCATAGATCCTGAGAAAACAGTACCCAGAACGATCACATCTGGCCGTAATAAAGGCATCGATACGCCTGGGCATTGAGTAAAACAGAGCTAGGATGGCGTGTACAGGTACAGCTGCCCGTGCAGCTTCAACACGACACCACAGTTCATCAAGAGTAGTGACTGGCGGATTGTGACGAGCCAGTTGCTAGGTCACCATTGACCATACGTTTTCAATTGGTGAGAGATCTGGAGAATGTGCTGGCCAGGACAGCAGTCGAACATTTTCTGTGCCCAGAAAGGACCGTACAGGACGTGCAACATGCGGTCATGCATTATCCTGCTGAAATGTAGGGTTTCGCAGGGATCGAATGAAGGGTCGTAACACATCTGAAATGTAACGTCCACTGTTCAAAGTGCTGTCAATGCGAACAAGAGGTGACCGAGACGTGTAACCAATGGCACCCCATAGCATGATGCCGGGTGATACGCCAGTATGGCGATCACGAACACACGCTTCCAATGTGCGTTCATGGCGATATCGCCAAACACGGATGCGACCATCGTGATGTTGTAAACAGAACCTGGATTCATCCGAAAAAATGACGTTTTGCCATGCGTGCACCCAGGATCGTCGTTGAGTACACCATCGCAGGAGCTCCTGTCCGTGATGCAGCGTCAAGGGTAACCGCAGCCACGGTCTCCGAGCAGATAGTCCGTACTGCTGCAAACGTCGTCGAACTGTTTGTGCAGATGGTTGTTGTCTTGCAAACGTCCCCATCTGTTGACTCATGGATCGAGACGTGGCTGCACGATTCGATACAGCCATGCGGATAAGATGCCTGTCATCTCGACTGCTAGCGATACGATGCCGTTGGGATCCAGCACGGCGTTCCGTATTACCCTCCTGAACCCACTGATTCCATATTCTGATAACAGTCATTGGGTCTCGACCAACGCGAGCAGTAGTGCCGCGATACGATAAACCGCAATCGCGACAGGCTACAATCCGACCTTTATCAAAGTCGGAAACGTGATGGTACGCATTTCTCCTCCTTACACGAGGCATCACAACGACGTTTCACCAGGCAACGCCCGTTAACTGCTCTTTGTGTATGAGAAATCGGTGTGAAAATTTCCTCATGTCAGCATGTTGTATGTGTCGCCACCGGCGCCAACGTTGTGTCAATGCTCTGAAAAGCTAATCATTTGCATATCATAGCATTTTCTTCCTCTCGGTTAAATTTCGCGTCTGTAGCAAGTCATCTTCGTGACGTAGCAATTTTAATGGCCAGTAGTGTATTACGTCACTAATCCACAATGTGAAGGATGTCAGTGGCCTGTTATTACGTGTAGTCTGAGTCTGTCTTACCAATTGGTGTGTACTGTGATTCTAATTTACATTACGTATCTACCTTTTCTTTTATTTCTGTCGTACATTCCTTCTTGTTTTTTAATACTGTACTAGCGGACTCACCAATGCCTCGAAACTGGTGATATGCATTGAAACTGTGTGTATCTCCTAATCTCCTTCTCCCTCTCTCTGTCCATCTCCTCATCTCTCTCTATCCATCACCTCCTCTCACCTCTCTCTCTTTTCATCTCCTCCTCCCCATCTCTCTCTGTTCAACTCTTTCTCCCCCCCCCCCCTTTTTCTGTCTATCACGTCCCTCCCCACCTCTATGTCCATAACCTCTCTCTGTCTACCTCCTCTTCCCCTCTTTCTCTATCAGCTCCTCTCTCCCCTCTCTCTGTCCATCTCCTCCTCCCCCTATTTCTCTGGTCTACTCCTCCTCCTCCAACTTTCTGTCCATCTTGTCCTTCCCCATCTATATGTCCATTCCCCCTCTCTACCTACTTCCTCTTCCTCCCTCTCGTGTTGTTTCGTGTTATATCTAACGAAAGGTTGATCGAGGAACTGAAGTCGCTTAAAATGAATGTGTCAGTGGATTGGGATCGTAGGTACAAGGGGCATTCAAATGAAACCCGGTCGCTAGTATAAAGTAACGGTAACGATTTTACTAACTCAAAAATGTAGTTATACACAGTACACATACTCAAAAATAGTCGCCAAAACTGTTGGCATATTTTTCCACTGCGACAAAGTCCTCGAAGAATCAAGTGAGCTGCTGTCGGATCCAGGCCTGGACCCAGTCACACACTTCATAGTCCGTTGCAAATCAATGTCTACGAATAGCTTGTTTTAGAGGTCCAGACACATGAAAGTCACACGGTGAGAGATCGGGACTCTATGGTTTCCCACCAACACTGCTGCAATGTCTTCACTTCATTGGCAGTGTGTTGATGGTCATTATCTTGCAGGAGGATAACGCCACTGGACAACATGCCTCGGCGTTTCGACTTGATGGTTCTGTAAAGTGGCCTGATAATGCTGGGCATTGATGATGGTTCCTGTTCCAGGAACTCGACAAGCAGTGACTCCTTGTTGTAAAAAACGAAGGACATCATGATATTACCATAACTGGTGTGCTCGGCCTTTGATTTCTTTGGAGGTGTTGAAGTCTCATTTTTCCACTGCTTGCTCTGACGCTTGCTTTCCGCTTCAAAACGTTGGCACCATGTTTCGTCACCTGTGGCAATACGCGACAGGAAGCTGTATTCCTCCTCATGATAGCGTTGCAGATGACTCAAAGACTGCGCCATTCGAGTATTGAGCTGTTCGGCGGTCGTTTCGTGGTGAACCCAATACGTACAAATTTTTAGAAAGTTCCACTGTTGATACATTAGGTTGTGGGCGGTGCCGACGCTAATACTCAGTAACCGATGGGTCTCGTCCACCGAGATTCTGCGGTTGTCCAAGACTAAAACATTCACTTCCACAACCATTTCCGGTGTGATGACACGATGAGCCTGTCCAGGAGGAGATCGTCTTCCAGTGACTCGCGTCGCTCAAGGAATCGTTTGCTCCATTCTACAACACTTGGACAACTCAGACTGTACTCACCGTACTCAGCCTTCATCCGTCGATACATTTGACGCGACCGAGCGAGGTGGTGCAGTGGTTAGACACTGGACTCGCATTCGGGAGGACGACGGTTCAATCCCGCGTCCGGCCATCCTGATTTAGGTTTTCCGCGATTTCCCTAAATCGCTACAGGCAAATCAGGCAAATTCCGGGATGGTTCCTTTGAAAGGGCACGGCCGACTTCCTTCCCCGTCCTTCCCTAATCCGATGAGACCGATGACCTCGCTGTCTGGTCTCCTCCTCCAAACAACCCAACCCAACATTTGACGGCCTCCAGCTCCCTCCGCCGCCAAAAATCGAAACACTACTCATTATTCCTGCTTCCTCGCCTACATGTTCGGTAGTGGAAGATAGCTTTTGTGACCACCTTCTCTTCGGTGTGAAACCAAATGGCGCTGTGGAACGTCAAAGGGGGCACAAGCATGTCTCTCTACTAACAGATGGCGCCACCATACCCGCAGTTACGTGGTGCCACCTTACGTGTAAAGGAAAGGTAGACGCAGGTTTCATTTGAATGAACCTCATACAGGGTGTTTAAAAAATGACCGGTATATTTGAAACGGCAATACAAACTAAACGAGCAGCGATAGAAATACACCGTTTGTTGCAATATGCTTGGGACAACAGTACATTTTCAGGCAGACAAACTTTCGAAATTACAGTAGTTACAATTGTCAACAACAGATGACGCTGCGGTCTTGGAAACTCTATACTCTCGTAGTACGATATTTTCCACATATCCACCATGCGTAGCAATAATATGGCGTAGTCTCTGAATGAAATTACCGGAAACCTTTGACAACGTGTCTGGCGGAATGGCTTCACATGCAGAGGAGATGTACTGCTTCAGCTGTTCAATTGTTTCTGGATTCTGGCGGTACACCTGGTCTTTCAAGTGTCCCCACAGAAAGAAGTCACAGGGGTTCATGTCTGGCGAATAGGGAGGCCAATCCACGCCGCCTCCTGTATGTTTCGGATAGCCCAAAGCAATCACACGATCATCGAAATATTCATTCAGGAAATTAAAGACGTCGGCCGTGCGATGTGGCCGGGCACCATCTTGCATCAACCACGAGGTGTTCGCAGTGTCGTCTAAGGCAGTTTGTACCGCCACAAATTCACGAAGAATGTCCAGATAGCGTGATGCAGTAATCGTTTCGGATCTGAAAAATGGGCCAATGATTCCTTTGGAAGAAATGGCGGCCCTGACCAGTACTTTTTGATGATGCAGGGACGATGGTACTGCAACATGGGGCTTTTCGGTTCCCCATATGCGCCAGTTCTGTTTATTGACGAAGCTGTCCAGGTAAAAATAAGATTCGTCAGTAAACCAAATGCTGCCCACATGCATATCGTCGTCATCAATCCTGTGCACTATATCGTTAGCGAATGTCTCTCGTGCAGCAATGGTAGCGGCGGTGAGGGGTTGCCGCGTTTGAATTTTGTATGATTAGAGGTGTAAACTCTGGCGCATGAGACTATACGTGGACGTTGGCGTCATTTGGACCGCAGCTACAACACGGCGAACGGAAACCCGAGGCCGCTGTTGGATCACCTGCTGCACTAGCTGCGCGTTGCCATCTGTGGTTGCCGTATGCAGTCGCCCTACCTTTCCAGCACGTTCATCCGTCACGTTCCCAGTCCGTTGAAATTTTTCAAACTGATCCTTTATTGTATCTCTTTTCGGTCCTTTGGTTACATTAAACCTCTGTTGAAAACTTCGTCTTGTTGCAACAACACTGTGTTCTAGGCGGTGGAATTACAACACCAGAAAAATCCTCTGTTCTAAGGAATAAACCATGTTGTCCACAGCACACTTGCACGTTGTGAACAGCACACGCTTACAGCAGAAAGACGACGTACAGAATGGCGCACTCACAGACTGCGTTGTCTTCTATATCTTTCACATCACTTGCAGCGCCATCTGTTGTTGAAAATTGTAACTACTGTAATTTCGAAGGTTTGTCCGCCTGAAAATGTACTGTTGTCCCAAGCATACTGCAACAAACGGTGTATTTCTATCGCTGCTCGTTTAGTTTTTATTGCTGTTTCAAATATACCGGTCATTGTTGAAACACCCTGTATATTCCATATGACAGAGACGTTTCGTGGTGCTAGATCTGTAAGGCCAGCAGCTTCTATGACAGTATTTCGTCTAGCTTTAATCTGTAAATGGATAGGATTACAAAATTTCGGATGATTCGTACTCTTATTATGCAAAACCGAAAGTGGAGTAGTGAGAAAGGAAAGGAAACGGAAGGGACTTAGTAGAAGAGATGTGTTTCAAAGTAGCGAAGATGAACTAGTGCTCATAGATCTTAAGGTATATGAAGAGACCATGTTTCCTATACATTTTTTTCTCGTTTTGGCCAATAGTAAAATATGGGAAGCAAAGTGGTCGCCTGTCAGAGATATCAGAACGATTTTCGCTTGCAACTGTATACCTGTCGTTTCCAGACCAGGGTACTTGTAAACGCTTCTATAGGTTTGCAGCTGACCTTTAACTATTGGTGCTTAGATGTTTAGCAGTTTCCGTCAACCTCATTTTTTAGATGTCTGTATTTCCTTTCGCCTCCTTCGGTTATTGAATTTTTATTTTTTTCTCCTTCCATCAGTACGTTCAATATCTCCTGTGATATTCGAGGATTTGTACTAGATCTCGTCTTGATGCCTATCTGATTCTCTGCTGGCCTCACTACTTCATCTCTCATGCATTCCCATTCGTCTTCTACTGTATTCCTTTCCCCTGTTTCAGTCAATCGTTGCCCAATCCGCTCTCTGAAACTCTCAACGTTCTTTGGTTCTCTCAACTTTTTCAGGTCCCCATCTCTCTAGTTTCCTACCTTTTCATAAATTCTTTAGTTTCAATCTACATTTTCTAACCAATAAATTGTGGTCACAGTCTACATCTGGCTCTGGAAAATTCTTACAGTTCGAACTCTGGTCTGATATCTCTGTTTTATCAAAATATAATCAATCTTCAATCTACCAGCGTCTCTGGCTGCCTTGTATACATATAACCCTTACTCATGAATTTTAAACCCAGTTATCGATGATTAAATTATACTTTACTCCAAATTCTACCAGGTGGCTTCCTTTGTCATTCCTTTGCCCCATTCCATATTCTTACCCTTCCTTGTCATCCTTTTCCTGCCGAATCCACAATTAAATTTTCCTCTCCGTTAACTATATTAAAAAAGAACGGGCTGATTTTAGACGGTAACAATTACTAAACATGGTACGTGCCGGCAAGGGAATGTCTGTTGTTTGAATACGCGTGACGTAGAGTTTCAGAAAATCGCAGTTAGATGTCGGTCAATGAGTCTTCTCAGTTTGCAGTCAGTCAAAAGTAAGACGGCGTCCGCTCAACAGAAGGCGTTTTGTGTGCTCTAGTTTGCAAAGACTTAGTCAGCGATTTCGGTCCAGCGTGCTTTTCATCGGCGTTTTTGCCATTGATCGACCTGCACCCAAAAACATTCGTCGTTGGTTGGTATCGCCACAGTGAAGAGAGAGCGTGCTTCTGCAAAGGTAAGAGTCTAGGACGAACTCGCGCAGGCAAACACATTGACTGGAAGGAGCTATCTTCAATTGGCTTTTTCCGCAACTTCAGAAGGACACCAATGACTTCGTTCACTAGCAGGATGGCGCTCCATCACACTGTCACGACAACGTACGTCAGTTTCTCAATGACACTCTGCCTCAACACCGTATATTGCGCACGGGACCCTCCAGACACTGCCTTGCATTCTTGGCCTCCACGATCACTACACATGACCCCATGCAATTTTTTTCTTGTGAGGATATATGAAGAGAGGTGTGTGGATCCCCTCTTTACTTCACGACGTAGAAGAAGAGAACAGAATAACAGTCGCTATAACTTCTGTAAAAGCAGATACACTGTGTAAAGTTTACGACGAATTTAGCTATCGTCCACATGTTGTTATTGTTGCTGCTGGTGAAGACATAGAACATTTGTAGCAGTATAGCTAATACCTCAAAATTCTGTGATTATTTCGCAATTCATCTAATGTTTGTAGTATGTGTGTATCAATAAATGTGGAGTTTTGAGATCAAGTCGTCCTTTTCGAAACACTCTGAATAGTTGCTTCTGTCGCATCCACCAGCATCTCCGCCAGCACCGCCTCCTTCCCGTTACCCAGTGTGACTTTCGGCCGTCCTTCTCTTCCGACGACCTTCTCCTTCACCTCACTCATCTCCTTTCTGAATAGCTTAACTCCCGTCGCTCCGCAATCTTCCTCTCCCTGGACCTCGAACGTGCTTATGACCGCGTATGGCATTGCGGTCTCCTCTTCAAGCTCCAAACCTTCGCCCTTCCTATTAATTACGTCCGTCTGATCGGCTCCTTTCTCTCCCACCGTCCTTCCTACGTCACCATCCATAACACGGATTACTACACCTTTTTTTCCTCCGCCGGTGTGCCTCAAGGCTCCGTCCTCTCTCCCTTTCTGTACCTTTTATATACGGCGGACACGCCGCCACCGTCACCCCCCGTCCACCTTCTCCAGTTTGCCGATGACACCGCCTTCCTTGCCCTTGGCCCCACCCTGCAACGCTTCCAACACCTTCTCCATTCCTATCTTGACCGGTTCACCGCTTGGTGCAACCAGTGGTTGCTCAAGGTCAATCCCTCCAAAACCCAGGCGATCATTGTAGGCAAAACCACCCCTTCCTTCCGCCTTCTTGATTTCTATCTTACCATCTGTAGCCGTCCTATCGCCCTCAACCGCACCCTTAAGTACCTTGGCGTCACCCTCGACCGTCGCCTCTCCTGGACCCCCCATTTCCGGACAATCCGAGCCGAGGCACACTCCCGACTCCGTCTCCTCAAGCTCCTTTCCGGCCCTACATGGGGTCTGGACCCCTCCACCATACTCCACACGTATAAATCCCTCATCCGCCCTATCGTTTGTTACGCCCAACCGGCCTGGATCTCCGCTCCCCCTACCTTTTATAAATTCCTCCAAATCCTTGAACGCCATGCTCTCCGCCTCGCCTATCGCATCCGTCTCCCCTCCCCCAGGCGGATCCTGTACGATCTCATTCCTTTCCCCCACCTCCTCCTTTTCCTTGAGAGGATACGTATCCAGTACACCTCCCGCAAACTCGACCCTCCTCACCTGCTTGTCTCGCCCATCCTTTCCCGCCCCCACCCATTGCCGCGCCTGTATTCCCATGTCCCGCCCGGTCTCCATCTCTCCACCCTCCTTAGCCTCTCCCAAGGTGGCTTCCGCCAGCTCCCTCTCCCTGATGATGTCCTCCTCCCCTGCATATTCCACTCCTACCAACTTTGATCCTCCCTCCCTCTTCCTGTGTCTGCTCCTTGGGCACCCTCCCTCCCTCTTCCCTTTCTCCCCACTCCTCCCCCGGGCTTCCCCTCCCCTGTCCCTCTACTCCTCCTCCTATGTCCTCAGCCATTGGCGTCTTTGTTCTCCCCTCTCCACCCCCCCCCCCGCCCTTCTTCCCCTCTTGGCAGGTCCCCGGACTCGCACACACTACGTGGAGTTTCGCGCGCCGGAGATCATCGCCATCAGTGTCTCGTGTGGCCGTCGTGTTTAGTGTGCAGTGTTCACTGTCGCACTCCATCGATCACCTGTGGAATTGCCATCTTCAGTGTTTGTGCGTCGTGTCAACAGTTTGCAATGTGGATTCTCGTCGAGTGCGAACGACTCCGTGTTTGTCCTTATGTGTCTGCTTTTTATTGCCACCGTTCTGTAACTTAAGTGTATTCTTTCTGTTTCTTCTCATTGTGTATCCTATAGCTGAAGAGCAGCGTAGAATGCTGCTGACAGCCTGCCTATCTTGGCTACGATAGTGCATTCACAATGCTGCTCATAGTGGCTTGCCCGTATTCCAATTTTCTTATTCATTATATGACCTGGTCCTAAATTACCCCCACTCGATACCATATTTATACACCCATGCTCACACGAGCAGAAATCTTTTTCCTCCTACCACCGAACTTAATTAATTCCCACTATAACTAACTTCCATCTATTGATTTCTGTTTCTAAGAGATCTAACCTACGTACCTGATTAAGGGATCAAGCTTTCCTCACTCCAATGCTTAGAATGCTAGTTTTTTTTCTTTTCGTGATGACGACATCCTCTTGAAGAGTCCTCGACATAGATTCAAAGGGGGCAGTATTTTATCTCCGTAATAAGTTACCCAAGACGACGTCACCATCACCTTAGCTGCGTATCCTCGGGAAAATGTAACGCCTGTAGTTTGCCCTTAATTTCAGCGGATCGCAGTACCAGCACAGCTAGGTCACGCTGACGATGTTAGAAATAACATCCAGACTGTTGCCCCTGCAGCTACTGAAAAGGCTGCTGCCCCTCTTCAGGAACCACACGTTTGTCTGGCCTCTCAACGGACATCCCTCCGTTGTGGTTGCACCTACGGTACGGCCATCTATATTGCTGTGGCACGCAAACCTCCTCACCGACCCAAGATCCGTGGTTCATAGAAAACTAAAAAAGTTAAACAGTTTCTTCAGAAACAGCTTTCAAAATTATTTATTATAAAAATGATAGTTGTTGTGGTTGGCAGGAGAGCCAACACCGTATTACTAAAGGAGGCCGAAATGCACTCGTCTCAGCTCACGCAGGCTGGCGTAAGGTCTGGAACATGACAAGGGAATTAGAATTGAGAA
This sequence comes from Schistocerca gregaria, assembly GCF_023897955.1. Lineage (NCBI taxonomy): Eukaryota > Metazoa > Arthropoda > Insecta > Orthoptera > Acrididae > Schistocerca > Schistocerca gregaria. The sequence goes on from NC_064929.1 coordinate 70,948,302, forward strand.
AAACGGATTTAGCTGGTGGAATACTTAACTTTAATCCATTAATGACGAACGTCGCTCGTGACGATACATGGTTTACAATATCAATAGTACTGATAATGGCGCCTTGCTAGGTTGTAGCAAATAACGTAACTGAAGGCTATGCTAACTATCGTCTCGGCAAATGAGAGCGTAATTTGTCAGTGAACCATCGCTAGCAAAGTCGGCTGTACAACTGGGGCTAGTGCTAGGAAGTCTTTCTAGACCTGCCGTGTGGCGGCGCTCGGTCTGATAGTGGCGACACGCGGGTCCGGTGTATACTACCGGACTGCGGCCGATTTAAAGGCTACCACCTAGCAAGTGTGGTGTCTGGCGAAGACACCACAGTCAACACACCAGAAGACGCCATTGCAGATTAGAGAAGTTGGGGTGGAACACACACACAAGAAAATTAAGACTACTTATTGTGGGCAGGGCATCAGACGCTAGATCTTACATTTAATACACCTCGGAGTTGTCTCGTTTCCTTGCTTCCATTTATCGAAAATCACATGTCCAGTGAATGGTTCAGCGTGATACGAAAAGAGCGAAGTCCCTCCTGTTTTCAAAAAGGATAAAACTTCGGAAGCGCTGAATTACGGCCCAGTGTCGCTGGCGTTCTTCTGTTGCATGATCCTAGAGCATTTTATGAGCGAAAATATGGCGGTCTCGGAGGAAGAACTAGACTCTTAATCAGCAGAAATATTTGTAGGAATTAACCGTTTTCAACTGTGACTCGGCGATATTATAGTCATAGGATACTAAGCTTTTTTGTTTAGTGATGTGAACAGTCTTACGTTTCTGGATTTTTTAAGCAGTTTTCCAGTCTGTGCGGCACTTTGATATCTTATAAAGATCTGATAGATTATTTATACAGCTTCTGAGACATAGTACTTAATTGTATACAGGGTAGTCCATTCATCGTGACCGAGCCAAATATCTCACGAAATAAGCGACAAACGAAAAAACTACAAAGAACGAAACTCGTCTAGCTTGAAGGGGGAAACCAGATGGGGTTACGGTCGGCCCGCTAGATGCCGCTGCCATAGGTCAAACGGATATCAACTGCGTTTTTTTAAAATGGCAAACTCCATTTTTAACCACATATTCGTGTAGTACGTAAAGAAATATAAACGTTTCAGTTGGACCATTTTCTTCCCTTTGTGATATATGGCGCTGTAATAGTCTCAAACATATGGCTCACTATTTGAGACGAGCAGTTGGTAACAGGTAGTTTTTTTAAAATTAAAATACAGAAGGTAGGTACGTTTGAACATTTTATTTCGGTTGTTCCAATGTGATACATCTACCTTCGTGAACTTATCGTTTCTGAGAACGCATGCTGTTACAGCGTGATTACCTGTAAATACCACACCAATGCTATATATGCTCAAAATGATGTCCGTCAACCACTATGCATTTGGCAATACGTTGCATGGGGGCTTAATTAAAAAGAAAAGGACTAATATTAATGAATAAATGCAATAATTTTAGTAGCTGTTTGACCGGTTACTAGGAATTTCCATTATCACAATTGATTAATTAAGTCCCCTGCAACTATAAAAGCTACGAAACAACAAAGCACAAGTGTAACTGTTCTGTGTGTGGTAGTATGACTCAACATACATGTATCTGGCTCGATTCTTTCTCAATACGACAAAATATTGCAAATACCATTTACAATGAAGTAAATGAAAAACCAGAAATATTATAATTGCACATAGAAACCAGAATTACAAGTCTAATAAATGAACACGAGCCAGATGGCTTGTTGACTGTACCTGCGAGCAAGAGGCATTGTCATTAAAGAAAACTGTAATACCTTCTTACCACATTATACACTCCTGGAAATGGAAAAAAGAACACATTGACACCGGTGTGTCAGACCCACCATACTTGCTCCGGACACTGCGAGAGGGCTGTACAAGCAATGATCACACGCACGGCACAGAGGACACACCAGGAACCGCGGTGTTGGCCGTCGAATGGCGCTAGCTGCCCAGCATTTGTGCACCGCCGCCGTCAGTGTCAGCCAGTTTGCCGTGGCATACGGAGCTCCATCGCAGTCTTTAACACTGGTAGCATGCCCCGACAGCGTGGACGTGAACCGTATGTGCAGTTGACGGACTTTGAGCGAGGGCGTACAGTGGGCATGCGGGAGGCCGGGTGGACGTACCGCCGAATTGATCAACACGTGGGGCGTGAGGTCTCCACAGTACATCGATGTTGTCGCCATTGGTCGGCGGAAGGTGCACGTGCCCGTCGACCTGGGACCGGACCGCAGCGACGCACGGATGCACGCCAAGACCGTAGGATCCTACGCAGTGCCGTAGGGGACCGCACCGCCACTTCCCAGCAAATTAGGGACACTGTTGCTCCTGGGGTATCGGCGAGGACCATTCGCAACCGTCTCCATGAAGCTGGGCTACGGTCCCGCACACCGTTAGGCCGTCTTATGCTCACGCCCCAACATCGTGCAGCCCGCCTCCAGTGGTGTCGCGACAGGCGTGAATGGAGGGACGAATGGAGACGTGTCGTCTTCTGCGATGAGAGTCGCTTCTGCCTTGGTGCCAATGATGGTCGTATGCGTGTTTGGCGCCGTGCAGGTGAGCGCCACAATCAGGACTGCATACGACCGAGGCACACAGGGCCATCAGCCGGCATCATGGTGTGGGGAGCGATCTCCTACACTGGCCGTACACCTCTGGTGATCGTCGAGGGGACACTGAATAGTGCACGGTACATCCAAACCGTCATCGAACCCATCGTTCTACCATTCCTAGACCGGCAAGGGAACTTGCTGTTCCAACAGGACAATTCACGTCCGTATGTATCCCGTGCCACCCAACGTGCTCTAGAAGGTGTAAGTCAACTACCCTAGCCAGCAAGATCTCCGGATCTGTCCCCCATTGAGCATGTTCGGGACTGGATGAAGCGTCGTCTCACGCGGTCTGCACGTCCAGCACGAGCGCTGGTCCAACTGAGGCGCCAAGTGGAAATGGCATGGCAAGCCGTTCCACAGGACTACATCCAGCATCTCTACGATCGTCTCCATGGGAGAACAGCAGCCTGTATTGCTGCGAAAGGTGGATATACACTATACTAGTGCCGACATTGTGCATGCTCTGTTGCCTGTGTCTATGTGCCTGTGGTTCTGTCAGTGTGATCATGTGATGTATCTGACCCCAGGAATGTGTCAATAAAGTTTCCCCTTCCTGGGACAATGAATTCACCGTGTTCTTATTTCAGTTTCCAGGAGTGTATGTTGACGAAGATATTCCATTACACCAGCATCATAAATCAAAAGCCCGTCTCCTTTCTCAAATATATTCTGACAGTTGCAGCTTCTTCCACCTATACATTACACCATCCGAACTGCGTCTACTCTCTCACCCAACAAAACAACAACTGTCCTCGACATCCTCTGAACTACTACTGCACCAGTGGAGGCGGCGGAATAATAATCTTTGGCGCAACCACTGGCGCTGTGACTCAGTGTAGCCACCTTCCAATTGCTGTCAACCATGTGAGTGGCTCGAAGAATTATTAAATCAGAGAACACATTGTGTTGTCCTCGACGTCGGGCGTTCATCAGACACAAGGGTGCTTCAGGGAAGTGTGACAGGATCGCGGTTGTTCTCTGTATACATAAATGATTTGGCGGGTTGGGTGGGCAGCAATCTGTGGCTGTCTGCTGATGACGCTGTGGTGTACAGGAAGGTGAGGTCGTTGAGTGACTATAGGAGGAAACAAGATGTCTAGTTGGTGTGATGACTGGCAGCTAGTTCTAAATGTAGGAAAGTGTAAGTTAGTGCAGATGGGTAGGGAAAACAATCCCATAATGTCGAAAAACAGCATTAGCAGTGTGCTGCTTGAGACAGTCACGTAGATTAAGTGTCTAGAAGTAAAGTTGCAAAGCGGTGTGAAATGGAACGAGCACGTAGATTTATTTATTGGGAGACTTTTAGGGAAGTCTGCTTCAGCACATAGGACAATAGAGCGACCCATTCTTGAGTACTGTCGACCTGGAAACCGCACCGGGTCGCAGTCAAGAAACATATGAAAGCAGTTCGTAGTCGGGCAGATAGATTTGTTACTGGTAGGTTCGGAAAACACGTAAGTGTTGTGGAGCTGCTTCGGGAACTCAAATCAGAATCCCTGGAGTGAAGGCGACGTTGTTTTCGAGGAAAACTATTGAGAGAATTTACAGAACCGGCATTTGAAGTTGAATGCAGAACAATTCTTGTATCGCCAACGTACGTTTCCCGTAAGGACCACGAAGAAAGAGAAAAATTAGGGCTTATAAGGTGGCATTTAGACAATCGTTTTTTCATCGTTCTATTTGGGACTGGAACAGGAATGGAAATAGCAGATAGTGGTACAAGGTAACGTTCACAACCCACAATACGATGTCCTGCGCAGTATGTATGTAGATATAGACCAGTTGCAGACTGACTATATTTTCTCGTGTTATGCGCCGTGTGATGACGTCATGCTGTGACAACGTTTCGACGAGTTTCCTACTCGTCATTTTCAGTCGAAGTAACTTTGCTTGACAGCCAGAATCATCCCCATTACGCTTGGGAAGAGGTTCACCAAATGTTTTGTGTGGTGTATGCCTTGGAGGCCTGTTCGGACGGTCCTTGTTTGTTTATGGTGACTTATGGTTCTGCAAAGCCGACAGTCAGAAAGAACAAAAATATTTAGAAAGTTTTGAAGTGTGCTTATGGGAAATAATGGAGAAAGTGAAATGGATTGACAGAATGAGAAATGAGCAGCTGCCGAGCAGGGTAGAAGTGGAGGGGGACTTCATGAGGATGATACAAAAGAAGAAAACATCTTAGATGGGACACATATTACATAGGAATAGCCTGCTACAGAGAAACATTGAGGCGCCAGTAGAAAGAAGAAGAGGGAGAGAAAGAAGAAGGTTTAGAGTGCTCATAGATGTGAACAGAGAAAGAAATTACAAGCAACTGTAGGAGGATGCTCAGCAGAGAGAGATATGGAAGACGTCTAGTTGACAACTGTCTAAGAACAGATTTTCAGAAAGATGATGATCACGCTATAACAAACCGATGGTAGGGCTTCGGATTGGCGAATGCCTACAGAATGTTACCTGCCATTATGTCTAGTGATAACAATGAGGTACCATAGAGGAGGCGATATTACGATATGTGGGTGTTTTTTGTGGTTAGGGTTTGGTCGCCTTAGTGCGCTTAACAAAATGCAAAATGCGATAGGGTATGAACACATTTTACTCCATTGTGTACTAGATGATTATTGCACCAGCACGAAAATGCACAATGTGATTAAGCACGATCAGTGAGGCAACGGTTTGTGGATAATTAGACTCTTGAAATGGACTGTTCTGCGCAGAGTCCAGACTTGAGCGAAACAGAGTAGTTTTAGGACGCTTATTTTTAGAAATGTCTGAAGCAACAGACATTTGTGACGAATCTGCAGCTGTACTAAAAGTTGTGAAAATTTGTGCCGCACGGGGACTCGAACCCAGAATTACCGCCTACGTTACCGGTCTAATTACCCACCTCGGCTGTCCGAACACCCTTTCAGGAGTGACCCAGACTTCCAAGGCAAACCAAGGGAATTTGCGAGCCATGGGGGTCGTAGACGGTGTGATATATGGAAGTTTGGGTCAGTCCTGGAGCCTGCTCGAAAAACCGAAATTGTTAAAGTGATCCATCACGGCAAGTGTCAAACTGGGATTCGAGTTCCGGTCTGGCTTTCATTTTAACGTGTCACCAATAGGTAATAACTTCATGATGATGTTGTTGTTGTTGTCTTCAGTCCCGAAACTGGTTTGATGCAGCTCTCCATGCTACTCTATCTTGTGCAAGCTTCTTCATCTCCCAGTACTTACTGCAACCTAATCCTTCTGAATCTGCTTAGTGTATTCATCTCTTGGTCTCCCTCTACGATTTTTACCCTCCACGCTGCCCTCCAAAGCTAAATTTGTGATCCCTTGATGTCTCAGAACATGTCCTACCAACCGGTCCCTTCTTCTTGTCAAGTTGTGCCACAAACTCCTCTTCACCCCAACTCTATTCAATACCTTCTCCTTAGTTATGTGATCTACCCATCTAATCTTCAGCATTCTTGTGTAGCACCACATTTCGAAAGCTTCTATTCTCTTCTTGTCCAAACTATTTATCGTCCATGTTTCACTTCCATACATGGCTACACTCCATACAAATACTTCCAGAAACGACTTCCTGACACTTAAATCTATATTCGATGTTAACAAATTTCTCTTCTTCAGAAACGCTTTCCTTGCCATTGCCAGTCTACATTTTATATCCTCTTTACTTCGACCATCATAAGTTATTTTGCTTCCCAAATAGCAAAACTCCTTTACTACTTTAAGCGTCTCATTTCCTAATCTAATTCCATCACCATCACCTGACTTAATTTGACTACATTCCATCATCCTCGTTTTGCGTCTGTTGATCATCTTATATACTCCTCTCAAGACACTATCCATTCCGTTCAACTGCTCTTCCAAGTCCTTTGCTGTCTCTGACAGAATTACAATGTCATCGGCGAACCTCAAAGTTTTTATTTCTTCTCCATGGATTTTAATACCTACTCCGAATTTTTCTTTTGTTTCCTTTACTGCTTGCTCAATATACAGATTGAATAACATCGGGGACTGGCTACAACCCTGTCTCACTCCCTTCCCAACCGCTGCTTCCCTTTCATGCCCCTCGACTCTTGTAACTGCCATCTGGTTTCTGTACAAATTGTAAATGGCCTTTCGCTCCCTGTATTTTACCCCAGCCACCTTCAGAATTCGAAAGAGAGTATACCAGTCAACATTGTCAAAAGCTTTCTCTAAGTCTACACTTGCTAGAAACGTAGGTTTGCCTTACCTTAATCTTTCTTCTAAGATAAGTCGTAAAGTCAGTATTGCCTCACGTGTTCCAACATTTCTGCGGAATCCAAACTGATCTTCCCCGAGGTCGGCTTCTACCAGTTTTTCCATTCGTCTATAAAGATTGCGCGTTAGTATTTTGCTGCTGTGACTCATTAAACTGATAGTTCGGTAATTTTCACATCTGTCAACACCTGCTTTCTTTGGGATTGGAATTATTATATTCTTCTTGAAGTCTGAGGGTATTTCGCCTGTCTCATACATTTCATCAATTTCTTCATCATCTGCATAGCTAGTTGGCATATACTGTTATACTGTTGTAGGCATGGGCTTCATGTCTATCTTGGCCACAATAATGCGTTCACTATGCTGTTTGTAGTAGCTTACCCGTACTCCTATTAAATTGTTCATTATTAAACCTACTCCTGCATTACCCCTATTTGATTTTGTATTAATAACCCTGTACTCACCTGACCAAAAGTCTTATTCCTCCTGCCACCGAACTTCACTAATTCCCACTATATCAAACTTTAACCTATCCATTTCCCTTTTTAAATTTTCTAACCTACCTGCCCGATTAAGGGATCTGACATTCCACGCTCCGATCCGTAGAACGCCAGTTTTCTTTCTCCTGATAACAACATCCTCTTGAGTAGTCCCCGCCCGGAGATCCGAATGGGGGACTATTTTACCTCCGAAATATTTTACCCAAGAGAACGCCATCATCATTTAACCATACAGTAAAGCTGCATGCCCTCGGGAAAAATTACGGCTGTAGTTTCCCCTTGCTTTCAGCCGTTCGCAGTACCAGGCACAGCAAGGCCGTTTTGGTTATTGTTACAAGGCCAGATCAGTCAATCATCCAGACTGTTGCCCCTGCAACTACTGAAAAGGCTGCTGCCCCTCTTCAGAAACCACACGTTTGTCTGGCCTCTCAACAGATACCCCTCGGTTGTGGTTGCACCTACGGTGCGGCCATCTGTACGGCTGAGGCACGCAAGCCTACCCACTAACGGCAAGGTCCATGGTACATGGTTCTTAACGCAAAATCGCTACCTAGTCTAGTATCGTCTCTTCAGGGAGAACGGGCTACCATTCCTCTTACAGAAGTTCAGAGAGATCACTGAAAGCATCCACAGCAGAATTGAATCTTTCATCTAGGGCTGGACACTTTACACAATCATCATCATTCACAGTCGATTTGGGTAGCTTCAGTACCGCTGCAATATCCGTAATGGACTTGTTACTCAGGATGCATCCAATAACCAGTTCACGTTGTAAGTCATTGATCCCTCCTACAGACCCAGTCTGATGTTACTGTTTCTCTACTGACAAAACAACACTAGACGCCGCCGTATTTCACACTAACGTGATGAAGTGATGTTACATCTCCTAATTTCGTGCCAGTTCTCCTTTTGCGTGGCGAAGTGCAGCAGGTGGACGTCGCATGGACTCAAGTCCTTGGGGCGCCCGTGTAGAAATACTGAGCCATGCGGCTTCTATAGCCTTTCACCCTTGCGGAAGTGACGCAGGTGCACGAGTTTGTGCGCGTCAGACCTCTTGAGTAGATCCCATACATGTTTGATGGGATTCAGAGTGGAGATCTTGGTGGCCAAGTCATTCACTCGAACTGTCCAGAATGTTCTTCAAACCAAGCACTAACAGTTGTGGTCCAGTAGCATGGCGTATTGTCATCCATAAAAATGCCCTCCTTATTTGGGAACATGACATTTGTCACTGGCTGCAAATGGTCCCCAAGTAGCCGAACATAACCGAGGCTCTGGTCCATTCCGCCCGCATCTCGTGGTTGCGGTGGCGTTCTCGCTTCCCACGCCCGCGTTCCCGGGTTCGATTCCCGGCGGGGTCAGGGATTTTCTCTATCTCGTGATGGCTGGGTGTTGTGTGCTGTCCTTAGGTTAGTTAGGTTTAAGTAGTTCTAAGTTCTAGGGGACTGATGACCATGGATGTTAAGTCCCATAGTGCTCAGAGCCATTTGAGCCATTTGAATCTGGTCCATTCCATGTTAACACAATTCACGCTATTAGAAAGCCACCACCGGCTTGCAGAGTGCCTTGTTGACAATCTGGGCCCACGACATCATTTGGGAACATGACATTTGTCACTGGCTGCATATGGTCCGCAAGTCGCCGAACATAACCGAGGCTCAGGTCCATTCCATGTGAAACGTCCCCTTAGAAAAATTTATAGATGACTGTGCTTAAACTGACACACAATATTTTTTTGCGCAACGCAATCTGACTTTCAAAAATTCCTACAAAAGAATGGCCCTGACTAACATTAAGCTATACGTTTCACAAATCACTTACCTCACAAAAATCTTCGTTACTCAAGCTACTGCAATACACCGAGCGCCACTACTGCCAGCTAAATAAAAGATTTAAACTACTGAAGGCACTAACTACTGATAGGCATAGTTAGCAAATGAAAGATTTTAATACAGAACAAACAATGTATTTACCTTAATAGTCATAATATATATATCAGTTCGTGACACCAATTCTTACAAATTTCAAAACTCCGCCATCTCTCTCCCCACGTCCACCACTGCTGGCGGCTCACCTCCAACTGCCCAACGCTACGCGCTGTTAGCATCCAGCTGCCGCTGCCCAACACTACAATGGCAGACAACAATGCAAACCAGCCACAGACTGCACACGGCACATCCAGTGATTTTTATACAGAGCGCTACGTGGCGGCGGCGTTACCAATAAAAAAAGCTAAACAGCCTACTTACACATGTTAACACAATCCACGCCATTAAGAAGCCACCATTGGTTTGCAGAGTGCCTTGTTGACAATCTGGGCCCACGACATCATGGGGTCCGCACAACGCTTGAACACTACCGTCAGCTCTGTCCAGCAGAACTCGGGACTAATCTGCCCATGCCACGGTTTTCCAGTCGTCTAGGGTACAGTCTATATGGCCACGAACACTGCAGAGACGCTGCAGGCGATGTCGTGCTGTTTTCAAAGCCATTGCTGCCATAGCCCTCTAACGCCAGGTTTCGCCGCAGTGTCCTAACGTCGTATGAAACTTCGTGGCAGATTGAAACTGTGTGCCGGACCGAGATTCGAACTCGGGACCTTTGCCTTTCGCGGGCAAGTGCTCTACCATCTGAGCTACCCAAGCACGACTCACTCCCCGTCCTCACAGCCTTACTTCTGTCAGTACCTCGTCTCCTACCTTCCAAACTTTACAGAAGCTGTCCTGCAAACCATGCAGAACTAGCACTCCTGAAAGAAGGATATGCATGGTTTCCAGGAGAGCACCTGTAAAACTTGGAAGGTAGGAGTGAGGCTGGCAGAAGTGAGGCTGTGAGGGCGGGGCGTGAGTCGTGCTTGGGTAGCTCAGATGGTAGAGCACTTGCCCGCGAAAGGCAAAGGCACCGAGTTCGAGTCCCGGTCCGGCACACAGTTTTAATCTGCCATTAGGTTTCATATCAGCGCACACTCCGTTGCACAGTGAAAATCTCATTCACATTCGTCGTATGTCTCGCACTGATTTCTGCAGTTATTTCATGTAGTGTATTTTGTCTTTTAGCACGGACAACTCTACACAAACGTTGCTCCTCTCGGTCGTTAAGTGAATGCCGTCGGCCACTGCGCTGTCCATGGTGAGATTTAATGCCTGAACTTTGCTATTCTCGGGACGCTGTCGACACTGTGCATATCAGAACTGCGTCTAGCTCCCAGTACCATTCGGAGCTTAACGTCTGTTAATTCCCGTCGTGCAGCCATAATCACGTTGGAAACCTTTTCACATGAATGACCTGTGTACAAATTACAGCTGTGCTAATGCATTGCCCTTTTATACACTCCTGGAAATGGAAAAAAGAACACATTGAAACCGGTGTGTCAGACCCACCATACTTGCTCCGGACACTGCGAGAGGGCTGTACAAGCAATGATCACACGCACGGCACAGCGGACACACCAGGAACCGCGGTGTTGGCCGTCGAATGGCGCTAGCTGCGCATCATTTGTGCACCGCCGCCGTCAGTGTCAGCCAGTTTGCCGTGGCATACGGAGCTCCATCGCAGTCTTTAACACTGGTAGCATGCCGCGACAGCGTGGACGTGAACCGCATGTGCAGTTGACGGACTTTGAGCGAGGGCGTATAGTGGACATGCGGGAGGCCGGGTGGACGTACCGCCGAATTGCTCAACACGTGGGGCGTGAGGTCTCCACAGTACATCGATGTTGTCGCCAGTGGTCGGCGGAAGGTGCACGTGCCCGTCGACCTGGGACCGGACCGCAGCGACGCACGGATGCACGCCAAGACCGTAGGATCCTACGCAGTGCCGTAGGGGACCGCACCGCCACTTCCCAGCAAATTAGGGACACTGTTGCTCCTGGGGTATCGGCGAGGACCATTCGCAACCGTCCCCATGAAGCTGGGCTACGGTCCCGCACACCGTTAGGCCGTCTTCCGCTCACGCCCCAACATCGTGCAGCCCGCCTCCAGTGGTTTCGCGACAGGCGTGAATGGAGGGACGAATGGAGACGTGTCGTCTTCAGCGATGAGTGTCGCTTCTGGCGTGGTGCCAATGATGGTCGTATGCGTGTTTGGCGCCGTGCAGGTGAGCGCCACAATCAGGACTGCATACGACCGAGGCACACAGGGCCAACACCCGGCATCATGGTGTGGGGAGCGATCTCCTACACTGGCCGTACACCTCTGGTGATCGTCGAGGGGACACTGAATAGTGCACGGTACATCCAAACCGTCATCGAACCCATCGTTCTACCATTCCTAGACCGGCAAGGGAACTTGCTGTTCCAACAGGACAATGCACGTCCGCATGTATCCCGTGCCACCCAACGTGCTCTAGAAGGTGTAAGTCAACTACCCTGGCCAGCAAGATCTCCGGATCTGTCCCCCATTGAGCATGTTTGGGACTGGATGAAGCGTCGTGTCACGCGGTCTGCACGTCCAGCACGAACGTTGGTCCAACTGAGGCGCCAGGTGGAAATGGCATGGCAAGCCGTTCCACAGGACTACATCCAGCATCTCTACGATCGTCTCCATGGGAGAATAGCAGCGTGCATTGCTGCGAAAGGTGGATATACACTGTACTAGTGCCGACATTGTGCAGGCTCTGTTGCCTGTGTCTATGTGCCTGTGGTTCTGTCAGTGTGATCATGTGATGTATCTGACCCCAGGAATGTGTCAATAAAGTTTCCCCTTCCTGGGACAATGAATTCACGGTGCTCTTATTTCAATTTCCAGGAGTGTTAGTTGCCTACACGATACTACTGCCCTCTGTATCTCTGTATATTGCTATCTCACAATTTTTGTCGTCTCTGTGTAGATTGACCGCTCTGCCTTTCGTGACATCTGGTGGTCAGTGCCTCATCCCATAGAGGTGTCCAGATAGTTTTGAGGAGACAGTGTATGAAGACGTGGATGTTTCTTGGATCTAAATCTCCGATTTTTATGTTCTGCGCCGTGTGCTATGCTGGGAGACGTGTATCTTTGTTTACGTGATAGCGAGACGGCGCCTAGCAGGTGAGGCGGTAAAGATAGCGGTGACCCGGCCCGGGGTATTCGCGTCGCGCGCACGTGCTGTGTGTGATGTGTGGAGCGGGCTTAGCCTACCTGCTCGTCCGTGGCGTCGACAGATGCGTCGCCCCACTAGCTCTCGCGCGGGCCAGGTCTTATTTAAGCGCCCACGAAATTAAGGCACGCCCACAAATACTTTATCGCCGGGCAGCGGCCGGCATGCGTCTTACGTCCTGTTGGCGCCCTCGGCGAGATGGAAACTCGTTAAGTAGCAGCGGCTAGGGCGGGAGGGAGGGAGGGAGGGAGGGACGTGGGAGAAAGTGAGACGTAAATATCGGCGCGAGACGAGCGCCACACGGCCGCTGGCTGCGGCACGCCAATCTGGAAGCGCGGCCAGCTGAGTTATTTGCGATTCACGGCCGATTTAGAGAGCAGGGGCGCATCAGGTGCGTGGGAAATGGCGCGAGGACGCCGGAAAATGTGCCGGTCACGTAAGGGGCCGCTGGAGCGTCTAGCAGTCGAGTCTGTGACGATCGAGAGGGTTGTCCCTTGGTTCAAATGGCTCTGAGCACTATGGGACTTAACATCTGAGGTCATCAGTCCTCTAGACTTAGAACTACTTAAACCTAACCGAAGGACATCACACACTTCCATGCCCGAGGCAGGATTCGGACCTGCGAAACGCAGCAGCAGCGCGATACCGGATTGAAGCGTTTAGAACCGCTCGGCCACATCGGCCGGCGGTTGTCGCTTGCAAAGTAGTGTTGCCCTCGAGAACCGGCCTAGAATATTCGAATGCCACAACGTAGAACAATATGGAAAACGAGGCTTTCTCACTGATGAAATATTCTCGGGTTAGCAGCCGCGTCACTGCGTCCGACGAGATTCCTACTCTTCCTCTTCAAGCAAAGTTACTTCGACTGAAGATGACGAGTAGGAAACTCGTCGAAACGTTGGCGCAGCATGACGTCATCACTCGGCGGATAACACGAGAAAATATAATCAGCCTAGAACTGGTCTACATCTACATACAAACTGCACAGGATTTATTATGCGTCTTTCATGCTCTATACAACTTCTGCTGGAAGGTGTCAAGCTTCCCAAAGCCGGCCGGAGTGGCCGTGCGGTTCTAGGCGCTACAGTCTGGAGCCGAGCGACCGCTACGGTCGCAGGTTCGAATCCTGCCTCGGGCATGCGTCTTTCATCCTCTATACAACTTTTGCTGGAAGGTGTCAAGCTTCCCAAAGCCGGCCGGAGTGGCCGTGCGGTTCTAGGCGCTACAGTCTGGAGCCGAGCGACCGCTACGGTCGCAGGTTCGAATCCTGCCTCGGGCATGGGTGTGTGTGATGTCTTTAGGTTAGTTAGGTTTAAGTAGTTCTAATGATGACCTCTGAAGTCAAGTCGCATAGTACTCAGAGCCAAGCTTCCCAAATACCGGAATGACTGAAGCTGTTCCAATACGGTTCCCTCTAGTGAAGGGTTAATCGTGCCTTCTCCTTTTCCCATTCTCATCACTTTGGTCACGCCATTTCCAGTTTCATTCCAAACTCTTTTAAGAATATTCTCCATCATTACCTGGAGTTCTTTCTCCATTCCTCCAAGCACGAGTACTTGATCTTTGTTTTTGTTCATCCTCCCACTATAAGTCATTTTGATTTTTCCAAGGTCTTACCGATTCGTTTTTGAGCACATTTATTGTAAATTGCTGGTGTCTCAGATCTCTTCCAATATCCACCTCTTCATTTACACCTTCTTCTGCTTCAGGTAGCACTGTGTGCCTCATATAGAGTTGTTTCATCAACGTTCTATCCTTCCATCTATACAATTATCTTTCAGAATCTTCAATAGCTTGATACATCACTCCAAACCAATCGTTTCCAGTCATCCACTGTCAAGTGGTGTCGCAGTGTACACAATCTCAAGCGTCGGTTGCCATTCGCTAGTCTACCGTGTGACTTATGAGGAGCTGTACCCCATTCTTCATAATCACTGTGCTATCTCGACTATTAGTAGGAATTTAGAAAATTGGAAATATGTGGTAACGTCTTATGCGACCAAACTGCTGAGGTCATCGGTCCCAGCCGGCCGCTGTCACCGAGTGTTCCAGGAGATTCATTGTGGAACTACGCGACCGCTACGGTCACAGGTTCCCAATCCTGCCTCGGGCATGGACGTGTGTGATGTCCTTAGGTTAGTTAGGTTTAAGTAGTTCTAAGTTCTAGAGGACTGATGACCTCCGATGTTAAGTCCCATAGTGCTCAGAGCCATCTGAAACATTATCGGTCCCTAGACTTACATACTACTTAATCTAACTTACACTAAGGACAACACACACACCCATGCCCGAGGAAGGACTCGGAACCTTCGGGGGGGGGGGGGGGGGGGGGGGAGCCGTGCGGACCGTGACAAGACGCCCAAGACCATGAGGCTATCCCGCACGGCAGCACTTCGGCACGCATGAGTGGTAAAGGGTAAGAGTATAAGGGCGCTAAGTCCGCCGCTGGCGCGCTGCCAAGATTGCGTAAGCTGTTCGGCGGGTTGCGTCAGCCGCCTTAGTAGGCATAACATGCTGTTGCATCCTTGAGCCCCGGTTCTAGATGTACCCTTGTCCGGTTCTCAGCTACGCTACAGATCAGTTTGCAAATAAATAATTTATTTATGAAAATAAACAGTACGATCACCAACAAACTTTACATATTCTCATACACCTTTACCTTTTACCCAAATGAATACACACTCATTTACAGATACACTCCTGGAAATTGAAATAAGAACACCGTGAATTCATTGTCCCAGGAAGGGGAAACTTTATTGACACATTCCTGGGGTCACATACATCACATGATCACACTGACAGAACCACAGGCACATAGACACAGGCAACAGAGCATGCACAATGTCGGCACTAGTACAGTGTATATCCACCTTTCGCAGCAATGCAGGCTGCTATTCTCCCATGGAGACGATCGTAGAGATGCTGGATGTAGTCCTGTGGAACGGCTTGCCATGCCATTTCCACCTGGCGCCTCAGTTGGACCAGCGTTCGTGCTGGACGTGCAGACCGCATGAGACGACGCTTCATCCAGTCCCAAACATGCTCAATGGGGGACAGATCCGGAGATCTTGCTGGCCAGGGTAGTTGACTTACACCTTCTAGAGCACGTTGGGTGGCACGGGATACATGCGGACGTGCATTGTCCTGTTGGAACGGCAAGTTCCCTTGCCGGTCTAGGAATGGTAGAACGATGGGTTCGATGACGGTTTGGATGTACCGTGCACTATTCAGTGTCCCCTCGACGATCACCAGAGGTGTACGGCCAGTGTAGGAGATCGCTCCCCACACCACAATGCCGGGTGTTGGCCCTGTGTGCCTCGGTCGTATGCGGTCCTGATTGTGGCGCTCACCTGCGCGGCGCCAAAGACCCTTACGACCATCATTGGCACCGAGGCAGAAGCGACTCTCATCGCTGAAGACGACACGTCTCCATTCGTCCGTCCATTCACGCCTGTCGCGACACCACTGGAGGCGGGCTGCACGATGTTGGGGCGTGAGCGGAAGACGGCCTAACGGTGTGCGGGACCGTAGCCCAGCTTCATGGGGACGCTTGCGAATGGTCCTCGCCGATACCCCAGGAGCAACAGTGTCCCTAATTTGCTGGGAAGTGGCGGTGCGGTCCCCTACGGCACTACGTAGGATCCTACGGTCTTGGCGTGCATCTGTGCGTCGCTGCGGTCCGGTCCCAGGTCGACGGGCACGTGCACTTTCCGCCGACCACTGGCGACAACATCGATGTACTGTGGAGACCTCACGCCCCACGTGTTGAGCAATTCGGCGGTACGTCCACCCGGTCTCCCGCATGCCCACTATACGCCCTCGCTCAAAGTCCGTCAACTGCACATGCGGTTCACGTCCACGCTGTCGCGGCATGCTACCAGTGTTAAAGACTGCGATGGAGCTCCGTATGCCACGACAAACTGGCTGACACTGACGGCGGCGGTGCACAAATGCTGCGCAGCTAGCGCCATTCGACGGCCAACACCGCGGTTCCTGGTGTGTCCGCTGTGCCGTGCGTGTGATCATTGCTTGTACAGCCCTCTCGCAGTGTCCGGAGCAAGTATGGTGGGTCTGACACACAGGTGTCAATGTGTTCTTTTTTCCATTTCCAGGAGTGTATTTTCCACCTGTTACGAGTATATAAAGACAAAGAAGACGGTGATATATATGCTGATTTACCAAAGTCTTTATTAGCAAGTTCGGCCATATGGTAGGTCCGAAAAGCAATAATGTCTCTGTCCACAAAACTTTCAAGTCCAGGAACGTTTGGTACTCCTGTACCTCCTCGAACAATGGCTACAGTAAACCATCCGTTACCATGACCAAATGAATCATTTAAATCTAAACTTAAATTAAGTCTACAACTGCAGAAGACAGAAGGGCCGTCCAGCAGGGCTTGAGCAGCGACAGACTTGACTGGAATACGATTCTTCTTGTCTCCAGCTGTTGTAGCAAATTCGATGTTCTCGATGGTCTTGTAGACTGTCTGTTTAGAACGACGGCGATATCTTCTGTACGACCGTCTAAAAAAGTCCATCTCAGCTGTCATCAATCTATTCATTAAGTGGTATTTAACTGTCCACACACCTGATCCGTACATCATAGTGTTTCTGATGACTGTCTTGAACTTTTTTTTTTCCTTTCCTTTCTAATCTAACGAGCCCATGGCATACCATTTAATGTTCCAACAGTCAACTCCCGAGCATATATTCTTGAGTTAATTTGCTTCCCTTGTTTACCAACTCGTGTGAGATAGAGTCCTAATTATTTATGTTCTTCACTGCGTATAAACTTTCTCATCCTTTATTGCAGTGGCACATTCATTGCTCGTATTACCATGTACTTCGTTCTATTCATGTTCACCTTAAGTCCCAATTTTTTTATGCCCTCTTCGTCTTGTGTCAAAATTAGTTAATCATCAGCAAATTGTAGTGAAAACATAATACTAACATTTATTGGGATTCCCATGTTCTCAGATGTCTTGTTCCAATTTTTAAACTCAGTCGCCGTATATGTTGGTAGGCTGCATCCCTCAGGTAATCCTTCTGTAACTTTAAATCCGATTGAGAGGCAATTTTGTATTTTTATTCTTGCCATAGTGTTTCATATATGTTGGTAGGCTGCATCCGTCAGGTAATCCTTCTGTAACTTTAAATCCGATTGAGAGGCAATTTTGTATTTTTATTCTTGCCATAGTGTTTCATATAGGCTCTAAACTGACTATTATAAAATTAATACTAGATGATTGTTAAAGGCTTCCACAAACTGCATAAAGGTGTATTATCATAGGCTTCTTACTTTTGGAATACGTTGTTGGGGATCTTCACTTTTTGAAACTGTTTTCCGAAGATGATACAGGACAGTGGGCGAGCTAGTTTCACAATCTGGACAGAACAGAAATACAAAATGGTGCGTGTTCCCACTTTCCTCCCCTGAAATCAAGTCCAGACAGCAATGGTGCATACTTGTCCAGAGCTGCGGCTCATGCACGTCACACGTCGATATGATACGTGCTTAGACCATACGTCCATGCTAATATTGTTAAAGACGAAAGTAACTCTGCATGTTACGCTTTCACAGCTGAACTGGTGCACTGGTTACGATGACATTTGCTATGGAGATAGCTGAAGAAAAATAGGCTACTTGAGAAAGTAAAAACAAAGAGTATCATACATAACTATTTCAATAGCATGATGCATATGTGAGCAGTCATACGCACACCTCTCTGCAAGCACAGATCGGCATTGTGTCTTGGGTCAGGTCAGTTGGGAGGGGGGGGGGGGGTGAGAGAGAGGGGGGGGGGGCGCAAATCCCAAATTGTGCTTACCCGAAAAGGCAGACAGGTGAAGGCAACTGACGTTATCGCATGTGCACAAGCTTACTCACTGACCATCACTCATCATAGCAAAATTAGTGATAATCGAGTGCAGGCGCCGAAATAGCTTGTAATTAATTAACTAATTAACAAACAGCACGTACCAACAGGCAATATTCGGCTGTACAATCAGAATTGTCTGAGAATTTAGGCAGTTAGTTTCAACAAACTGCTACTGATGGAAAGCAACTGCGATTAGTTTTTTCGAAACTGTGGATGAGACCGGGTTCCCGAGTCGATTCCCGACGGGGTCAGGGATTTTCTCTGCCTCGTGATGGCTGCGTGTTGTGTGATGTCCTTAGGTTAGTTAGCTTTAAGTAGTTATAAGTTCTAGGGGACTGATGACCATAGATGTTAAGTCCCATAGTGCTCAGGGCCATTTTTTTGTGGATGAGATGAAACTAGACTCAAAGGAAACACGATCTGTTTGAGGTTGCCAGTAAACAGTGGTTCGACAGATCAATTACTCTCATGCTAATAAATTAATAATAATTGCAGAATTTTGGTGCCACGCAACGTGGCAGTACATTAAACTGGCGCTAATAGCATAGACACATAGGGAACACACACGACACAGATCTGTAAGTCCACGGTATTGGTGACAAGTTGAGAAAACCGTCGCGAAACACATGTGCTACAAAACGCCACTGTTACCTGAGCATGTACCCCGACATCAATATGGGATATGATCACCATGCACACGTACACAGGCCGCACAACGGGTTGGCATACTCTGGATCAGCTGGTCGAGCAGCTGCTGGGGTATAGCCTCCCATTCTTGCACCAGTGCCTATCGGAGCTCCTGAAGTGTCGTAGGGGTTTGAAGACGTGCAGCGATACGTCGACCGAGAGCATCCCAGACGTGCTCGATGAGGTTTAGGTCTGGAGAACAGGCAGACCACTCCATTCGCCTGGTATCTTCTGTTTCAACGTACTCCTCCACGATGGCACATCGGTGGGGCCGTGCGTCGCCACCAATCAGCACGAAGGTGGACCCACTGCACCCCTGAAAAGGCGACATACTGGTGCAAAATGACGTCCCGATACACCTGACCTGTTACAGTTCCTCTGTCCAAGACATGCAGGGGCTTACGTGCAACCAATCATAATCCCACCCCATACCATCAAACCACGAACTCCATGCATGTCCCTTTCAAGGATATTAATTCGTTGGTACCTGGTTCCTGGTTCAAGCCAGATGAAAACCTGGCGAGAATCACTGTTCAGACTATACCTGGACTCGTCCATGAACATAACTTGGGACCACTGTTCCAATGACCATGTACTGTCTTCTTGACACCAGGTTTTACGGGCTTTCCTGTGACCAGGGGTCAGTGGAATGCACCACGTCTCCAGGCGAAAAAACCATGTCCGTTCGGTCACCTGTAGACTGTGTGTACGGAGACAACTCTTCCAGTGACTGCGGTAAGATCTCGAGCAAGGCTACTGCAGTACTCCGTGGCCGTCTGCGGGCACTGATGGTGAGATATCGGTCTTCTTGTGGTGTTGTACACTGTGGACGTCCCGTACTGTAGCGCCTGGACACGTTTCCTGTCTGCTGGAATCGTTGCCATAATCTTGAGATCACACTTTGTGGCACACGGAGGGCCCGTGCTACGACCTGCTGTGTTTGACCAGCCTCCAGCCCCCCTAGTATTCTATCCCCCATAACGTCATCAATATGTGTTCTGTGAGCCATTTTCCACTCACAGACATCATTAGTAGGTCTGAAAACGTCTGCACACTTACTCGCTGCACCGTACTCTGACATGCACCAACACACCTCTGCGTATGTGGACTGCTGCCAGCGCCACCGTGCGGCGACCGCAGGTCAAATGCACCGCATGGTCATACCCCGAGGTGATTTAAACCCGCAAACCCCCCACAAGAGCGTTGATTCATCATGTATCAGGATTATCCTCAATTTATGAGCGTGAGTGTAGTATGGTGTAGTGACTACTTTGTGCATCAGTGTTATCGTTGATTTCAGTACTTTGTCATAATATTAATTTGCGATACACAGTAGCAATAGTGACTCAAGGGAACAAAAAGATGAGTGGAGCCCATTCGTCTCACACGTATCGGCAGAATCTTTCATTCACCCTCTAAGTGTAACCACTTTGTGTGAACAACCGAATGACAATGTTCGATGAAGTCCGATGCAGCTTTGAACTCCCCAGACACACACGCAAAGTCAGTTCTCAGCAGACACAATCGATAGCTCCGATGTTGTCACATCATTGCTGTTGACTTCACTCTGTTACCGCCAGGCGTCACAGTAATTGTTATTCAAATATTAGCTTTGAATTTAGTGCCAACGGGAGTAGTTTTGTTCAGTTGTTTTACCGTATTTATGAATATTGCATATACTTAATAGTGAACTTTTTTTCCTCGATCAAATCGAAGAAAGACTCAGATGCTTGAAATTAGACAAATCTTCCGACTGAATAAAAATTGATCCTCAAGATAAACAAAACGAACTGAATGCGATATACAGTATCTGCAAGGATCATTCGTGACCTGAAATTTTTCTAATTCAATGGAAACAAAACTAACGAAGATGTATTTTTCCAAGAAATATACCTCTGGAATGATTCAGCACCTGCTTAGAAACTGGCCATATACGAGTAGGACTCGCAGTGTGCCGGTTCCGTATGCACTTAGTAATACACTCCTGGAAATTGAAATAAGAACACCGTGAATTCATTGTCCCAGTAAGGGGAAACTTTATTGACACATTCCTGGGGTCAGATACATCACATGATCACACTGACAGAACCACAGGCACATAGACACAGGCAACACAGCATGCACAATGTCGGCACTAGTACAGTGTATATCCACCTTTCGCAGCAATGCAGGCTGCTATTCTCCCATGGAGACGATCATAGAGATGCTGGATGTAGTCCTGTGGAACGACTTGCCATGCCATTTCCACCTGGCGCCTCAGTTGGACCAGCGTTCGTGCTGGACGTGCAGACCGCGTGAGACGACGCTTCATCCAGTCCCAAACATGCTCAATGGGGGACAGATCCGGAGATTTTGGTGGCCAGGGTAGTTGACTTACACCTTCTAGAGCACGTTGGGTGGCATGGGATACATGCGGACGTGCATTGACCTGTTGGAACAGCAAGTTCCCTTGCCGGTCTAGGAACGGTAGAACGATGGGTTCGATGACGGTTTGGATGTACCGTGCACTATTCAGTGTCCCCTCGACGATCAACAGAGGTGTACGGCCAGTGTAGGAGATCGCTCCCCACACCATGATGCCGGGTGTTGGCCCTGTGTGCCTCGGTCATATGCAGTCCTGATTGTGGCGCTCACCTGCACGGCGCCAAACACGCATACGACCATCATTGGCACCAAGGCAGAAGAGACTCTCATCGCTGAAGACGACACGTCTCCATTCGTCCCTCCATTCACGCCTGTCGCGACACCACTGGAGGCGGGCTGCACGATGTTGGGGCGTGAGCGGAAGACGGCCTAACGGTGTGCGGGACCGTAGCCCAGCTTCATGGAGGCGGTTGCGAATGGTCCTCGCCGATACCCCAGGAGCAACAGTGTCCCTAATTTGCTGGGAAGTGGCTGTGCGGTCCCCTACGGCACTGCGTAGGATCCTACGGTCTTGGCGTTTATCCGTGCGTCGCTGCGGTCCGGTCCCAGGTCGACGGGCAAGTGCACCTTCCGCCGACCACTGGCGACAACATCGATGTACTGTGGAGACCTCACGCCCCACGTGTTGAGCAATTCGGCAGTACGTCCACCCGGCCTCCCGCATGCCCACTATACGCCCTCGCTCAAAGTCCGTCAACTGCACATACGGTTCACGTCCACGCTGTCGCGGCATGCTACCAGTGTAAAAGACTGCGATGGAGCTCCGTATGCCACGGCAAACTGTCTGACACTGACGGCGGCGGTGCACAAATGCTGCGCAGCTAGCGCCATTCGACGGCCAACACCGCGGTTCCTGGTGTGTCCTCTGTGCCGTGCGTGTGATCATTGCTTGTACAGCCCTCTATCAGTGTCCGGAGCAAGTATGGTGGGTCTGACACACCGGTGTCAATGTGTTCTTTTTTCCATTTCCAGGAGTGTATATAGGTACGCACATCAAAAGAAGTTTTTGCGTCACCTAGGTTCCGAGAGTTCCGGAACCTGTACAGAAAACTGGAATAGAGATCAACATAAACATCATTTCTGCTCTTCTTATTGTTCATGAAAACCACACATTCCATGTTGTACCACCATACAGCCGAGACCTTCAGAGGTGGTGATCGAGACTGCTGCACACACCGATACCTCTAATACCAAGTAGCACTTCCTCTTGCGTTGATGCATGCCTGTATTCGTCGTGGCATACTCTCCACAAGTTCAAGTTGGTACTTTTAGTCCAGATTGTCCCACTCCTCAACGGCGATTCGGCGTAGATCCCTCAGAGTGGTTGGTGGGTCAAGTCGACCATAAACAGCCAAAAAAATGGCTCTGAGCACTAGGGGACTTAACAGCTGTGGTCATCAGTCCCCTAGAACTTAGAAGTACTTAAACCTAACTAACCTAAGGACATCACACACATCCATGCCCGAGGCACGATTCGAACCTGCGACCGTAGCAGTCGCACGGTTCCGGACTGCACGCCTAGAACCGCGAGACCACCGCGGCCGGCCATAAACAGCTTTTTTTTTAATAGGTCCCAGGCATGTTCGATGGGATTCATGTCTGGAGAACATGCTGGCCACTGCAGTCGAGCGATGTCGTTATCCTGACGGAATTCACAAGATATACACGATGGGGCCGAGAACTGTCGTCCATGAAGACCAATACCTTGCCAACATGCTGCTGATATGGTTGCACTATCGGTCGGAGGATAACAGGTGTAATACAGCCGTTACGGCGCCTTCCACAACCACCAGCGGCGTACTTCGGCCCCCACAATGCCATCCTAAAACAGCATGGAAGCTCCACCTTGCTGCCCTCGCTGGGCAGTGTGTCTAAGACCCGACCGGTTTCCCTACAAACACATCTCCGACGATTGTCTGGTTGAAGGCATATGCGACACTCATCGATGAGGTTAAGGCGCTCAGTCCGGAACCGCGAGACTGCTACGGTCGCTGGTTCGAATCCTGCCTCGGGCATGGATGTGTGTGATGTCCTTAGGTTAGTTAGGTTTAAGTAGTCCTAAGTTCTAGGGGACTGATAACCACAGATGTTAAGTCCCATAGTGCTCAGAGCCATTTGAACCATTTGAACTCATCGATGATACCAATCCTGAGCGGTCCATTCAGCATGTTGTTGGGTCCGTCTGTACCGCGCTGCATGGTGTCGTGGTTGCGAAGATGGACCTCGCCTTGGACGTCGGGAGTGAAGTTGCGCATTATGCAGCCTATTGCGCTCATTTTGAGTCGTAACACGACGTTCTGTGGCTGAACGAAAAGCATTATTCAACATGGTGGCGTTGCTGTCAGGGTTCCTCCGAGCCATAATCCGTAGGTAGCGGCCATCCACTGCAGTAGTAGCCCTTGGGCTGCCTGGGCGAGGCATGTCATCGACAGTTCCTGACACTCGGTATCTCCTCCATGTCCGAACAACATCTCTCGGTTCGCTCCGAGACGACTGGACACTTCCCTTGTTGAGAGCCCTTCTTGTCACAAAGTAACAATGTGGACGTGATCGAACCGCGGTATTGACCGTCTCGGCGTGGTTGAACTACAGACACGAGCCGTGTACCTCCTTCCTGGTGGAATGACTGGAAATGATCGGCTGTCGGACCCCCTCCGTCTAATAGGCGCCGCTGATGCATGGTTGTTTACATCTTTGCGCGGATTTAGTGACATCTCTGAAGAGTCAAAGGGACTGTGTCTGTGATACAGTATCCACAGTCAACGTCTGTTTTCAGGAGTTCCGGGAACCGGGGTGATGCAAAACTTTTTTGATGTGTCTGCATGTATGTAAATTTTTGAGATTTTTTTTGTATTAACATTATCGTATTATTACAGTTATAAAAACTTTTGTTTAACATTAATTTGAAAAAGTGGTATACAAAAACACGTGCATTCCAGTGCAAAGTTGTGTCAAAATTTCAGGGCATTTGGATAAAAACTTTCCGATATTTGCGATGGCGAGCATTTACAGTTTCTATATACGCAGAAATGTTTTTTTAAAGGTGATGCTTTAGTTTGGTAGTTATTTTCTGAAAGCGGCTGTCGAGTCGAATCCAATGATTCGTAACAGTACAGTTTTTGAAGGTCAACGAAGGTCACAAATGTGGCATGAACGTGCATTTAGAGAACGTGTTCCAAGTGATGGTTGTTGATGTCGATGCAGTGCTGCAAACTTCTTCTTATGGATTGAGTGCCATTCCTTATGTCATCAGCGCTTTTCGAAGCACATGCTCTGACAATTATCTATCATATATCGTGGAAACAGCAAATATTCGCCGAATACGGCGTATCCATCTAACGTGCCATTGACTTGTAAACACCATTCGACGGTTTCGTAATACTACACTAATAGGAATGGTAAGAGTAGTACCGTCGAATAAAGCGAATGTGAATGATGTACACCTTCGAAGAAAAAGTCGACCTGCTTCCTATTTATGGAGAGTGTCAGCGAAATTCAGTGAGAGCTGGAGACTTACACGCTGAAAGATATCCTCCATGTATCCAGAATGAGATTTTCACTCTGCAGCGGAGTGTGCGCTGATATGAAACTTCCTGGCAGATTAAAACTGTGTACCCGACCGAGACTCGAACTCGGGACCTTTGCCTTTCGCGGGCAAGTGCTCTACCATCTGAGCTACCGAAGCACTACCCGCGCCAGCTACTCACAGCTGTACTTCTGCCAGTATCCGTCTCCTACCTTCCAGACTTTTACAGAAGCTGCGGAGTATGGATGTGGATGTAGATGTAAAAAAACACTCACCTTTGCAGAATGAAGTGGTACTGATTGATGTGTGCGCGGATTTTCCGGTGCCCAATTCTTCAATTCTCTGTTCTGACACGTCCTTGGAGATGGAAATGGGCTTGATCTATCCACAGAGTGTTCCATGGGCATTTATTGTGCACTTCCATGCGAGCAACAAATTCCATAGCGAACGTTTGTCTTGCTTGCAGGTTTGGAAGCAACTCCTAAACAAGGGTGATTCTGTACAGATAGTAATACAGGATATTTCGTAGGACCGTATGTATGCGCCGTGGTAGCAAGCATATCCAGCGTTCGGGCAATTCCCCGAGGACTGCATGTTTCCACACCACTCCTCGACTCCCGCTGCAGGGCTGTGGCCCCATCTTCGAGAGACATCGTATGGAATGCGTTCCTGCCTCTGCCACACGGCACTTCAGGAGAACCCATATGGACATGGTGTCTGTTCTTTCGGACATGTCCTCAAGAACAGACACCATATCCATAAAAGTATTTCGTTCTGGCAAAACCGGCCATGACCTCCTTCTGTGCGGATGCACACATAGTGCCCGAACTCCTACAGGACTTGGTAAGAATGTCTTCCACGAGAAATGAGTGTGTTGGGTAGGGACACTACGAATGTAGTGTGTAGACATGTAAGGTGAGAATGTGGATCTCGCGCGAGATAGTCGCTGCAGTTGCACTATCCTCTGTGCCCTCGGTGGCTCAGATGGATAGAGCGTCTGTCATGTGAGCAGGAGATCTTGGGTTTGAGTGCCGGTCGGGGCACCCATTTCCACCTGTCCACGTTGATATATATCAACGCCCTTCAACGGCTAAAGATATTAATATAATTCTAATTTCAGAAGAACTTGTCTTTCCGAACATTGTAATAATTTTCTGTAGACCCTTACCGGAACTTCTGCAGAGCTACTGGTGCACAGTCACCGTTCTCGCACGTCAAGGGGCGCGGGTTCGATTCCCGGCTGGGGGAGGAGATATTCTCCGCTCAGGGACCGGGTTCAAATGGCTCTGAACTTAATGGGACTTAACTTCTGCGGTCATCAGTCCCCTAGAACTTAGAACTACTTGAACCTAACTAACCTAAGGACATCACACACATCCATGCCCGAAGCAGGATTCGAACCTGCGACCGTAGCGGTCTCGCGGTTCGAAACTGTAGCGCCTAGAACCGCTCGGTCATACCGGCCGGCTCAGGGACTGGGTGTTGCGTTTGTCCTCATCATCATTTCATCCCCACCTCCCACGTGCAAGTCGCCCGGCTTTACCAGCAACGCGTGGTCCTTCACGGAGACCGTCATGTTCGGCTCGCCGCATGTGGCGCTTCTTTTGATGTGCATATTCTGATGCTTACTGCGGACCTATTACTGAAATTTTCTTCTTTTTTTTTTGGTTCACATTTGATGTCATTCTGAGCAGCGATTCTATTTTTTCAGTGTTCTGAAACAGCAACCTTAATTATGGACACTCTGCATTGTATATTTGTTTCAATCGCACGCTAAATACGACGAGATAAAAAGAAAAGGAATAACATTGCCGTGGGCGGAGATTTTGTAGTCCGCATTTCTGCCGCTGGCCGTGTATTGCGCAATTCATTGCCAGTTCGGGGCCGCCCGTGTTTTTGACCTGGCGTGTTCTGTTCATCTGCAGTGACCGTTTTTGCTAGCGCCGTCTTGTTTTTGTTTCGCTTTTTATGAGGGCAATCTTAAGTGAACAGCATGCAGCTGTGAAATTTTGTTTTCTACTCGCTAAAAATGCTTCTGCAACTGTTTTAATGTCGAAAACAGGTTACCAAGATGACGCTTTGGGAAAAACTCAAGTGTACCAGTCGTTTGCTCGATTTAAAAATGGCGACGTATCGGTTGATGACAAACCTCGTTCTGGACGTCGCAACTGCCCGAATTGAGCCGTAGTAAAGTTAGCTTTGGAAAGCGCGCGGCAGCACTTATCGTGAAGCAGTCGCCCTCCGTGTTCTGGCGGTGGCGCGTTTGTCGCAATTGAAGGCTTCGGTGTCTCCCTCTAGCGGGAAAGGGAAAAGGTGTGCTGTTCGCGTGGGTTTAAGAGGTGGCTGTATGCGCTCTCGTGGAGAGTTGGCAGTCGGGGTGTCGAGAAGCGAATTCTCTGCCGGTGCTAGAGGGACAGCACGCAGACCGCAGCACCAGCGTAAGCGAAGCGAGCAGCGGCTCCGTGGTAGTGGGCGTTAACTGATCGTCGCGAAAGGTATCTTCCTGAGCGTGGGTCCGCAAGGGGCCTAATCTGCAGTTAGGCCGTATGCTGTCGACCGCCGAGGAGGTTCTGAAAATCGGCGCGCCTTCCTGCGTCCGTTGAAAGGGCTGGCAGCGGGCTGCTCGGCAGAGCATTTGGAGGTGCAGCGTTGGTTCAGGCCTGACAGTCGTAACGCACCAGAACTTCAGTATTAATTGTTAATACATTTTATGAACTTTAATTGAATTCAATTTACTTATTCTTGTTAATTATACCAGCCGTATTTTTTGGGGGTTTCCCGCCATTCATTCTCATCTGCCCACCCCAGGGAAGGTGGTAATATGAGAAAGGGAGGTCCATTTGTTCCCTTTTGAGGACGAAATGGGGGGGGGGGGGGGGAGTCAGAGTAAATCCGTGGTCCGGATTGCTTCTTTCCCCTCCCAGCTTACCTACGGATTATTCGACTGTTAGTCTCTGCCACGTCTGCCAAAGTCTAAGGCACCAATGACTGTACTGTTTAAAATTCAAGGCACTAAGACCTGATCCATTCTCACGCCTGCCGTAAATAGCATTACTAGACTCACGTGTAAAAGGTACTCTGAGAAAGAAGAAAAAATCCTTTTGCCTCGTGGTAAGAACAAGTCAACTGCATAATCAATTCCTGCACATCTGGAAACTGTAACTGACGTAAATTCGTGTTTATGTATATTTGGCTAAAATAAGCAAGGTTGTTAATGTACGCCGTAGTGGATTTTTTATATTGCTTCTAGTCAGCAAATACTGTTGTGTGTTTTTCCAATTCAACACCTTTTAAGGCTTTTACTCAACGTGCTTATGTGTTTTGTACAGGAAGTTAGTAGAGAACCACTTGCATGAATATCAAGAGCTCAGACGAAAACCCAGTTCTAACCAAAGAAGGAAAAGCAGAAAGGTGGAAGGAGTATATAGAGGGCCTATACAGGGGAGATGTACTTGAGGGCAATGTTATAGAAATGGAAGAGGATGTAGATGAAGATGAAATGGGAGATATGATACTGCGTGAATGGTTTGATAGAGCACTGAAAGACCTAACTCGAAACAAGGCCCCGTAAGTAGACAATATTCCATTAGAACTACTGACAGCCTTGGGAGAGCCAGTCCTGACAAAACTGTACCATTTGGTGACCAAAGTGTATGAGAAAGGCGAAATACCCTTACACTTCAAGAAGAATATAATAATTCCAATCCCAAAGAAAAAAGGCGTTGACAGATGTGAAAATTACCAAACTATCAGTTTAATAAGTCCCGGCTGCAAAATACTAACACGAATTCTTTACACACGTTGGAAAAACTGGTAGAAGCTGACCTCGGGGAGGATCAGTTTGGATTCCGTCGAAATGTTGGAACACGTGAGGCAATACTGACCCTACCACTTATTTTGGAAGCTAGATTAAGAAAAAACAAACATACGTTTCTAGCATTTGTAGACTTAGAGAAAGCTTTTGACAATGTTGACTGGAATTCTCTCTTTCAAATTCTGAAGGCAGCAGGGGTAAAATACAGGGAGCGAAAGGCTATTTACAATTTGTACAGAAACCAGATGGCAGTTATAAGAGTCGAGGGACATGAAAGGAAAAAAGTGGTTGGGAAGGGAGTGAGACAGGGTTGTAGCCTCTCCCCGATGTTATACAATCTGTATATTGAACAAGCAGTAAAGGAAAAAAAAGAAAAATTCGGAGTAGATATTAAAATCCATGGAGAAGAAATAAAAACTTTGAGGTTCGCCGATGACATTGTAATTCTGTCAGAGACGGCAAAGGACTTGGAAGAGCAATTGAACGGAATGGACAGTGTCTTGAAAGCAGGAGATAAGATGAACATCAACAAAAGCAAAACGAGGATAATGGAATGTAGTCGAATTAAATCGGGTGAAGCTGAAGGAATTAGGTTAGTAAATGAGACACTTAACGCAGTAAAGGAGTTTTGGTATTTGGGGAGCAAAATAACTAATGATGGTCGAAGTAGAGAGGATATAAAATGTAGACTGGCAATGGCAAGGAAAGCGCTTCTGGAGAAGAGAAATTTGTTAACATCGAGTATAGATTTAAGTGTCCGGAAGTCATTTCTGAGAACAATTGTATGGAGTGTAGCCATGTATGGAAGTGAAATATGGACGATCAACAGTTTGGACAAGAAGAGAATAGAAGCTTTCGAAATGTGGTGCTACAGAAAACTACTGAAGATTAGATAGGTAGATCACATAACTAATGAGGAGGTATTGAATACAATTGGGGAGAAGAGGAGTTTGTTGCACAACTTGACTAGAAGAAGGGATCGGTTGGTAGGACATGTTCTGAGGCATCAAGGGATCACCAATTTAGTATTGGAAGGTAGTGTGGAGGGTAAAAATCGTAGAGGGAGACCAAGAGATGATTACACTAAGCAGATTCAGAAGGATGTAGCCTGCTGTACGTACTGGGAGGTAAAGAAGCTTGCACAGGATAGAGTAGCATGGAGAGCTGCATCAAACCAGTCTAAGGACTGAAGACCAAAACAACAACAGGTGGTTGGTTATTAGTGTCTTTGCTTGCCATGCAAAAGTTTGCCATTTCGTTACGGGTAGAAATTGTTGCCTTGACAGGAGTATGTTGTAAAAGTTCGCAAGTCCTACCTGGCGAGTGTGTATGCCGTAAGTTAACTGGCAGAAATTTGTAAAATTTGTTTTTTTATATATTTTGGAAATGGTAGTGTTATTAACTGTTAACTGTGAGTGTCACCCCCCCCCCCCCCGCCCTCCCCCGCCCCCCCCCCCCCCGTGCGCATGACTCATGCGTTTTGGTTTTTCTATTTTGAGAACTTTTGTAAACAGGATTGTCTTTATATGTTGCAGACAAGTTAGATTCTGCGCCATTTAATGAATGGAGTGGAATTCACCTTTAATTTAGCTGAGCTTGAAATATCATACAGCGTCGCGGTGTATACGTTAATTGCTTGCCTGTACTTGCCCTCTACTGGTGTGAAATTTTGTATAATAGTTTAATAATTTAAAAGTGCTTTCCTATCGTAAATTATGATATATTTGTTAAACGATTGTTGGTCTTTTAAAAAAAAATCGTAAAGTGTTGCACCAAATCTAAATAAAGTGTGTTTTTGAAAATTGTTTGTAACTTCACCAGTTATTCCTTGGCACCTACTTCCACCTTACGTTTTGGGTATTGATTGAGATTATAAACTTTCGATCGACCAGTAGTAATTTTACGGTTCACGAATAGACGAGGATATTGAAAAAATACGCGAGTATGTGCTCACAGACCGTCGACAGACAATTAATGAAATGCCCGAGGTAAGGGGTTATCTTGGAACTCGGTTCAGCGAATTCTTACAGAAGCTTTGGGAATGCTGGTCGCTGTGGCTGAGCGGTTCTAGGCGCTTCAGTCCGGAACCGCGCTGCTGCTACGGTCACAGATTCGAATCCTGCATTGAGCATGAATGTGTGTAATGTCCTTAGGTTAGTTAGGTTTAAGTAACATCTTGGGTTGTCGGGTGTTCTGCCGGATATCAGCGTCGTATTTGCACGATATTTCGGTCACGTAGCTCGTAACCTTCATCAGGTGCGACCTGAGACTGCTCGACGAGGGTTAAAAAAAAGAAAAAAATGGGGCCCCTCCACGCCCGCACGAACGTGGTGACCAAACCAAAAGTTCTACTGTCACCTCCGTCAACATGTTAGTTATCTAGTAAGTGGATCACAGGATGCTGGGCTGTGATGTTATCCGTGCGTCTGGTAAGACTACGCATTAACACGGTCCATCAGGTGATAGACAGTGGACGAAACGCGAGTGAGGGTAGCGATTTGAAGAGCAGAGGGAAAAAAGTGCCATGGCTCGTGCCGTGGGAAAAAAACCTATGCGACAGTGGGATGGGGAGTAAGAGCAGTAGCTTGCTAGCTGCGATAGTTCGTGAAAGGTTGGATTTGTAAGTATAGGTATCATGCATCATTAACCGTGGCAAGCGATGGCGATGTGTCCCAGTAGCTGCAGCTGCTACATTCCTGGAACAATCAAGATCGTTATACAGTAGTGGGAGATCGGCCATAGATCATCTCAATGTGTGGGGGATGTGTGGAGCTTGTCTGCATGCAGTGTACGGTACAGCTTCCTGTGTGCACCTGGTCCAGTATTTATGCCTATGGTCTTCCCCCTCCACCGACGGCTGCAGGCGCTTCCTCTGTGGTCCGCGCCCATTCTCTGCGACCTGCTGGAGCGTTGCTGCTCCGTTTTCCGTCCGCTGCGGTTCTAGGTGTTCCCTCTGCGGTCCGCGCCCACCAAAACCGCTCCTGGGGGTTTCATCTACGGTATGGGGTAGCGATGAAGTGGCAATTCTTTCGTACCATCATGTCACGACTGTACCGTGAATATCATGAATCCGGCAAAACATCAAATCTCCGACATCGCTGCGGCCCGAAAAAGATCCTGCAAGAGCGGGATCTGTTGTGGTTGGCAGGAGAGCCAGCACCGTTTTACTAAAGGAGGCCGAAATGCACGCGTTTTAGCTCACGCAGGCTGGCGTGAGGTCTGGAACATCACAAGGGAATTAGAATTGAGAAAAACGGACGTAGCTGGTGGAATACTCAACTTTAATCCATTGATGACGAACGTCGCTCTTGACGGTACATGATTGACAATATCAATAGAAAATGATAATGGCGCCTTGCTAGGTCGTAGCAAATAACGTAGCTGAAGGCTATGCTAACTCGGCAATTGAGAGCGTAGAAGTCAAAGTCGGCTGTACAACTGGGGCGAGTGCTAGGCTATACCTGCCGTGTGGCGGCGCTCGGTCTGCAATCACTGATAGTGGCGACACGCGGGTACGACGTATACTAACGGACCGCGGCCGATTTAAAGGCTACCACCTAGCAAGTGTGGTGTCTGGCGGTGACACCACAGGGTCAAAGACGATTCAAGACAATCGTTTGACGTGGCGGAAGTGCAACCCTTGCGCAAACAGGTGCATATTTCAATACTGGGTCATCAACAAGTGTCAGTGTGCGAACGATTCGATTAAACGTTATCGATATGGGCTTTCGGAGCCGGAGACACGCTCGTCTATCCCTGGTGACTGCACGACACAAGGCTTTACGCCTCGCCTGGGCCCCTCGACACTGACATTGGACTGTTGATGACTGAAACATGTTGCCTTGTCGGACGAGTCTCGTTTCAAATTACAACGAACAGATGGACATGTACAGGTATGGAGACACGTCATGAATCCATGGACCCTGCATGTCAGCAGGGGACTATTCAAGCTCGTGGAGGCTCTGTAATGGTGTGAGGGTGTGCAGTTGGGGTCAAATGGGACCCCTGATACGTCCAGATACGACTCTGACAGGTGACACGTACGTCAGCATCCTGTCGGATCACCTGTATCTGTTCATGTCCATTGTGCATTCCGACAGACTTGTGCAGTTCCAGCAGGACAATGCGACACCCCACAGATCCAGAATTGGACTTCCGCTCGACATGAATGTTCTTGAGCATATCCGGTATGCGTTGCAACATGCTGTTCAGAAGACATCTCCACCCCTTCGTACTCTTAAGGATTTATGGGCTGCCTTGCAGGCTTCATGGTGTCACTTCCCTCCAGCACTACTTCAGACATTAGTCGAGTCCATGCCACGTCGTGTTGCGGCACTTCTGCGTGTTCTCGGGGGCCCTACACGATATTAGGCAGGTGTACCAGTTTCTTTGGCCCTTCAGTGTACACAGGGTGTTACAAAAAGGTACGGCCAAACTTACAAGGTCTTACAAAACGGTACGGCCAAACTATGAGGAAACATTCCTCACACACAAATAAAGAAAAGATGTTATGTGGACATGTGTCCGGAAACGCTTAATTCCCATGTTAGAGCTCATTTTAGTTTCGTCAGTATGTACTGTACTTCCTCAATTCACCGCCAGTTGACCCAATTGAAGGAAGCTAATGTTGACTTCGGTGCTTGTGTTGACATGCGACTCATTGCTCTACAGTACTAGCATCAAGCACATCAGTACGTAGCATCAACAGGTTAGTGTTCATCACGAACGTGGTTTTGCAGTCAGTGCAATGTTTACAAATGCGGAGTTGGCAGATGCCCATTTGATGTATGGATTAGCACGGGGCAATAGCCGTGGCGCGGTACGTTTGTATCGAGACAGATTTCCAGAACGAAGGTGTCCCTACGGAAAGACGTTCGATGCAATTGATCGGCGTCTTACGGAGCACGGAACATTCCAGCCTATGACTCGCGACTGGGGAAGACCTAGAAAGACGAGGACACCTGCAATGGACGAGGCAATTCTTCGTGCAGTTGATGATAACCCTAATGTCAGATAAGTTGCTGCTGTACAACGGAATGTTGACTACGTCACTGTATGGAGAGTGCTACGGGAGAACCAGTTGTTTCCGTACCATGTACAGCGTGTGCAGGCACTATCAGCAGCTGATTGGCCTCCACGGGTACACTTCTGCGAATGGTTCATCCAACAATGTGTCAATCCTCATTTCAGTGCAAATGTTCTCTTTACGGATGAGGCTTCATTCCAACGTCATCAAACTGTAAATTTTCACAATCAACATATGCACGCAATTGTGCAATCATGCCATCAACACAGATTTTCTGTGGACGTTTGGACAGGCATTGTTGGTGATGTCTCGATTGGGCCCCACGTTCTTCCACCTATGATCAATGGATCAATGGATCGTGATTTCGTACGGGGTAGTCTACCTGTGTTGCTAGAACATGTGCCTTTACAGGTACGACACAACATGTGGTATATGCACGATGGAGCACCTGCACACTTCAGTCGAAGTGTTCGTACGCTTCTCAACAACAGATTCGGTGACCGATGGATTGGTAGAGGCGGACCAATTCCGTGGCCTCCACGGTCTCCTCACCTCAACCCTCTTGACTTTCATTTATGAGGACATTTGAAATCTCTTGTCTACGCAACCCAAGTACCAAATGTAGAGACTCTTCGTGCTCGTATTGTGGACGGCTGCGAAACAATACGTCATTCTCCAGGGCTGCATCGGCGCATCAGGGATTTCATGCGACGGAGGGTGGATGCATGTATCCTCGCTAACGGAGGACGCTTTGAACATTTCCTGTAACAAAGTGTATGAAGTCACGCTGGTACGTTCTGTTGCTGTGTGTTTCCATTCCATGATTAATGTGATTTGAAGAGAAGTAATGAAATGAGGTCTAACGTGGAAAGTAAGCGTTTCCGCACACATGTCCACATAAAAAATTTTCTTTCTTTGTGTATGAGGAATGTTTCCTGAAAGTCTGTCTGGTCACCTGCATCCATTCACCTCCATTGTGTATTCTGATGGACGTAGACAATTCCAGCAAGAGAATGCGACACCCCACATCTCCAGATTTTCTACAGAGTGCGTCCAGGAACACTCTCGTGATTTTAAAGATTTCCGGAGATCGCCAAACTCCCCAGACATGAACATTATTGAGCATATCTGGGATGCCTTGCAACGTGCTGTTCAGAAGAGATCTGCACCCCCTCGTACCCTTGCAGATTTATGGACAGTCCTGCAGGATTCATGGTGTCATTTCCCTCCAGCACTGCTTCAGACATTAGTCGAGTCCATGCCAGGTTGTGTTGCGGCACTTCTGCGTGCTCGCGGGGACCCTACACGATATTAGGCAGCTCTACCAGTTTCTTTGGCCCTTCAGTGTATGTAGCTTTAAAAAAATCGGGTTTATGGGTACTTTGTCGTAAATAAATGACTTAATTTTTAATATTTTTATGCAGCGACAGCAACTGATATTGTTTATATAAGAATATACAGCCTAAAGTTGCAGGTTAACTTTATCGTTTACCTAGGTTTCAACGTTAGTAATAACGTCTTCTTCAGAACCTGCAACAAGTTCATATTATAATGCGCTAGTAAATTCTATTAGATATAGTCTTCCAACATGATACAACGTGTAGTACTCACAGAAAGTATTATTTAAAATGTTTGCCTAAAGAAGGCCATGTCCTAAGTCATCTTCATAAAACTTGATACATAACCATAAGGGTTTGTCACTTGTATTAAACAAGCTGTAGCAGATTCACTTTAGGCCCGTTGTGTGGGACTTGTCGTGTGACTGGCGACTGCGGTCTGCCTCACAGAGGGCGGCGCGCATGCGCGACACGTATAGAATCAAACTCTTATTATGCAGATAACATTTTTGCTATGAATTAATTTTATATCTTACTGTTGTAAGTTAATTACAGTACCCAGCATGACTGCGTTTAACATTCTACTACAGAGCCTTATAAACTGACCAACAAATCTCGTATGAATATCTGTAGGAAAGGATCTACTATTGCCGAAACTGTGACGTCACATGCATTATGAATTATTGTAAACCTAGTATAGGCTGGAAGCCTTCGAAGTGTGCCCTATTTTTTAGATATAGTTGATCGTTCAGTAAATTGCCTCTGTCGTTGTTGTGGTCTTCAGTCCTGAGACTGGTTTAATGCAGCTCTCCATGCTACTCTATCCTGTGCAAGCTTCTTCATCTTCCAGTACCTACTGCAACCTACATCCTTCTGAATCTGCTTAGTGTAGTTATCTCTTGGTCTCCATCTACGATTTTTACCCTTCACGCTGCCCTCCAATGCTAAATTTGAGATCCCTTGATGCCTCAGAACATGTCCTACCAACAGGTCCCTCAAGTCAAGTTGTACCACACACTCCTCTTCTCCCAAAATTCTATTCAACACCTCCTCATTAGTTACGTGATCTACCGATCTAATCTTCAGCATTCTTCTGTAGCACCACATTTCGAAAGCTTCTATTCTCTTCTCGTCCAAACTATTTATCGTCCACGTTTCACATCCATACGTGACTACACTCCATACAAATACTTTCAGAAACGACTTCCTGACACTTAAATCTATACTCGATGTTAACAAATTTCTCCTCTTCAGAAACGCTTTCCTTGTCAATGCCTACATTTTATATCCTCTCTACTTCGACCATCATCAGTTATTTTGCTCCCGAAATAGCAAAACTCATCTACTACTTTAAGCGTCTCATTTCTTAATCTAATTCCCTCAGCATCACCTGATTTAATTCGGGTACATTCCATTACCTTCGTTTTGGTTTTGTTGATGTTCATCTTATATCCTCCTTTCAAGACACTGTCCATTCCGTTCAACTGCTCTTCCAAGTCCTTTGCTGTCTCTGACAGAATTACAATGTCATCGGCGAACCTCAACGTTTTTATTTCTTCTCCATGAATTTTAATACCTACTCCGAATTTTTCTTTTGTTTCCTTCACTGCTTGCTCAGTATACAGATTTTATAGCATCTGGGAGACGCTACAACCCTGTCTCACTCCCTTCCCATCCACTGCTTCCCTTTCCTGCCCCTGGACTCTTATAATTTCCATCTGGTTTCTGTACAAAATGTAAGTAGCTTTTCGCTCCCTGTATTTTACTCCTGCCACCTTCAGAATTTGAAAGACAGTACTCCAATCAACATTGTCAAAAGCTTTCTCTAAGTCTACAAATGCTAGGAACGTAGGTTTGCCTTTCCTTAATCTTTCTTCGAAGATAATTTGTAGGGTCAGTATTGCCTCACGTGTTCCAACATTTCTACGGAATCCAAACATATCTTCCTCGAGGTCGGCTTCTATTAGTTTTTCCATTCGTCTGTAAAGAATTCGCATTAGTATTTTGCAGCTGTGTTAAACTAATAATTCGGTAATTTACACATCTGTCAACACCTGCTTTCTTTGGGTTTGGAATTATTATATTCTTCTTTAAGTCTGAGGGTATTTCGCCTGTCTCATACATCTTGCTCACCAGGTGGTAGAGTTTTGTCAGGACTGGCTCTCCCAAGGCCGTCAGTAGTTCCAATGGAATGTTGTCTACTCCAGGGGCCTTGTTTCGACTCAGGTCTTTCAGTGCTCTGTCAAACCCTTCACGCAGTATCGTATCGCTCATTTCATCTTCATCTACATCCTCTTCCATTTCCATAATACTGTCCTCAAGTACATCGCCCTTGTATAGATCCTGTATACACTCCTTCCAAGTCGGCCGCGGTGGTCTCGCGGTTCTAGGCGCGCAGTCCGGAACCGTGCGACTGCTACGGTCGCAGGTTCGAATCCTGCCTCGGGCGTGGGTGTGTGTGATGTCTTTAGGTTAGTTAGGTTTAAGTTGTTCTAAGTTCTAGGGGACTGATGACCTCAGAAGTTGAGTCCCATAGTGCTCAGTGCCATTTGAACCATTTTTTTTTATTCCTTCCACCTTTCTGCTTTCCCTTCTTTGCTTTGAACTGGGTTTCCATATGAGCTCTTGATGTTCATACAAGTGGTTCTCTTATCTCCAAAGGTCTCTTTAATTGTCCGGTATGCAGTATCTATCTTACCCCTAATGAGATAAGCCTCTACATCCTTACATTTGTCCTCTAGCCATCCCTGCTTAGCCATTTTGCACTTGCTGTCGATCTCATTTTTGAGACGTCTGTATTCCTTTTTGCCTGCTTCATTTACTGCATTTTTATATTTTCTCCTTTCATCAATTAAATTCAATATTTCTTCTGTTACCCAAGGATTTCTAGCAACTCTAGTCTTTTTACCTACTTTATCCTCTGCTGCCTTCACTACTTCATCCCTCAGAGCTACCCATTCTTCTTCAACTGTGTTTCTTTCCCCCATTAATGTCAATTGCTCTCTTATGCTCTCCCTAAAACTCTGTACGACCTCTGATTCTTTTAGTTTATCCAGGTCCCATCTCCTTAATTTTCCCAACTTTTTGCAGTTTCTTCAGTTTTAGTCTACAGGTCATAACCAATAGATTGTGGTCAGAGTCCACATCTGCCCCTGGAAATGTCTTTCAATTTAAAACCTGGTTCCTAAATCTCTGTCTTACCATTATATAATGTAACTGAAACTGTCAGTATCTTCTATTTGTAATTAATTCTTAATGCATGTGACCTCACATTTTAAATAATATTTTCTGTAAGTACTACACGTTGCATCCTGTAGGATGACCATATCTAATAGAATTTACTAACGCATTATGATATGAACTTGTTGCAGGTTCTGAAGAAGACGTTATTACTAACGTTGAAACCTAGGTAAACGATAAAGTTAACCTGTAACTGTAGGCTGTATATTCTTATGTAAATAAATAACGCGGGACCTCGCTAACTGAGCTGGCTCTCTGGCCGTGGCATCAGAAGAGTCGCGGGGCTGCGCAGAATCGGAGGTCGTCGACCTCGCCTTGATGGCGCACCTGTCGTGCGAGCGGCGCGGCGAGGCTGCCAAGGCCCCTACAGCCGCGGCGGTCACCTGCCTGTGTGAGCGCGGGTGTGGGTGCCGGGTTACGGA
Source organism: Schistocerca gregaria (assembly GCF_023897955.1). Lineage (NCBI taxonomy): Eukaryota > Metazoa > Arthropoda > Insecta > Orthoptera > Acrididae > Schistocerca > Schistocerca gregaria. The sequence goes on from NC_064929.1 coordinate 70,987,142, forward strand.
TGGTGTTGTGACTGCGGAACCCACACGCGGAACACGGAGACACCTCGCGGCTAAAAGCGCGCCAGGGGGGCCGACCTCGTTGCCACCGGCACCGCTAATGGACGGCTGTGGCGACGTCTGGGCAGAGGCCGCACACAGTTAATACCGGCGGAGAGCCACCTCCGCGCGCTCACTTCTGTGTCGGGGGACAGCGATCGCGTCGCCGACGAGTACTAATGGGGACCCCAGAGCGCCTTCACACGGCACACAAAGTAGCTCGTTGTAACGCCCTATACATTAGCGTAGCGTGCTCCCGAAAGAAAATCTCCACTGTAAGTAATTCGCGTCGGAAAGAGCAGACATCAATGAACTTTGTTTATAGTAAGAATGAATGTGCAGTATAGAAGGTAATTATAACGTCATTGAAACATTTGTAAAAAGTGATGTAGGTGAATGGCTCCACATACGTAACAGGCGATACAGCACGTGAAAGACAAACTCTCAAAGAGCGGTTTTTGTTTTGTTTTTTTGGTTTTTGTTTTCGATGTCAGCAAAGTAATTTGGAGACCTGTTGACGGGGGCGCGACCGACCGTAGTTGCTGAAAATTCCGATGAACCAGACACATGAAAACGGAACCCTTATAAGATCGAATTTCCTCATTTTGAGAGAGCAGAAGTAGTAAGAATGCATGTGCAATATAGAAGGTAATTCCAACGTCCATGAAACATTTGTTAAAAGGTGATGTAGGTGAATGGCCCCACAGACGTAACAGGTGATACAGCACGTGAAAGACAAACCCTCGAAGTGCTTTTTTTTTAAAAAAAAATTTAATTCGATGTCAGCAAAGTAATTTGGAAACGTGCAGACAGGGGCGTAACCGCCGGTAGTTGCTATAAATTGCAAGGAAACAGACACATAAAGCATTTTTTATGGCTCCGTACCTCAGTCGGCGAAAACCGAATCCTTATAAGATCGAATTTCCTCGTTTTGAGAGAGCTGAAGGACGATCTGCTTAGTTGTTAAAAACGATTCACCAGAGAAGATCGCATGAAATATTTTATTATTTAAGACAACGGTTTCAACAGATTATGCTGACATCTTCAGGACTTAAAATCGTTTTGTTGTAAAGCACGGCGGGCCGTGGTGGCTTAGCGGTTCTAGGCGCTACTGTCTGGAACCGAGCGACCGCTACGTTTGCAGGTTCGAATCCTACCTCGGGCATGGATGTGTGTGATGTCCTTAGGTTGTTGTTGTTGTTGTCTTCAGTCCTGAGACTGGTTTGATGCAGCTCTCCATGCTACTCTATCCTGTGCAAGCTGCTTCATCTCCCAGTACCTACTGCAACCCACATCCTTCTGAATCTGCTTAGTGTACTCATCTCTCGGTCTCCCTCTACGATTTTTACCCTCCACGCTGCCCTCCAATGCTAAATTTGTGATCCCTTGATGCCTCAAAACATGTCCTACCAACCGATCCCTTCTTCTAGTCAAGTTGTGCCACAAACTTCTCTTCTCTCCAATCCTATTCAATACCTCCTCATTAGTTATGTGATCTACCCATTTAATCTTCAGCATTCTTCTGTAGCACCACATTTCAAAAGCTTCTATTCTCTTCTTGTCCAAACTAGTTATCGTCCATGTTTCACTTCCATACATGGCTACACTCCAAACAAATACTTTCAGAAACGACTTCCTGATACATAAATCTATACTCGATGTTAACAAATTTCTCTTCTTCAGAAACGCTTTCCTTGCCATTGCCAGTCTACATTTTATATCCTCCCTACTTCGACCATCATCAGTTATTTTACTTCCTAAATAGCTAAACTCCTTCACTACTTTAAGTGTCTCATTTCCTAATCTAATTCCCTCAGCATCACCCGATTTAATTTGACTACATTCCATTATCCTAGTTTTGCTTTTGTTGATGTTCATCTTATATCCTCTTTTCAAGACACTGTCCATTCCGTTCAACTGCTCTTCCAAATCCTTTGCCGTCTCTGACAGAATTACAATGTCATCGGCGAACCTCAAAGTTTTTACTTCTTCTCCATGAATTTTAATACCTCCTCCAAATTTTTCTTTTGTTTCCTTTACTGCTTGCTCAATATACAGATTGAATAACATCGGGGAGAGGCTACAACCCTGTCTCACTCCTTTCCCAACCACTGCTTCCCTTTCATGCCCCTCGACTTTAATAACTGCCATCTGGTTTCTGTACAAATTGTAAATAGCCTTTCGCTCCCTGTATTTTACCCCTGCCACCTTTAGAATTTGAAAGAGAGTATTCCAGTCAACATTGTCAAAAGCTTTCTCTAAGTCTACAAATGCTAGAAACGTAGGTTTGCCTTTTCTTAATCTTTCTTCTAAGATAAGTCGTAGGGTCAGTATTGCCTCACGTGTTCCAACATTTCGACGGAATCCAAACTGATCCTCCCCGAGGTCTGCATCAACCAGTTTTTCCATTCGTCTGTAAAGAATTCGCGTTAGTATTTTGCAGCCGTGGCTTAGTAAACTGATAGTTCGGTAATTTTCACATCTGTCAGCACCTGCTTTTTTTGGGATTAGAATTATTATATTCTTCTTGAAGTCTGAGGGTATTTCGCCTGTCTCATACATCTTGCTCACTAGCTGGTAGAGTTTTGTCAGGACTGGTTCTTCCAAGGCCGTCAGTAGTTCTAATGGAATGTTGTCTACTCCGGGGGCCTTGTTTCGATTAAGGTCTTTCAGTGCTCTGTCAAACTCTTCACGCAGTATCGTATCTCCCATTTCGTCTTCATCTACATCTTCTTCCATTTCCATAATATTGTCCTCAAGTACATCGCCCTTGTATAAACCTTCTATATACTCCTTCCACCTTTCTGCCTTCCCTTCTTTGCTTAGAACTGGGCTGCCATCTGAGCTCTTGATATTGATACACATGGTTCTATTCTCTCCAAAGTTCTCTTTAATTTTCCTGTAGGCAGTATCTATCTTACCCCTAGTGAGATAAGCTTCTACATCCTTACATTTGTCCTCTAGCCATCCCTGTTTAGCCATTTTGCACTTCCTGTTGATCTCATTTTTGAGACGTTTGTATTCCTTTTTGCCTGCTTCATTTACTGCATTTTTATATTTTCTCCTTTCATCAATTAAATTCAATATTTCTTCTGTTACCCAAGGATTTCTAACAGCCCTCGTCTTTGTACCTACTTTATCCTCTGCTGCCTTCACTACTTCATCCCTCAGAGCTACCCATTCTTCTTCTACTGTATTTCTTTCCCCTATTCCTGTCAATTGTTCCCTTATGCTCTCCCTGAAACTCTGTACAACCTCTGGTTCTTTCAGTTTATCCAGGTCCCATCTCCTTAATTTCCCACATTTTTGCAGTTTCTTCAGTTTTAATCTACAGGTCATAACCAATAGATTGTGGTCAGAGTCCACATCTGCCCCTGGAAATGTCTTACAACCTAAAACCTGGTTCCTAAATCTCTGTCTTACCATTATATAATCTATCTGATACCTTTTAGTATCTCCAGGGTTCTTCCACGTATACAACCTTCTTTCATGATTCTTAAACCAAGTGTTAGCTATGATTAAGTTGTGCTCTGTGCAAAATTCTACTAGGCGGCTTCCTCTTTCATTTCTTAGCCCCAATCCATACTCACCTACTATGTTTCCTTCTCTCCCTTTTCCTACACTCGAATTCCAGTCACCCATTACTATTAAATTTTCGTCTCCCTTCACTATCTGAATAATTTCTTTTATTTCATCGTACATTTCTTCAATTTCTTCATCATCTGCAGAGCTAGTTGGCATATAAACTTGTACTACTGTAGTAGGTGTGGGCTTCGTATCTATCTTGGCCACAACAATGCGTTCACTATGCTGTTTGTAGTAGCTTACCCGCATTCCTATTTTCCTATTCATTATTAAACCTACTCCTGCATTACCCCTATTTGATCTTGTGTTTAGGTTTAATCAGTTCTAAGTTCTAGGGGACTGATGACCTCAGACGTGAAGTCCCGTAGTGCTCAGAGCCATTTGAACCATTTTGTTGTAAAGCATGTTCATTTTACGCAGCCATCACACAAAAGATGTCAAGTGGATAAAAACAGAATGTTATAAAAGATTTGTCCCCGCTAAAATACTTTTTTTAGACATAAAGTACTTTGGATATAGCTTGTCCCACAAGTTTATTTCGGTTTTGTAAATATTTTACCTACGGCAAACCTTTTATAATGTGTTATTTGCATCCACTTGACACCTTGCGTGTCATGTGAGCGAAAAATAAACATGTTTTACAAGAAAAAGATTTTAATATCTGAAGAGGACAGCATAGTGTGTTGAAACGAGTCCCCTTGAAAAAAAAAAAAGTATTACATGCGATTTGGTTATGAAATGGTTTTTAACCATTATAGGGTCGCTTTGTTGTCCATCTGTCTACCTCTTTGTCTGCCCTACTTTGAAGAGCCCTTTTTCTTAGGGACAGGTAGAGATATCAAATTGGGCTAGTGTAAAAATATGATAAAGCGATACATTGATGTTACCCAGAAGTTATCGATAAAAAATATTGATATTTTCTTGCCCGAAATACAGATGTATCAGTATCAAAGTATAAGAATATCGAGTGCCGATATTATTATTTTATATTACACACACATCAAAAAAAGTTTTGCATCACCTCGATTGGGGAAGTTCCGGAACCTGTACACAAGACTAGAGTAGAGATCAACATGAACATCATTTCCGCCCTTTCTATCGCTCATGAAAACCACACATTGCATGTTGTACCAACGTACAGCGAGACCTTCAGAGGTGGTGGTCCAGGTTGCTGTACACACCGGTACCTCTAATACCCAGTAGCTCGTCCTCTTGCATTGATGCATGCCTGTATTCGTCGTGGAACACTATCCACAAGTTCATCAAGGCACTGTTGGTCCAGATTGTCCCACTCCTCAACGGCGATTCGGCGCAGATCCCAAAGAGTGGTTGGTGGGTCACGTCGTCCATAAACAGCGCTTTACAATCTATCCCAGGCATATTCGATAGGGTTCATCTCTGGAGAACATGCTGTGCACTCTATTCGAGCGATGCAGTTATCCAGAAGGAAGTCATTCACAAGATGTGCACGATAGGGGCGCGAACTGTGGTCCATGAAGACGAATACCTCGCCAATATGCTGCCGATATCGTTGCACTGTCGGTCGGGGATGGCATTCAGATATCGTTCAGCCGTTATGGCGCCTTCCGTGACCACCAGCGGCGTACTTCGGCCCCACATAATGCCACCCCAAAACAGCAGGGAACCTCCGCCTTGCTGCACTTGCTGGACACTGTGTCTAATGCGTTCAGACTGACCGGGTTGCCTCCAAACACGTCTCCTACGATTGTCAGGTTGCAGACATATGCGACACTCATCGATGAAGAGAACGTGATCCCAATCCCGAGCGGTCCATTTGGCATGTTGTTGGGCCCATCTGAACCACGCTGCATGGTATCGTGGTTGCAAAGATGGACCTCGCCGTGAACATCGGGAGTGAAGTTGTGGATCATGCAGCCTGTTGTGCACAGTTTGAGTCGTAACACGTCCTGTGGCTGCACGAAAAGCATTATTCAACACGGTGGCATTGCTGTCAGGGTTCCCCGAGCCATAATCCGTAGGTAGCGGTCGTCGACTGCAGTAGTAGACCTTGGGCGACCTGAGTGAGGCATGTCATCGACAGTTTATGTCTCCTTCTATCTCCTCCATGTCCGAACAACTTCGCTTTGGTTCACTCCGAGACGCCTGGACACTTCCCTTGTTGAGAGCCCTTCCTGTCGCAAGGTAACAATGCGGACACGATAGAACCGCGGTACTGACCGTCTAGGCGTGGTGGAACTACGAGGTGCATTCCAGTTCTAAGGCCTCCGATTTCTTTTCTCCGGACTGGAAAGAGATAGAAACATGCGTATTATTTTAAAATGAAGCCGCGTTCATTGTCAATACGTCCCACAGATGGCAGCACCGTACGGCAGATGCAATTTTACCGCCAGAGGCGAGATTGAGAACTGTTTTAAATATAAAAAAGGCGACGTTTTCCTTACTTGAACAGCGTGCAAACATTCGTTTTCTGAATTTGCGTGGTGTGAAACCAATTGAAATTCATCGACAGTTGAAGGAGACATGTGGTGATGGAGTTAAGGATGTATCGAAAGTGCGTTCGTGGGTGCGACAGTTTAATGAAGGCACATCATCGTGTGACAACAAACCGAAACAACCTCGGTTTCGCACAAGCCGCTCTGACGACATGTTCGAAAAAGTGGAGATAATTGTTTTGGGGGATCGCCGAATGACTGTTGAACAGATCGCCTCCAGAGTTAGCATTTCTGTGGGTTCCGTGCACACAATCCTGCATGACGACCTGAAAATACGAAAAGTGTCATCCAGGTGGGTGCCACGAATGCTGACGGACGACCACATGGCTGTCCGTGTGGCATGTTGCCAAGCAATGTTGACGCGCAACGACAGCATGAATGGGACTTTCTTTTCGTCGATTGTGACAATGGATGGGACGTGGATGCCATTTTTCAATCCAGAAACAAAGCACCAGTCAGCTCAATGGAAGCACACAGATTCACCGCCACCAAAAAAATTTCGGGTAACCACCAGTGCTGAAAAATGATGGTGTCCATGTTCTGAGACAGCGAGGGCGTAATCCTTACCCATTGCGTTCCAAAGGGCACTACGGTAACAGGTGCATCCTACGAAAATGTTTTGAAGAACAAATTCCTTCCTGCACTGCAACCAAAACGTCCGGGAAGGGCTGCGTGTGTGCTGTTTCACCAAGACAACGCACCCGCACATCGAGCTAACGGTACGCAACAGTTTCTTCGTGATAACAACTTTGAAGTGATCCCTCATGATCCCTACTTACCTGACCTGGCTCCTAGTGACTTTTGCCTTTTTCCAACATTGAAAGACACTCTCCGTGGCCGCACATTCACCAGCCGTGCTGCTATTGCCTCAGCGATTTTCCAGTGGTCAAAACAGATTCCTAAAGAAGCCTTCGCCGCTGCCATGGAATCATGCCGTCAGCGTTGCGAAAAACGTGTACGTCTGCAGGGCGATTGCGTCGAGAAGTAACGCCAGTTTCATCGATTTCGGGTCAGTAGTTAATTAGAAAAAAAATCGGAGACCTTAGAATTTGAATGCACCTCGTACAGACAACACGAGCCGTGTACCTCCGTCCTGCTGGAATGACTGGAACTGATCGGCTGTCGGACCCCCTCCGTCTAATAGGCGCTGCTCAAGCATGGTTGTTTACATCTTTGGGTGAGTTTAGTGACATCTCTGAAGAGTCAAATGGACTGCGTCTGTGATACAACATCCACGGTCAATGTCTATTTTCAGGAGTTCTGGGATACAGGGTGATGCAAAGCTTTTTTTGATGTGTGTATTTTTGTAGCAGTTTTTGGTAAATATTTGAAATTGTCGTAAAACGTTAGTTTTACTTCCGCTTTGTGAAAGAGTCTTACTGCCCTTTGTGCTTTCATCACGTCTAGTCTTTCTCTTTCACTGTGTGAACCAAGTGTAGGTGGTACAAAAGAAGAAGTCTGCTTGCACTGTGGTATGGCTGTATGAATGGAGTAGCAAATTTCCGATCTGAATAAATAGCACACCAGTTGCGTTAAAAAAATTAAAAACTGGTCTAGTGTACTATTCCTTCACATATACATTCTTTAAAAGCAGATGCTGAAAATGATGAGCAAAAATCTAAATGACAAGATTGGTCTTTGCGAAGGGTGCGGACGTGTGACAGGAAATTCTGACGGAATCGGCGCTCGGCTAACAACAGAAACTGCAACGTTTTAGTTTCACGACGCTTTCACAATATGAGTAATAAAATAAAGTTTTTGCCTTTCCTGGGTGGAAACTGTTGCAAAAGTATTCGCTGAGCTGTTATGTTACTGCATTGTTGGTACTTTGTCCAGCATCCGCTCTTCGTAATTACCTTACAAAATCTCTTTGGCATTGATTTTATTAGTGTTTGTAGTTATTGGAGCGGAATTGCCACCAACTGTTCTCGTATGACGGTTTGGACTCCACATGCGGCCTCAAATTGCCTTCCATTTTGATAAACACGCCTTGCAAATATTCCCCTATGGTTTCCGACAGGGTTCATATCTGGGCTACTTTTAGCCCAGGGAAAACGTCGATATTTTTATCTTCAAACCACTGTTTCATTGTAGCAGAAACATGCACAGATGCATTATCTCGTTGAAACATTAGACTTTCGTTCTCTAGATCGTAATGCATTCTGATCAATTCTGTATCTAGCGTCTCGGTGTACATGCTAGAGTTCATTTTATAGTTCAGCCAAACAGTGTGTTATTTACGTTTAGAGTAAAGGGCTACCCGAATCATATCATTTCCACCACCAAAATTTCTGCTCGTTCTTACCTGCTGCTCGGTTCTCATATCGTGCCTATGATACTGAAATCCGTCTGGTCCACTTAAAAAAAATTCTCATCACTTACGAACACTTTACCCCGTCCTGAAGCCTGTGACGTGTGGTTTTCAGCAAACGCCAATCTAGCCTGTTTATGTTTCGGTGTTAGAGCAGGTTTATGCTGTCATTATTTTCTTGAATTCAAGATGTTTGTCATTGGACAAAATTTGCCGTACACCTTTGGCAGCTACAACCAATTGTAAATGAGCAAAAAAGTGAGAAGAATAATCGTTTGTGACCCTTGCTTTGCGCAAAAGTAACCCTTTGTATGCCTCAGATAACTTTCTACTTTCCCCATATGTTTTGTCCTGTCTACATTGTGTGCCCAGTCTAACGAAATTATCAACCATAGTACTCGAACGGGTGAACTTCTTGGAGATTTGAAGATTAGTCCCGATTTCTGCTTTCTCATCCCATAACTGTCACACACACACACACACACACACACACACACACACACACACAAAGTCGACTGCCTTTAAACCGTTCTCCACACTCTACCACCCGATTCGTTGAAGGCTTGGTTTGTACAGGGTGGTCCATTGATAGTAACCGGGCCAAATATCTCATGAAATAAGGGTCAAACGAAAAAACTACAAAGAACGAAACTCGTCTAGCTTGAAGGGGGAAACCAGATGGTGCTATGGTTGGCCCGCTAGATGGCGCTGCCGTAGGTCAAACTGAGATCAACTGCGTTTCTTTAAATAGGAACCCCCATTTTTATTACATATTCGTGTAGTACGTAAAAAAATATGAATGTTTTAGTTGGACCACTTTTCTCGCTTTGTGATAAATGGTGCTGTAATAGTCACAAACGTATAATTACGTGGTATCACTTAACATTGCGATCAAAATGTCCAACGGGCGTGTGCTTCGTGTGCTGCTCGGTATCGTGGATGACATCATCCAAGTGTCCGGACCGTTCGCCGGATAGTTACGTTATTTAAGGAAACAGGAAGTGTTGAGCGACATGTGAAACGGCAACCACGACCTGCGACAAATGATGATGCCCAAGTAGGTGTTTTAGCTGCTGTCGCGGCTAATCCGCACATCAGTAGCAGAGAAACTGCGCGAGAGTCGGGAATCTCACAAACGTCGGTGTTGAGAATGCTACATCAACATCGACTGCACCCGTACCATATTTCTATGCACCACGAATTGCATGGCAACGTCGTGTACACTTCTGCCACTGGCAACCAGAGAAATTACAGATTTTTTGCACGCGTTCTATTTAGCGAAGAAGCGTCATTCACCAACAGCGGTAAAGTAAACCTTCATAATATGCACTATTGGGCAACGGAAAATCCACGATGGCTGCGACAAGTGGAACATCAGAGAGCTTGGCGGGTTAATTTATGGTGCGGCATTGTGGGAGGAAGGATAATTGGCCCCCATTTTATCGATGGCAATGTGGGTGGTGCAATGTATGCTGATTTCCTACGTAATGTGATACCGATGTTACTACAAGATGTTTCACTGCATGACAAAATGGCGATGTACTTCCAACATGGTGGATGTCCGGCACATAGCTCGCGTGCGGTTGAAGTGGTACTGAATAGCATATTTCATTATAGTTGGATTGGTCGTCGTAGCACCATACCATGGCCCGCACGTTCACCGGATCTGACGTCCCCGGATTTCCTTCTGTGGGGAAAGTTGAAGGATATTTGCTATCGTGATCCACCGACAACGCCTGACAACATGCGTCAGCGCATTGTCAATGCGTTTGCGAACATTACGGAAGGCGAACTACTCGCAGTTGAGAGGAATGTCGTTACACGTATTGCCAAATGCATTGAGGTTGACGGACATCATTTTGAGCATTTATTGCATTAATGTGGTGTTTATAGATAATCATGCTGTAACAGCATGCGTTCTCATAAATTATAAGTTCACAAAAGGTACATGTATCACATTGGAACAACCGAAATAACCGAAACGTACCTTCGTTCTGTATTTTAATTGAAAAACCTACTGTTACCAACTGTTAGTCTAAAATTGTGAGCCATATGTTTGTAACTATTACAGCGCCATCTATTACAAAGTGAAAAAAGTGGTCCAACTAAAACATTCATGTTTCTTTACGTACTACACAAATATGTAATAAAAATCTGAGTTCCTATTTTTAAAAAAACGCAGTTGATATTCGTTTGACCTATGGCAGCGCCATCTAGCGGGCCAACCATAGCGCCATCTGGTTTCCTCCTTCAAGCTAGACAAGTTTAGTGCTTTGCAGTTTTTTCGTTTGATCCTTATTTAGTGAGCTATTTTGCCCGGTAACGATCAATGGGACCACCCTGTATACTGTAATGTTAACATCAAATGCGATACAGTTTGACTGCATCTATCGGTATACTGTAACTCATGCTATACCATGTACACTGTGCATCGCTACTCCAACCGATAATGTTAATTGTACCACAAATTTCCATACCTTTACGCTGATTTCCAATTCCTTCTGCAACGTTACTTGTTTCATAATTTACTGGCATTTGTAGTGGCATCTCGTAGTAGTGACGGGAATTAAGACCGGGTCATCTACAAAGAACGCAGTATCTAGCGGGAAAAGCAGTAACGGAAACTCCAGAGGGCAGTGAAGCTAGACTAAAATATTTATGAAATCAAAAAATAAATTGACCATAATTAATATATTATCTTGTTCAGGTAAGAGTGAAAGGTATTGCTGCAATTTGGGGACGAAGCGTTGTTCCTTTTGATGTACACGTGTTTCGGGAAGAGGCACGTCTGTGGCATTTTGCTATTTTGCGTGGCGAACTATGATGAATCATCTGTCCCAGGTTGAGTGGATAGCGTCTGAGCTTATTGATTCGTGTAGTGAATTTGTTGGTAATTTTTTAGTAGATAGATCGCGTCTAACGTGAAAAAGTACAATTTTGTGGCACCTTCGATTATAGATAAATCTTGTTATGTCATTTTGGATGTCAGCTACGAGGCGAAGACAATAGGTAGAAATCACAATAGAATTGTTTTATCGCCCAGATTGCGATACCACAAGTGTAGGTGAAATAAGTAGTAAACTAGAATGAGATTTTCACTCTGCAGCGGAGTGTGCGCTGATATGAAACTTCCTGGCAGATTAAAACTGTGTGCCGACTGAGACTCGAACTCGGGACCTTTGCTTTTCGCGGGCAAGAGCACTTGCCCGCGAAAGGTTTTTCCTTTCCCTTCTTTGGTTAGAAGTGGGTTTCCATCTGAGCTCTTAATATTCATACAAGTGGTCCTCTTTTCTCCAAAGGTCTCTTTAATTTTCCTGTAGGCAGTATCTATCTTACCTCTAGTGAGATAAGCCTCTACATCCTTACATTTGTCCTCTAGCCATCCCTGCTTAGCCATTTTGCACTTCCTGTCGATCTCATTTTCGAGACGTTTGTATTCCTTTTTGCCTGCTTCATTCACTGCATTTTTATATTTTCTCCTTTCATCAATTAAATTCAATATTTCTTCTGTTACCCAAGGATTTCTACTAGCCCTAGTCTTTTTACCTACTTGGTCCTCTGCTGCCTTCACTACTTCATCCCTCAAAGCTACCCATTCTTCTTCTATTGTATTTCTTTACCCCATTCCTGTCAATTGCTCCCTTATGCTCTCCTTGAAACTCCGTACAACCTCTGGTTCTTTTAGTTTATCCAGGTCCCATCTCCTTAAATTCCCACCTTTTTGCAGTTTCTTCAGTTTTAATCTACAGGTCATAACCAATAGATCGTGGTCAGAGTCCACATCTGCCCCTGGAAATGTCTTACAATTTAAAACCTGGTTCCTAAATCTCTGTCGTACTATTATATAATCTATCTGAAACCTGTCAGTATCTCCAGGCTTCTTCCATGTATACAGCCTTCTTTTATGATTCTTGAACCAACTTGTTTACCTATGATTAAGTTGTGCTCTGTGCAAAATTCTACCAGGCGGCTTCCTCTTTCATTTCTTTGCCCCAGTCCGTATTCACCTACTACGTTTCCTTCTCTCCCTTTTCCTACTACCGAATTCCAGTCACCCGTGACTATTAAATTTTCGTCATCCTTCACTATCTGAATAATTTCTTTTATTTGATCATACATTTCTTCAATTTCTTCGTCATTTGCAGAGCTAGTTGGCTTATAAACTTGTACTACTGTAGTAGGTGTGGGCTTCGTATCTATCTTGGCCACAATAATGCATTCACTATGTTGTTTGTAGTAGCTTACCTGCATTCCTATTTTCCTATTCATTATTAAACCTACTCCTGCATTACCCCTATTTGATTTTGTGTCTATAACCCTGTAGTCACCTGACCAGAAGTCTTGTTCCTCCTGCCACCGAACTTCGCAGTACCAGCACAGCAAGGCTGTTTTGGTTATTGTTACAAGACCAGATCAGTCAATCATCGAGATTGTTGCCCTTGCAACTACTGAAAAGGCTGCTGCCCCTCTTCAGGAACCACACGTTAGTCTGGCCTCTCAACAGATACCCCTCCGTTATGGTTGCACCTACGGTACGGCAATCTGTATCGCTGAGGCACGCAAGCCTCCCCACCAGTGGCAAGGTCCATGGATCATGGGGGGGAGGGGGGGGTTGGAACATATATTGTGTTCAAACATTATGAATTACCTCGAATAAGGCAGTCTTTTGACTCACAGTCAACATGGGTTTGGGAAACATCGTTCTTGTGAAATACAGCTAGCTCTTTATTCACATGAAGTGTTGAGTGTTATTGACAAGGGATTTCAGATAAATTCCGTATTTTTGGATTTCCGGAAGCCTTTTCACACTGTACCACACAAGCGGCTCGTAGTGAAATTGCGTGATTATGGAATATCGTCTCAGTTATGTGACTGGATTTGTGATTTCCTGACAGACAGGTCACCGTTCGTGGTAATTGACGGAAAGTCATCGAGTAAAACAGAAGTGTTTCCTTGCTTTCCCCAAAGTAGTGTTATAGGCCCTTTGCTTTTCCGTATCTATATAAACGATTTTGCAGACAACCTTAGCAGCCGTCGTAAGTTGTTTGCTGATAACGCTGCCGTTTATCGACTAATGAAATCATCAGAAGATTCAAACCAATTTCAAAACGATTTAGAAAAGATATCTGAATGGTGCGAAAATTGGCAGTTCACTCTAAATAACGAAAAGTTAAACTTCGGTTACACGATAAGTCAGTCTAATCTAAAAGCTGTAAATTCAAGTAAATACCTAGGTATTACAATTACGAACAACTTAAATTGGAAGGAACACACAGAAAATGTTGTGGGGAAGGCTAACCCATGACTGCGTTTTATTGGCAGGACACTTAGAAAATGCAACAAATGTACTAAGGAGATTGCCTACAGTACGCTTGTTCCTCCTCTTTTTAGAATACTGCTGCGCGGTGTGGGATCCTTACCAGTTAGGACTGACGGAGCACATCGAAAACGCTCAAAGAAAGGCAGCAGCACGTTTTGTATTATCGCGAAATATGGGAGAGTATGTCACAGAAATGATGCAGAATTTGGGCCCGACATCATTAGAAGAAAGGCGACGGAATCTTCTCACGAAATTCCAATCACCAACTTTCTCCTCTCACCGCGAAAATATTTTATGGACACCGACCTACATAGGGAGAAACGATTACCACAATAAAATAGGGTAAATCATTACTCGTACGGAAAGACATAGGTGTTCGTTCTTTCCGCGCGCTATACGAGATTGGAATAATAGAGAATTGTGAACGTGGTTCGATGAACTCTCTGCCAAGCACTTAAATGTGATTTTCATAGTATCTATGTAGATGTAGATGTGGATTATTTTTTAATATATCACAGAAATACACTGCGGAAAAAAGCGGCACCAAAAATAATTGACGTAGAGTATTGAAATTTCGGGATACATTTGTCTAAAAAACATATTTAAGTGATCAACTTTGCGAGATCAAAGGTTAATGCAAGCGCAAGATAAGCTAATGGAAATGTGGAATGCTGGTACATTAATAATCAGTGTAACCGCCATGAAGTTGAACGTAAGCCTACTAACGTGCATGCATTGTGTTATACATGAGCCAGGTGTAAGTTTATGGGACGGAGTTTCACGCCTGTTTCACTTGGTCGGTCAATACAGGGACGGTTAATGCTGGATATGGATGACGCTGGAGTTGTCGTCTGGTGACGTCCTATATGTGCTCGACTGGAGACAGATCTGGTGATCGAGCAGGCCAAGGCAACATGTCGACACTGCTTGGAGCATGTTGGGTTACAACAGCAGTATGTGGGTGAGCGTTATCCTGTTGGAAAACACCCTCCGGGGTACTGTTCATGAATGGCAGGAAAACAGTTTGAATCACGAGATCCACGTACAATTTTGCACTCAGCGTGCATGGAATAACCAGGAGAGTGTTCCTGGTGCCATACGAAGCACCCCAGACCGTAACTCCAGGTGAGGTCCAATGTCTACCAAACAGACAAGTTTCTTGCAGGCCCCCAACTGGCTCCTTACTAACCAACACGCGGCCATCACTGGAACCGGAGCTTAACCACTTTTCATCAGAATACACGACATACCTCCATCCTATTCTCCGATGAGCTCTCGCCTGACACCACTGAAGTCGCAAATGGTGGTGGTTTGGGGTCCGTGGGATGCACGATAGAGGGCTTCTGTCCGGGGCTGTCCTTGAATTAAGCGATTTGCAACAGTTCATTGTGTCACAGTGACACCGACTAGTACTCAAATTGCTGCTGCGGATGCAGTACGATGTGTCCGAGTCGTACGCCAGACACGATTGTCTTCCCTCCCGCCATGAGCCAGGACGTCTTGCGACCATACATTCTAGTCACCACCGCCGAGTCTTTCTGCAACATCACAGAAGGAATGTACAGCTTCTCGTAGCCCTGTTACACGAACCGTTCAAACTCAGTGACGTGCTGATAATGGCGTCTTTGTCGCCTTAAAGGCACTCTTGATTAACATCAACTCAGCATGTCCAATCTCAAAGGTAACTAATGGTCACCACCTTGTAGCGTGTATTTAACGCAAACCTGATTTGAACTGTCACAGTGGCACTATTTGCGACTGGCGAGAAATTTGACTAGACATCAAACTCCGATGTACAAACATGCCTACCAACTTTTTTATGTTGTATAACTACTCCTTTGTCTTGCGATTTATTTCCGTCGTTGTATTTACAGTGGCAGTAATATGAAGATTAAGGCAAGTGTAAGTATTATGGCATGATTGGCTAACGTTCCCTACAAAAAAGAAGAAAATTAAGAAGAAAAAAAATGAACAAGTGATGAAGTAACTAAAAAATTCGTTTTTGTGAGAACAGGGGACAGTCTGACAATTGATTGTTCGACTTTTTTGCTGAATCTTTAGAAGATACAACAATGCACAAAAAATCTCCTACAAGAGACAACTTCAAAAACACGCCTATCTACATCTTTTGAAAAAAAAAAAAGGAAAAAGTATGCAACAGGCCAGAAGGGAGTACCGACGAAGAAGGAAATTGATTATGGAAGAATTAAAAAGGGCTAAAAAATTCTAATATCTAGGTCCAATAATACAAGCAAATGCTTTGCACAAAGAAGTCAACATAGCAAAGGCAATTAAAAAGAAACTTGTATAACAAGAAATTTTTATCGATAAATAAGGAACTCTGGCACTATAACAATGTCATTAGACCAGAACGCCTTTATGCTTCGGAATGCCTCACGTTAAATATAGCAAACAATTACGTGAAACAGAAAAAAAGGAAATGAAAGTAGTCAGGGAAATCTAGGGACCAAAATATAACAATAGCAAATGGAAATTAAGAAGTAATAAACAGGTGTGTGAAATAGTAAAACGAACATGAGGGACAATGTGGACGAGAAGAGTTGCTTTCTATGGGCATTTAAAAAGGGAAAATGAGAAAATAATAAAAACTTTTTTGACAGAGAACGAAAAACATCAATGAAGTGGATCAAAGAATGTAAATCAGATCTGAGGAAATGGCAACATTGGAGGAAGGAAAGGATAAAAGAGCAAAGTACATAGGCAAGAAAAAGGTTTCAAGGACTTCCAGGAGAAAAGAAAAAAAAGACGAATGCAATATGGACAGAAGAAAGAAGAGAACAATACAGTGAAAAAATGATAAACAATTGAAAAGAAAGGGAAAAATAAATAAGATATAAGATATTTTTTGTGGTCAATGTAGGCCAAGCGCGAAGCCAATGAAACAACAAATAAATAGAGAAAAGTGGTCTAAACTGGAGTCTCCTCATAAAGCAGATCACCTGTTTCAACATTTTGTTTAACTCGAGCGAGACCAAGGGCAAGCAATAGTTTCTCTATCACTGTCGCGAAGTGCATAAGTTCACCATTTCACTCTTCTCTTGTCAGTTCGCCATTACATGTTTTTACATCATGTTTCATTTTCGATTACTTCCCTTACATAACGGCAAGTAGGATTTCAACTTGAGACGTGGCCCTGGTGTGTCTGTCCACTATCCATTCTAATTGGCCGCCTAGTCCGTAATGGGAAAAATTAAAATAGTAAATGAAAGAAGTAAGCTCGTTTATGCTTATCTAGCAGTATGCAGTACACTACTGGCCATTAAAATTGCTACACCACGGAGATGACGTGCTACAGACGCGAAATTTAACCGACAGGAAGGAGATGCAGTGATATGCAAACGATTAGCTTTTCAAAGCATTCACACAAGGGTGGCGCCGGTGGCGACACCTACAATGTGCTGACATGAGGAAAGTTTCCACCCGATTTGTCATAAACAGCAGTTGACCGGCGTTGCCTGGTGAAACGTTGTTGTGATGCTTCGTGTAAGGAGGAAAAATGCGTACCATCACGTTTCCGACTTTGATAAAGGCCGGATTGTAGCCTATCGCGATTGCCGTTTATCGTATCACTAGCAGTCGAGATGACAGGCATCTTATCCGCACGGCTTTAACGGATCGTGCAGCCATGTCACGATCCCTGAGTCAACAGATGGGGACGTTTGCAAGACAACAACCACCTGCACGAACAATTCGACGACGATTGCAGCAGCACGAACTATCACCTCGGAGACCATGGCTGGGGTTACCCTTGACGCTGCATCACAGACAGGAGCGCCTGCGATGGTGTACTCGACGACGAACCTGGGTGCACGAATGAAAAACGTCATTTTTTCGGATGAATCCAGGTTCTGTTTACAGCATCATGATGGTCGCATCCGTGTTTGGCGACATCGCGGTGAACGCACATTGGAAGCGTGTATTTGTCATCCCCATACTGGCGTACCTCCCGGCGTGATGGTGTGGGGTGCCATTGGTTAGACGTCTCGGTCACCTCTTATTCGCATTGACGGCACTTTGAACAGTGGACGTTACATTTCAGATGTGTTACGACCCGTGGCTCTATCCTTCATTCGACCCCTGCGAAACCCTACATTTCAGCAGGATAATGCACGACTGCATGTTGCAGGTGCTGTATGGGCCTTTATGGATACAGAAAATGTTCACTGCTGCCCTGGTTAGCACTTTTTCCAGATCTCTCACCAATTGAATACGTCTGCTCAATGGTGGCCGAGCAACTGGCTCGTCACAATACGCCAGTCACTACTCTTGATGAACTGTGGTATCGTGTTGAAGCTGCATGGGCAGCTGTACCTGTACACGCCATCCAAGCTCTGTTCGACTCAATGCCCAGGCGTATCAAGGCCGTTATTACGGCCAGAGGTGATTGTTCTGAGTACTGATTTCTCAGGATCTATGCACCCAAATTGCGTGAAAATGTAATCACATGTCATTTCTAGTATAATACATTTGTCCAATGAATACCCGTTTATCATCTGCATTTCTTCTTGGTGTAGCAATTTTAATGGCCAGTAGTGTATATTACTAGAATAATGCGGTGAAAACCGCAAAGTGATAAGGATAGAGAATGACGAGAGAGTCAAGTTTTAATTTAGTTGATCGATTTAAGTTCACGCCAAAAGCGAGCGGGTCGGCCAATGCAGCCTACAGGCTAAAGGAACGCAAATCGTCGGGACACGGGAAATGTTGCGAAATTTCGTGTTACTGTGAAACGTATCTTCTCTACTGAACAAGTGCACATAGCTCTTAGGGTATGCATTTTAGAGTCCGTGTTTACCACACATTTTTTCATGTCTTGCTCCATTCTACCACCTCCGATGTGACAGGCTGACGTGGGAGCAGACTGGAAAAGTATTTTCGTTTTGCGTTCTCGTCACATTTCAGCGCAGCTGTGTTGTAAATAGGTAAGAAACGAAATACGAACATCATCGGCCGGCGCGCTTAGACAGTTGGAGTACGATATCGTCAATGTGATGACGTCACAATTTGTGATGTCAGTTACATTCTTTATCGGTGCAAGTATTATGAGACCGGCAGAGCCACCTTTTTTCCCGGAGCTCTCGAGACTTTGTCATCGCAACCACTCTGTACTGTCCCCGTTGTTGGAGATGCATCCATGAGTACCTGTGACGCTTTAAGCAAGTTTATAGCCCAAGTAGATTGAAACATCTAAGATGAATGATGACCGCCGAATTTATTACGGGGACTTAATTACCGCCTTACCGGCAAACAGGTGGTTTACTGTCACGTGTGCCAAGACACTCACTGAACAAGTGTTACCATGGTATACTGAAATCGCATATGAATGGCTCCTCTACGCATAGTATTTGATCAAGTTTATATGTTGTATTGCTCTAATAGACATTCTGTTTATACTATGGTGACTAAATAGTGTCATGGTGCAAGAGAAAATAAATAAATAAATAAAAATAAATAAATGAACGTTCGGCATCCAGGTAGTATAGTGATTACTGCTCACCAAGGAGGTATAGTAAGATGAGGTGTAATGCACTACAAATTTGACGCCGACGTACGCCATGTTAGTAACCCCAAACATTATCTACTGGTGGACGGGCTTTTTACACTTTTTTTATTTTAACTGCTCCATACTCGTAACCACTTCACCACGATATCAGATTTTATGCTGTGACTTACAGCTCATGCTGATATGTCATTACATGACGTTTAATTACACATATAATATCAAGAACGACGTGCTTTTATAGCAAATCTTGTATATGCCCTTCCCTTGAAGCGTCATGATTTCATAACACCCAAGTTTTGATACGAAATCCGATATGGTGAATCCCGAACACCCTAGAAGGCCAATGTGGCCGAGCGGTTCTAGGCGCTTCAGTCTCGAGCCGCGCTGCTGCTACGGTCGCAAGTTCGAATCCTGCCTCGGGGATGGATTTGTGTGCTGTCCTTAGGTTAGTTAGGTTTAAGTAGTTATAAGTCTAGGGGACTGATGACCTTAGATGTTAATCCCATAGTGCTTGGAGCCATTTGAATCATTTTTTGAACACCCTTCATCGAAAGATAACTAACCTCGACAGCAGTCTTCGGTACTGCATGAGACGTCAAAATGACGTCACGTGTGGATGAAGTTTTGTCAAATGAGTGTTACCCTTCTTCACGATATCTCCATGGCGTAACTGAGCCTTATAAATAAACTGCCAAAGGGCTCACTAAAACCTTCTGATGATGATGATGTCGAAAATATATTACAAGGAAAAGATAGTCATAACAGATAACAATATAAGGACAATATGGTATATAGTAAAGGAGCAGACATGAAGAGGGACAAATAGCATTAAGAGTAAAGGATACATTGGCGACAGATGTGTTTAGTGTTGCAGAACTTTTTGACAAACATTTTATAACTGTTACTGAAAAGATAGTGTTGTCAGGTTCTGTAGATGCTTCTATGGAATACCTCAGACCAGACATTTCAAGTAATTTCCATAATATGAATTTGACCCTCACTACCCCAGCAGAAATAATGTCCATCATAAAATCTTTAAAATCAGAAACATCTAGTGGGTATGATGAAATATCATTAAAGTTAATTAAAGATCGTGGTTCTGAGTTAAGTAACATATTAAGCTATCTGTGTAACCAGTCGTTTATAAAATTTCCGTCCAATTTCTCTTGTGCCAGCATTCTCAGAAATTTTAGAAAAAGTAACGTACAATCGGATTTATAACCATTTTATCTCAAGCTAACATACTGTCAATGTGGGATTTCTAAAGGGTTCTGATATTCAGAAGGCTATCAACACTTACAGTGAAAATGTGCTTAATTCATTAGAAGAAAAAAATTGCAGGTAACTGGTATATTTTGTGATCTGTCAATGGCATCTGACTGTGTAAAGCACAATAACCTATTAAGTAAATTAGAATATTATGGTGTAACAGGAAATGCTACAAAATTGTTCAGATCTTATATCTCTGGCAGGAAAAACAGCGTGTTATTAGAAAAGAGACATGTATTAAGCTATCAGGCCTCACCCATATGGAAACTAATTATATATGGGGTCCCACAAGGTTCCATTTTAGGGCCCTTTGTTTTTCTTGTGATTATTAATGGCCTTTATCAGTAACATTACCAGATGCCAAGTTCGTTTTGTTTGCCGATGGTACAAACGTTACAGTAAATAGCAAATCGAGTGCAGTCTTAGAGAAATGGGCTAATAAAATATTTTTGGACATTAATCACTGGTTCCTAGCCAATTCTTTGTCACTAAACTTTGAAAAAACACACTACATGCAGTTCAGAACTTGTAAGGGGTGTCCCACTGGTATATGCCAACGATACGATGACAAGCAGATAGAAGAAGTGGACAGTGTTATTCTTGGGATTACAGCTTGGTAATAAATTCCCCTGGGAGGAGCACACCACAGAACTGCAGAAGCGTCTTAACAAACCTCCATTTGCAATGCGAATTGTGTCAGACATAGGGGATATAAAAATGAAAAAGCTGGCATACTGTGCTTACTTTCATTCCATAATGTCATTGTTGTTGTTGTGGTCTTCAGTCCTGAGACTGGTTTGATGCAGCTCTCCATGCTACTCTATTCTGTGCAAGCTTCTTCATCTCCCAGTACCTACTTCAGCCTACATCCTTCTGAATCTGCTTAGTGTATTCATCTCTTGGTCTCCTATACGATTTTTACCCTCCACGCTGCCCTCCAGTACTAAATTTGTGATCCCTTGATGCCTAAGCTTCTTCATCTCCCAGTACCTACTGCAGCCTACATCCTTCTGAATCTGCTTAGTGTATTCATCTCTTGGTCTCCTATACGATTTTTACCCTCCACGCTGCCCTCCAGTACTAAATTTGTGATCCCTTGATGCCTCAGAACATGTCCTACCAACCGATCCCTTCTTCTAGCCAAGTTGTGCCACAAAATCCTCTTCTCCCCAATTCTATTCAATATCTCCTCGTTAGTTATGTGATCTACCCATCTAATCTTCGGCATTCTTGTGTAGCACCACATTTCGAAAGCTTCTATTCTCTTCTTGTCTAAACTATTTATCGTCCATGTTTCACTTCCATACATGGCTACACTCCATACAAATACTTTCAGAAACGACTTCCTGACACTTAAATCAATACTCGATGTTAAAAAATTTCTCTTCTTCAGAAACACAATCCTTGCCATTGCCAGTCTACATTTTATATCTCTACTTGACCATCATGTTATTTTGCTCCCCAAGTAGCAAAACTCCTATACTACTTTAAGTGTCTCAATTCCTAATCTAATGCCCTCAGCATCACCCGACTTAATTCGATTAGATTCCATTATCCTTGTTTTGCTTTTGTTGATGTTCATCTTATACCCTCCTTTCAAGACACTGTCCATTCCGTTCAACTGCTCTTCCAAGTGCTATGGGACTATTTTTTGGGGTAATTCATCAAGCCAAGCTAAAGTTTTCCGGGCACAAAAACGTACAGTAAGAGTTGTATGTGATGTGAACTCAAGGACATCCTGCAAAAGCCTGTTTGGGGAACTAGGGTTACTAACTACTGCTTCCCAATATATTTATTTCTTAGTGAAATTTGTCATTAAAAATATATCACTTTTTCAAGCCAACAGTTCAATTCGATGGAATCAGTACTGGAAATTAGAATAATTTTCCCAAGCATTTAAAGTCACTTACTCTTGTAGAAAAAAGTGCGCATTATTCTGGAACACAGATTTTAAATAACTTGGCAGCTGCCATAAAAAGCTTAACAACCAATGAAATTCAGTTTAAGAGAAGCCTGAAGGATTTATTGGTGGCCAACTCTTTCTCTTCCACTGATGAATTTCTTAGGAGGACCAACTGATTATATTTATATATATATAAAGTACAGTATAACTTATACACAATTTCAGTGCGGTAATGTTTTCATTGTAAATAAGTGTGTGTGTGTGTGTGTGTGTGTGTGTGTGTGTGTGTGTGTGTGTAAGTACAATTTTAACTTGTGCACCATTTTAGTGCAGTAATATGTTTATTGAAAATAAGTATTATAGTGGTTCTATTACATGTTTATTACCTCAAAAGTAAATAAAAACTTTTTTATTTTAAAATAAGTGCATTAGTGTTTGTAAACTGATTCTTTCATAGCGTTCATTAAAAAAATTACGAATATTCCACTTGGGAGCTATGGAAGGTACATTGGCATTTTTTTGAGTTGTAAATATTTGTCATGTATTATTGTTTTTTTGATTTGTTCTACATCCTGGAGGACTTCCTCATTATAGATCAATTGGAATGAAAGTAAATCTAATCGAATCTAATCAAAATCACGCTTGATACTGCACACAAACCTGACGGGGCAAGAAACCCGCTGAGCATTTATCCAAGTTTGTGTTTTGACGGAGGGACCCAACGGCACAGACGCTTACAAATGCGGTGCATCAGCGGGATGGAGGCAGAAAGGCTCGGAAGGCGTGCCAAGGAGATGCGAGGCCGCGATGACGTAAGCGGCTGAGTGCGCTACACGGAGCTAATGGATTCGGCTTTCGCCCGCTGACTGAGGACCCAGAGCAAGTTTCGCGGAGGCTATTGCTCACGGCGACGAATGTGAGGCTGTTTACACGCGGCGAGCACGCCATCACACTGTCCCATTTCTGGGCGGTGACGTTCATCCAGCACCCGCTTCATACGTGTCAATCGAACTCGCCGTCACGGAAAAAGATTTGAGATTACGCCCGCGTGCAAAAGGCTTCACCTCAATTTACCCGAAATATTTCAGAGGCTTGAAGTACTTAAGCGTTTTCACTTGCACGCAGCACTTTTAGCCTCAGTATTCTACCGTCTTACTCATTATGTTTGCAAACAGTGCTTGTTATGAAAATTCTGCGCAGAATTCGAGAGGAAAGGAACACGTGGAAATCACTGACAAGAGAAAGGGACTGGATGATAGCATATGTGTTAAGACATCAGGGAGTGATTTCCATGGTACTAGAGGGATGTGTAGAGGGGAAAAAGAGATTGGAATACGTGTAGTTAATAACTGAGGACGTAGGTTCCAAGTGCTACTCTGACATGAAGAGGTTGGCACATGAGAGGGAATTAGTGGCGGGCCTCATCTAACGAGCCAGAAAACTGACGAAAAAAAAGCAACACTATCTATTAACGGCTTTACCAACTTATTCTAAAAGTCTTGCAGCTTTCACAATGGAAAACGCTGTCTGTCCCACTCATCTATCGATCTTAGGTTTCGAAATATTTCGATGTGAAATCAGAGCCCTCTACAGTTGCGGCAGTCCTGCGGGTATGATGCTTTCACAGGGTAGAGCATAAAAGAAGATTGTATACATGGAAGAATCCTGGAGATACTAAAAGGTATCAGATAGATTATATAATGGTAAGACAGAGATTTAGGAATCAGGTTTTAAATTGTAGGACATTTCCAGTTTCAGATGTGGACTCTGACCACAATCTATTGGTTATGACCTGTAGGTTAAAACTGAAGAAACTGCAAAAAGGTGGGAATTTAAGGACATGGGATCTGGATAAGCTGAAAGAACCAGAGGTTGTACAGAGTTTCAGGGAGAGCATAAGGGAACAATTGACAGCAATGGGGGAAAGAAACACAGTTGAAGAAGAATGGGTAGCTCTGAGGGATGAAGTAGTGAAGGCAGCAGAGGATAAAGTAGGTAAAAAGACTAGGGTTGCTAGAAATCCTTGGGTAACACAAGAAATATTGAATTTAATTGATGAAAGGAGAAAATATAAAAATGCAGTAAATGAAGCAGGCAAAAAGGAATACAAACATCTCAAAAATGAGATCGACAGGAAGTGCAAAATGGCTAAGCAGGGATGGCTAGAGGACAAATGTAAGGATGTAGAAGCTTATCTCACTAGGGGTGAGATAGATACTGCCTACAGGAAAATTAAAGAGACCTTTGGAGAGAAGAGAACCACGTGTATGAATATCAAGAGCTCAGATGGCACCCCAGTTCTAAGCAAAGAAGGGAAGGCAGAAAGGTGGAAGGAGTATATAGAAGGTTTATACAAAGGCGATGTACTTGAGGACAATATTATGGAAATGGAAGAGGATGTAGATGAAGACGAAATGGGAGGTAAGATACTGCGTGAAGAGTTTGACAGAGCACTGAAAGACCTGAGTCGAAACAAGGCCCCCGGAGTAGACAACATTCCATTAGAACTACTGACGGCCTTGGGAGAGCCAGTCGTGACAAAACTCTACCACCTGGTGAGCAAGATGTATGAGACAGGTGAAATACCCTCAGACTTCAAGAAGAATATAATAATTCCAATCCCAAAGAAAGCAGGTGCTGACAGATGTGAAAATTACCGAACTATCAGTTTAATAAGTCACAGCTGCAAAATACTAACGCGAATTCTTTACAGACGAACGGAAAAACTAGTAGAAGCCGACCTCGGGGAGGATCAGTTTGGATTCCGTCGAAATGTTGGAACACGTGAGGCAATACTGACCTTACGACTTATCTTAGAAGAAAGATTAAGGAAGGGCAAACCTACGTTTCTAGCATTTGTAGACTTAGAGAAAGCTTTTGACAATGTTGACTGGAATACTCTCTTTCAAATTCTGAAGGTGGCAGCCGTAAAATACAGGGAGCGAAAGGCTATTTACCATTTGTACAGAAACCAGATAAGAGTCATAAGAGTCGAGGGGCATGAAAGGGAAGTTGTGGTTGGGAAAGGAGTGAGACAGGGTTGTAGCCTCTCCCCGATGTTATTCAATCTGTATATTGAGCAAGCAGTAAAGGAAACAAAAGAAAAATTTGGAGTAGGTATTAAAATTCATGGAGAAGAAATAAAAACTTTGAGGTTCGCCGATGACATTGTAATTCTGTCAGAGACGGCAAAGGACTTGGAAGAGCAGTTGAACGGAATGGACAGTGTTTTGAAAAGAGAATATAAGATGAACATCAACAAAAGCAAAACGAGGATAATGGAATGTAGTCAAATTAAATCGGGTGATGCTGAGGGAATTAGATTAGGAAATGAGACACTTAAAGTAGTAAAGGAGTTTTGCTATTTAGGAAGTAAAATATTGATGATCGTCGAAGTAGAGAGGATATAAAATGTAGACTGGCAATGGCAAGAAAAGCGTTTCTGAAGAAGAGAAGTTTTTTAACATAGAGTATAGATTTAAGTGTCAGAAAGTCATTTCTGAAAGTATTTGTATGGAGTGTAGCCACGTATGGGAGTGAATCATGGACGATAAATAGTTTGGACAAGAAGAGAATAGAAGCTTTCGAAATGTGGTGCTACAGAAGAATGCTGAAGATTAGATGAGTAGATCATGTAACTAATGAGGAGGTATTGAATAGGATTGGGGAGAAGAGAAATTTGTGGCACAACTTGACTAGAAGAAGGGATCGGTTGGTAGGACATGTTTTGAGGCATCAAGGGATCACAAATTTAGCATTGGAGGGCAGCGTGGAGGGTAAAAATCGTAGAGGGAGACCAAGAGATGAATACAGTAAGCAGATTCAGAAGGATGTAGGTTGCAGTAGGTACTGGGAGATGAAGCAGCTTGCACAGGATAGAGTAGCATGGAGAGCTGCATCAAACCAGTCTCAGGACTGAAGACAACAACAACATACACAACTCAACAAGACGGTGTGCTGCCGGAAGTGTGATCCCACCCGCTTTGTGGCCGTCGCCTGGCGGTCAGATCTCCGAGGCGGAAGCGTGCTTCGTGTCCTTTGGGTCAGCGGGAGCTCAGCTGGCGCCAGAGGCAGCAGAGCTGCGCAGTCCCGACAAGGCCGCCAGCCGTGAGTCACGCACGCGCGTGTCGCTGCGTGAGGCGTCTCCGGTTGCGTGATAGCGATAAGCTGGAGCCAGCCACCTGCGTGTCCTCCTGGACAGCAACCGAGGCGCAGCCGCGCGGCCGAGAACCGCCGGCTGCCGGCCACAGGTAGTATCTTCAGCTGTCTGTCACCGTGAAAGCGTGTCCCGTCATGCAGAGCACTCGTTAACAGCCACACACGCTGCTGCGAAGCTTCTCTCTTGTAGCATCTCCCAGTGCAGTCTGTGGAGACTCTCCCTGATAACCTCCCTGAGTCCGATCTATCCTGTGACGAAGCGCGCTGCTCTTCTTTGGATTTTTTTTTTTACCTCGCCCGTTAATCCATCTTGTTAAGCGTCGGAAACAGACAAACAACACATTTCTGAATCTCGCTGGAAGACTAAAACTGTGTGCCGGACCGAGACTCCAACTCGGGACCTTTGCCTCTCGCGGGCAAGTTGTTATCATCTGATCTACCCAAGCACGACTCACGCCCCGTCCTCACAGCTTTACTTCCGCCAGTAACATATTTCTGTTTCGCGTGTAATATTTCTTAACAGTAAAGCCGTCGGTACACGGACCGTGCATCCGAACGTTGGGCGTTGAGCGTGTCAAGTTTCTGACGTCATAGCGTGGAATAGCACGTTCGGGAGGCTTTCCGAACGTGCAGAGCAATATCTGGCATGTCAGATATTCTGAGCGTGCGTCTGAGCGTTGACCAATGAGATGGCAGAACGCCACCTACGTCACACGCACGACGTCTCCCTTCAGTGCAGAGTTGATGTTGTTGTTGTTGTGGTCTTTAGTCCTGAGACTGGTTTGATGCAGCTCTCCATGCTAATCTATCCTGTGCAAGCTCCTTCATCTGCCAGTACCTACTGCAACCTACATCCTTCTGAATCTGCCTAGTGTATTCATCTCTTGGTCTCCCCCCACGACTTTTACCCTCGACGCTGCCCTCCAATGCTAAATAGGTGATCCCTTGATGCCTCAGAACATGTCCTACCAACCGATCCCTTCTTCTAGTCAAGTTGTGCCACAAACTTCTCTTCTCCCCAATCCTGTTCAATACCTCCTTATTAGTTACGTGATCTACCCACGGCATTCATTTCAAACGTATATGTATATGTGCCAATTCTGACTACCAGGAAATCGAGAATCACCCGAAAACCCGTTGTTAGTTGTGTGATTCGTTCCAATAAAATAATGAGAAACATCATATTCGTGACAAAGAATTATTGTAACTTGCGATTTATCAGAGTGGGCTATTTGAAGGCAGCGACACACTGAAGATCCACCCAAAAGGCATTGTTCTTGGTACAATTTCTTATAATTAAATTTCAATTAGTATCATAATTATCTACGATTAAGCAAGGAGTAATAAAACATAATTAAGTCCATCAAGCATATTGTAGGTTTAGCGCAGAAAGTAGCGTCTCTGGCCATCAATGAGTTTTTGTTGAGGCGAGGGTTCGCTTCTTAACACTTCCAAATAGTTTTTTCTAACATTCGAGTTTTTATTAGGTTCTGATACTTTATTATTAGTTTAATATAAGTGTATGCTATAATATTCGATGTTACGTAAATAATAGTTTACCTTTTTTTGAGGGGCGACTTTGTTCGATTGGCTTAATCTACAGGACGGCTTGCGCGACTTGTATAAAGATATTTTGCTCCTTTTTCTTTTACTCTTCGTAACTGACATCTTGCGAAGATTCTGCTACTGGGTGGGAACAGTGATCAAGTAAGACGGACCTTGGGGTCTTACTAAAATGTGGGAATGATGAAATAATGTTTATCTTCTGCGGAGAAGTGTTCCAAATTTGTACCGCACTGTTTCTAATGGAACTTTAATAAGCCTGTGTCCGTATTGATTGGAGATAGTACTTTCCTTTTCGAGGACGATGGAGGAAATGTGCGTTTTAATAGAGCTAACGAGGGAATTTTACGAGCGCCCGTTGAGTAAACAGTGTGATTAACAAAATAGAAACATCCCTCAACTGCTGCTGGATCGCGTATACCACGTTGGTGCCCACGTACCGTGTGCACAAGTCGCATCGTGTCTGAGCGTTCAGCAGCACGGTGAACTTGGCACGCTCAACGTTAACGTTCCGCAGCACTGTCCGTGCGCCGACGGCTTAAGGCAATGCGCACTTTGATGTTTCATAAATGGTTTGCGCCCACATGCAAACAAATCACGTAACTACGTCATTTAAACTGACATCTTTGGGCATAAATCGTAAAAACGGTGGTGGCAGGGGTAAAATACAGTGAGTGAAAGCCTATTTACAATTTTTACAGAAGCCAGAAGGCAGTTGTAAGATTCGAGGGGCGTGAGAGGGAAGCAGTGATTGAGAAGGAAATGATACAGTGTCGTAGCCTATCCCCGATGTTATTCAATCTGTATATTGAGCAAGCAGTCAAGTAAACAAAAGAAAAATTCGGAGTAGCAATTAAAATTCATGGAGGAGAAATATTAACTTTGAGGTTTGCCGATGGCATTGTAGTTCTCCCAGAGACAGAAAAGGACTTGGAAGAGTTGTTGAATGGAATGGACAGTGTCTTGAAAGGAGGGTATAAGGTGAACATCAACAAAAGCAAAACGAGGATAATGGAATGAATTAAGTCGGGTGATGCTGAGGGAATTAGATTAGGAAATGAGACACTTAAAGTAGTAAAGGAGTTTTGCTATTATGGAGCAAAATAACTGATGATGGTCGAAGTAGAGAGGATATAAATAGTAGATTGGCAATGGCAAGAAAAGCGTTTCTGAAAAAGAGAAATTTGTTAACATGGAGTATAGATGTAAGTGTCAGGAAATCGTTTCTGAAAGTATTTCTATGGGGTATTGCCCTTTATGGAACGATAGATTAGATGGGTAGATCACGTAACTAATGATGAGCTACTGAATTGAATTGGGGAGAAGAGCAATTTGTGGCACAACTTGACTACAAGAAATGATCCGTTGGTAGGAAATGTTTGAAGGATCAAGAGATCACCAACTTGGTACTGGAGGGTAAACATCGTAGCGGGAGACCAAGGGATGAATACACTATGCAAATTCAGAAGGATGTAGGTGGTTGGCTATAAAGCAACTTGCACAGGATGAGTAGCATGGAGAGCACAACAACGACAACGACAACAACAACAACAACAACAACAACAGTGCTCCCCGGTCTGCTGTCTGGTTCCATGCAGCTCCTCACGCTACTCTATCACGTGCAAACCTCTTCACCTCTTCAGAACTGCTGGATCCTAAAGCGGGTAGACAAAAATATGAAAACTCTAAAAACACCACGCATTATCAAGTGCCAGCCGCTGTGGTCGAGTGGTTCTAGGCAGTTCAGTCCAGCACTGCACTGCTGCTACGGTCGCAGGTTCGAATCTTGCCTCGGGCATGGATGTGTGTGATGTCCGTAGTTTAGTTAGGTTTAAGTAGTTCTAAGTCTAGGGGACTGATGACCTCAGATGTTTAGTCCCATAGTGGTTAAAGCCATTTGAATCATTATCATGCCTAATACTTTTGGTATTCAGAATAGCTTTTAGTCGTCTGGGAATGGATAACTACAGGTTCTACATCTACATCTACTTTCATACTCCGTTAGCCACCCAACGGTGTGTGGCCGAGGGCACTTTACGTGCCACTGTCGTTACCTCCCTTTTCTGTTCCAGTCGCGTATGGTTCGCGGGAAGAACGACTGTCTGAAAGCCTCTAATTCTACATTCGTGATCTCCACGGGAGGTATAAGTAGGGGGAAGCAATGTATTCGATACCTCATCCAGAAACGGACCCTCTGGAAACCTGGCGAGCAAGCTACACCGCGATGCAGAGCGCCTCTCTTGCAGAGTCTGCCACTCGAGTTTGCTAAACATCTCCGTAACGCTGTCACGGTTACCAAATAACCCTATGACGAAACGCGCCGCTCTTCTTTGGATCTTCTCTATCTCCTCCGTCAACCCGATCTGGTAAGGACCCCAACTGATGAGCAATAGTCAAGAATAGGTCGAACGAGTGTTTTGTAAGCCACCTCCTTCGTTGATGGACTACATTTTCTAAGGACTCTCCCAATGAATCTCAACCTGGTACCCGCCTTACCAACAATTAATTTTATATGATCATTCCACTTCAAATCGTTCCACACGCATACTCCCAGATATTTTACAGAAGTAACTGCTACCAGTGTTTGTTCCGCTATCATACAATCATATAATAAAGGATCATTCTTTCTATATATTCGCAATACATTACATTTGTAATGTACTCCCTGCACCAAGTGCCTATCCGCTGCAGATATTTCTGCATTTCGCTACAATTTTCAAATGCTGCAACTTCTCTTTATACTACAGCATCATCCGCGAAAAGCCGCATGGAACTTCCGACACTATCTACTAGGTCATTTATATATATATATTGCGAGAAGCAATGGTCCCATAACACTCCCCTGTGGCACGCCAAAGGTTACTTAAACGTGTGTAGACGTCTCTCCATTGATAACAACATGCTATGTTCTATTTGCTAAAAACTCTTCAATCCAGCCACACAGCTGGTCTGATATTCCGTAGGCTCTTACTTTGTTTATCAGGCGACAGTGCGGAACTGTATCGAACGCCTTCCGGAAGTCAAGGAAAATAGCATCTACCTGGGAGCCTGTATCTAATAATTTCTGGGTCTCATGAACAAATAAAGCGAGTTGGGTCTCACACGATCGCTTTTTCCAGAATCCATGTTGATTCCTACAGAGTAGATTCTGGGTTTCCAAAAACGACATGATACTCGAGCAAAAAACATGTTCTAAAATTCTACAGTAGATCGACGTTATGGTTATGAAGCGGATTCTACATGACTCTTCCTGGAAAATAGGATCAACTTAAGGAAATTTTGACGGTGGTGGTTAGCGATGACTCACCCTTCTCTCCAAAGTGAACCACAGAGGCTCAATGAAATCGAGATCTGGTGACTGTTGTGTCCAGGGCAGATGGGGCAATTCATCCTCGTGCTCACAAAACCATTCCCGGACGATGCGAGCTTTTCGAAGATGCAGCCTCTGGTCTTTGAAGGCAGCACCACCAATGGGAACCGCTATTGTTCCATGGCACAGATATGATAAGCCAAAATGGCCACATAATCCTTAACAGTAATGCGACCTTGGAGAGCAGCTATTAGGCTCGTGGAATGCTACGATATGGCTGCCCAAATCATCACTGAACCCAGCCATGTTTCATTGTTGCGACTTAAACTAGGACAGAAGTTGGAAAAGTGTGCTACAAGACTCATGTCTTTCTTCCACCGTTCCACAGTTCGGTTTTTATCGCTTCGGCATCACGTTTTCCTGTTATGGGCATTTTCATCAGTTATGAGTGGTTTTGGAATTGCACCTCGCCCCCAGATTCCCGACATATAGACCTCCCACCGTGTTGTTTCGATGCTGGCAGGATTCACGAGTACGACATTCAGTTCTGCAAGGGACATTTGGAACTGTGTTTCTCTTATTTTTCGCCACAGTCCTTTTCAATGAACGTTCATCACGGTCGCTCAGTAAACACTTTCGACCACGTTGTGACGTAGTGGATAATGTTTTTTTGGCTTTATCAGTATGCGGTATAAATATTCGATACGGTGCCTCTTGAAACAACAATCGTTTCGGCTCCCTTGCTTAAGAAAGCACCGACCGTACCAGCAATAACAGTTGGCCCATCTTCGAATTCACTTAGCTCCAATATAAAGCACTTACAACTAGGCAGAATACGGTTCTGACCACCACTGACACTTGCAACGCATTGAGGACATTGCACAGGTGAACACGATCAATAGCAGTATGAGATTTTCACTCTGCTGCGGAGTGTGCGCTGATATGAAACTTCTTGCCAGATTAAAACTGTGTGACGGACCGAGATTCGAACTCGGGACCTTTGCCCTTCGCCAGGAAGTTTCATATCAGCGCACACTCCGCTGCAGAGTGAAAATCTCATTCTGGAAACATCCCCTAGGTTGTGGCTAAGACATGTCTCCGCA
Organism: Schistocerca gregaria; assembly: GCF_023897955.1. Taxonomy (NCBI): domain Eukaryota; kingdom Metazoa; phylum Arthropoda; class Insecta; order Orthoptera; family Acrididae; genus Schistocerca; species Schistocerca gregaria. The sequence goes on from NC_064929.1 coordinate 71,019,698, forward strand.
ATATCCTTTCTTTCAGGAGTGCTAGTTCTGCAAGGTTCGCAGGAGAGCTTCTGTTAAGTTTGTAAGGTCGGAGACGAGGTACTGGCAGAAGTAAAGCTGTGAGGACGGGGCGAGAGTCGTGCTTGGGTAGCTCACTCTGAAAAGTTAATTTATAAGAACCTTTAAGTTGGAATTACATCAGTGATTTATGTTTTTATTTCTGGATTACTCTTTTATGCCACCTTTGTTGTTGTAACACTTACTTGTAACACTTAGTTACTAGAATTCTCATTTGTACAGGTTCCCTAAATGTAACCATGTAAAAAAAAAAAAAAGTGGCAAAGGATAGCCCTAACCTTGATTTCCCATATTTCCCCTGATATATAGGCAGCTCTCTGGGATGGGTTTACTCAGGAGCCAACGCCTGAAGTGGATCAGATTTTTTGTTATAGGATGAAAAGTGGCGGTGGCACTTAGGGGTTTTTTTTAGTTCCATTTTCCTAAGGGGCTTTTTAAGGGAAATTACTAAAAAAGGTATTAAAAAAAAGGGGTTAGTAAAAAAGGGGTAGCAAAAAAGAAAAAAAGAGGTAGGGTCTAAACAAAAAATATAAAAAAGGGGGGTAGCGTCTTTGGAAAAAAAATTTAAAAATAAAAATAAAAAAATAAAAAACAAAGAAAAAGGGGTAGTGTCTAAAAAAAGGGGGTATTATTTCAAAAAAAAAGAAAAAAAGAAAAAAAGGGGGTAGCAAAAAAAATTTAAAAAAAAGAAAAAAAGTTGATAGAGCACTTGCCCGCGAAAGGCAAAGGTCCCGAGTTCTAGTCTCGGTCCGGCACAGAGTTTTATCTGCCAGGAAGTTTCACGATCTATAGCACTTCACGTTCAATAGCAGAACTTGCAGACTTGGGTAGCATCTGCATTTACGAGTATGTGCGAGTACGCATATTCCGCTGTGTTTCCATATTTTTGTCCAACCCCTATACATCTACTTGAACCTCCTTGCTCTAACCTAGAGTTGACCTCCGTCTATAATTTCTCCTCCCCGATCCACACTCCCGCCCTTTACTAAACTGACAACTCCTTGCTGAATCAGAATGCTTTGCTTGGTACCTCAGAATGCCTCCAGTCAACCAATCCCTCATTCTAGTCAAGTTGTGCTATATATTCCTTTCTTATTCAGTTCGATTCAGCACTTCTGTATCAGTTACTCTATCTACCCACGTAATCTACAGCGTCCTTCCGTAGCACCGCATTTCTACAGCTTCTAATATCTCCTCGTCTGAACGCCATATTCTCCATGTATCACTTCCCCACAACACTACACTTCACTGCAGACACATATATACAGAAAACATTTCTCAACATTTAAATTTATATTCGACGTTAATATATCTCTCCTTCTCCGCGAAATTTTTGCTTGCTAATGCCAATCCTTAATATCCTCGCTACTTTCGCCACCTTCAGCTTTTTTCTTGTTAAAATGGTTCAAATGGCTCTGGCACTATAGAACTTAACATCTGAAGTCATCAGTCCAGTAGAACTCACAAGGGAACCTCCCCATCGCACCCCCCTCAGATTTAGTTATAAGTTGGCACAGTGGGTAGGCCTTGAAAAACTGAACACAGATCAATCGAGAAAACAGGAAGAAGTTGTGTGGAACTATGAAAAAAATAAGCAAAATATACAAACAGAGTAGTCCATGCGGTACATAGGCAACATCAAGGACGGTGTCAGTTGAGGAGCGCCGTGGTCCCGTGGTTAGCGTGAGCAGCTGCGGAATGAGAGGTTCTTTGTTAGAGTCTTACCTCGAGTGAAGATTTTATTTTTTTTATTTTCAGACAATTACCGAAGTTCAGGCACTCACACATAATCAACTTCGCTCTCCAAAATTCCAGGACATATTTAGATTTCTTGGACATATGCAGGATTTGACGGTCTACACACGGAAAAATTTGAAAACGTTGAAAACATATGTTTTGACAGAGCACAGGGAAAACTGTGCGACTGTGAAACTGTTGCATTCATTTGTTGCAGTTTATGTGACAAACTCTTTTGTTTTCATCACTTTTTTTAGGCAAGGTAGAAGAATCTTTTTACCGATTCGCCAAGTGTACAAGTTAGGAGGGTCGACAACATATTCCTGTCATGTGACGTACATGCCGTCACCAGTGTCGTATAGAATATATCAGATGTGTGGAGAAATCGGTTGACCTATGACCTTGCGATCAAATGTTTTCGGTTCCCATTGGAGAGTCACGTCCTTTCATCTACTAATCGCCCGGTTTTGCGGTGCGGTCGCAAAACACAGACACTAAACTTATTACAGTGAACAGAGACGTCAATGAACGAACGGACAGATCATACCTTTGCGAAAATAAACTTTTCACTTGATGGCAGACTTGAACCAAGTGCCTCTCGTTCCGCAGTTGTTCACGCTAACCACGGGACCACGGCGCTCCTGAAGTTAAACTTTCCTAGATGTTTCCTATGTTGCGCATGGACTACTCTGTTTGTATATTCTGCTTTTTTTTCATAGTTCCGCACAACTTCTTCCTGTTTTCTCGTTGATCTGTGTTCAGTTTTTCAAGGCCTATCCACTGTGCCAACTTATAACTAAATCTGAGGGGGGTGCGATGGGAAGGTTTCCTTGTTAGTACTACTTAAACGTAACTAACATAAGGACATCGCACACATCCATGCCCGACGCAGGATTCGAACCTGCGACAGTATCAGCAGCGCGGTTCCGGACTGAAGCGCCTAGAACCGCTCGGCCACAGAAGCCCGCAACTCATATTTCACCTTCTGCTTCTTGCTCAATAATCAGATTGTTTCAGCATCGCCTGATTTAATTCCAGTGCATTCCTTTATCCTTGTTATACGTTTGTGAATATACATTTCGTAATCCATTTTCAGTACGCTATTCATCTCGTTCAACTGATCTTCGTTGTACTTTGCTGTCTCTAACAGAACTAAAAAGTCATCAGCAAACCTCAAAGTTTTTATTTCTTGTCCCTCGACATTAATTCCCTTTCTAAATGTCTCCTTCACAGCTTGCTCGATGTACACACTGAATAACATCGGGGAAAAGCTACAACCCAATATCACTCCCTTAGCAATTACTGCTTTCCTTTCATGCCCTTCGACCCGTATAACTGTACAAGATAAAAATAATGTTGCAGTCACTCCATTGTATGTTTGTTATCTTTTAAATTTCAAAGAGTGCAGTTTGGCCACATTGCTCAAAGTTCTCCCCTGGAACCCAAACTGATCTTTCATCAAGCCATTTAGGTTTGTCCTTTATCCTATTTGATCCTCTTCTGTCTTTAGAATTTCATTTCTCAATGCTACCAATTCTACTTCTTTTGACTTTCTTTCCCCTGGTTCAGTCAATCGTTGCGTCAAGTTCCTTCTGAACCTCGCGTCAACCTCCGGTTCTTACAATGCATAAGATCCTGTCGCCTTAATTTCCTATCTTTCTTCAGTTACTTCACTTTTAATCTGGAGTTATAGCCAATAAACTATTGTCAGAGGTCACATATGACCTCGGAAATGGCCTCTGCCGACCTGTTTGGATCATAGCAGCACGCCTCTGAATTAGTTCCATATCTCGTGTCGTGCTTGCTTGATACGGACTACAAAATCTGGGTCAGTACTGAAAAACTGCATTTTGTTTGCGATTTCTTTTCCGGATACATTGAACTCTCCTAGAACATATCTAATAAATCTGAGTCTACTATTTCATTTACCTAATACTGAGTTCAGATATTTCGTCCCTCTGGAGGCCGCTTCTTCGCTTTACCATTAAATACTTACGGTGTACGACCTGTCACATCATGGCAAACCGATGTCGTTTAATATTAATTCTTCATTTCCAAATAGGCATAAGACTCAAACTTCCTGCAGATTAAAACTGTGTGCTGGACCGAGATTCGAACTCTGGAGCTTTGCCTTTCGCGGGCAAGTGCTCTGCCATCTGAGCTATCCAAGCACGACTCAGGACCCGTCCTCACAGCTTCAATTCCGCCAGTGCGTTGTCTCCTACCTTCCAAACTTCACAGAAGCTCTCCTACACAGCTTGCAGAACTAGCACTCCTGCAAGTAAGGATATTGCTCGCTATTGGCAAAGGTCCCGAGTTGGAGTCTCGGTCCGGCACACAGTTTTAATCTGCCAGTAAGTTTCATATCAGCACACACTTCACTGCAGAATGAAAATCTCATTCTGGAAACATCCCCTAGGCTGTGGCTAAGCCCACTTAATTTTCAACATTCGTCTGTAGCACCACATCTCAAATGCTTCGATTTGCTTCTGCTCCGCTTTTCCCACAGTCTATCTCTCACTACCATACAATGCGGTGCTCCAAACGATCATTCTCAGAAATTTCTTCCTCAGATTAAGGCCTATGTTTGATACTAATAGACTTCTTTTTACCACGAATGTCTCTTTTGCCAATGTTAGTCTGCTTTTCATGTCCTCCATGTTCCGTCCGTCATTGGTTATTTTACTGCCTAGGTACGAGAATTCCTTAACTTCACCTACTTCGTGAACATCAATCCTGATGTTAAGCTTCTCGCTGTTCTCGTTTCTGTTACTTCTCATTACTTTTCTCTTTCTTTGATTTACCCTCAATCCACATTTTGAACTCATTAGACTGTCCATTCCATTCCGCATATCACAATTATCTTCTTCACGTTCACTCAAAATAGCAATGTCATTAGCGAACCATGTCATTGATACCCTCTGACTTTGAATTTTAGTTCCACTCCTGAACCTTTTGTTTTATTTCCATCATTCCTTCTTCGATGTACAGATTGAACAGTAGGGGCGAAAAACAACACCCCTGTCTTACACCCTTTTTAATCCTAGCATTTCGTTCTTTGTCATCCACTCTTATTATTACCTCTTGTACATGTTGTGTATTACGCGCCTCTCCCTACAGCTTACCCATATTTTTCTTAAAATTTGGAGCACCCTGCACCATTTTACATTTTCGAACGCTTTTTCCAGGTCAACAAATCCTATGAACTTGTCTTGATTTTTCTTTAGTCTTCCTTCCATTATCAGCAGCAACGTCAGAAATGCCTCTCAAGTGCCTTTACCTTTCCTAGAGCCAAACTGATCGTCATCGAACACACTCTCCATTTTCTTTTCAATTGGTTCAAATGGCTCTGAGCACTAAGAAACTTAACTTCAGAGGTCATCAGTCCCCTAGAACTTGAAACTACTTAAACCTAACTAACCTAAGGACGCCACACACATCCATGTCCGAGGCAGGATTCGAACCTGCGACCGTAGCGGTCGCGCGTTCCAGACTGTATCGCTAAAACCACTCGGCCACTGCGGCCGGCTCTTTTCAATTCTTGTATTACTCTTGTAAGCAACTTGGATACACGAGCTGTTAAGCTGATTATGCGATACTTCCCGCATTTGTCAGCTTTCGCTGTCTTCAGAATTGTGTGGATGATATTTTCCCTAAAGTTATAGTCGTTTTGTTGCCACGTCTGCCAAGAATTTTAGAAATTCTGATGGAATGTTATCTATCACTTCTGCCTTATTTAATCTTAAGTCCTCCAAAGCTCTCTTAAATCCCGAGTCTAATGCTCGGTCCCCCATCTCTTCTTCATCGACCCCTCTTTCTTCTTCCATCAGATGAAACAAATCTTCCCCTTCATGAAGTCCTTCGATACATTCTTTCCACCTATCCACTCTCTCCTAGAGATTTAATGTAGTGGCTATAAACAGTGCGCTGCAACTCGTGGCGGTAAGTTACATCTACATGACTACTCTGCAATTCACATTTAAGTGCTTGGCAGAGGGTTCATCGAACCACAATTATACTATCTCTCTACTATTCCACTCCCGAACAGCGAGCGGGAAAAACGAACACCTAAACCTTTCTGTTCGAGCTCTGATTTCTCTTATTTTATTTTGATGATCATTCCTACCTATGTAGGTTGGGCTCAACAAAATATTTTCGCATTCGGAAGAGAAAGTTGGTGACTGAAATTTCGTAAAAAGGTCTCGCCGCGACGAAAAACGCCTATGCTTTAATGACTTCCATCCCAACTCGTGTATCATATCTGCCACACTCTCTCCCCTATAACGTGATAATACAAAACGAGCTGCCCTTTTTGGCACCCTTTCGATGTCCTCCGTCAATCCCACCTGGTAAGGATCCCACACCGCGCAGCAATATTCTAACAGAGGACGAAAGAGTGTAGTGTAAGATGTCTCTTTAGTGGACTTGTTGCATCTTCTAAGTGTCCTGCCAATGAAACGCAACCTTTGGCTCGCCTTCCCGACAATATTATCTATGTGGTCCTTCCAACTGAAGTTGTTAGTAATTTTAACACCCAAGTACTTAGTTGAATTGACAGCCTTGAGAATTGTACTATTTATCGAGTAATCGAATTCCTCCGGATTTCTTTTGGAACTCATGTAGATCATCTCACACTTTTCGTTGTTTAGTGTCAACTGCCACCTGACACACCATACAGCAATCTTTTCTAAATCGCTTTGCAGCTGATAATGGTCTTCGGATGACCTTACTAGACGGTAAATTACAGCAACAGTCTAAGAGAACTGCTCAGATTGTCACCCAGGTCATTTATATAGATCAGGAACAGTAGAGGTACCAGGACGCTTCCCTGGGGAACACCTGATATCACTTCAGTTTTACTCGATGATTTGCCGTCTATTACTACGAACTGCGACCTTCCTGACAGGAAATCACGAATCCAGTCGCACAACTGAGACGATACCCCATAGGCCCGCAGCTTGATTAGAAGTCGCTTGTGAGGAACGGTGTCAAAAGCTTTCCGGAAATCTAGAAATACGGAATCAACTTGAGATCCCCTGTCGATAGCGGCCATTACTTCGTGCGAATAAAGAGCTAACTGCGTTGCACAAGAGCGATGTTTTGTGAAGCCATGCTGATTACGTGTCAATAGATCGTTCCCTTCGAGGTGATTCATAATGTTTGAATACAGTATATGCTCCAAAACCCTACTGCAAACCGACGTCAATGATATAGGTCTGTAGTTAAATGGATTACTCCTACTACCCTTCTTGAACACTGGTGCGACCTGCGCAATTTTCCAATCTGTAGGTACAGATCTATCGGTGAGCGAGCGGTTGTATATGAGTGCTAAGTAGGGAGCTATAGTATCAGCGTAACCTGAAAGGAACCTAATCGGTATACAATCTGGACCTGAAGACTTACCCGTATCAAGCGATTTGAGTTGCTTCGCAACCCCTAAGGTATCTACTTCTAAGAAACTCATGCTAGCAGATGTTCGTGTTTCAAATTCTGGAATATTCCACTCGTCTTCCCTGGTGAAAGAATTTCGGAAAACTGCGTTCAATAACTCTGCTTTAGCGGCACAGTCGTCGGTAACAGTACCATCGGCACTGCGCAGGGAAGGTATTGACTGCGTCTTGCCGCTTGTGTACTTTACATACGACCAGAATTTCTTCGGATTTTCTACCAAATTTCGAGACAATGTTTCGTTGTGGAACCTATTAAAGGCATCTCGCATCGAAGTACGTGCCAAATTTCGCGCGTCTGTAAATTTTAGCCCATCTTCGGGATTTCGTGTTCTTCTGAACATCGCATGCTTTTTCCGTTGCCTCTGCAACAGCGTTCGGACCTTTTTTGTGTACCACGGGGGATCCGTTCCATCTCTTACCACCAGAGGAGGTTCGCGTACCTAAGGAAGGAGATCTAACCATGTATTCCGTTGAACAACGAGTTGTTCTGGTACTCAAGTACCACAGGTTAGAACATAGTTCTATGGCAAAACGATTTAGTGTTCCAAAACGACGCGATGTGAAAACTGTTCGCAAGCTGTTCGGCAAATTCCAACGGATAGGCAGGGGAATGTTGGTCTGCATCAAAGCGTCGCCAGTTTCAGTCGTTCCAGGACGCATAAAGTACTGAGACACAGTCTACATGTGTTCCCATCCAGAAACCATAGCCACCGGACCACACCCGTCCAAGCTGTGCCATAGATGTCTGACGCTGTCGATCAGATTCTCACAATGACTGATAATGAAGGATTCGGTGTTGGCTGGCTCCGGTTCAGTGGAGTCGTGAATAAAAATAGCTGGAAATTTTGGGGTTGCAAAAACAGTTATTTGTGTGAACCGAAACGACGGTATTCTGCCACAGTTAAGCCGGCCGCTGCGGCCGAGCGGTTCTAGGCGCTTCAGCCCGGAACCGCGCGACTGCTACGGTCGCAGCTTCGAATCCTCCCTCGGGCGTCGATGTGTGTAGTGTCCTTAGGTTAGTTAGGTTTAAGTAGTTCTAAGTCTAGGGGGCTGATGACCTCAGTCCTGTAGTGCTCAGAGCCATTTGAACAATTTTCTCCCAAAAGTTACTGTTTTGGCTGGCAATTGCCGCAGAGGAATTATTGGATCTTTTTTCATGCGAAAAACGATCAGCAGTGAGCCTTACGTTGTAGTTTTAGAACAATTTGTCGCCACATTGAAGCATCCGGCAGGTACCGAGTGGTTAATGCTAGACTTCGCACCGAACAGTTGATTCGCTTCCTCGGTGTATATTTCGGGAAGAGAGTCACTGCATTGGATTATTGCAAATTCACTGGCGCACGGATGGATTCGCCTCCATAATCACCTGATCGGACTCCTTGTGACTACTTTTTGTGAGAAACATTCAACTGGAACCAACCCATCTCACTACCAATTTGAATCGGTAGTCTGTCTGTTTCCGTTGAGACGCTACAGGGTGTGATGGCAAATATCATTATTCTTCATTTGCGCTACCTCCGTACTGTGTGTAGTGCACATTTCGAAAAGGCTGTGGTATGCGTGCAAATACTGCCCTCAGACGACGAGTTCAGTAATGAGAGCTGACGCTGTACGAGGTACACAGTATAGATATAATGACATCTGTAAGCAGCTTCGCCGACTATTTCTAAACCTCTGTATCAAATTCTTCCAGACTTCACAATAAACATACCTTTTGCTCCACTCGTCTATCGATCTTTGTTTTCGAGATATTTAATTTTCAAATTGGAGACGCCTTCACTGGACACCCTCTGTGATACCTGGTCAGAAGTATACGGAATGCCCCGTGTAATGAGGGACTGACCACTAGATGTCTCGAGAGGTGGACCCGCCATTACAAAACCAGGGCCAGAAGTTTGTGTCTTCAGTAGAGAAGCACTAACAGCAGAGTGGGTTGGTCAGGTGATCTGATCAAAATGGTTCAAATGGCACTGAGCACTATGGGACTTAACATATGAGGTCATCAGCCCCCTAGAACTTAGAACTACTTAAACCTAACTAACCTAAGGACATCACACACATCCATGGGCGAGGCAGGATTCAAAGCTGCTACCGTAGCAGTCGCGCGATTCCAGACTGAAGCGCCTAGAGCCGCTCGGCCACTTCGGCCGGCAAACTCCCATAAATGTTCGATGGCATTCTTGGCGGGTGATCTTAGTGCCTAAACCATTCGCTTGAATTGTCCAGAATGTCCTTCATATCAGTCGCGAATTATTTTGGCCCAGTGACGAAGATGAATTGTCATCCATAAAAATTCTCCTCTCCCCGAAGTTATTCAATCTGTATATTGAGCAGGCAGTGAAGGAAACAAAAGAAGAATTCGGAGTAGGTATTAAAATCCATGGAGAAGAAATAAAAACTTTGAGGTTTGCCGATGACATTCTAATTCTGTCAGAGACGGCAAAGGACTTGGAAGAGCAGTTGAACAGAATGGACAGTGTCTTGAAAGGAGGATATAAGACGAACATCAACAAAAGCAGAACGAGGAGTTAAATCAGGTGACGTTGAGGGAATTAGATTAGGAAATGAGACACTTAAAGTAGTAGATGAGTTTTGCTATTTAGGGACCAAAGTAACTGATGATGGTCGAAGTACAGAGGATATAAAATGTAGACTGGCAATGGCAAGGAAAGCGTTTCTGAAGAAGAGACATTTGTTAACATCGAGTATAGATTTAAGTGTCAGGAAGTCGTTTCTGAAAGTATTTGTATGGAGTGTAGCCATGTATGGAACATGGACGATAAATAGTTTGGACAAGAAGAGAATAGAAGCTTCCGAAATGTGGCGCAACAGAAGAATGCTGAAGATTAGATGCGTAGATCACATAGCTATTGATGAAGTATTGAACAGAATTGGGGAGAAGAGGAGTTTGTTGCACAACTTGACAAAAAGAAGGGACCGGTTAGTAGGACATATTCTGAGGCATCAACGGATCACAAATTTAGCATTGGAGGGCAGCGTGGAGGGTAAAAATCGTAGAGGGAGACCAAGAGATGAATACACTAAGCAGATTCAGAAGGATGTAGGTTGCAGTAGGTACTGGGAGATGAAGAAACTTGCACAGGATAGAGTAGCATGGAGAGCTGCATCAAACCAGTCTCAGGACTGAGGACCACAACAACAACAACAGATTTCCGGTAGGCTTTCGATACCGTTCCTCACAAGCGTCTTCTAACCAAACTGCGTGCTTACGGAGTATCGCCTCAGTTGTCTAACTGGATTCGTGAGTTTCTGTCAGAAAGGTCACAGTTTGTAGTAATAGGCGGAAAGTCATCGAGTAAAACAGAAGTAATATTCGGCGTTCCCCACGGAAGTGTTATAGGCTCTCTACTGTTCCTGATCTATATTAACGACATAGGAGATAATCTCAGTAGCCGTCTTAGATTGTTTGCAGATGATGCTGTCAGTTACCGTCTTGAAAGTCATCAGATGATCAAAACGACTTGCAAAATGATTTAGATAAGATATCTGTATGGTGCGAAAAGTAGCAATTGACCCTGAATTAGGAAAAGTGTGAAGTTATTCACATGAGTACTAAAAGAAATCACCTAAATTTCGATTACGCGATAAGTCACACGAATCTGAAGGCTATAAATTCATCTAAATACTTAGGAATTACAATGACAAATAACCTGCATTGGAACGATCACATAAATAATATTGTGGGTAGAGCAAACCAAAGACTGCGATTCATTGGGAGAACACTTAGAAGGTGCAACAGGTCTCCTAAAGAGACTGCTTACACCACACTTGTCCGCCCTATTCTGGAGTATTGCTGTGCGGTGTGGGATCCGCATCAGGTGGGACAGATGGATGACATCGAAAAAGTACAAAGAAGGGCAGCTCGTTTTGTATTATGGCGAAACAGGGGAGATAGTGTCACATGCATGATACGTGAATTGGAGTGGAAATCATTAAAACAAAGGCGTTTTTCATCGCGAATGGATCTTGTCATGAAATTTAAAATCAGCTGTTTTCTCCTCCGATTGCGAAAACATTCTGTTGGCACCCGCTTTCATAGGCAGAAATGGTCATCACGATAAACTAAGAGAAACCAGTGCTCGCACAAAAAAACCTAAGTGCTCGTTTTTCCCGCGTGCCGTTCGAGAGTGGAACGGTAGAGACAGTTTGAAGATGGCTCATTGAACCCTCTGCCAGGCACTTTATTGTGAATAGCAGAGTAATCACGCAGATATAGATGGATTATTTTGCATATCGCCGTTTGCTTGAGACTCATCTGTGTAATTGACAAAGTTAAGTATCTGATTTGATCCATTATAAATGGTTCTGAAAGCCTGCAACTGTGAAAACAATAGGCTTGTGTGTACATAACTCACCTCCTACCAGTCACGATTTTCTTTATTTATTTATTTTTTTTCGCACGACGCGTTTCGGTAAATGATTCCCATTTTCAAGTGTGTATTTTGTGTATGTTATATCATTTCTAAGTGACGTTGTCGATGTGTGAGATTCTGGTTTATTTCGTTGACTTTACTGCAATATATAAGAAAAACGCGATTTTTAGTTGGTTGTCAATCTTTACGTTAACTTAGTGGCGAAATTTTGAAGAATTTGTACTTACAGTTTCCTTATGGTCCATTTGTGCAGAGTCTCTCACACACTAAACATCACGCACAACTTGTTGTACACTTTTAAGTATCGAAAACATTTTACATAAACAAAACAGTGAGACAGATGTTCCTACAAGTAGTCAACAGAGATGACATTATAGGTCTTCCACAGAGTATGATATGCTTTTGTACAGAGGTTATTTACCTAACAATTTGCACCATAATTTACGTATATCAGTTGTACAATTGTGCTTATTTCTATGTGTAACTATTTAAGTATACTAGAACCAACAGGCCGTAATTTCAACACCAGGTACACAGAGCATACAAAAGCCTACACACACACCAGACACACTACATCAGCCATAGCAACACATGTACATAATACAGGACACCAATTTGGAAAAATAGAGCAAAATGGTTGACTGATCTGGCCTTGCAAAATTAACCAAAACGGCCTTGCTGTGCCGGTACTGCGAACGGCTGAAAGCAAGGGGAAACTACAGCCGTAATTTTTTCCCGAGAACATGGAGCTTTACTGTATGATTAAATGATGATGGCGTCCTCTTGGGTAAAATATTCCGGAGATAAAAGAGTCCCCCATTCGGATCTCCGGGCGAGGACTACTCAGTAGGACGTCGTTATCAGGAGAAAGAAAACTGGTGTTCTACGGATCGGAGTGTGGAATGTCAGATCCCTTAATCGGGCAGGTAGGTTAGAAAATTTAAAAAGGGAAATGGATAGGTTAAAGTTAGATATAGTGGGAATTAGTGAAGTTCGGTGGCAGGAGGAACAAGACTTTTGGTCAGGTGAATACAGGGTTATAAATACAAAATCAAATACGGGTTATGCAGGAGTAGGTTTAATAATGAATAAGAAAATAGGAGTGCGGGTAAGCTACTACCAACAGCATAGTGATCGCATTATTGTGGCCAAGATAGACACAAAGCCCACGCCTACTACAATACTACAAGTTTATATGCCATCTTGCTCTGCAGATGATGATGAAATTGATGAAATGTATGATGAGATAAAAGAAATTATTCTGGTAGTGAAGGGAGACGAAAATTTAATGGTCATGGGTGACTGGAATTCGTCAGTAGGAATAGGGAGAGAAGGAAACATAGTAGGTGATTATGGATTGGGGATAAGAAATGAAAGAGGAAGCCGTCTGGTAGAATTTTTTACCGAGCATAACTTAATCATAGCTAACACTTGGTTCAAGAATCATAAAAGTAGGTTGTAAACATGGAAGAATCCTGGAGATACTAAAAGGTATCAGATAGATTATATAATGGCAAGACAGAGATTTAGGAATCAGGTTTTAAATTGTAGGACATTTCCGGGGGCAGATGTGGACTCTGACCACAATCTATTGGTTATGACCTGTAGGTTAAAACTGAAGAAACTGCAAAAAGGTGGGAATTTAAGGACATGGGATCTGGATAAGCTGAAAGAACCAGAGGTTGTACTGAGGGGTAAAATACAGGGAGCGAAAGGCTATTTACAATTTGTACAGAAACGAGATGGCAGTTATTAGAGTCGAGGGGCATGAAAGGGAAGCAGTGGTTGGGAAAGGAGTGAGATAGGGTTGTAGCCTCTCCCCGATGTTTTTCAATCTGTATATTGAGCAAGCAGTAAAGGAAACAAAAGAAAAATTCGGAGTAGGTATTAAAATCCATGGAGAAGATATAAAAACTTTGAGGTTCGCCGATGACATTGTAATTCTGTCAGAGGCAGCAAAGGACTTGGAAGAGCAGTTGAACGGAATGGACAGTGTCTTGAAAGAAGGGTATAAGATGAACATCAACAAAAGCAAAACGAAGATAATGGAATGTAGTCAAATTAAATCGGGTGATGCTGAGGGAATTAGATCAGGAAATGAGACACTTAAAGTAGTAAAGGAGTTTTGCGATTTAGGAAGTAAAATAACTGATGATGGTCGAAGTAGAGAGGATATAAAATGTAGACTGGCAATGGCAAGGAAAGGGTTTCTGAAGAAGAGAAATTTGTTAACATCTAATATAGATTTATGTATCAGGAAGTCGTTTCTGAAAGTATTTGTTTGGAGTGTAGCCATGTATGGAACTGAAACATGGAAGATAACTAGTTTGGAGAAGAAGAGAACAGAAGCTTTCGAAATTTGGTTCTACAGAAGAATGCTGAAGATAAGGTGGATAGATCACGTAACTAATGAGGAGGTATTGAATAGGATTGGGGAGAAGAGAAGTTTGTGGCACAACTTGACTAGAAGAAGGGATCGGTTGGTAGGACATGTTTTGAGGCATCAAGGGATCACAAATTTAGCATTGGAGGGCAGCGTGGAGGGTAAAAATCGTAGAGGGAGACCAAGAGATGAATACACTAAGCAGATTTAGAAGGATGTAGGATGCAGTAGGTACTGGGAGATGAAGAAGCTTGCACAGGATAGATTAGCATGGAGAGCTGCATCAAACCAGTCTCAGGACTGAAGACAACAACAACAACAGAGCAAAATGTCAAAGTACTCCACCCACTAAATAAAAGACATCAGATGGATTTGCTAGAAGAACTGGAGATATATACACATTATGGGAAATATGAAGATAAAATATTAAACAAAAAACGTGAAAGTGAATCAGTGAATTTCTTCAAATATTTTGATAGTATACTGAAATAAAAATACTAACACATAGAAATAAGCACAACTGTATAATGGATATAAATAAATTACTGTCCAAATTGTTAAGGTAAATAACCTCTGTACAAAAGCATATCATACTCTGTGGAAGACCTATAATGTCATCTCTGTTGACTACTTGTAGGAACATCTGTGTCACTGTTTTGTTTATGTAAAATGTTTTCGATACTTAAAAGTGTACAACAAGTTGTGTGTGATGTTTAGTGTGTGCGAGACTCTGCACAAATGGACCATAAGGAAACTGTAAGTAGAAATTCTTCAAAATTTCGCCACTAACTTCACGTATAGATCGACAACCAACTAAAAATCGCGTGTTTTCTTATATATTACAGTAAAGTCAAGGAAATGAAGCAGAATCTCACACAACGACAACATCACATAGAAATCACATAACAAACACAAAGAACGCACTTGAAAATAGGGAATCATTTCCCAAACCGCGTCGGGCGAAAAAAAAAGAATATCGTGACTGATAGCAGATGCGTTATTTATAAAATAACCTTAAGTTAAGTATTGCATCTTTGTTTTTTTTGTACTGAAACTCATTAATACGAGTCGCCTGATTGTTTGTCTAATCGAACCGAGTACGCAGCTTCCTAGACGCCACAGGATTGACGCCGAGGCTGGACGAAACATTGGCGACGAGGTGGACGAATAACATAGTGACAACCTGTTAACATTCGAACCCCGAGCTGCAAGCTGCTACAAACTTTGTTTTGTCGTTGGATTTTGTGTTTTGCTGGGGCCTTGGTTCAACCTTTCTTCTGTTTGCAGGGGTATTTACATGTTTTAATACTGTCTCTTATAGTGTGTTTGCTAATCAGTGTTTTCAAGCAGGCGTTGCACAAATTTTCTTTGCTTGTGTACTTATTTTCATTGCTTGGATTATCTGTTTATTGCATTTGCTTATTCCAGAATTAGCAACCCAACTCTCAGGCGCCTCAGCTGCAAGCGATAGACGCAGCGCAGCCAACACCAAGTGTTTCAGTTTCAGACGCAGCAAACTGCACCCTGCTAAACACGGCACAGCAGCTACTGACCAACCAAGCGGCCAAAGCAGCGCAGCAAGCAACAACTGTAGCTGCGAGTGCCATACCGCCATTTCACCAGTTTAATGAAAAAGAAGAGCAATAGCTCGAGTGGTTGTAATAGTATGAAGACCGCGTCAGGTACTGTGAAAATACATTACTTTTTGTCGACAGCAGGAAGTGCAATCTTTCGTCTCATTCAGAAACTGTTCCCTAACGCCTCTCCGAGTAACTTCTCTGTGATAAGGTTATATGTATCTTCTCTAACTAACTATTGTGAGCAACAAGCTAATGTGCTGGCACCTAGGTACCAATTATTTTTGCCGGCCGTGGTGGCCAAGCGGTTCTAGGCACTTCAGTCTGGAACCGCGCGACCGCTACGGTCGCAGGTTCGAATCCTGCCTCGGGCATGGATGTGTGTGATGTCCTTAGGTTAGTTAGGTTTAAGTAGTTCTAAGTTCTAGGGGACTGATGACCTCAGATGTTAAGCCCCATAGTGCTCAGAGCCATTTGAACCAACCAATTATTTTGTTGCAAGAGAAGGTCAGAACAAACTTGTCGCAAGTGGGTAACAAATGTGCTTATATTCTCATGAAAATTTGCATGATGCGATTGTGTACAGTGTAACTGATGTCAAACTCAGAGAATTTTAAAACAGACAGATTCATCATTCCATCGCGTAGTGCAAATGCTAGATCAGTATGATTCTGGTGCCGTAGCACCCGATACATTTGAGCCGCCACCAATTTGTCGGGTTCAACCGTCCGTTGCTCACCACTGGATCAGTTGGCAGCAACAACACTCTCACACCATGCCCCGCACACAGTTCTCTAAACAGGCAAACAGAATCAAGTCATGCCCTCGGTGCTACTCACGGCACAGACACCGAGACTGCCTGTCCAGACAAGTACAGTGTTGCGCTTGTGGCAAGGTAGGTCAGATACAATCCGTATGTTTGCAACGAAACAGCCTAAGAATTCGGTCCACTCATTAAAGTCTAGTCGCAAGGTTGAAAGCCTACTACTTTCGTTTCAAATGTAGACTAATAATAAACTGGAAAAGTACTGTCAATGAGAAGTTTTCATCTAAGTGACAATAGATGTATTTTAATATCACAAGACAACAAAAATGACTAAAGAAACGTCACACAGACATGTTTATTTGAGAAACGCTTTCACTAACTGGGGTGTGTGGTAGAGAAAGTGATCAGCTGGGGATCGACACGCTACACTAATCGGAACACTAATCACTTGGTTTGACTTCGTGCGCGTGAGTCCGGGTTATAGCACAAAAACTACACCACCAACAAGCATATATATTCTGTTGTTGTTGTCGTCTTCAGTCCTGAGACTGGTTTGATGCAGCTCTCCATTCTACTCTATCCTGTGCAAGCTTCTTCATCTCCCAGTGCCTACTGCAACCTACATCCTTCTGAATCTGCTTGGTGTATTCATCTCTTGGTCTCCCTCTACGATTTTTACCCTCCACGCTGCCCTCCAATACTAAATTGGTGATCCCTTGATGCCTCAGAACATGTCCTACCAACCGATCTCTTCTTCTGGTCAAGTTGTGCCACAGACTTCTCTTCTCCCCAATCCTATTCAATACTTCCTCATTAGTTATGTATATATATTCTACCGTTCCAAAAACAACAATATGGTTCGAAAGAGCAGGATGCTGAGAAACATATATTGGAGCCCTGCGCCGTAGCAGCGAATACTTCACCCTCCTGCTGGTCCGGGTAGCACACAATCCGTTCGGCGACGGAAGTCATGGACGGCCGCAATCTGTTATTAATGGTGTGCACCCGAAAAATGCAAGTACGTGGTCTTGCGTTCGATTAATTAGGAACACAGGTACTGTCCTATGAGCCTCTGAAACCCTTGTGGATTCCAGTGTGCAGGTGGACCTGTTTACTGGTCTGCCAAACCAATTTGATTCTGTGCCAAGACGATGCGTGACGGAATATGTCAAATGTTTAGACGGCCGACTGAAATGGAGGGAAGTCTTCCGAAGTAAGATGGATTTCAAGTGTGCCGCAGGGGAGAGTCGTAGGACCGTTGCTATTCACAATATACATAAATGACCTTGTGGATAACATCGGAAGTTCACCGAGGCTTTTTGCGGATGATGCTATGGTGTATCGAGAGGATGTAACAATGGAAAATTGTACTGAAATAGGGGAGGATCTGCAGCGAATTGACGCATGGTGCAGGGAATGGCAATTGAATCTCAATGTAGACACGTGTAATGTGCTGCGAATACGTAGAAAGAAATAGCCCATATCATTTAGCTACAATATAGCAGGTCAGCAACTGGAAGCAGTTAATTCCATAAATTATCTGTGAGTACGCATTAGGAGTGATTTAAAATGGAATGATCATATAAAGTTGATCGTCGGGAAAGCAGATAACAGACTGACATTCATTGGAAGAATCCTAAGGAAATGCAGTCCGAAAACAAAGGTAGTAGGTTACAGTACACTTCTTTGCCCACTGCTTGAATACTGCTCAGCAGTGTGGGGTTAGTACCAGATAGGGTTGATAAAAAGAGATAGAGAAGATCCAACGGAGAGCAGCGCGCTCCGTTACAGGATCATTTAGCAATCGCGAAAGCGTTGCGGAGATGATAGATAAACTCCAGTGGAAGACTCGGCAGGAGAGACGCTCAGTAGCTCGGTACGGGCTTTTGTTGAAGTTTCGAGAACATACCTTCACCGAGGAGTCAAGCAGTATATTGCTGGAATAGAACGCCGGCCGGAGTGGCAGTGCGGTTCTAGGCGCTACAGTCTGGAACCGCGTGACCGCTACGGTCCGAATCCTGCCTCTGGCATGGATGTGATGTCCTTAGGTTAGTTAGGTTTAAGTAGTTCTAAGTTCTAGGGGGACTGATGACCACAGCAGTTAAGTCCAATAGTGCTCAGAGCCATTTGAACCAGTTTTTGGAACAGAAGGGAGAACCGATAGAGGTACTCAAGGTATGCTCCGCCACACACCGTCAGGTGGCTTGCAGAGTATGGATGTAGATGTAGGAGAGAAAGAAGTACACCCACGCATCACTTGTTGTGTGCGTGTTCTGAAGGTCCAGAAGGTGACTGGCACAGGATCTAAGTGACACACTAGGAAAGGACACAAGTCTCACCATTTAGGTAGAGACCTGCAGTTGTTTACTAGCGAAGCGCCAGTACAAGGAGTGAGCTTCTCTTTCTGTCTGCTTTCCTCCTCAGCTCGGGAGCAAAAGCCTGTTTACATCTTAGACTTCCCCCACTTTAGCACGAGCTGGGGTTCGGCGTTAGAAGCTCAGTAAGCGCCTCTTGCTCCGCATACACTGATTTGACCAATCAGAGACTTTAAAGTTAATTGGGAGAAAAGGAAAAAAAGATTGAGCTTTGCAGCGTGTTTCCCATGTGTTTACGCCGTGTCTTTTGCTAACAACATGACCAGGATGGAACCACAGCCCTCCATAAAAAGCTTGTTATGTCCCCTATTGCGTCCATTTCAAAGTTTCCAAAGAACGGCCATAAACTCGCTAAGAGCCTCGTGCTTTCACACATATGTTTTGTAACAGAGTCTGGACGTGTGTGCCCCAGTGACCTGTCACACAGAAATTCGCAGAACGCTCGCCATTGTTTCGTCAGCTTCCCGCCTAACAAAGGCACATCCTCTGCTTTATTGCCGGTCTACAACGCGCTAGCCATTGCAGCGGTGGCTTCTCGGCGGTCGTCATTCTATCTCCCAGAGGGTAACACTGCTCTGTTGCGTTATACCATAATTGCTTTAATAATATTGTTTTATTTCACAACATGCTTTAAGTTTATGCTTCAGCAGTAGCAGACAATAGTGTTATAGGTGGCGACCGTGATAGGAAATTGTTCAATTTGCATATACAGACGGAAAAAATTATAAGTAGTTAGCATTTTACAAACATTGAGTGAACATAAAACGTCCAGCGGCACGAACCTGTACCTTATTTGACAGATCGGATAGTGAAAGTTCAGTTTAAATTGAAAAAAAAAGGTATCAATTCTTAGTAATAGCTAAAATAGACAGGAAACTAGGAAAAAATCTAGACACGCGAGAACAGGATGCAATCGAGAGCAGTTCAGGCAGCACACCAACAGATGGCATAACGCGCGAGCTAAATTACGCCCGTTATCACGCAGATGTCACAAAACAGATCGAAGCTATGTATTTCGCGCGTACTAAGCAAGAGAATATGAGCGATGTTGTCGAAGACAGTGGCTATGTCAATGAATCGCGGGATATGTTCGAATCACCAAAAACTGAGAGGGAAGTAGGACTCGAACATAAAAATGTAGCAGAACCTAAAAGTGAAAAGAATCCAGATATGATAGAATTGTTAAAAATGTTGCCTGCACAAATTGAAGCACAGGGACAACAAAATGCAGCAGAAAATGACAATATTAAGGCACAAATTGCAGCACACAGTGACAATATTAATGCACAAATCGCAACTTTGGGGCAACAAAGTAAAAAAATCGAAATTCAGGGTACCAGACTTAGTAAACAAATTGAAGAAGTTAACTCAAGGGTAGGAACAGTGAGCAATGAAATCAAAAGTATTAAAAGCGAAATTATTGTCATCAATGACAATATTGCCAATGTACAAGGACAAATTGATGACATTAACGAAAGATTTGACACTGAAGAAATTAAAATTCAAGACCAAATAGAACCCTTTGTCTCTACTAAAGTGGATGAAAAGGTATTCGGTATCAAATCCGAAATACAAACAGAATGTAATGCGGAATTTGCACAGATTAAACAATCTGTAACAGAAACAAGTAGAGAATTTACCAAACAGATTGTTACTTGCGAAATGAAGTGTGAACATAACACTTCACAAATCCAAGGCAAAATGTATGACTTGGAAAGAAAAATACAATCAGGACCTACACATTTTACTGAAAAAATGCCTTTCAGTAAAATCTTAGAGGGCGAGGAAAAATTCGACCCTGCAAAGAGGCATAACGGATGGCACCCCCTTGATTTTGTAAAGAATTGCGAAAGAAATTTTCCTGAATATTTATCTGACCAGGAAAAAATTAATGTGGTAATCAGTGCCTTAACGGGAGAAGCAAAAACGTGTGGGCTGAATCTCGATACTGACCAGATGTCTTTTGAAAACTTTAAGCAAAAATTTATTGACGAATACTGGTCGGAACAAAAACAAGACCAGTTGTGGCGTGAGTTTCTAATGGCCAGGCTGTATGATGTCAGAGGTAGGCAAACCATGAAAGAGTTTTGCGAATCATGGTACAGGAAGTTGATACATCTGAAGGCTAGGAGGACTGAAGCCGAGATCGTTTGGGTTCTTTGGCAGAAACTGTCTGAGGATTCTAAACGATATGTTGGGAGTACCCACAAAAGTTTTTCTGCGTTCTTGGAAAGAGTAGAGGATGAAGATCACTGGCGAAGAAATCGCGAATCTCGTCCTCGTAATAATAACAATTATTCGCGCGAAAGCAATGACCAAAACGAACGACCTGAAAACAATAGATATCGTGTAAACACGATTCAAAGAGGTCGTGCGAGAGGCAGGGGAAATTACAGTACGCGCGGCAGAGAATACATGGCGCGGAATTTCCAAAATACAGACGAAATGGAAAACTAAAAACTGCGTGTGTTACGGGCCGGATTCACGCGGAAACCGGTTTTGGGCCCAAAGAAAAAATGTCAAATCATAATTTCGAGAAGAAAGAAAGATGTAAAATACAGGGCAGGAAGGTTAAGGACGCGCCTATGGAAGACGGGCGCGGAATGATATATAGTGGCGTTCCCAGTGCGAAGTCACGTGACCGTTCGTGCTCGGGCCAGCGCTTGTTGGAGCACCGTACATTGCACTTGACAGCACACACAAATGGCACACGTCAGAACAATATGGCTGCCGAAGAGGGAAATAGAAGAGGCGGGATCGGACACTTCCGTTGGCCGGTTTCAGTTACAGACGAATGTAGAACTGAAAATGAAGTTAATATGTCATATGATAAAGATAACTCGATATCGAAATCGTGCGAAAAGGCACCATTAAAGAATGAAAGGGAGCCAGAAAAGGCGAGTGAAAAGGAGAATATTTGTACTGTTAATGGTGTGTATGAGGTAAAAAACGTAGATGTGGGAGAGATTATGATGAATAAAGAGGAAAGGGAGGTAGAATATGCCACGCAAAAGACGTGTGCACAATTAACAATAGGTGAAAGTGATGTAAAGGAGAACGTTAGTAAACAAGGCATTATAAGCAGTGCAGATGAAATTATTGTTAATGGAAAAGTGTTTAATGACTTTAATGCAGAAGGACCTAGTAGAAATTTCGCACGATTACCTGAGAATAATAACAAAGGTAAAAATGAAATAAAGGTTATCGAAGTATATGACGATTATACTAAGTATGAAGTTAAGGCTGAAATTGTTCAAAGTGATACAACAGAAGTGCCTGAGTCTCCAAACGATGTGCAGTGTGTAGAAAATGAGTCTAAAAACGAAGTGGCTGAAACATCTAGTGATAATCTGCACCACTGTTTAAAAGTTGCTTACCTGCTCGAATCTGATAACGAAAATGAAATCAGTGATAGTTCAGACGATGAAGGGTCTATGAATACAGATAGAAAGAATATACGAACTTTCCCCATTGTTCAAAAGTCGAGTACTTAAGTGAATCTGATGGTGAGGAAGAGTAGTGATGATTCCAGTGTCGATAAATTTTCAGGTGTAAACGAAAGTGATTATACATTTACTGAAAGAGGGTATGAGAAAATTAGTAACACATTTTCAAAGCAAAATACAGAAAGTAGAATTGGGTCAAAACCGAAGGAATTTTTTAGTAATGTAACACCAGGGCATAATTTGCAGGAACCTCCAGATGATACTATACTGGGGCAAGCCTTAACAAATGTTTTGAAAGAGTGTGAATTACAGGAACAGAAAGAACTTCCTGGTAACACTATATCAGGGCAAGCTTTAACTAATGTTTTGAATAGGTGTGAATTACAGGAAAAAACAAAACCACCTGATAAAATAATAGCAGGACAGGAGAAGTTGTATCTTGCTAAAGACTTTGAAATGCCAAAACCTAAAAAGCCACCTGATGAAACAAAACGTTGGCAAGATCTGAATGGGTTAGTGAAAGATGTAGAAAATAGGAGGCCTAAAAAGCCACCAGACTTAGTAACTGTTTTATGAACCATAAAGGACTGCCTTGTTAATAAAGAGACTGGGGGCAGGCTGCTGAATGTATATACACTGTTAATATAATGCATGACTTAATTTTTATTGTATCTGAGTGTTACCTGAAAGTGGATTATTGTTTTGTTGATCTTGAGACCTGGGGCAGGTTGTTGCTTATTTAATGTAGTGTACTGTTTAACTTTGCTTAGGAACTCTTTATTTTCAATTGAATACTTATTGTTGCCAGTCTATATATGAAGATAGGGGCATGTAGTGTGACAAACCTGAAAAGTTTATGAATAATGATGCTTATGGCAACTTTATGCAAGTGCAAAGAACTCAATAAAATAATAATTTATTGCTAATATACTAAAAAATCAAAAAGGGCTAATGTTTGCAGTATGTTGTGTATTTAAAGGTACATGTCCTCAGATGAGGGTTGTTAAACCCTCAGGGGACATGCACTCTTTGCATTGTCAGGTGCCTGACGAGCACCAAGGACCCGAGTCATTGCCAGCACTACTTCCGCTTCTTTTCGTGCTGCCAACCTTACTCTTCATCATTCAGAACTTTTACTATCTTCTTTCCTTCTTCTCTATCAGAGTAAACTGAAAAGTGTAGAAATAATGTAAGATACGGTGTATTGTTTGTGGACAAAGTAAATGAATAATTAAATTAGGTACACTAGAAAATGAGCAAGAATAATGTAAGTACTGTGGATATTGTAAAAGGAAAAATGTAATGGAAAAGTAATTGGAAAGAGAAATATTAATGAGAAAAGGTAAGAATACTTAAAACAAAGCAAATGAATACTGTAATATGGCTGAATGTAAACGTTTCTTTTGAAAATAGGGACAAATATGGTGTTGAAAAAACTGTATGTGTGTTTAAACTGAGGAGATAAACCTGACTAGAGTATGTGGAGTAGATGTTAGAGGAATGTGTCTAGTGCCACCAAAAGTGGGCAGAAAGCACTTGCAGTAGGATGTAAAATTATTGTTCTGATCTTGACATATCTGATGAACTAAATGTGTGAAAAAATAATTAAAGTAAATATTTACTTTAAAAGGAATGTTACTGAGTAAGAAAGTGGGGAGAAAAACCACAAATCTGGGACTCTCAAATAACTCCTGAACATTGTCTTTATGCCAAAAATGTCATTTAAAATTTTTCTTGAATATATGTTACCTGATGTTATCATTTGAAAAGAAATTGTTTTTTTGCCAGTGTCTAATTACTGTTTTGAAGTTACAGGTTTTATGTTTTATACCATTAATGCAAATTTTACCAAAGATATGACATAATGATGAAAAAAACTTAAAGATGATGACAATAAACTGCTCAAAAATATGTTGTTGGGCAGCAAAACAAGACAAAAGAATAAAAATGTTGTGGTCCTGAGGATGAGGACTACCTAAAATGCTATGTGAGTAGTCCCCCAAGGAATTGCCAATGTGGGGCAGGGAGTTGATGAGTGGTCATGAACTGCCTAACCTATGGGATGGGGCAGTGTGGTAATTTAAAAATGTGTTCTTAATCTAAATTGTGTTTTTGTGTCTAAATGTTTACATACAAAGACTGCCAAACCAATAATGGGCAGTATGAGTAACATAGACGGCTAATGCTGAGGCAAGCAGTGAAGTAAGTTAGGTTTTTTGATCAATGTGTTATGGACAGACTGTTATTATTGGAGTCAGTGAAAAGTTATTATAAAATGTATGAGGATTCTTATTCAAATGGATGTAATTGTTTTGATTCTAGGATTTTTGAAATAAGTTAAAGTTTTGGTCTGTCTTGCTTTGAAAATACAGCAAAAGATTAAAGATAGGCTCTGAATAGGTTAGTGTGTTTATATGCAACAAACATTTTGAACTGCTACTAATGAAGAGCAGCTACAAAGTTAAAAATTAAAAAAAAACCTTGAAAAGTTGCTGTTGTATTTAAATAATCAGCTGAAAAAGTTTCTCATAGCTGTTCATCTAAATATTTCTGCATATGTGGATGCAAACATAAAATTTTAATATTTAATTAATTGCTGAACCTTGTGAAAGGTACTATGATTATTAACACGCTTGTTTGTCTGTGAATATTTACTTTCTTTGAAAATATTGAGAGTCTAATTTGTGTTTTGTTAAGTTAGAATGTTACTGTGCTGTTGTCTATGAATATATTTTTTCTAAGATACTCTAACTGTTCTACTAATGAGCAGATTATTTTGTATACTGCTTGTCTGTCAGTAATGTAGTATCTGTGTGGAAGACTCATAAAATTTAAAGACACCTTGTGTAACGATGAAACTTAGTTTCCTTAAAGCAGTGTGAAAATGAAAAATACTGTAAATGCTTTATTTTGAAAATGTTTTTGGAAGAAGTGTTTGCAATTTCTTAGAGTATATACTGTATGTCTGTAATATGTATTTTTTTATCCCAATTTAAGTTGGATGGTATAATTTTTTTTTCTGTAGCCAACACCACTTAAGTGTTATAGATGTTTCCTTGAAGTGTTCCTTACAGGAAACTTCAACGAAACATGGGGCATGTGTAACACCATAGCTCTATTACTCCACTGATTTATTTTGTAAATGTGTTTGTTTGAATCGATAACATAAAATTGTATACTCCTTTCTTTGTTTAAAACTTTGATGTTGTGGCTTGATTCTATGCAAAGTAGTGTATCTGTCATTTAAATTCTTTGTCCCATTTGGAGGGAACAAAACTTATTGTATATAATTGTAACTTTGTGTGAATAACTTTTTGTAGCAATGTCAATATGTGCAAATATTCTGTTTTATTTAATGTATTTGGTTACTATTATGTAAACTGCTGATCCTCACTTAGGGTTCTTAGTTAGTTTGTATGTAAAAGGAGTAGTGGTTCCCCTCGGGAACGGAACTGTGTAGTGCGCGCAAATTGTGGTTGGCATAGGTAGGAAAGGTGGAACTGAGAGTCAGTCGTGGACGAGGTACGAGTCGGGGACGAGCCACCAAACTGTGCACTGCCATGTAAATGTTGCATATTGTGCTGGTCCCAAGAGAGGAATTTTCTGCTCTTTTCCAATGCCTCGGATGGATGGATAAGTAGCTGGAACTATTCTGGAATTTGTATCTATCATCGCCACCAAGAAATGACAGAGTCCAGCAATCCTACCTGCAATTCCACCTACTGACATGCAATCGCCACCACATTGCGCAATCACTGTAATGGATTACTATAATAATGTACAGTGAAGGATCAGCTAAATGGATGTGTTAGTGTGCTCAAATATAAGGTAATTTATAACTGCATTTATGTACCTACACCTCTCAGGTTCCTCTCCGTTTGAACTAAAGTGATTTTCGAGTGTCCCTACTGAAAGAACATTAACAGTGTTTTTGATAATTAATGCCTCTTGGACATAAAAAAAGAAAGTTAATGAAAGTAATTTTCCTAATAAAATTGCTTATTAATGCATTGGTGCCAACTTCAAATTAAGAGTTCGTAAGACTGAGGCTTATAAAGTTTTGCTTCGTAAATGATCTCATTACTGCCTGTTGTAAATCACAGAAGGTTAGTCAGTATCTTACATATATGTTAATTTTGTGTCTCAATGTAGTAAAAGTGGAAAACTGCAGTGTGGAACGTTATATACTCAAGTTTGCTAAGTGTTTGTGTCTCCTGTGTATTAGAAGTGCTTATTAATAATATAACAGGATCCACGGTTTGTCTATTGGGTTAATGCTTGGTAACAAGTAACGGAAAGACCACTAATTAGGAAAACCTTAATTTCTTTAATCAAATGATAGTGAGGAGCAACCTCTAAGTGGATTCAAATTAACTTTCATTTTAAATAGTAAAGTACTTAACTGAGAGAGACTTAACATATATCCAATTAATGATTCTGCAGTTAATAGTAATAACGTTATAAAGACCATTCAGTTTGTGTAAGCTCTGAAAGTAATAGTGTGTTTCAGTATCTGTTATAATTTTGCAAATAGTTTGTGCTGCTTTAACTGTTAGTTTCAATCTTACCGTACACATATGTATGTGTCAAGAGTTCACTGCACTCGCGTGTGACAAAGTATAGGTTGTGTTTATCCATTCAAGTTACTAATAACTATTTTCTTGAACGAGAATGTTAATCATTCTCTTGCCTAGTTAGGCTGGCGACCGTTTTCTTTACCTGTTAAACAGTGCAGATAGGCTAAATTTTGTTTGTTACTGTTCAAATATTTCCATAATTCTGACTTTCATTTCCGATAAGCCACCTCCGTTAGGTACAACACGGTCAACACAACAAAATTCCTCCCAGAGGGTAACACTGCTCTGTTGCGTTATACCATAATTGCTTTAATAATATTGTTTTATTTCACAACATGCTTTAAGGTTATGGTTCAGCAGTAGCAGAGAATAGTGATATAAGGTCAAATGTCAAAGCCATGCTGATAGTTTTTTTTTTATTCTGAAGGATTAGTTCATCATGAATTCGTTCCACAGGGAGAAACTGTTAATCGATCGTACTATACGGAAAAGCTGCAACGCCTGGACGAAAATATGAGAAGGAAACGGCCTTTTATGTGGCGAGACATTTCATGGCTCTTACATCACGAGAACGCACCCGGACATTCACCCCTGTTGACGTGTCACTATTGCACAAAAAAACATTTGCGAGACAACAACCATCTGCACGAACAGTTTGACGACGTTTGCAGCAGCATGGACTATCAGCTCGGAGACGGTGGCTCCGGTTACCCTTCACGCTGCATCACAGACAAGAGCGCCTGCCATGGTGTACTCGACGACAAACCTGGCTGCACGAATGGCAAAACGTCATTTTTTCGGATGAACCCAGGTTCTGTTTGCAGCATCGCATCCGTGATTGGCGACATCGCGGTGAACGCACGTTGGAAGCGTGTATTCGTCATCGCCAGGCGTGAAGGTATGAGGTGCCATTGGTTACACATCTCGGTCACCTCTTGTTCGCACTGACGGCACTTTGAACAGTGGACGTTACATTTCAGATGTGTTACGACCCGTGGCTCTACCCTTCATTCGATCCCTGCGAAACCCTACATTTCAGCAGGATAATGCACGACCGCATATTGCAGGTCCTGTACGGGCCTTTCTGGATACAGAAAACATTCGACTCTGGACTGGCAAGCACATTCTCCAGATCTCTCACCAGTTGAATACGTCTGATGAATGGTGGCCGAGCAACTGGCTCGTCACAATACGCCAATCACTACTCTTGATGAGCTGTGGTATCGTGTTGAAGCTGCATGGGCAGCTGTACCTGTACGCGCCATCCAAGCTCTGTTTGACTCAACGCCCAGTCGTAACAAGGCCGTTATTACGGCCAGAGGTGGTCGTTCTATGGTCCCAAATTGCGTGAAAATGTAATCACATGTCAGTTGTAGTATAATATATCTGTCGAAAGAATACCCGTTTATCATTTGCATTTCTTCTTGGTGTAGCAATTGTAATGGCCAGTAGTGATTATCCAGCACTACATTCGTAGTTACCCCACCCAACACGCTCATTACTCGTGGAAGGCATTCTTACGAAGTCCCGTAAGAGTTCGTGGAATATGTGTGTATCCGCACAGAAGAAGAAGGTTATGGCCGGTATTGCCAGAACTATATACTTATATGGATATTGTGTCTATTCTTTCGGACTATCTGCGGTCGCAATACCCTCTGTGTCCCCGGTGGCTCAGACAG
Organism: Schistocerca gregaria; assembly: GCF_023897955.1. Classification (NCBI taxonomy): domain Eukaryota; kingdom Metazoa; phylum Arthropoda; class Insecta; order Orthoptera; family Acrididae; genus Schistocerca; species Schistocerca gregaria. Next base: position 71,048,139 of record NC_064929.1, read on the forward strand.
ATAGAGCGTCTGCCATGTACGCCGGGGAACCCGGGTTCGAGCCACCGTCCAGGCACACATTTTCACTTGTCCCCGTTGATATATATCCCCGCCCGTCAGCAGATGAAGGTATTAATTGATAATTCTAATTTCGTTCTTCACGGCTGCAGGTCATCAATGGTGTCTGTTCTTTCGGACATGTCCGAAAGAATAGACACGATATCCATAAAAGTACAATCTCTGATAACGTCAGAGACTTCACGGAGAAGACAAACACGATCAGATAATTAAAAAATGTACGTGGCCGCCTTGCTAAGAATGTTTGTTAAAATTTAACTAACAAAATTACTCTTCCCGTATTGGCGCCTTCAAAATAAATATGAGATGTTACGAAGTGTAAGAAGAATACGAAAACTGATACTGAGCTGGGAAATTGAGGGAGGAAGAAAAAGAACAGGTCGACCAATAACTACCTGATTCTAAAATCTACACTACTGGCATTTAAAATTGCTAGACCAAGAAGATATGCAGATGATAAATGGGTATTCATTGGACAAATAAATTATACTAGAACTAACATGTGATTACATTTTAACGCAATTTGGATGCATAGATCCTGAGAAATCAGTACCCAGAACAAACACCTCTGGCTGTAATAACGGCCTTAATACGCCTGGGCATTGAGTCAAACGGAGCTTGGATGGCGTGTACAGGTACAGCTGCCCATGCAGCTTCAACACGATGCCACAGTTCATCAAGAGTAGTGACTGGCGTATTGTAACGAGCCAGCTGCTCGTGTCACCATTGACCAGACATTTTCAGTTGATGAGAGATGTGGAGAATGTGCTGGCCAGAGCAGCAGTCGAACATTTTCTGTATCCAGAAAGGCCCGTACAGGAGCTGCAACATGCGGTCGTGCATTACCGTGCTGGTTTCGCAGGGATCGAATGAAGGGTAGAGCCACGGGTCGCAACACATCTGAAATGTAACGTCCACTGTTCAAAGTGCCGTCAATGCGAACAAGAGGTGACCGAGACGTGTAACGAATGGCACCCCATACCTTCACGCTGGGTGATACGCCGGTATTGCGATGACTGATACACGGTTCCATTGTGCGTTGACCGCGATGTCACCAAACACGGATGCAACCATTATGATGCTGTAAACAGAACTTCGATTCAACCGAAAAAATGACGTTTTTTGCCATTCGTGCAACCAGGTTCGTCGCTGAGTAAACCATCGCAGGCGCTCCTGTCTGTGATGCAGCGTCAAGGGTAACCGCAGCCATGGTCTCCGAGCTGATAGTGCATGCTGCTGCAAGCGTCGTCGAACTGTTCGTGCAGATGGTTGTTGTCTTGCGAACGTCCCCATCTGTTGACTCATGATAGCAACGTGGCTCCACGATTCGTTACAACCATGCGGATAAGATGCCTGTCATCTCGACTTCTAGTGATACGAGGCCGTAGGGATCGAGTACGGCGTTCCGTATTACCCTCCTGAACCCATCGATTCCATATTCTGCTAACAGTCATTCGATCTCGACCAATGCGAGCAGCATTGTCACGATACGATAAACCGCAATGCCGATAGGCTACAATCTGACCTTTATCAAAGTCAGAAACGTGATGGTACGCATTTCTCCTCTTTACACGAGGCATCACAACAACGTTTCACCAGGCAAAACCGGTCAACTGCTGTTAGTGTATGAGAAATTGGTAGGAAACTTTCCTCATGTCAGCACGTTGTAGGTGTCGCCACCGGCGCCAAGCTTGTGTGAATGGTCTGAAAAGCTAATCATTTGCATATCACGTCATCTTGTTCCTGTGGGTTAAATTTCGCGTCTGTAGCACATCTTCGTAGTTTAGTAATTTTAATGGCCAGTAGTGTATATTTACGTCTATGTGGTGTATGGCAAAGGCTACAACGTACCAGTGCTAGTCATTTCCTTTCCTGTTCCGCTCGCGAGTGAAGCGAATCAGAAACTATTTCTATTTTCTAGTTTCTCTCATCTTATCTTCGTGGTCGATGCGTGAAACGTACTTTGGTGGCAGCAGAATCAACCCGAAGCCAGCCGCAAGTACCTGTTCTCTAAATTTTCTCAGTAGTATCTTGCGGGAGGAACGTCATCTTCCCCCCATGGATCCCCATTCGAAATCACTTCACGTGTCCCTAACACTCGTGTGTTGATCCAGTCCACCGGTAACAAATGTAGCAGCTCGTCTCTGATTTGCTTCATCATCTTTCTTTTACCCGAGCTGGTGGGGAAATTTTCAAGGCGGTCGGACCTTCTTTGAATGTCCGATTGTTACCATGGTTCGCTGTTGGCCATACTGGAGATTCAAAGAAGCCGCGATCCCCCTTGAAAATGTCTTCCGCAGGTGGGGATGTAACGTTGGGTTTCAACGCGAAATCCGTTGGACCACGGCGTAACAGCCCGAAACATTCAATTAATTATGACATTTCGGACCGTCAAAGTTTACATTTTACAAATGGTTGAAGTGGCTCTGAGCACTATGGGACTTAACATCTATGGTCATCAGTCCCCTAGAACTTAGAACTACTTAAACCTAACTAACCTAAGGACAGCACACAACCCCCAGCCATCACGAGGCAGAGAAATACGTTTTACAAGCAGAGGCTTTATTTTACAAGCAGAGGCTTTATTGCCTCGAAGGAATTTATGAAAAAGATAAGGAAACGATATGGTTCATAAGAAGGCGATAGACAAGATGAATTAGTCAAGTCGCACCAATACCCAAAAAGGGAAGTACGAGTAATCCGCTGAATTACAGGCCTATATCACTAACGTCGATTTGCAGTAGGGTTTTGGAACATATACTGTATTCGAACATTATGAAGTACCTCGAAGAAAACGATTTATTGGCACATAGTGAGCACGGATTGAGAAAATATCGTTCTTGTGAAAGACGTAATAAGTGCTATCGGCAGGGGATGTCAAATCGATTCCATACTTTTAGATTTGCAGAAGGCTTTCAATACCGTTCCTCACAAGCGTCTTCTAACCAGACTGTGTGACTAGGGAGTATCGCCTCAGTTGTGCGACTGCATTCGTGATTTCCTATCAGAAAGGTCACAGTTCGTAGTAATAGACGGAAAGCAATCGAGTAAAACAGAAATAATATCCGGTGTTCTCCAAGCAAGTGTTACCGGCCCTCTATTGTTCCTGATCTATATTAACGACATAGGAGGCAATTTGAGTAGCCGTCTTAGATTGTTTGCACATGATGCTGATATTTGCCGTCTTGTAAAGTCATCAGATGATCAAAACGCAAAATGATTCAGATAAGTGCGAAAAGTGGCCATTGACCTTGAATAAAGAAAAGTGTGAAGGCATTGACATGAATACTAAAAGAAATCAGCTAAATTTCGATTACGCGATAAGTCACACAAATGTGAAGGTTGTAAATTCTACTATATACTCAGGGACTACAATTAAAAATATCGTAAATTGGAATGATCACATAGTGTTGTGGGTAGAGCAAACCAAAGACTGCGATTCATTGGCAAAACACTTAGAAGCTGCAACAGGTGTACTAAAGAGACTGCTTACACCACGCTTGTCAGCCCAATTGTGGAGTACTGCTGAGCGGTGTGCGATCCGCATCAGGCGGGACTGACGGATGACACCGAAAAAAGTACAAAGAAGGGCAGCTCGTTTTGTATTATAGCGAAATAGGGGAGACAGTGTCACAGACATGATACTTGAGTTGGAGTGGCAATCATTAAAACAAAGGAGGAGTTTTTCGTTGCGTCGGTATGTTGTCATGAAATATCTCTCACCAGTTTTCTCCTCCGGCTGCGAAAACATTCTGTTGCCACCCACCTACATAGGGAGAAATGATCATCACGATAAAGTAAGAGAAATCAGGGGTCGCACAGAAAAATTAAAGGGGGGTGGGACGTCAAACGGGCCGACTTGGAGCAGGAGAGGCACCACGGGACATTTTAATTTCCACTGTCTATACTTTTACAAATAAGTTCATAACACTTTGTCAGCATGACCAGGAAGGATTCAGGATTGACACTCATAGCAGTGGAAGTGCAAAAACATAACAAAATACTTTTTTTAGATATGAAATTTCATCATTGTTTCACTTACTGTTGGCTGCATATGTTGCTATAGGTATATTTTTCTTCACAAGTAAGAGAGATTCTTTGATTAATTTCGCACAGCATACAAACCATAAGTACAGGCATATGGAACTCTAGAATTTTCCAAATCTATTAAAAACTGTGGTAAAAATTGAGTTAATTAACTACAAAATTTGAATTTTTTCTATACGTAAAGTTTAAAACGTAACATCTGATTCATTTTTTCATAAATTAAATAGATTCTACAGTTTCAGACACCTGTGAGTATGGTTTGTATGCTGTGCAAAATTCATCGAACAGTCTCTCTAACTTATGAAGAAAAGTGTACCTATAGCAACAAATGTAGCCAATAGTAAGTGGAAAAAATGATGAAACTTGACATGTAAAAAAAATTCCTTTTGTTATGTTTTTGAACTTTCGCTGCTACGAGTGTGAATCCTGAATCCTTCCTGGTCATGCTGACAAAGCTTTATGAATTTACTTGTAAAAGTATAGACAGTGGAAATTAAAATGTCCTGTGGTGCCTCTCCTACTCCAAGTCGGCCCGTTTGACGTCCTACCCCCCCCCCCCCCCCCTCTCATGTGCTCGTTTTTCGCGCGTGCCGTTCGAGAGTGGAACGGTAGAGAGACGGCTTGCATGTGGTTCATTGAACCCTCTGCCGGGCGCTTTATTGTGAATAGCAGAGTAATCATGCAGATGTAGATGTAGATGAAGTAACTGGAAGAACATCTTGAAGAGCTGGTGTTGAGCAAGTGTATAAAACGCAAATAGTTAACACGTTACTGGTGTACCTCTATCTTGGAGGAAAGTCTCTATTCAGGATAGTCTGAACAAAAAAGCAAAATGAGCAGTGATAAAGTGCAGCGTTCAAAGGTACGGACGCTGAATGTCTAGCCGCAGCACTCTGGAGCCACACGGTACATCTCCAAATGGGACAGCCTTTCCCGGAGCCTTTTTGTTTGGCACACAGTTTATTATTCACGGCGCAGACTGTCGGCTGACGGTCGGCAAAGTTGCCCAGCCTGCCAGAAGACCCCGGTGCGTCCTCTTTGCGCCATGAAACAGCAATGAGGCGCGCCGTAATCAATTGCAGCGGATCTCGGGCCAAATGAAGAGCCTATTACTTCTTCATCCCTTTTACGACGGCCGTTGCGCTGCCGCCCCTCCCGGCCTCCCCCGCCTGCTCTGTCCTCCCCTACACCGCCACTCCACCCCCACCCCCTGCAGTAAGCGCCGCCCCCACCCGCCCCTGGCTGACTTTCCTCCTGTCCAGAGGTCGCCGGCGCATCCATCAGCGTTGCGCGGTAACTGCCGGCCAAATAGATTACGTATTAACCGGACCGGCGCAGGCAGCCACTCTCTGTACCTCTTTAGAGTCGCTTCCATCAGCCGGACGCAACCCGTCTGCCAGGGGGAGATAGCCGCTGTGTGTCGCCCGCCCGGGAGGACAGGGGCAAGGCACCCTCTGCCACTCACTCACAGCACCGGCTTGTTAGCAAACAACAGGCCGTAGAAATTGCACGCTGCCCCCCGGAATTAATGTTAACACTCCTTCAACGTCTGCCACACCCTGTTGTCGCTTGCTGCAGTCTTCGGTCCTCACACTGACTTAATGAAGCCTGCAAGTTCGTATTCTTTGCGATCTTTCCAAGAGGTCTGAATGTGTAGATCATGTTATACTCTCAGAAAAACTCACGTTTCTCGGAATTGGTGGCTTCAGCTGGTCTGAATCATACTTAACAAACAGAATGCTGAATAATTACAACTATCTAGAATGAGATTTTCACTCTGCAGCGGAGTGTGCGCTGATATGAAACTTCCTCGCAGATTAAAACTACGTGCCGGTCCGGGACTCTAACTCGGGACCTTGGACTTTCCCGAGTTTGAGTCTCGGTCAGGCACACAGTTTTAATCTGCCAGGAAGTTTCAATTCAAACAACGTTGCGAGGAGAGAAAACTTTAGCGACCTGGGAGAAACCACAGGGTCCACTCCCATTCCGTATGAACGATCTTCCTCCTAACATTCAAGATGCAGAATTGGTGTTGTTTGTAGACGATACTAGTGTGATAGTAAATCTAATTTTTGGGCCGGCCGCTGTGGCCGAGCGGTTGTAGGGGCTTCAGTCTGGAACCACGCTGCTGCTATGGTCGCAGGTTCGAATCCTGCCTCGGTCATGGATGTGTGTTATGTCCTTAGGTTAAGTTACGTTTAAGTAGTTATATGTCTAGGGGACTCATGACCTCAGATGTTTAGTCCCATAGTGCTTAGAGCCATTTCAAAATTCCCCAGCCGGGAATCGAACCCGAGAGAACCATTTCATCCATTAGAAAGACAGCTCCAGGAAACAGAATCATTCCAAAGAATTATTAGACAGTTCTCTGAAAATGCACTATCCCTAAATTTTGAACAAAAAGAGAAACTTACTATATTCCATCCTGTGCTACAGACAGAGTCATATCAACAATTGATGTAGCATATGAAGAGGGAGTCAGTAAGTAGCGTAGAATGATCCAAATATTTGGGTGTACATGCGGATGAAAACTTGAACTGGAAGAAGAATGTTACTGAACTCTTCACACACTTAAGGTCAGCTACTACTGCTATAAGTGTAATAGCTAGTATTGGAAACAAACATTTTAACCTTCTGACATACTTGGGATATTTGCAACTGATGATGTCTTATGGAATAATCTTCTGGTGCAACTCACAAATTAAAAAGAAACTGATGATTGCACAAAAGCGAGCAATAAGAAGTGGTGTTCATCCGCGACGTCGTGTCAAGGACCTACGGGTTTTAACTGCACTGTCAAACACAGATCTTCGCTGACAAAAGTCGCCATAAATAATCTAGCACAATTTGAGAGGGACAGTGATATCCATGTTGTTGTTGTTGTGGTCTTCAGTCCTGAGACTGGTTTGATGCATCTCTCCATGCTACTCTAGCCCGTGCAAGCTTCTTCATCTCCCAGTACTTACTGCAACCTACATCCTTCTGAATCTGCTTAGTGTATTCATCTCTTGGTCTCCCTCTACGATTTTTACCCTCCACGCTGCCCTCCAATGCTAAATTTGTGATCTCTTGATGCCTCAAAACATGTCCTACCAACCGGTCCCTTCTTTTTGTCAAGTTGTACCACAAACTCCTCTTCTCCCCAATTCTATTCAATACCTCCTCATTAGTTATGTGATCTACCCATGTAATCTTCAGCATTCTTCTGTAGCACCACATTTCGAAAGCTTCTATTCTCTTCTTGTCCAAACTAGTTATCGTCCATGTTTCACTTCCATACAAGGCTACACTCCATACAAATACTTTCAGAAATGACTTCCTGACACTTAAATCTATACTCGATTTTAACAAATTTCTCTTCTTCAGAAACTCTTTCCTTGCCATTGCCAGTCTACATTTTATATCCACTCTACTTCGACCATCATCAGTTATTTTGCTCGCCAAATAGCAAAACTCCTTTACTACGTTAAGTGTCTCATTTCCTAATCTAACTCCCTCAACATCACCCGATTTAATTTGACTGCATTCCATTATCCTCGTTTTGTTGATGTTCATCTTATATCCTCCTTTCAAGACACTGTCCATTCCGTTCAACTAATCTTCCAAGTCCTTTGCTGTCTCTGACAGAATTACAAAGTCATCGGCAAAACTCAAAGTTTTTATTTCTTCTCCATGAATTTTAATACCTACTCCGAATTTTTCTTTTGTTTCCTTTACTGCTTGTTCAGTATACAGATTGAGTAACATCGGGGAGAGGCTACAACCCTGTCTCACTCCCTTCCCAGCCACTGCTTCCCTTTCATGCCCCTCGACTCTTATAACTGCCATCTGGTTTCTGTACAAATTCTAAATAGCCTTACGCTCTCTGTATTTTACCCCTGCCACCTCCAGAATTTGAAAGAGAGTATTCCAGTGATATCCATATCTACAACAATAGAGGGTAAAATCAACCGCACGGGAATACCCGAGCGTTCTGTGCCGCTGCACTCATAGACTGTGAGGCTGGTCCCGGCGAAGGTTCGAGTCCTCCCTCGGGCATGGGTGTGTGTGTTTGTCCTTAGGATAATTTAGGTTAAGTAGTGTGTAAGCTTAGGGACTGATGACCTTAGCAGTTAAGTCCCATAAGATTTCACACACATTTTTTGAAAAATGACCTTTATTACCCACTATTGAAGTTGCCACTGGTTCAGAATGGAGTTAAATATACAACAAAACTTTTTGATCTTTGGTGCAGTAACATAAAATGTGTGACTGATATGAATGCAAGTTTTAAATCTAAACTAAAATGGTTTCTTTTGTACAACTTCTTCTATTGCGTGGAAGAATGTCTATTTAAATACTGGTAATCTACTGAAAACAGTGTTTTTACGCGTAATTGCATGAGTACGACTAAAAAGTAATGTTTTGATTAATTATAACACTAATCACGTACATAGCTAATTAAGTAAGTACTACGTAACTATGAAACTAACCCTACACTGTGCAAGCCTCTTCAGCCCAGAACAGCTACTGCAACTTACATCCACTGGAATCTTCTAAACATTCATGGTGGTGTCTGTTTGTTCTATATCGTGTCTCCCTACCACTTTCGCGCAATGACGCTCTGAGCGTGTTTTTTAGGGAATTGACTAGTTTTGAACCTGGGACCTGTTGCTGGTAAGGAGACGCCAGACCACACATGACATGTAGAATTCAGAAGAGTTCAGTGAGGCTAGCGATAATATAACCAAATAATAAATGATCTCAGTGTCAGCTCCACTGAACTCCCTGTGAAAGAATCTTAATACTAACTAAATTTAGTGGAAAGGGTTCAAGACTTTCCTATTTTTAGTTAGCTGGTAAAATAACGTCGAAAAAGCAGTTAAGTTTACCATTGGAACTTTTATTCTACTCACAAAACATCGTTTATAAATTGCACTATTGATAAAAGGAAATGTTTTAATACAGGATGGTAAAAACCAACTGCGTTCAACAACAATGTGAACGAATATTCCCTGAATGGGTTTCCAAGTTCTACAATGGATCGAAGGATGACCTATGCCATATCACATCTATAATCTAGGTTTAAATTAAGTTTCACAAAAGAGAAAACTATCAAAATGGTCTACAGTGACCCTCAATTATCTTTAATTACTTATTTAACTTGTCGTAAATCACAGTGGCTGATGTGGCTTCTCAATAACTATATAAAAGAAAAATCATCGCGTTTCAGATCTGTTCATCAAGTGGCAAATGTGAACACCATAAGTTTTAATTAACGATCGACACTAGTATTACGCAAAAAGGGGGTGTAACAGATGAGACTTCTGCAGTTCTGAGTGAAGCGTTATGCGCTCAAAAATGCAGCATCGGGTGCGTTCATTACGTTGTCGGTGTTTAGGCAGCGTCAGGGCAGCGGCCGGCAGCATAGCTCCGCTCACCTCGCCATCTCGGAAGCCACCCTTCGTCACCTCTCCTTACTACAATTTACCGAAGTTGGTTTAAAAAAACTATCCGGCTGCGTTTTCATCTGACCAATCAGGGTCTGAATGTTAACCTTAAGCTCCGCCTAAAAAAATCCTGTCTATCCAATGAGAAACGTTATACTTTTCGTGGTGGGGCAATGTTTTTAAAGTTTGCAACGTAACAGAGACGCGAAAAAGTCTCACGCTAAGACCTGCAGCTGGTGTGGTCCTTTTAGCGTTATCGTAAGATCTATACTGTTCTTCTGGAGGGTTCTGTCTTTTAACATGGGCTGGGGAGTGGTCCTTGACGTAACAGAGACGCGAAAAAGTCTCACGCTAAAATGTGCAGGTGGTAGTCTTAGAGGTAGGCTGGCGACGTGGGTGCCCAATCCGTCCCTTACCGTAGGACCTTCTAGCTTAACACGGTTCTGCTCTCGGGTTCTGTTCTCGTTTCTCCCCTCGGAACTGTGTCGGTCTCATGGTGGGAAGGTACGACATGCATTTAGGCATTCTTGTGTTAGTCTGTGGTATTCCATTTGCTCACTCGTTACTAGTATTACTTCGGTTAATTTAATGTCACGATTTATTCGGAGCTATGTGACATGCTACTGGATTTGCCTATCATGTCAGGGTTTTCATGGAAGGTGTTGGATTTGCCTGACACCTTACAACCTGCTTATTGTATTCATGCCTAGTAATCTCTCCGCTATGTTTATGCCTTGAACTTCCCTCACTTACCAAAGCGGAGATTCCTTGATACCCCAGGGAATATCCTATAAAGCGATGTCTCCTATTTGTCATGTCGTGGGATATACGAGGGTTGGAACTTTAATAGTGGCAACTATTTATTTACAGCACGTATAAAATAGATACGTGTTTCAAAGTTTTACTGACCTTCAGAGTAGTCACCAGCATTGCGCATAACCCGTTGCCAGCGATGTGGAAGTCGTAGGATCGTAGGATACTCTTAGCAGTGCCGGTTGCGTTGGCAGTGGTCATCATAAATGATCCACGACGAATTTGTAGCTGTTCTGAAGTGAATGCCGCGAAGTGTTTCCTTCAGTTTACAAATCGAGTTGAACTCACGAGGTCTTAAGTCAGGGGAGTGCAGTAGGTGGTACAGCACTTAGCAGCCCCATCAGTGAAACAAATCAGTAACAGCTTGCACTGTACGTGCTTGAGCATTGTCCTGCAAAATGATGGTCACGTCCTGCAGAAATTGTCATCACTTCTGTCTGTAAGCTGGTCGTGGATTGTGTTCCAAAAATGAGATTAGCGCCGGCAAAAAGGACATTCTTGGCCAAGAGAAGCCTCATTTGAGGAAGAAATTTCTGATAACTACATTTCGAACACTACTTGAGTATGATGAGCTAGCGTCGGTTCGAAAGCTGGTTGGTGGGAGAGTAAAACGTTTAGAAGCATTGTACAGCTCCTGATACCACCATCAATAATTTAATTGTTAAAAACCACTCAAAAGTCATCGCACTAAATACTTTTTATTTATGTCAACCGGTTTCAACAATCCTACCTGTCATCTTCAGGTCTTAAATCTTTTACTGTAGTAAAACATGTTCATTTTACACTGAACCTCATGCACAAGATGTCAAGTCGACAAAGTTCAGCACATTATAAACGTTTGTCATCGCTAAAATATTTAAAACCGCAAAGCACCTTGTCCAAAAGGCCGTGTCCATATTCATATTGCTCACAGATGCTTTTTATATGATACATATACGATACACAATAGCATATGTGACGGATAGCGTATGTAAACAGATGTGCTATTGTGTGCCGTGTAACAAGCATCTGTGAGCAATATGTATATGGACATGGCCTTTTGGACAACGTTCTGCGTGTTTTGAAATATCTTAGTGATGACAAACTTTTATAATGTGCTGAATATTATCCACTTGACATCTTGCGCATGAGGGTTCAGCGTAAAATGAACATGTCTTAATTTAAAAAATAAAAAAAAAAAGATTTAAGACCTGAAGATGACAGCTGGCGGCATAGCCGCGCGGTCTGAGGCGCCTTGTCACGCTCCGTCCGGCTCCCCCCGTCGGAGGTTCGAGTCCTCCCTCGCCGGCTAGAGTGGCCAAGCGGTTCTAGGCGCTACAGTCAGGAAGCGCACGACTGCTACGGTCGCAGGTTCGAAACCTGCCGTGGGCATGGATGTGTGTGATGTCATTCGGTTAGTTAGGCTTATGTAGTTCTAAGTTCTAGTGGACTGATAGCCTCAGAAGTTAAGTCCCATAGTGCTCAGTGCCATTTGAACCATCGAGTCATCCCTCGGGCATGGGTGTGTGTGTTGTCCATAGCCTAAGTTAGTTTAAGTTAAATCAAGTAGTGTGAAGGCTTAGGGACCGATGACCTCATTAGTTTGGCCCATAAGGCCTTACCAAAAATTTCCAGATTTTACTTGAATAAAAAATATTTTGTGTTTTCGCGTTTCGCAACAAATGACTTCCTGCAGCATTTAATTTAGTGGCACAGCACTGAAAAACCAGCGTTGCCAAATCAGTTTTTTTAGAGCTAACTCTGCCTCTTTTTTTAGTGCCATTTAGCTGCCAAATGAGTGATTTAGCTGGCGTCTCGAAGTACGTTTTTTTCGCAGCCATTGTTATATTTTCCAGATTTTTTTCCCTTGACTGGAGGAAAGCTATAAAATCCATGTTTATTACGGGAAAATTATTTACATTGAACTAAAACACAAAACAGGTTTCACTATTATACGAAAATGTATTATTAGACTGAATTGAAAAGCACAGCAAAACAAATTTAAGCTGTGTTGGTTTGTCTTCTGGGCTCGTCGGCATTCACATACGCAGCTGAGAGCCTTACTGGAAACGTTGTTGCACCATAGTAGACAGCAGCAAAGCATCGGAACTTCACAGTAATGAAGGAAGCTGTTCTGAGGAAAGCAGACTCAGGAGTCACACACTCCACAGTTGCTGTAAACAACGTGCCGGCGACTGAATCGAGGAGGGGAACAGCGAACTACTATTCAGAGAGAAAGGTGGCGACCGTTTGGGTGCACAATCTTTCACGTCTTGTTAATTACGTAGCCCCCTGCAGAAACACTACAGGCGTCTCAGCTACGTATCGAGCCATCAGGGCGAATAATTACAGGTATGATGGGGAATAACAGAGTTTGTTTGCCCCTAACAATAATAGTTATGTCATTGGATTTTTTCCGTGTCGGTGAGTACGGCAGGGAGAAGTGGCGCCGGCGGCTTAAGTCACAGAGGGAAGCACCTGGGCTTCTACAAGAGCGTGACCGGTTGGCTTGTGAGTGCAGGTTGTGGCATCTCGCCATAGAGTCGTCCCACAAGGGCTGCCCAGTCTTCAGCAGGACAATGGCGCGTTATCCACCTCATGTGTGCGACTGACAGAGCTTTATGACTTGCTGTGGGAAGGAGAGCATTGTCCGCCGCAAGTGTGGTATGCCCCTTGTAATTCTCTGGCACCAAGTTCAGCGTGGGAGAGCATAGACTTTGGCGGCAAGCTGTCTCATTAGAGCCATGTCTACGCTGGAGTTCTGGCTCATTGCTGTAAGTATGTCATTGGCGCGATCTGCGTAGGCAACTCGGCCATTGGAGGGGACACCTTTTTGTGACACCACATGGATTTTCAGAATGAGGTTTTCACTCTGCAGCGGAGTGTGCGCTGATACGAAATTTCCTGGCTGATTAAAACTGTGTGCCGGACCGAGACTTTTAGTAAAGTCTGTAATGCGAAACGTAGCTGTATAATGGCAACAAACAGCCTCTGTAGTGAATTAAAGGAGTAATTACCTGACAAGAGTTAAACACCAGAAAAGAATGCTGGAGTGAAAGAAGGCCTGGACTAAAATACTGCGAAATCTCGACACAGCTGGCCTCTGCACGAGCAAATTAAGAGATTATGGTGTAGGAACCCCTTCAAAATAGACTTGGATGTTCATCCCTAGAAGTTTTCTTTCGTGCACATTGTTCACTGTCAAATGGTTCAAATGGCTCTGAGCACTATGGGAGTTAACTGCTGAGGTCATCAGTCTCCTAGAACCTGCGACCGTAGCGGTCACGCGGTTCCAGACTGAAGTGCCTGGAACCGCTCGGCCACTCCGGCCGGCTGTTTCAGTGTCCACACGAACTTTTGCTTGTTCAGTTCTGCCTCTGGTGTCTGGGTGAGGTGGAATCGCGGATTTTGGATGCTCAGTTTTTTCATTTCTGCAGATGAAGCCTGGCTCATTCTGTCAGGCTGGGTGAACTCTCAGATGTTCATTAACAAGAGTCAATCCCGCGTCAGCCTTACAGTAAACATTTTCAGAGCTGGTTTCATTTTCCCGACAATGCCGTTGTTTTCTTGCGCAGCCTCTTCATTCTTGGCAGCAGCAGGGCACTATTGCACACTGTGGCTACGAACGGACAGCGTATAACGTAAGGAAATAAACTCAAGTGCTGCGCCAAAGTTCCACTGCGAGGATTGTGGTGGAAGCTGACTCACCTGCAAACAGAAAAGAACGTAAGTCGTAATGGAATCTGTTCTTTGTGAAGCGGTTGTTGTAATAGTATGCTTATTGGCAGCAGGTGTGAAAAGGCCACATTACATGAGCTGTAGGAAGCGTAATACGTTATTCAGCATCAATTTCGTTAACGTTCGTCTCCTGTCATGAGGAATTTTCTATAATGAAATTTATCAAAATTTCACCCAAAATGATGCAGAAATCGCAATAAAGCACCAGTAGCGACAATTGACTATTCATGCCCTTTATCTGGTTGTTCATGCTAAGTACTTTTTTTCTTTTTTTCCCTCGTAACAGATTTTAGTCTTCTACACTCAAGTACGAGAGAAACTGGTACAGGGATGCACGCGTATTCAAATACAGACATACAGTATGTCAACACTGACACTGAACTGGGGTAACTAGAAACATGTTGCTTGGTCGTTTCAAATTGAATCGAGCGGATGGAAGTGTACGGGTATGGAGGTAATCTCATGAATCCATGGACCCTGAATGTCATCAGGAGACTATTCAAGCTGGAGGAGGCTCTATAATTGTATGGGACGGGTGCAGTTGGAGTGATATGGGACCCCTGATACGTTTAGATGCGACTCTGACAGGTGACGCATACGTAAGTATTCTGTCTTATCACGTGCATTGATTCATGTCCATTGTGCATTCCGACGAACTTGGGCAATTCCAGCAGGATAACGCGACACCCGACACATCCAAAATTGCTGCAAAGTCGATTGAGGAACACTCTCCTGAATTTAAACACTTCCACTGGCCACCAAACTCTCCAGACATGAACATTATTGAGCATATCTGGGATGTCTTGCAATATGCTGTTCAGAAGAGATCTCCACCCCCTCGTACTCTTATGGACTTATGGACAGCCATGCAGGATTCATGGTGTCAGTTCCCTCCAGCAGTAACTCAGACATTAGTCGAGTCGTCGCCACGTCGTGCTGTGACACGTCTGCGTGATCGCGGGGGAACTGCACGATATCAGACAGGTGTACCACTTTCTTTGACTCTTCAGTATGCATTTCTTAACTCTATGACATTCAGCATTAGTGGGTATCGGAACTTTGTTGGTCAAAATTATTCGAATGGTTTGGCATATACGTAGAGGGCAAACACTATAGCGAACGAGAGATACTGGAACACACGCAACAAAAAAATAACTGAGGTACAAGTACTTCTCTGAGATGAAGAGTTTGTAACGTCTCATTCCTTATCCTGTCCTTGGGCTCATCCTGTGGCATGGATATGTTACTCATATGTATGTAAGTGTGTGTGTGTGTGTTGTAAGTAGGCTGTTTGGTAACGCCACGTAGCGCGCTATATGAAAATCACTAACTGTGCTGCGTGCAGTTGGATGTGAACAGCGCGTAGCGTTGCGCAGTTGGAGGCGAGCCGCCAGCAATGGTGGATGTGGGGAGAGATAGCAGAGTTTTGAGAGCGGACGATCTGGACGTGTGTCCATCAGAAAGAGTAGATTTGTAAGACTGGATGTCATGAACTGATGTATATATTATGACTTTTGAACGTTATTAAGGTAAATACATTGTTTGTTCTCTATCAAAATCTTTCAATAGTTAGTGCCTTCCGTAGTTAGAATCTTTTTATTTTGCTGGCAGTATTGGCGCTCGCTGTATTGAAGTAGTTCCAGTAACGAAGATTTTTGTGAGGTAAGTGATTCATGAAAGGTATAAGTTATTGTTAGTCAGGGCCATTCTTTTGTGGGGATTATTGAAAGTCAGATCGCGTTGCGCTAAAAATATTGTGTGTCACTTTAGTTATGATCATAATAAGTAAAGAGAGAAAGATCTGAGCATGTTCTGTTTGCTCAGCTGTTTGAAAATCAAATAACGTAAGAGGTTTACCAGCACAGTTATTCATAGATTTTTCTAAGGCGATGTTTCAGTGTGTGTGTGTTTTTCTCTCACCACTTAGATTCAGTTCTTCGTCTTTAATTAGAAGATATAGCTATCAACCTTCAGCATTCTTTTTGTAGCGCCATGTTTGAGAAGCTTTCGCTCTCTTATTGTTCTGCAGTTTATCACGCACGATTCAGGTCCACATATGGGAAAACTGCAGGAAGCAATGCCAGAAATCATTTCGCGATGCTTACGTTTATACTAGTTTTAAAACGTTCCTCTTTTAGATAAATTTTCTTGTTATTGCCAGTCAGCATCTCATATCCGTCCAACCCAATAGCTGAATGATCAGCGCGCTGGAATGCCACGTACGGGGGCCTTGTTGCATTCCCGGCTGGGGTGGGAGAGTTTCTCCCGTCAGGAACCGGGTGTTGTGCTGTCCTCGTCGTCATTTTCATCCCTATTGTCGACGGGCAAGTCGCCCAATGACGCGTCTCACTCAATAAGACTGGCACTTGGCGGCCGGGGTGGCCTTGCGGTTCTCGGCGCCTCAGTCTGGAACCGCGCGACCGCAACGGTCGCAGGTTCGAATTCTGCCTTGGGCATGGATGTGCGGGATGTCCTTAGGTTAGTCAGGTTTAAGTAGTTCTAAGTTCTAGGCGACTGATGACCTCAGCTGTTAAGTCCCATTGCACTCAGAGCCTTCTTGCCTTCTTCCTGACGCCATACGCTCATCTCCATTTCCAGCATCTCACGTTCTCTCCACGTTGGCTATCGTTAGATATTTTGCTAGCTAAATAGGAAAACTCATATACTGTTTTATGTTTCCCACTCCCGTATTTAATTCTTTCACTCTTCCCACTCTCCAGTTAGCAGACTGGTACATGTGTTTCTCCTGGTGAAGACATCCTCCTGACTAGTCCCCTCTCGGGGATCCAGATGGGGGGATTCTGCCATATACTGCCCAAGAAGACACCGTCACAGTAAATAGAGCTTCACGTCTACATCTACATCTATACTCTACATGCCACCCAACGGTGTGTGGCGGAGGGCACTATACGTGGCACTGTCATTATCTCCCTTTTCTGTTCCAGTCTCGTATGGTTCGCGGGAAGAACGACTGCCGGAAAGCCTCCGTGCGCGATCGAATCTCTCTAATTTTACACTCGTGATCTCCTCGCGAGGTATCAGTAGGGAGAAGCAATATCGATACCTCATCCAGAAACGCACCCTCTCGAAACCTGGACAGCAAGCTACACCGCGATGCAGAGCGCCTATCTTGCAGAGTCTGCTACTTGAGTTTGCTAAACATCTCCGTAACGCTATCACGCTTACCAAATAACCCTGTGACGAAACGCGCCGCTCTTCTTTGGATCTTCTCTATCTCCTCTGTCAACCCTATCTGGTAAGGATCCCAACTGATGAGCAATACTCAAGCATAGGTCGAACGAGTGTTTTGTAAGCCACCTCCTTTGTTGGTGGACTACATTTTCTAAGGACTCTCCCAATTAATCTCAACCTGGCACCCGCCTTACCAACAATTAATTTCATATGATCATTCCATTTCAAATCGTTCCGCACGCATACTCTCAGATATTTTACAGAAGTAACTGCTACCAGTGTTTGTTCCGCTATCATATAATCATACAATGAAGGATCCTTCTTTCTATGTATTCGCAATACATTACATTTATCTATGTTAAGGGTCAGTTGCCACTCCCTGCACCGAGTGCCTATCCGCTGCAGATCTTCCTGCATTTCGCTACAATTTTATAATTCTGCAACTCCTCTGTATACTACAGCATCATCCGCGAAAAGCCGCATGGAACTTCCGACACTATCTACTAGGTCATTTATATATATTGTGAAAAGCCATGGTCCCATTACACTCCCCCGTGGCACACCAGAGGTTACTTTAACGTCTGTAGACGTCTCTCCATTGAGAACAACATGCTGTGTTCTGTTTGCTATAAACTCTTCCATCCAGTCACACAGCTGGTCTGATATTCTGTAGGCTCTTACTTTGTTTATCAGGCGACAGTGCGGAGCTGTATCGAAAGCCTTCCGGAAGTCAAGGAAAATGCCATCTACTTGGGAGCCTGTATCTTATATTTTCTGGGTCTCAGACGATCGCTGTTTCCGGAATCCATGTTGATTCCTATAGAGTAGATTCCGGGTTTCCAGAAATGACATGATAAGCGAGCAAAAAACATGTTCCAAAATTCTACAACCGATCGATGTCAGAGATATAGGCCTACAGTTCTGCGCATCTGCTCGAGGACTCTTCTTGAAAACTGGATCTGCCGGTGCTCTTTTCCAATCATTTGGAACCTTGCGTTCCTCTAGAGACGTCCGCGGGAAGTATAACGGGCCTTTCGTAGTATCAGTACTACAAGACTATGTTGGATAAATGTCAAAGGGCCAGATCAGTCAACCACACAAAACAGTACTCTTGTAGACTAATGAAAAGGCTGTTGTCCCTCTCCAGATACCACTGATTGCCCTGGCCTCTCCACAAACACCCCTCCATCGTGGTGACACCTACGGTACAGCTGTCCGTGTCGTTGCGGCAAACAAGCCGTCTCACCAAGGCCATTGTTCGTGGGGGTTCCATTGTGGAGAAGGTATGGTCGCATATGATGCAAACTACTTGAGTACGTGACGGAAGAAAAATTTCGCGCTAGAGTTGAGAGAGTAAGGAAGTCGCTTGGAGCCTTTCCCGTGCTTTCAAAGGACATGAACGCGAGTCTGGTTGAGTGAAACGATGCTATGTAGCACTGCTGTGCTGGTGGCAAGAAAACCTGTAGGCAAATATGGTAGTGGTGCGGGGAGTACCTGCTCGGTTTGAGGCGCCTTGTCACGGTCTGCGCGGATCCCCCTGTCGGAGTTTCGAGTCCTCCCCAGGGCATGTGTGTGTGTGTTGTCCATAGCATAAGTTACATTAAGTAGTGTGTAGCGTTAGGGACCGATGACGTCAGGAGTATGGTCCCATAAGACCTTACCAGAAATTTCCAGTTTAAATCGGGTGGACTGAGTGGACACTTACCTGCGTCACAGCTGTTCAAGGTTGACCAGAACACGATAACGCGAACTCCCGGCACATGCTACAATACAGTGGAAACCATATTCATGTCTGTCCCCAGGGCAGCCAGCTGGAGTGGGGTGGGGGCGTTGCAAGGTAGAAGACATAAAAAAAGGTTCAAATGGCTCTGATCACTATGGGACTTAACATCTGAGGTCATCAGTAACCTAGAACTTAGTACTAGGCAACCCTAACTAACCTAAGGACATCACACACATCCATGCCCGAAGCAGCATTCGAACCTGCGACCGTAGCGGTCTCGCGGTTCCAGACTGTAGTGCCTAGAACCGCTCGGCCACCACGGCTGGCAGGTAGAAGACAGCTGCCCCTGTCGAGAAATCGTCTACTTTACGAATATGAAAAAGGATCCGTAACAGCAGTGTCCGCAATTTTGCAACCAAAAATATCTTAAAAAATGCCGCTTGGAGTGGCTTGAAAATATCGATAAAATGACGTAGAAATGATACACTGAAGAGCCAAAGAAATTGGTACAGCTGCCTAATATCGTTTATGGCCCCGTGAACACGCAGAAGTGCCGCAACACGACGTGGCGTGGACTCCACTAATGTCTGAAGTCGTGCTGGAGGCAATTGACACTGTGAATCCTGCAGGGCTGTCCATAAATCCGTAAGAGTACACGGTGGTTGAGATCTCTTCTAAACAGCTCGTTGCAATGCATCCCAGATAGGCTCAATAATGTTCATGTCTGCGGAATATGGTGGCCAACATATGTGTTTGAACTCAGAAGAGTCTTCCTGGAGACACTCTGTAGCAATTCTGGACGTTTGGGGTGTCGTATTGTCCTGCTGGAATTGCACAAGTCCGTCGGAATGCACAATGGATATGAATGGATGTGGGTGATCAGACCGGATGTTTACCTACGTGTCGCCAGTCAGACTCTTATCTAGACGTATCAGGAGTCCCATAATACTCCCACTGCACACTCCCCACACCATTACAGACCCTCCAGCAGCTTGAACAGTCCCCTGCTGACATGCAGGGAGCATGGATTCCTGAGGTTGTCTCCATACCGGTACACGTCCATCCGCTTGATACAATTTGAAACGAGACTCGTCCGACCAGGCATAATATTTCCAGTCATCAACAGTCCAATGTCGGTGTCTAAGGGCCCAGGCGAGGCATAAAGCTTTGTGCCGTGCCGTCATCAAGCGTAGACGAGTTGGCCTGCGGCACCGAAAGCCCATATCGATGATGGTTTGTTGAATGGTTCGCACGCTGACACTTGTTGATGGCCCAGCTCTGAAATCTGCAGCAGTTTGCGGAAGGGTTGCACTTCTGTCACGGTGAACGATTCTCGTCAGTCGTCGTTGGTCCCGTTCTTGCAGGACATTTTCCCGGTCGCAGCGATGTCAAAGATTTGATGTTTTACCGGATTCCTGATATTCACGGTACATTCGCGAAATGGTCGTACGGGAAAATCCCCTCTTCATCACTATCTCGGAGATGCTGTGTCCCATCGCTCGATCGACGTCTATAACACTACGATCAAACTCAAATCTTGATAACTAGCCAATGTAGCAGCAGTAACCGATGTAACAACTGCGCCAGGCACTTGTTGTCTTATATAGGCTTTGCCGACCTCAGCGCCATATGCTTCCCCCATACATATCTCTGTATTTGAATACACATCCCTATACCAGTTTCTTTGGCGCATCAATGTGTAAAGAGTATGTAAAATGAGTTACAGAAGAAACCACACTAACGAAGAACTTGAACTGAAATTATAAAAAGGATCATTAATTTAAAATTGCTATTTTTCTTTCTGTAAAAAAAAATGGCTCTGAGCACTATGCGACTTAACTTCTACGGTCATCAGTCACCTAGAACTTAGAAGTAATTAAACCTAACTAACCTAAGGACATCACACACATCAATGCCCGAAGCAGGATTCGAACCTGCGACCGTAGCAGTCGCTCGGTTCCAGACCGTAGCGCCTAGAACCACACGGCCACTCCGGCCGGCCTTCTTTCTGTAATCTCATTCTTTAATGACGTGTGAAAATTGTTGTACAACCATCTTTGACCTATTGTAGTGTATGACAGCGAAGACGATCTCAAAAGTGAGGGAATGGCCGTTGTCAAACAACATATACTTATAGTTATAAAATCTTGTAACATTGGCAGAACTTCAATGCGAGATGTTTCATAATAGTTTCCAGCCGGCCGGAGCGACCGAGCGATTCTAAGCGCTACAGTCTGGAACCCCTGAATTGTAGGTTCGAATCCTGCCTCGGGCATAGATGTCTGTGACGTCCTTAAATTAGTTACGTCTAAACATTCATGGTGGTGTCTGTTTGTTCTATATCGTGTCTCCTTACCACTTTCGCGCAACGACGCTCTGAGCGTGTTTTTTAGGGAATTGACTAGTTTTGAACCTTGGACCTGTTGCTGGTAAGGAGACGGCAGACCACACATGACATGTAGAATTCAGAAGAGTTCAGTGAGACTAGCGATGATATAACCAAATACTTAATGATCTCAGCGTCAGTTCCACTGCACTCCCTGTAAAAGAATCTTAATACTAACTAAATTTAGTATAAAGGGTTCAAGGCTTTCCTATTTTTAGTTAGCTGGTAAAATAACGTCGAAAAAGCAGTTAAGTTTACCATTGGAAATTTTATTCTACTCACAAAACATCGTTTATAAATTGCACTATTGATAAAAGGAAATGTTTTAATACAGGATGGTAAAAACCAACTGCGTTCAACAAAAATGTGAACGAATATTCCCTGAATGGGTTTCCAAGTTCTACAATCGATCGAAGGATGACCTATGCCATATCACATCTATAATCTAGGTTTAATTTAAGTTTCACAAAAGAGAAAACTATCAAAATGGTCTACAGTGACCCTCAGTTATCTTTAATTACTTATCTAACTTGTCGTAAATTACAGTGGCTGATGTGGCTTCTCAATAACTATATAAAAGAAAAATCATCGCGTTTCAGATCTTTTCTTCAAGTGGCAAATGTGAACACCATGAGTTTTAATTAACGATCGACACTATTATTACGCAAAAAAGGGGTGTAACAGATGAGTCTTCTGCAGTTCTGAGTGAAGAATTATGCACTCAAAAATGCGGCATCGCGTGCGTTCATTACCTTGTCGGCGTTTAAGCAGCGTCAGGGCGGCAGAGGCCGGCGCAGCAGTCATCCAGCTCGCCGTCTCGGAACTAACTCTCTTAACTTCTCGTTACTACAGTTTACCGAAGTTAGTTTAAAAAAACTATCTGGCTACGTTTTCATCTGACCAATCAGGGTCTCAATGTTAACCTTTAGCTCCGCCTACAAAAATGCTGTCTATCCAATGAGAAACGTTATACTTTTCGTGGTGGGGCAATGTTTTTTAAAGTTTGCAACGTAACAGAGACGCTAAAAAGTCTCAGGCTAAAACCTGCAGCTGGTGTGGTCCTTTTAGCGTTACCATAAGATCTATACTGTTCCTCTGGAGGGCTCTAGCTTTTAACATGGGCTGGGGGGTGGTCACTGACGTACCTGACACACGAAAAAGTCTCACGCTAAAACTTGCGGGTGGTAGTGGCCCTTTTTGTGTTATCGTAAGATCTATACTGTTTTTCTGGAGGGCTCTAGCTTTTAACATGGGTCGGGGGGTGGTCCTTGACATACCTGAGACGCGAAAAAGCCTCACGCTAAAACGTGCGGGTGGTGAGTCCTCGTGGTTAGCTGGAGACGTGGGTGTCCGTCCCTTATCGTAGGGCCTTCTAGCTTAACACGGTTCTGCTCTCGGCTTCTGCCCTCGTTTCTCCCCTTGGAACTGCGTCTGCCTCACGGTGGGAAGGTACGACATGCATTTAGGCATTCTTGTGTTAGTCTGTGGTATTCCATTTGCTCACTCGTTACTCATATTACTTTGGTTAATTTAATGTCACGATTTATTCGGAGCTATGTGACATACTAGTAGATTTGCTTATTATGTCAGGGTTTTCATGTAAGGTGTTGGATTTGCCTGACACCTTACATGTAAGTAATTCTACGTTCTAGGGGACTGATGACCTCATAAGTAAAGTTCCATAATGCTTAGAGCCATTTGAACCATTTGAATAGTTTCCACAGCGGAACCCTATCTCGAAATCTGGCAGACGAGGTGAACAGATTCTGGTGTTAGGTAAAGTACACCACCAGCTAGACGCTATCAACACCTTGATTGCGCAACATCAATGGTGATGGCACTGGTGACAGTAACGCTAAAGCAAAGTTAGTAACACGGTCTTCTGAAACTTCTTCACCGTGGGAGTTTTGTTATATTTAATATAATAATGTAGTTTCCCTGACATAATTGTAATGTAATAACTGAGGTAATTTGTTTCGACATCGTAAGTTCCAAACGTTTATTGTGATTTCTATTAATCGTATCTGTCATTTATAAAATGTATCTGGCAGATCGAACGAGAAATAATAACCATAGAAGACGCAGCACTTATTCCAGAATTCGAATCTAGTATAACTGCCAACATCTATAATTAGAAGTAGATATACTCGTTTTAGCGAAGCAGCTTAAATCACTTACTAAAGGCGAGGCCTCTGGTCCAGATTGTAGAGCAGTCAGGTTCCTTTCAGATTATGCTGATACAACAGCTCCATACTTAGCAATCACATACGAACGCTCGCTATTCGCCTAAAGACTGGGAAGTTGACTAAATAACACCAATATCCAAGAAACGAATCTTCTTAATTACAGACCCATATCGCAAACGTCGATTTGCGGTAGGATCTTGGGCGTATACTGTTTTAGAACATCTTGAATTACCTAGAAGAAAACGATTTATTGACAACATTCATCACGGACCCAGAAAATATCGTTCTTTTTGAACACAATTCTCTCTTTCACTTCATGAAGTAATGAGTGCTGTCGACATAGGATATCAAATGTTTTCCATAATTTTTGTTTTCTAGACAGCTTTTGACACTGTTCCTAGTAACAGACTTCTAACCAAATCGCGTACCAATGGAATATCGTGTGAGTTATGTCACTGAATTCGTGATTTCCTTCCCTTAAATTTCAAAGTTCGTAGGAACAGACGGAAAGTCATCGAGTAAAACAGGAGTATGATCTGACGTTCCGCAAGGAAGTGATAAATGCTCTCTGCTGTTCCAGATGTACGTAAACTACATCGGAGGTAATCTAAGCAGCCCTCTACATCTACATGACTACTCTGCAATTCACATTTAAGTGCTTGACAGAGGGTTCATCGAACCACAATCATACTATCTCTCTACTATTCCACTCCCGAACAGCGAGCGGGAAAAACGAACACCTAAACCTTTCTGTTCGAGCTCTGATTTCTCTTATTTTATTTTGATGATCATTCCTACCTATGTAGGTTGGGCTCAACAAAATATTTTCGCATTCGGAAGAGAAAGTTGGTGACTGAAATTTCGTAAGAAGGTCTCGCCGCGACGAAAAACGTCTATGCTGTAATGACTTCCATCCCAACTCGCTTACCATATCTGCCACACTCTCTCCCCTATAACGCGATAATACAAAACGAGCTGCCCTTTTTTGCACCCTTTCGATGTCCTCCGTCAATCCCACCTGGTAAGGATCCCACACCGCGCAGCAATATTCTAACAGAGGACGAACGAGTGTAGTGTAAGCTGTCTCTTTAGTGGACTTGTTGCATCTGCTAAGTGTCCTGCCAATGAAACGCAACCTTTGGCTCGCCTTCCCGACAATATTATCTATGTGGTCCTTCCAACTGAAGTTGTTCGTAATTTTAACACCCAGGTACTTAGTTGAATTGACAGCCTTGAGAATTGTTCTATTTATCGAGTAATCGAATTCCAACGGATTTCTTTTGGAACTCATGTGGATCATCTCACACTTTTCGTTATTTAGCGTCAACTGCCACCTGACACACCATACAGCAATCTTTTCTAAATCGCTTTGCAGCTGATACTGGTCTTCGGATGACCTTACTAGACGGTAAATTACAGCATCATCTGCGAACAGTCTAAGAGAACTGCTCAGATTGTCACCCAGGTCATTTATATAGATCAGGAACAGTAGAGGTCCCAGGACGCTTCCCTGGGGAACACCTGATATCACTAGGATTGTTTGCAGATGATGCTGTCCGATGATCAAAACCAATTTCAAAATGATTTAGACAAAAAATATGTATGATGTAAAAATTTGCAACTGCCTCCAAATAATGAAAAGAGTGAAGTCAACCACATGAGTGCTAAAAGAAATCCGCTGAATTTTGGTTACGCTACATGAAAAATGTGAAGAAATCGAAAAAGATATGATTGTCGGAAAGCATGGAAGAACTTCGGTGGCATTAAAAGCAAAGGTGGTAACGTTAAGAGTGCAACGGGAATTCCACTGTTAAATGCAGAGGAGAGAGCGGATAGGTGCAAAGAATACATTGACAGCCTCTATGAGGGGGAAGATTTGTTTAATGTGAGAGAAGAAGAAACAGGAGACGATCTATAAGAGGTATGTGGTCTAGTATTAGAATCGGAATTTAAAAGAGCTTTGGAGGACTTACGGTCAAATAAGGCAGAAGGGATAGATAACATTCCATCAGAATGTCTAAAATCATTAGGGGAAGTGGCAACAAAACGACTATTCAAGTTGGTGTGTAGAATATATGAGTCTGGCGACATACCATCTGACTTTCGGAAAAGCATCGTCCACACAATTCCGAAGACTGCAAGAGCTGACAAGTGATTATTATCGCACGATCAGCTCAATGGCCCACGCGTCCAAGTTGCCGACAAGAATAATATACAGAAGAATGGGAAAGAAAATTGAGGATGTGCTAGGTGACGATCAGTTTGGCTTTAGAAAAGAAAAACGTACAAGAGAGGCAATTCTGACGTTGCGGCTGATAGTGGAAGCAAAGTCTAAGGAAAAACCAAGACACGTTCTTAGGATTTGTCGACCTGAAAAAAGCGTTCGACAATGTGAAATGGTGCAAGACTTTCGAAATTCTGAGAAAAGAAAGGGGTAAGCTATAGGGAGAGATAGGTAATATACAATACGCCAAGAGGAAATAATAAGAGTGGACGCCGCGCGGGACTAGCCGAGCGGTCTAAGACGCTGCAGTCATGGACTGTGCGGCTGGTCCCGGCGGAGGTTCGAGCCCTCTCTCGGGCATGGGTGTGTGTGTTTGTCCTTAGGATAATTTAGGTTACGAAGTGCGTAAGCTTATGGACTGACCTTAGCAGTTAAGTCCCATAAGATTTCACACACATTTAAAATAAGAGTGGACAATCAAGAGCGAAGTTCTCGGATTAAAAAGAGTGTAAGACAGGGATGTCGCCTTCGCCCCTCTTGTTCAGTCTGTACATGGAAGAAGCAATTATGGAAATGAAATAAAGTTTGAGGAGTGGAAATAAAATTCAAGGTGTAAGGATATCAATGATACGATTCGTTGATGACATTGCTATACTGAGTGAAAGTGAAGAAGAATTACACGATCTCTTCAGTGGAATGAACAATCTAATGAGTACAGGATATGGAATGAGAGTAATTCGAAGAAAGATGAAAGTAATGGGAAGTAGGAGAAGTGACATTAGCGAGAAACTTAACATCAGGATTGATGGTCACGAAGTAGGTGAAGTTAAGCAATTCTGCTATTTGCGCAGTAAAATAACCAATGAGGGACAGAGCAAGGAGGACATCAAAAGCAGACTCCCTATGGCAAAAAAGGCATTTCTGGCCAAGAGAAGTCTACTAATATCAAATACCGGCCTTAATTTGAGGAAGAAATTTCTGAGGATATACGTCTGGAGTACAGCATTGTATGGTAGTGAAACATGGACTGTCGGAAAACCGGAACAGAAGAGAATCGAAGCATTTGAGATGTGGTGCTATAGACGAATGTTGAAAATTAGGTGGACTGATAAGGTAAGAAATAAGGAGGTTCTGCGCAGAATCGGAGAGGAAAGGAATATGTGGAAAACACGGATAACGAGAAGGAACAAAATGATAGAACATCTGTTAATACATGAGGGAATGACTTTCTTGAAACTATAGGGAGCTATAGCGAGCGAAAGCTGTAGAGGAAGGCAGAGACTGGAATACATCCAGCGGATAATAGAGGACTATGTTGCAAGTGCTACTCGGAGATAAGGGGATAGCACAGAAGAGGAATTCGTGAAAAGTACACTACTGGCTATTAAAATTGCTACACCAAGAAGAAATGCAGATGATACGCGGGTTTCATTGGACAGATATATTATTCTAGAACTGACGTGTGATTAAATTTTCACGCAGTTTGGGTGCATAAATCCTGAGAAATCAGTACCCGGAACAACCACCTCTGGCCATAATAACGGACTTGATACGCCTGGGCGTTGAGTCAAACAGAGCTTGGATGACGTGTACAGGTACAGCTGCCCATGTAGCTTCAACACGATACCACAGATGATCAAGAGTAGTGACTGGTGTACTGTGACGAGCCAGTTGCTCGGCCACAGTTGACCAGACGTTTTCAATTGGTGAGAGATCTGGAGAATGTGCTGGCCAGGGCAGCAGTCGAACATTTTTTGTATCCAGAAAGGCCAGTACAGGACCTGCAACATGCGGTCATGCATTATCCTGCTGAAATGTAGGGTTTCGCAGGTATCGAATGAAGGGTAGAGCCACGGGTCGTAACACATCTGAAATGTAACGTCCACTGCTCAAACTGCCGTCAATGCGAACGAGAGGTGACAGAGACGTGTAACCAATGGCAACCCATACCATCACGCCGGGTGATACGCCAGTATGGCGATGACGAATACACGCTTCCAGTGTGAGTTCACCGCGATGTCACCGAACACGGATGCGACCATCATGATGCTGTAAACAGAACCTGGATTCATCCGAAAAAATGACGTTTTGCCATTCGTGCACCCAGGTTCGTCGTTGAGTACACCATCGCAGGCGCTCCTGTCTGTGATGCAGCGTCAAGGGTAAACGCAGCCATGGTCTCCGAGCTTATAGTCTGTGCTGCCGCAAACGTCGTCGAACTGTTCGTGGAGATGGTTGTTATCTTGCAAACGCCCCCATCTGTTGACTCAGGGATCGAGACGTGGCTGCACGATCCGTTAATCCGTTACAGCCATGCGGATAAGATGCCTGTCATCTCGACTGCTAGTGATACGAGGCCGTTGGGGTCCAGCACGGCGTTCGGTATTACCCTCCTGAACGCAACGATTCCAAATTCTGATGACAGTCACTGCATCTCGACCAATGCGAGCAGCAATGTCGCGATACGATAAACCGCAATCGCGATAGGCTACAATCCGACCTTTATGAAAGTCGTAAACGTGATGGTACGCATTTCCCCTCCTTACACGAGGCGTCACAACAACGTGTTACCAGGCAACGCCGGTCAACTGCTGTTCGTGCATGAGAAATCGGTTGGAAACTTTCCTCATGTCAGCACTTTGTAGGTGTCGCCACCGCCGCGAACCTTGTGTGAATGCTCTGAAAAGCTAATCATTTGCATATGAGAGCATCTTCTTGCTGTCGATTAAATTTCGCGTCTATAGCACGTCATCTTCGTAGCAATTTTAATAGCTAGCAAAAAAAAAAAAAAAAAAAAAAAAGTGATAGAGAGAGAGAGAGAGAGAGAGAGAGAGAGAGGGACTGAAATACCGACCTGGAAACAACTTCTGTTCCCAGGCGAATTACGCTTCAAGTGTATTGATGAGCAGATAACGACCTCCAATTTTGCAAACCATACGTGAGGAGAAAATGTTTTGTCCGTACTGACATGAAAGCTTGCGGTTATCCCTGTGCAGTACCGTCCCTGTCTTTCCGACACGGCATGAATGCGACGTTCGTCCGCTGCCTATTGTATCGGAGGATCGCAGCAGGCAAAGGCGGTCGCTATTAACTTCGTTACCGTCCCGAAAGGCAGGCGGCAAAATTAATTCCGGAAACCTCTGCCTCTGTGCCGTTCGGTGTGTGTGTGTGTGTGTGTCTGAGAGAGAGAGAGAGAGAGAGAGAGAGAGAGAGAGAGAGAGAGAGAGAGAAAGGAGGAATCCCAAAAGGGCGCGTCCGAGAGCGGGAGGAAGCTTTCCGGGATTCCGAGCGTGACTTCGACTCCGGCAAACGCTCACCCACTGTCCATCGCTGTATTTATCTCTCTTTTGCGTCCATCGGCCACTCGCCGAGGGAAAATAATATTTAACAGGCCAGCAGTGGCACTGACTGTGCGTCCAAAGACGATATGGGGTCGGAGAAGGCAGGGTGAAGGGGCGGGACAGCGAGGACTCTGGTTGCAGGGAGTGAGGGATGGGGAAGGTGGGATAAAATCCTGGGGAGGGCAAGTAGAGGGGTGGGTGTGGGGGGTGAGGCGGTCACTTTGTGGCAGAGGCGCGCGGTTAATACCGCGAGGACGCTGGCCACTGATCGCATTAAAAGCTCTCCCAGCCGTGCGCGCGCGGGCTGCAATAGAGGGCTGCCGTTAACGTGGCCTTACAGTCCACCGCTTATGTACGGAGCAATTTATCTAGCGCTGGAGAGCAATTCATCAAGCAGAACGTAAAGAGGTATTTATTTGTTACGAAGGATTAATGGAGAATCGATCCACCACTGATTAGATATTTATACTGAAAGAAGCAGTCAGACAGTACGCTGAGATGATTTATTTACTTTATTTACACTTCAAGTTCCGCAGGACCAAATAGAGGGGCAAAACTCCAACGTCATGGAACGTGTCAGTACATGAAATTACACTGTAAAACTTGACAGGTAAAAATACAATCTTTATGATCCTGAAAAAGTCATAAGTTTAAGTAAACGCAACCAAAAGTACCACAAGAATGAGCTTAATTTTTCAAGGAACTTCTCGACAGAATAGAAGGAGTGACCCATGAGGAAAGCCTTCAGCTTCGATTTGAAAGCGCGTGGATTACTGCTAAGATTTTTGAATGCTTGTGGCAGCTTATCGAGAATGGATGCAGCAGTATACTGCACAACTTTTTGGACAAGAGTTAAGGAAGTCCGATCCAATTGCAGGTTTGAAGAATGGCAAGAGTTACTCCAAATTATACCATAAGACATAAGCGAATAAAAATAACGAAAGTAGAGTAATTTCCGTGTCGAACGATCCCTTACTTCACATACAATTTGAATAGTAAAAATGGCAGCATTAACTCTTTGAACAAGGTCCTGAACATGGGCTTTCCACGACAATTTACTATCTATCTGAACACCTAAAAATATGAACCGTTCGGTTTCACGAATCATATGCCCGTTCTGCGAACTTAAGACATCAGGTTTGGTTAAATTGTGTGTTAGAAACTGTAAGAACTGAGTCTTATTGTGATTTAGCGTTAGTTTATTTTCTACAAGCCATGAACTTAGGTCACGAACTGCACTATTTGAAACCGAGCCAATGTTGCACACAACATCCTTTACTACCAAGCTATCGTCATCAGCAAACAGAAACATTTTAGAGTTAACCGTAATACTAGAGGGCATATCATTTACATCAATAAGAAACAGGAGTGGCCCCAACACTGATCCCTGGGACACCCCCCATTTGTCAGCAGCAAACAGAAATACACTACTGGCCATTAAAAGTGCTACACCACGAAGATGACGTGCTAAGGACGCGAAATTTAACCGACAGGCTAATTAGCTTTTCAGAGCATTCACACAAGGTTGGCGCCAGTGGCGACACCTACAACGTGCTGACATGAGGAGACTTTTCTGCCTATTTCTCATACACAAAGAGCAGTTGACCGGCGTTGCCTGGTGAAACGATGTTGTGATGCCTTGTGTAAGGAGGAGAAACGCGTACCATCACGTTTCCGACTTTGATAAAGGTCGGATTGTAGCCTATTGCGATTGCGGTTTATCGTATCGCGACATTATGCTCGCGTTGGTCGAGATCCAATGACTGTTAGCAGAATACGGAATCGGTGGGTTCAGGAGGGTAATACGGAACGCCGTGCTGTTCCCAACGGCCTCGTATCACTAGCAGTCGAGATGAGAGGCATCTTATCCGCATGGCTGTAACGGATCGTGCAGTCAACAGATGGGGACGTTTGCAAGACAACTATCTGCACGAACAGTTCGACGACGTTTGCAGCAGCATGGACTATCAGCTCGGAGACCGTGGCTGCGGTTACCCCTGACGCTGCATCACAGACAGCAGCGCCTGCGATGGTGTGCTCAACGACGAACCTGGGTGCACGAAAGGCAAACCGTCATTTTTTCGGATGAATCCAGGTTCTGTTTACAGCATCATGATGGTCGAATCAGTGTTTGGCGACATCGCGGTGAGCTCACATTGGAAGCGTCATCGCCATACTGGCGTATCACCCGGCGTGATGGTATGGTGTGCCATTGGTTACACGTCTCGGTCACCTCTCGTTCGCATTGACGGCAGTTTGAACAGTGGACGTTACATTTCAGATGTGTTACGACCCGTGGCTCTACCCTTCATTCGATACCTGCGAAACCCTACATTTCAGCAGGATAATGCACGACCGCATGTTGGAGGTCCTGTACTGGCCTTTCTGGATACAGAAAATGTTCGACTGCTGCCCTGGCCAGCACATTCTCCAGATCTCTCACCAATTGAAAACGTCTGGTCAACTGTGGCCGAGCAACTGGCTCGTCACAGTACACCAGTCACTACTCTTGATGAACTGTGGTATCTTGTTGAAGCTGCATGGACAGCTGTACCTGTACACGCCATCCAAGCTCTGTTTGTATCAATTCCCATGCGTATCGAGGCCGTTATTACGGCCAGAGGTGGTTGTTCTGGGTACTGATTTCTCAGGATCTACGCACCCAAATTGCGTGAAAATGTAGTCACATGCCAGGCCTAGTATAATATATTTGTCCAATGAATAACCGTTTATTATCTGCATTTCTTCTTGGTGTAGCAATTTTAATGGCCTGTAGTGTATATACGCAGAGTGTATGAGGAATGAAAATTTGTAACGAGGCTGCGATTCGAATCCGGTTCTGTTGCTTACTAGGCAGATGTGCTAACCGCTTCACCAAGCTGCTGGAGAGCCTATGCAATGCTGTGTCGCTTGGGGGAAACACCAAGTGCGCTACGGTGTGAACGGAAATTGAATTGGGGAGGAAGGCGTGTGAGAGTAGTGCGTGGGATTGGTTCAAATGGTTCAAATGGCTCTGAGCACTATGGGACTCAACTGCTGTGGTCATCAGTCCCCTAGAACTTAGAACTACTTAAACCTAACTAACCTAAGGACATCACACACATCCATGCCCGAGGCAGGATTCGAACCTGCGACCGTAGCAGTCGCACGGTTCCGGACTGCGCGCCTAGAACCGCGAGACCACCGCGGCCGGCTGCGTGCGATTGTTCAAAGCCACTGTGCCTGGGTGACGTAGTGGTTATCGCATCTGTCTCGTGAGCTGAAGATCTGGGTTCGAATCCCATGCTTGGTACAAATTTTCTTTACTCGTTTCAGTTTGCGTCATAGGTATTTGAGACCTGAAAAGAGCTCTGCAAACATGTTGGTTCATTTTATTCTATGATGTCGGCTGGTGGCACCTGACTTTACAAGTAGCACGGAGAACTACTCTCCATCCCCATTTGGTCGCTAATACCGGACGCGTTTACATTGCAGACGAAACAAGTGCCGAAGATACTGCAACCTGGATATGCGAGTGTTGTGTTCCATTACCTCGGGAGCAGTCTTGTGCAAATACCGTCTGGTTTGGCCAGAATGATTCGTGATAGGAAGCCTACAGCAACTGCGTTCGTCGCTGCAGTGGTATCGTAGTGTTTGCAACACGATTATCTGGTATTGCGAGTCCACTGAGTGGTTCTACTATGATAAGCTTTTACGTTCTGCCCCTGTGTCTGTATTCTTCTGCACTAATTCATATCTACCATATCTCTTATTCTTGAGACATCTCGATTGAATATTCCTGGTCCTCCCTAGGAAATAAACGTATTCTCGTTTGATTTTCATTTTGTTTTCAAAAAATGGCTCTGAGCGCTATGGGACCTCACATCTGAGGTCATCAGTCCCCTGGAACTTAGAACTACTTAAACGTAAGGACATCACACACATCCATGCCAGAGGCAGAATTCTAACCTACGTCGTAGCGGTGGCGCGGTTCCAGACTGTAGCGCCTAGAACCGCTCGGACACTTCGTCCGGCCATTGTGTTTTGATATCCCTTGCAATTTAAGGGTTTCCTGCTAAAGGGACTTAACCTCAGTACCGCATAAATTGTGTTTTCTGCTTCATTAGGTGGTGTGTGAACAGAGCTTTTACATACTAGAAAGGCCGTCTTCAGTAATGCCTGATGTAGGAGCTACGAAGGCCAGCACGTGGCTTCAGAGGTAGCTCCTGTGACGTGATAGCGCTAGACTGGGTAAGCGCAGAATGCCGGACATAGAGATTATACATTTACGCTTGTTGCTACCGCTTTGTAGTTTGTTGCGTATCTTCATTGACGGTGCAACGGTATGAATAACTCAGCGAAGGGAAGTAACTGAAAAACTGGTAACTCTAAAAGACGATAGTTGTTGGCAAAAGAGAAAAAGTGAGGAAGTATTCTGTTGTGGATAACACAATGAACAGCATAACAACAGCTCGCAATAAGCAGTCATATAAACTCGTTCAGGTGAGAGCCAGTTATTTTGACGACTTTCAGTAAGCAGCTGGTATCATCAATCCGCTAAGGCTAATGTAACTTCTATATCACGGATTAAAATCTCCACACCTGGGTAAATCAGATTTAAAAATGTCATTAGTGAAATAGAGGGATGAGAAATGGTAAGAGTGTAGAAAAAAGAGTGACGAAATGAAGATTTCAAGACAATCACATTCAGTGGGGACACTGATGCGAAATGATTGTCTTTATGGAAGAAAACAGACCTCAAACATACGATGGAATACCTACACGAGGTGTAGAAACAGTTCCACCGTGAGTTGTGCCAAAACTTAACAGTGAAATGATTACTAGACTTAAAAAAAAATTACAAAACTTGTTTTGTGGGCTTAGGCCGTTTGCATTTCAGCGGAAATTTATGTTTATTTGTTATTTTTGGGTCACATCAAGTGATAAATCGCTTTCCTAAAGTCAGTGAGTAAGTGTGCACGCTTATATTCACGTTATCTGTATAAAATTTATTGTAAATACTGGGAAAGTACATTTTGCTACTTGGCCCCTTTAGCACAATGACCCTTCAATTCGTTCCTTGTCCTACAGCAAGCCGGCAGCTCCGCAAGTCACTTTGAAAAAACTTTAAAACCATTTTAAAAACCATTAGGTATACTAAGAGAAATGATAGTAACAACAATGGTATTAGACAGAAAATAAAAAAAGAACAGTTTCTATACGAGGAACATTTATAAAATCAAACAGGGCCTTTTATCACATTGAACTCTTTGTAGACAAACCCATAAAACTGAAAATCTCTAGTATCAAATTACGACCAAATGTTATTATCATTTAAACCACACACAGTGTATATTTTAAGGCATAGCTTGGCAGAACAGTGCTGTTGTTGTTGTGGTCACTATGCTACTCTATCCTGTGGAAGTTTCTTCATCTCTGAGTAACTGCTGCAACCAACATCCTTCTAAATCTGTTTAGTGTATTCATCTCTTGGTCTCCCTCTACGATTTTTACCCTCTACGCTGCCTTCCAATACTAAATTGGTGATCCCTTGATGCCTCAGAACGTATACTACCAACCGTCTAGTCAAGTTCGGCCACAAACTCCTCTTCTCCCCAATTCTATTCAGTACCTCCTCATTAGTTATGTGATCTACCCATCTAATCTTCAACATTCTTCCGTAGCACCACATCTCGAAAGTTTCTATTCTCTTCTTGCCCAAACTATTTATCGTCCATGTTTCAGTTCCATACATGGCTACACTCCACAGAAATACTCTCAGAAACGACTTCCTGAGACTTAAATCTATACTTGATGTTAACAAATTTCTCTTCTTCAGATACGCTTTCCTTGCCATTGCCAGTCTACATTTTATATCCTTGACCATTCTCAGTTACTTTGTTGCCCAAATAGTGATACTCATCTACCATTTTAAGTGTCTTATTTCCTAATCTAATTTCCTCAGCATCACCTGATTTAATCAGAACACATTCTGTTATCCTCGTTTAGCTCTTGTCGATGTTCATCTTATATCCTCCTTTCAACACCCTATCCATTGTGTTCAACTGCTCTTCCAGGTCCTTTGCTCTCCCCGACAGAATTAAAAGCCGTCGACAAACCTCAAAGTTTTTATTTCTTCTCTATCTATTTAAATTCCTATTCCAAATTTTTCTTTGGTTTCCTTTACTAATTGCTCAATATACAGATTGAATAACACCGGGGGCAGGCTACAACCCTGTCTCACTCCCTTCTCAACCGCTGCTTCCGTTTCGTGCCCATCGACTCTTATAACTGCCATCTTGTGTCTCTACAAATTGTAAATAGCCTTTCGCTTTTTGTATTTTACACCTGACACCTTCAGAATTTGAAAGAGAGTATTCCAGGCAACATTGTCAATAGCTTTCGCTAACTCTAAAAATGCTAGAAACATAGGTTGCCTTTCCTTGATCTATAGTCTAAGATAAGCCGTAGGGTCAGTTTCGCCTCACGTGTTCCAACATTTCTACGGAATCCAAACTGATCTTCCCCGAGGTCGGTTTGTACTAGTTTTTCCATTCGTCTGTACAGAATTCGTTTTAGTAGTTTGCAGCTGTGACTGATAGTTCGGTAATTTTTACACCTGTCAACACCTGCTTTCTTTGGTAGTGGAATTATTACATTCTTCTTGAAGCCTTAGGGTACTTCGTCTGTCTCATATATATAACTCACCAGATGGTAGAGTTTTGTTATGGCTGGCGCTCCCAAGGTTATGAGTAGTTCTAATGGAATGTTGTTTACTCCTGGGGCCTTGTTTCGACTTAGGTCTTTCTGTGCTCAATCATAGTATTCACGCAGTATCATATCTCCCATTTCATCTTCTTCTAAGTCCCCTTCCATTTCCATAATACTGCCCTCAAGAACATCGCCCCTGTATAGACCCTGTATACTCTTCTTCCACTTTTCTGCTTTCCCTTCTTTGCTTAGGACTGGTTTTCCATCGGAGCTCTTGATATTCATACAAGTGGTTCTCTTTTCTCCAAAGGACTCTCTAATTTTCCTGTACGCAGTATCTATCATACTGATTTATACCTTTACACACTTACATTTTTCCTCTAGCCATCCCTGCTTAGCCATTTTGCACTTTTTGTCGATCTCATTTTACGACGTTTGCGTTCCTTTTCGCTTGCTTCATTTACCGCATTTTTTATATTTTCTCCTGTCATTAATTAAATTCTACATCTCTTCTGTTACCCAAACATTTATGCTAGCCCTCGTCTTTTTACCTAATTGATCCTCTGCTGCCTTCACTCTTTCATCTCTGAAAGTTACCCATTCTTCTTCTACTGTATTTCTTTCCCCGGTTCTTAATGCTTTCTGTGAAACTCTCTACAACCTTTCACTTTATTCAGGTCCCATCTCCTTAAACTCGTATCTTTTTGCCGTTTCTTTAGTTTTAATCTACAGTTCAATTAATTGTGGTCAGAGTCCACGTCTGCCCCTGGAAATGTCTTACTGTTTAAAACCTGGTTCCTGAATCTCTGACTTACCATTGTATAACCTATATGAAACCTTCCAGTGTCTCCATGCAGGCCTCTTCCACGTATACAACTTTCTTTCATGATTCTTAAATCAAGTGTTAGCTGTGATTGAGTTATGCTTCGTGATAAATTCTACCAAGCGCCTTCCTCTTTGATTCCTTACCCTCAGTTCCTATTCAGATACTATTTTTTCTTCTCTTCCTTTTCTTACTGTCGAAATCCAGTCACCCATGACTATTAAATTTTCGTTTTATTTAACATTCTGAATAATTTCTTTTATCGCGTCACACATTTTTTTCAATCTCTTCGTCATTTGCGGAGCTAGTTGGCATATAAACTTGCACTGCTGTGGTAGACGTGGGCTTCTTGTGTATCTCGGCTACAATAATGTGTTCACTGTGCTGTTCGTAGTAGCTTACACGTGCTCCTATTTTTTTATTCGTTATTAAACCTACTCCTGCATTACCCCTATTTGATTTTGTATTTATGACCCTGTATTCACCTGAGCAAAAGTCTTGTTCCTCCAGCCACCGAACCTCACTAATTCCCACCATATGTAACTTTAACCTGTCCATTTGCCTTTTTAACTTTTCTAACTTGCCTGGACAATTAAGGGAGGTGGCATTCCACAGTACATTCCACAGAACAAAAAAGTTCGGAAATAAGTCAAATACAGTTTTTCATAATCTTTGACAAGAAAGTTACAAACTTGCCTCACTGGGCTGACTCAACATTTAAACAACCATTAAACTATGCCGCAACGGCCTGAATTTTAGAATTAAAATATAACAAATATTAAATGTCTGGGCTAGGCGGTGCCTCATTATCTCCAGCGCAAGACCGGTCACAGTTACCAACGCTTGGCCAGAATGTTCGGCAGGTATAAATTGCTGTAGCACGAGAATTAAGCCACATAGTGCAGAATGTATGCTCTTCCTCTTACAAGATTTCACTGGTAACACCAGACTTAAGAAACAGTATTGCTCATCAGTGTGGGATCCGTACCAGGTTGGGTTGACAGAGGAGATAGAGAAGATCCAAAGAAGAGCGGCGCGTTTCGTCACAGAGTTATTTGGTAAGCGAGATAGCGTTACGGAGATGTTTAGCAAACTCAAGTGGCAGACTCTGCAAGAGAGGCGCTCTGCATCGCGGTGTAGCTTGCTGTCCAGGTTTCGAGAGGGTGCGTTTCTGGATGAGGTATCGATATTGCTTCCCCCTACTGATACCTCGCGAGGAGATCACGAGTGTAAAATTAGAGAGATTCGAGCGCGCACGGAGGCTTTCCGGCAGTCGTTCCTCCGGCGAACCATACGCGACTGGAACAGGGAATGGAGGTAATGACAGTGGCACGTAAAGTGCCCTCCGCCACACACCGTTGGGTGGCTTGCAGAGTATAAATGTAGATGTAGATGTAGAAAGCAACAGGGCGATGATCTTACAAAATAAGGAATAACTAATAGGAATGTGTTTTCACGTACGCACCTCTCCTACGAAATACAGTCAACTGTACAAACCAAGCGCGAGTTTCCCAGAACCAGTGTCATCACAGCCACGACATTAAAAGAAAAGGTGGAGCGGGGGGGGGGGGGGGGGGGGGAGGGGACTACCATGTTAAATAAACTACTAGCTAGAGGACCCCAAAGCTGGTACCGTTACAACCCCGACATGAAACGAAAGGGGGAGGGGCTGCCACATAAAATAAACTACTAAACCAAAAATAATGAGCAGTTTAGAACAGAACTAGCTTCCCATACTAATTTCAAAAACATGGCCAAGTTTATAAACTTTTTATACTGTTAACACAAGGGGTACCAAACTGGAATAGAATGACTGGCGCTTAGGCCCTTATAATGAGAAAAACATTAGTTATGTGGAAGAGTAACTAGATTACAATTTCGTAAGTTAGTGAGTTCCGACCTCCACGAAACGCTCAGGCCTTTAGAATGAGGGAAACGTCACTTACACGACACAGTTAGTAGATTATAATTGCATAACTTAGCGAGCGGAGACCTACTCGTTAAAGATGGTGCAGCCCGGCGTGACGTGTAGAGGCACAGCTGCAAAGGCACTCCGAGCGGTTCTAGGCGCTACAGTCTGGAACCGCGCAACCGCTACGGTCGCAGGTTAGAATCCTGCCTCGGGCATGGATGTGTGTGATGTCCTTATGTTAGTTAGGTTTAAGTAGTTCTAAGTTTTAGGGGAGTGATGACCTCAGAAGTTAAGTAGCATAGTGCTCAGAGCCATTTGAACCATTTGCAAAGGCACTACGCTCCAAGAGTCCCCAAAGGCGGCGTAAAACACTGTTCGCGACTCTGGAACAGACTAAAGGAGCTGCTACGTCCAGCCCATCACTGCGCATTTAGCAATGCCGCGGTCACAGCGCTCATCAGTGCGGCTAGCACAAAAGGTGGTAGAATAGAAAAATAATTCCGGAAGTAGTGCCGAGCCTGGATTAAGAAACCTAAACAGCCAGAAATTTGCACCTCAACTCGGCTCCCCTCCGATTTACAAAGGCATCGTGAACGAGATAGGTGGGGCAGTGAGAAATTTTATACTGCCGGAACCATTATGTTCACTTGCAAAAGTTGGATCTACGCTGAAATGAAATGAGCGTATGGCACCGCTGAGCGGGAGGCCCCATTCGAGGAAGTTCGGTCTCCAAGTGCAAGTCTTATTTCATTCGACGCCACATTGTGCGACGTGATGAGGATCAGTCCAAGCACAGAGAAAATCTCGAACCCGGTCGGGGATCGAACCAGGGCCCGCTTGCATGGGAGGCAAGCGCGTTACCACCCAGATAAGCCGGCGGACGGATCTACGCTTTCAGACAAGAAGTGGATTTCTCAGAGCCAAAATCCACACTAGCGCAACTAACTTACCACGCACCAAATTAAACAAAAATGTTCAAATGTGCGTGAAATCTTATGGGACTTAACTGCTAAGGTCATCAGTCCCTAAGCTTACACACTACTTAACCTAAATTATGCAAAGGACAAACACACCCACCCATTCCCGAGGGAGGTCTCGAACCTCCGCCGGGACAAGCCGCACAGTCCATGACTGCAGCGCCCAAGACCGCTCGGCTAATCCCGCGAGGCCCAAATTAATCAATTCAGGAAGACTTGAGAGAGCTCTACACTAAGAAAGGGCGTGGCCCCAGAAAACAGTTGTACACACACGCGCGAACTTCCCAGTGCGTGAAGTCACGACGGCCTCGCCACAATTTCGAGTCATGTGACATTCCTGACATCGAGGAGAAGGACGCAAAAAAAAAAGATAAAAAGAAAAAAATCTCCTGTCTGATCGGGAATCAAAGATATTGTATTGTTTAATACATGCATACGCGTAATTCTAGCAGAGTTACACAGTGGGTGGATATTCGTGCTCCCAAATTCGCGTTACACCTAAGTGCGCCTTTGTCGCTGGTGCAGCTCTACTGGGTAGCCGGAATACGAGGACATGTTCATTCAGGCGATCAGCTCTTCTCGTCTACGACAGTTTTAAAACACTACCGATCAGACACGTCGGTAATCTGTGCACCAGGGCGCAGCGCCAGAACACCACTAGGTAGGCTCACATGGTGCCGGAAGATAACAGTTCTTGCCAGTGTACTGGTGGAACGAGCTTGTTTTGTGCTTCAGATCAACGCCAGAGAAGACGGTAGAGTAAGAACAGGTCGTAATGGATCAAAGAGGACGCTTTAAGGACGAAAAATTGGAAATTTTGTGGTAATTTCTTCGGGGACCAAACTGCTGAGGTCATCAGTATCTAGGCTTAAACACTACTTACTCTAACTTAAACTTACTCTAAGGACGACACACACATCCATGCCCGACGGGGAAAACCGTGCGGACCGTGACAAGGCGCCTCGGACCGTGACAAGGTGCCTCAGACCGCTCGGGTACCTCGCGCGACCGTTAAGGACGAGAAAC
Organism: Schistocerca gregaria; assembly: GCF_023897955.1. Lineage (NCBI taxonomy): Eukaryota > Metazoa > Arthropoda > Insecta > Orthoptera > Acrididae > Schistocerca > Schistocerca gregaria. The sequence goes on from NC_064929.1 coordinate 71,088,682, forward strand.
TAGAGCTCTCGCCTCTCGATCGACTCGACACTTCACCAGAATAACATGATAAAGACACTAACAACAGCGTCCCGACGTTACGAAAAATTCACCCAGGTGCTGTCACGATACAATACTCTCCTTGCGTTGGAAAGACGTGCCCCGTCCTCTATTTCTTATACAGCGATCGTACACGCGAGGTTATTGTTGGACATGTGCAAATCTGTCACATCTCGCGTTTGTTCAGTAATTCAGTAACCTTCCATCTTCAATGATGTCCCTTCGCTGCAGTGGAAGCGCTTGGTCGTGGGCCCTTACAGAAGTGGCGGATGTAGCGCTGTGATGGTGATATTTGGAGTAAATCCTTAACTGGTTGGCTTACAGTAAAGAGCACACAGTTTAACTTTTGCAAGGGATACCATTTAATGATTCCTGTAATTTTAATCTCATGACAGTTTACCTTACACTTCATACTCCGTCAGAACAGGCCTTGGAAGGCCCAACGGTACCGACCGGCCACCGTGTCATCCTCAGCCCACAGGCGTCACTGGATGCGGATATGGAGGGGCATGTGGTGAGCACACCGCTCTCCCGGCCGTTTAAGCAGTTTCCGAGACCGGAGCCGCTACTTCTGAATCAAGTAGCTCCTCAGTTTGCCTCACAAGGGCTGAGTGCACACCTCTGGCTGACAGCACTCGGCAGACCGCATGGTCACCCACCCAAGTGCTAGCGCAGCCCGTCAGCGCTTGATTTCGGCGATCTGACCTGAACCGGTGTTACTACTGCTGCAAGGCCGCTGGTGTAGACTCCATATGTTGCACAAAATATCTATACAAATACAGTAGTGAGTAGATGACATTTCAGTTACTTAAAAAAAGGAAAAGGCTCTTAGCACTATGGGACTTAACTTCTAAGGTGATCAGTCCCCTATAACTTAGAACTACTTAAACCTAACTAACCTAAGAACGTCACACACATCCATGCCCGAGGCAGGATTCGAACCTGCTACCGTAGTGGTCGCGCGGTTCCAGACTGTAGCGCCTAGAACCGCTCGGCCAACTCGTCCGGCAGTTACTTCAAAGTACGCACTCGACCGTGCTATGGACCACTCCGTGATTACGCAATCATAAACAATATATTAGTGACCTTCCTCAGCAACTGATGACCGTTTACAGTGGTCCACGCTCGCAGGCTCCTTATGTAAGCTAGTAATTAACGTAACCGGCGACGGCTTCCAACGATACCACGGTTCACTGCGGCCCGCACTATCGAACTCAAGCTGCCAGTTCTGATCTTCCAGTTCCTGCCAACACAAGAGAGCTTCTGTGTGGCTCGTTTCAGGCAATCCCAGCGATGGAAATTTTGTGTTATTATATACGCGGTCCAGTTGTATTAACGTGACCACCTGTCAGAACCCCGAATAACCTCCTTTTGCAGCGCAGACGACTGCGAGAGACGCAGGAACAGAGTCAATGACTTTCTGAGGCCCCAGTGCTGTGGCCAGTTGCGATAGGTTTCTCGAATGAAGATCCATGGCATGTACAGTCCGATCGAGATGGGCCCACATATTCTCGGATGGTTTAAATCTGGGGAGTTCAGTGGTCGTGGTCAGGGGAGTAGAGTAAACTCATCCTGGTGCTCTGCACGCCTCACGTGTGCACTGCGAGCTGCGCGACACGTTGCATTGTCCTGCTGGTAAATGCCAATATGCTGAGGAGAACCAACTGCGTGACGGAGTGGACATAATCAACAAGGATTGATGCATACTTGTGTTGATCCATTGTGGCTTGCAGAATCACCCAGCGCATGCCACGAAAACTTTCCCAGACCATATCACCCCCTCCTCCAGCCTGGAACCTTGCAGACAGTAGGCCTTGCACATCATTGCACAGTCTCATGAAGCGTTAGACAGCTGTTATCCAGAATGAGATTTTCACTCTGCAGCGGAGTGTGATATGAAACTTCCTGGTAGATTAAAACTATGTGCCTGACCGAGACTCGAACCCGGAACCTATTGCCTACCGAAAATCGAACTCGGGACCGAGTTCGAGTCTCGGTCCGGTACACAGATTTAATCTGCCAGGAACTTTCAGCTGTTATCCAATACAATTTTTACGACAGCCACCTGCCGATTGGGCATAGAAAGTGATTCATCTGGCAAGGCCACCTGCCGTTACTGAGTCACGCCCAGTACGAGTACTGGCGTGCAAATTCCAGCCTTCGTCGCCGATGAACCACAATCGGAATCCATGCATTAACTTTCGCTGGACGGTCGTTGAAGAGACACTGTTGGCAGCCGCTTGGTTGATCTGGGCCGCCAGTTGCTCAACACCTGCACGTCTGTTCGCCCGTACACATCTCCGCGTCCGCTCGTTCACCCCTGTCATCTATGGTCTACGGTGCTCCACAGTCACCTCGGCGTCTGATTCGGGTAGCACTATTTTACCAGACAAGGTAGATTTTAACCACAGCGCCTTGCGAATAGTTTACAAACTTAGCTGCTCCTCCCACCCTCAGCCCGAAAGCCAATGGTATTGCCCGTTTGGGAGTCAGATGATCATTCTATTTCCGTATTACGACAACGACTGCGTCTCCCAGACACCCTCCAATGCTGATGCTGCCACCTGCAGTCTGTGATTGGTTACTGCACATTGATGTTGAACATAGGTGGTGGTCACATTGATGTGACTGGACCGCGCATACTTGGGGCCTAGTTCAGCGAGTTGCTAGCTCCTGACGCGGTTGGTGGTGCGATGCTAGACCACATCAGCTAGGTGCTACTCTGCAACCTCCACGTCATTCCGACACCATACTGTCCCTCTATGCACACATTACACTTTGGACAGTATTGCACAATCTTATGAATTCTTGGATACCTGAATGAGATTTTCACTCTGTAGCAGAGTGTGTGTTGATTTGAAACTTTCTGGCAGATTAAAACTGTATGCCAGACCGAGACTCGAACTCGGGACCCTTGCCTTTCACGGGCAAGTGCTCTACCAACTGAGCTACCCAAGCACGACTCACGACCCAAGAAGCTTCATATGAGTTCACACTCCGCAAAGTGAAAATCTCATTCTGCAAACATCTCCCAGGGTCTGGCTAAGCCATGTCTCCGCAATATCCTTTCTTCCAGGAGTGCTAGTTCTGCAAGGTTCGGAGAAGAGCTTTTGTGAAGTTGGGAAGGTAGGAGATGAGGTGCTGGCAGAACTGACGCTGTGAGGAGGAGTGGTGAGTAGCGCTTGGTTAGCTCAGTTGGTAGAGCACTTCCGCGCGAAAGGCAAAGGTCCTCAGTTCGAGTCTCGGTCCGGCACACAGTTCTAACGTGCCAGGAAGATTCTTGGATAGTTCTAAATCTACATTTATACTCCGCAAGCCACCCAACGGTGTGTAGCGGAGGGCACTTTACGTGCTACTGTCATTATCTCCCTTTCCTGCTCCATTTGCGTATGGTTCGCGGGATGAACGACTGCCGGAAAGCCTGCGTGCGCGATCGGATCTCTCGAATTTTACATTCGTGATCCGTATAAGTAGGGGGAAGCAATATATTCGATACTTCATCCAGAATCGCACCCTCTCGAAACCTGGCGAGCAAGCTACACCGCGATGCAGAGCGCCTCTCTTGCAGAGTTTGCCACTTGAGTTTGTTAAACATCTCCGTAACGCTATTACGGTTACCAAATGACCCTGTGACGAAACGCGCCGCTCTTCTTTGGATCTTCTCTATCTCCTCCGTCAACCCGATCTGTTACGGATCCCACACTGATGAGCAATACTCAAGTATAGGTCGAATGAGTGTTTTGTAAGCCACCTCCTTTGTTGATGTACTACATTTTCAAAGGACTCTGCCAATGAATCTCAACCTGGCACCCGCCATACCAAAAAATTAATTTCATATGATCATTTCACTTCAAATCGTTCCGTACGCAAACTCCCAGATATTTTACTGAAGTAACTGCTACCAGTGTTTGCTCCGCTATCATGTAATCAGACAATAAAGGACCCTTCTTTCTATGTATTCGCAGTACATAACATTTGTCTATGTTAAGGGTCAGTTGCGACTCCCTGCACCAAGTGCCTTCCTGCATTTCGCTACAATTTTCTAATGCCGCAACTTCACTGTATACTACAGCATCATCCGCGATAAGAAGCCGCAAGGCCGCGGGCGCTAACGTATGCATGTGTAGTGGCGCTTGACCTGGCGGTGGAAAAAATTATCACTGCCAGTATTTGGCCAGTAAGGGGAGGAGACCTGATGGCATAAAGTTCCTGATCACCTGTCTCTGTGCCAACATTCTCGTTTAGATGCCAAACTTCTCTGATCTTGGCGGCCCCGTATTGCTATTTTCGAGAAGCAGGCTATGTGCCGTCACCTGTTTCACCCTCTCACTTCTCTTATCATCATCATACCACACAAACATTACCGCTCCAGGCAAATGCCGGAATGGTTCCTTCTAGAGGGCACGGCCGACTCCTTCCCTAATCCGATGAGACCGATGACTTCGCTATTTGGTCTCTTCCACCAAACAACCCAGTCCTACACACACACACACACACACACGCACTTGTATTACAGATAGAGTCCAATGGACCACGTTGTAAATAAACAAACCAACAGTGAGAGGATTAATGCTGATTGCTGGTGGGAACACAGGCTTATGAAACAATCTGCATTTTCTCGGCACTACGCCGCCGGTGTGTGAGCACGTCAGCTCGGCTGCCGCCCCTGGACGGGCAGCTGCAGCTGGTTACGCCCGGTACGGGCCCGGGTCCTCCCTACGGGAGAGTCGCATCCCAGTTCATTATGCGGTCGCTAATGGGAATTTGCATTTTTAGGGGCACGGCGACGGCCCCGGGCTATGGGGCCAGGGCAGGTGTCTGGCCTGCTGTGCGGATTGGTGTTAGGTGGGGGGGGGGGGGGGGGGGGACGAGAGGGAGCCGGGGGCCGAGCAATCGCCGGCTGGCAAGGCGGAGGCGGAGGCCGCTGTAATCCAATCCGGAATCAATTACGGCCGCCTGTCCTCGCCTCGCCTCGCCTTCCTGTCTTCATTAGGCGCGGATGGGCGGCAGGTGGCGGCGGGAAGCTGCTGCTCTGTGCCGAGGATGGGCGTAGTGGCCGAAACTGTCACCTTCTCGAGGTGGGCGGAGGTTGTCAAACTACTGGGTCCTGAAGGTGAGCCGAGGGAAACAACATGGCACAGGGAGTGAAACTTCCGTGTTGGCTGATCGGGCAAAATTACTACATCCTGAAGATGAGCTGAGTGTGAAACTCCTCTACGCTGAAGACAGTTGGCAGTACGAAACAACTGTTTCTTGAAAACCGACTGGAAAAAAATCGCAGCACCAAAAATCATAATTAATGTAGAACAATGAAATTTCTGTAATACTTTTGTCTAGCTAACACTTTTAAGTCATTACAAGTTCACATCTTAATGTAAACCACTTAAAATGTGCTGGTCTGCTAATAACCAGTACAATCGCCAGAATGTCGAGTGCAAGCGTACCAACGTACATGCATTGTGTTGTAGAGGCGACGGATGCCAATTTGTGGGATGTAGTTCCATGTCTGTTGCACTTGGTCGGTCAATACGGGGATAATTAATTATGTTTGTGGATGACGTTGGAGTTTCCAGAGTGAGATTTTCACTCTGCAGCGGAGTGTGCCCTGAAATTAAACTTCCTGGCAGATTAAAACTGTGTGCCGGACCGAGACTCGAACTCGGGACCTCTGTCTTTCACGGACAAGCCCGGTACCATGTGAGCTACCCAAACGCGACTCAAGCCCCGCCCTCACAGCTTCGCTTCTGACAGTACCTCGTCTCCTACCTTCCAAATTTCACAGAAGCTCTCCTGCGAACGTTGCAGAACTAGCACCCCTGGAAGAAAGGATATAGCGGAGACATGGCTTAGTCACCGCATGGGTTACAGCCAAGTTTTGACTACATATAAATGCAATATTATGCAACACGTTCAAACTGCTATTCCGGGTCCATAAACCAGTCCTTCCTCTTCCTCATAGAGAGCGTTCTGCTCCATCTGGGCCATCCTGCGCTGCTCCAGAGCTGCTTCTACGGCCGATGACAGGCGGTTTTCGGCCATTCGAATCCGGTGGTCGTCCGAATGCTTGGCGAACTGCGTCGAACAGAGTCCCAGGGTGACGTTCGTCGCTGTCATGGTCTTCAGAATTGCTGAATACCCTTCGTTGAAGCTGCTCGCTGCCAGGAAAGTTGCAATCTCCACAGTCTTCAAAAATGGTTCAAATGGCTCTGAGCACTATGGGACTCAACTGCTGTGGTCATTAGTCCCCTAGAACGTAGAACTACTTAAACCTAACTAACCTAAGGACATCACACACATCCATGCCCGAGGCAGGATTCGAACCTGCGACAGTAGCAGTCGCACGGTTCCGGACTGCGCGCCTAGAACCGCGAGACCACCGCGGCTGGCTCCACAGTCTTCTCACCGGAATGAAAATGATTGGGGGCTAACTTACAAACACACGCGTTCAGACTCGTCCTCCGAAAAAAAAGACAGGTGCGTGAAAAAAGCCGATTATAGGCAGATACATTTTTTTGGTCGACAGCGAATGACAAACATTTCCGTTCCGTATTCTGAAAAACCGTTTCAGGGGTGGATTATAAACACTTTTATGGATCCAAAAATGTAATTTAAAAAAATCGACTTTTTGAAACAAAAGATGGTAAACCTGCCCTTAAGAGGAACACACTGAAGCAGTTCAGAAGCGTGCTGCTAAATTTCTGACTGGTACGTTCGCTCAAGAACCAACCCCAAGAATTCAAAGAAGAAGTCCTGGAGGATATACGACGTGATTTTCGCGAAACATTGTTCATAAACCAGCATCAGCGACTGACAGCAGAACGATTCAACTGCCGCCAACATGCAGTTCGCGTAACGGCCACTAAGACAAGGTAAGAGGGTCTGAGACTCACATGGAGGCGGATACACTGTAGATTCTCCCTCGATCCACTTGCGTGTGGAGCAGGAAAAGGTATGACCAGTAATGGTGTGAGGTACGCTCCGCCATGCACCGTACTGTGGCTTGCGCAGAATTCTGTATGTAGATGAAGATGAGAATAGAATACAGTCAGTACTGATAAGAAGAACCCTCGGATATCACTCCACTTTGGCTTACGGAGTTAGTCGTAGATGAACCGCGCGGTGTACAAGGGAGAAACTTCTCTGCGCTCCGAATGCTAGCAGGGTGCTAATAATGCGGTCCGCAGGAAAAGCCATTATGTCTGGATGGAAATCACCTGAAACCGGGTACGACTCTTCGCCTACGGGAGAGAGAGAGAATGAGAGAGAGAGAATGAGAGAGAGAGAGAGAGAGAGAGAGAGAGATGGGGAATTGTGCGGAGAGAACTTAACTTTGAGAGGGGAATAAGAGACTCACCGTTGGTGAGGTCCATTAACGGCGAATAAATCTCACCGAATTGAGTTTCCACTTAACGAACAGGAAACAAAAATTAAGTCTGAGGTAGGGAGAGCGGCGGGGAGAGGAAATGTGGTGGCTTTCCCTCCTCCCTCTTTTCCTCCCACCCCCTAACCTCCCCCAGGATAACAGATAGCACGTGCGTCAATAGCGGTAGGCCATCACGATAATGGCTGGAGATACTGAGGCGAATGGGCGTCAGCAACACAAGACGTCAACTCTGAAATGAGATTCAAGAATCAACCAGTCTGGTGGGTCCATGTGGTGGGAAAGGTACCCTTACCAAAACTACACTACTGGCCACTAAAATTGCTACACCACGAAAAAATTTAACCGACAGGAAGAGGATGCTGTTACATGCAAATGATTAGCTTTTCAGAGCATTCATACAAGGTTGGCGCCGGTGGCGACACCTACAACATGCTGGCAATGAGGAAGGTTTCCAACCGATTTCTCATACACAAACAGCAGTTGACCACCGTTGCCTGGTGAAACGTTGTTGTGATGCCTCGTGTAAGGAGGAGAAATGCGTACCATCACGTTTCCGACTTTGATAAAGGTCGGATTGTAGGCTATCACGAGTGCGGTTTTTCGTATCGCGACATTGCTGCTCGCGTCGGTCGAGATCCAATGACTGTTAGCAGAATATGGAATCAGTGGGTTCAGGAGGGTAATACGGAACGCTGTGCTAGATCCCAACGGCCTCGTATCACTAACAGTCGAGATGACAGCAATCTTATCCGAATAGCTATAATGGATCGTGCAGCCACGTCTCGATCCCTTAGTCAACAGATGGGGACGTTTGCAAGACAAAAACCGCCTGCACGAACAGTCTGACGACGTTTGCAGCAGCATGGACTATCAGCTCTGAGATCGTGGCTGCGGTTACCCTTGACGCTGCATCACTGACAGGAGCGCCTGCGATGGTGTACTCAGAGACGAACCTGGGTGCACGAATGGCAAAACGTCATTTTTTCGGATGAATCCAGGTTCTGTTTACAGCATCATGATGGTCGCATCGGTGTTTGGCGACATCGCGGTGAACGCACATGGGAAGCGCGTATTCGTCATCGCCATACTGCCATACTGCCGTATGACCCGGTGTGATGGTATGGAGTGCCATTGGTTACACGCTTCGGTCATCTCTTGTTGGCACTGACGTCACTTTGAACAGTGGACGTTACATTTAAGATGTGTTACGACCCGTGGCTCTACCCTTCATTCGATCCCTGCGAAACCCTACATTTCAGCAGGATAATGCATGACCGCATGTTGCAGGTCTTGTACGTGCCTTTGTGGATACAGAAAATGTTCGACTGCTGCCCTGGCCAGCACATTCTCCAGATCTCTTACCAACTGAAAACGTCTGGTCAAGGGTGGCCGAGCAAATAGCTCATGACAATACGCCAGTCACTACTCTTGATGAACTGTGGTATCGTGTTGAAGCTGCATCGGCAGCTGTACCTGTACACGCCATCCAAGCTCTGTTTGACTCAATGCTCAGGCGTATCAAGGCCGTTATTACGGCCAGAGGTGGTTGTTCTGGGTACTGATTTCTCAGGATCTATGCTCCCAAATTGCGTGAAAATGTAATCACACGTCAGTACTAGTATAATATATTTGTCCAATGAATACCCGTTTATCATCTGCATTTCTTCTTGGTGTAGCAATTTTAATGGCCAGTAGTGTATAAATTACATTAAAGACAGTTTGCCAATTCTGCACAACACAGAAAAAATCTGTAACGACTGAAATCATGGAGCAGGCGGAAATATTCATCCATAATACTGTGACGTAATTCTATCGAGTTATTCGCCCTTTGCCCATCGTAACCTAAATTTTCAGGTCATATGTGTAGCTGCTGCTCCATGACACGTTGGCAACTGTTCTCGCGGTCTCAACTGCGTTGCATGAGGTATGCGCGTTCTCGCTGGTGTGGTCTTCAGTTCTAAGAGTGCAACGTACGGGGATTTAATTGTAAAATTATCGATATATTTAAAAATATCTGTTGATAGTCTCAGTCGACCTTGAGTTGCTATCTGACTTAAGTTGGCTCTGTTTAAACGCGCGGTTATGTCCCCAGTATCATTTGCATCGAAATTATCATTAGACTCTAATTATTAAACAAAAATATGGTGATTGCTGGCTACGAAATCAATAATGCGGTGAATAGGATATGATACCAAATTAAGACTTATTCGGAAAACAGGATGAGCAATATTTCTAGGCTAACATGACCATCCAATACACTCGCTAACCTAACTAGCCAATCATTGGCACAATGCATCCTCTTTTCCTAAGTACTAATGTCAACATTGAAGCCGCAAGTGACTCTATAGAAGTTCTGAATGAACGGACACAGACTCAGAGAGCGCCAGTCAAATAGCTAGCGGAATGCCAACTAATTTAGAATTACTGTGCCCTACTTCTTGAACCGGTGTACCGTAGGTCTGTAGAAGAGCGTAGCGTTCCAAAGGATTGGAAAAGGGCACAGGTCATCCCCGTTTTCAAGCAGGAACGTCGAACAGATGTGCAGAACTATAGACCTATATCTCTAACGTCGATCAGTTGTAGAATTTTGGAACACGTATTATGTTCGAGTATAGTGACTAGAAATCTACTCTGTAGGAATCAGCATGGGTTTCGAAAAAGTCGATCATGTGAAACCCAGCTCGCGCTATTCGTCCACGTGACTCAGAGGGCCATAGACACGGGTTCACAGGTAGATGCCGTGTTTCTTGACTACCGCAAGGCGTTTTATACAGTTCCCCACAGTCGTTTAATAAAGAAAGTAAGAGCATAAGGACTATCAGACCAATTGTGTGATTGGATTGAAGCGTTCCTAGATAACAGAACGCAGCATGTCATTCTCAGTGGAGAGAAGTCTTCGGAAGTAAGAGTGATTTCAGGTGTGCCGCTGGGGAGTGTCGTACGACCGTTGCTATTCACAATATACATAAATGACCTGATGGATGACATCGGAAGTTCACTGAGGCTTTTTGCAGATGATGCTGTGGTGTATCGGGAGGTTGTAACAATGGAAAATTGTACTGAAATGCAGGAGGATCTGCAGCAAATTGACGCATGGTGTGGGAATGGCAATTGAATCTCAATGTAGACAAGCGTAATGTGCTGCGAATACATAGAAAGATAGATCCCTTATCTTTTAGCTACAAAATAGCAGGTCAGCAACTGGAATCAGTTAATTCCATAAATTATCTGGGAGTAGGCATTAGGAGTGATTTAAAATGGAATGATCATATAAAGTTGATCGTCGGTAAGGAGATGCCAGACTGAGATTCATTGGAAGAATCCTAAGGAAATGCAATCTGAAAACAAAAGAAGTAGGTTCGTCCACTGTATGTGGATGTAGATGAATGCTAATATCACCGTAATTCTCCGTGACGATTATGACGACCGGCCAAGCCAACGTCGTGATGCCGTCTTTCCCGTGAGCGAGCTTGGCTTTAATCTCCAACGTGGACGTGGTTTGCGCCTGTAAACTCTTGTACGTAAATGTTCAATTGCGGAGTCCGTCACTAGTCAATACTCAAGCTACTTGTACATATCCCAAGAGTAGTTGGTCGACTCATGTGCGCGGCAGCAAGGGTACACTTCAGATTGCATACGAACACCACAAGTTAGTAGAAATCTGTTTCTCTCATCAGAGGAACAGATAACGCTACGTGTGTGGAGTCGTATGCTCTACACTACCCAGACTTGGAGAGTAACCACTGGACTCAATGCCGGTAACTTCTCCAACCTACTTCTCTCCACGCTCTCCAAGCAGGGCAGCCAGACACCGCGACTGCTCTCTTCCACAGCCGATCCCAGAGTCCTCCTTCAGAGTTTACGCAAACCTGGCCGTTCTTCGCCTCATGGATCCGTGCCCGTTGGTAGCCAATCACGACGCAGACTTCCATATATCAGTGCGCGTTTGTACCCAACCACGACACAGAATTCTGCCGAGGTTACTGTTGCCGCCAAATTTTTAATATGTGTCTCTACGCGCTCTGCGCCAATTCCGTCACAGTCTTTCGCAAATTTCCCACTGTGGCGCAAAATCGTCTCTCTCTCTCTTTCGCATATAGCTCCTTCTCACTTCTTGTTGTGATGGCCCAGCCTCTTCCAATGTCTCTGGTGGTCTGAAGAGCCAGCCGGCAAGGCGGTCCGGCCGCGACAATCCCGTCAGTTTAAAGCACTCCGTCTTCAGGCCACAAGTGTCCCATCGGGGCCATCCGACTGCCGTGTCATCCTCAACGAGGATGCGAATAGGAGGGGCGTGGGGTCAGCACACCGCTCTCCCGGTCGTTATGATTGTTTTCTTGATCGGAGCCACTACTATTCGGTCGAGTAGCTCCTCAGTTGGCATCCCGAGGCCGAGTGCACCCCGAAAAACGGCAAGAGCACATGTCGGCCCAGATGGTCACCCATCCAAGTGCCGGCCACGCCCGAAAGCACGTAACTTCGGTGATCCGACGGGAACCGGTGTATCCACTGCGGCAAGGCCGTTCCCCGTCCCGTTAGTCTGACATGACATAAACACCTTCCTTAGGGGTTCCGGCCGTGTTCCAGCCTCTGCGACCATCTCGTTAGTTTGACACAACTTCCTTTTCCGTGTTCATTCTCTCCTACCGCTGGGCCAAGTATCAATTATTATTCGGTGTATCAGTACTGATTTAGCATCACGTAAGGTGAAAAATCTGCAACCTTACAGACTGGTTTGTCGCAGGTCTCACTTTACTCTGCGAGCCTCTTCAACTCCGAGTAACTACTGAACCTATATCTATTTGAACATGCTATCCGTAGTCATGCCTTGGTCTCCTCTACAAATCCTCTCCTCCTCTTCGGCACTTTCCTCAGTAACCAAACTGACAGCTTCTTGTTGCCCTATACCATGTCATGTCAACCGATCCCTTCTTACAGCCACACAGCGCCATAAATCTGTTTCTCCACTGTTACATTCAGTGGCTCCTCATTAGTTATGCCACCTAAGCGTCTAATCTCTAACCTCCTTCTGCCGCACCACATTTCAGAATGTTGTATTTTCTATCTGCCTCAAGTTCTTATCAACTGCATTTCCCATCTGTATGACAAGTACCTTCAGAAAACTTACATTTATATTAAACAGGCGAACCCGGCAATGTTTCACTATTGTTAAATATGTATGAGAATTAGGTAAAAGTCCTAATATCCTTCTCTTCTTTCTGTCTGTCCAACGCATCCTCCCCCGACTTGTCCATCTCCTCTTCTCGCTTTCTCTTTTCATCACCTACTCTCCCTCTCTATCTCCTCCTCACATTCACGTCCTCGTTTCACTCTCTCTGCCCGTCTCCTACGCCCTATCTCCTCCTCTTTCCTTTCTCACTCTCCCTCTCTGTCCATCTCCTCCATCGCACTCTCTACCTCCAATTCGTCCCCCTTCGCTCTGTCCATCTGCTCTTCCCCCATCTCTCTGTCGATCTCTTCATCTACCTCTGTTTGCCCATGTCCTTGTTCCTCTTCGCTCAAAGCATCTGCTTCTCTCTGTTCATCTGCTTGTGCTATCTATAAGCGCATTTACCTCGCTCTCTCTGTCCCTCTCTCTCCTCTTCGCCCCCTATCCCCCCACCCTCTCCCTAACCTTTAGCCTTCTTTGTTATTTCGCAAACTAAACATTGGTTGGGAATTGAAGTCGCTTAAAATGAATTGGAAATCGACTGGAATGATTGCTATATGGGGCACGAGAGTCCCCTCTCTATCTGCGAAGATAGCAGCTTCAATGGCAGCATTTCGCGGAGTTTTAATTTCGGACATGTAGTTTTACGAACATTCAAACCATTCCAATTCCGTAGTAGTACTGCAATCATACGCCGATAAGCATTATATACAACTTTTTTGTTTCCGTTAAAACCGAGTGCAAGGAGGAAAACAGAACACCACATTGTTGTGTACACAATCTTTGTTTAAAATTATTTACACTGCGCAACACAATTAAAACATCATTTCTTTAGAAACCCACCGATTGTCCCCGATGCAGACGGGTAAGTTTGAACTTGGTTCAAAGGTGCTGTAATAATAATAATTGATAATAATTAAAGAATTAATTAGTTAGCCACCCGATGTGGCCTTGCGGTTCTGAGCGCTTCAGTTTGGAACCGCGTGACCGCTACGGTCGCAGGTTCGAATCCTGCCTCGGGCATGGATGTGTGTGATGTCCTTAGGTTAGTTAGGTTTAAGTAGTTCTAAGTTCTAGGGGACTGACGACCTCAGATGTTAACTGCCATAGTGCTCAGAGCCATTTAATTAATTAATTAAAAGGAAATCTACTAAGTGAAAAGTAAAATGAACCTAACTATTTCACACACACACACACACACACACACACACACACACACACACACACGCGCGCGCGCGCGCGCGCACACACACGCATACGCCACTTTCTTAGTCTCAATAATAAAAATTATTTTTTGTCCGAAAATTCACACTATATTGTCGACTAAAAAAAATCACTTAGTTAATTCTACACTGTTTTACCTTTTTTATTGTTTGAAGTGAAAGTCGGTAGACTAGTGACGTGCTGAAAAACGTTTAATTTGGGTTTCTATAATCTCAGGGAAATTACTAACTGTGTTCTCGCCTCGCGAGAAAATTCAGAGTAGTTTAATTTAATTTCGTGGGTATCGCGTTGTCAACGTAAGAAACAATGTAGCAAATCAAAATCTGTAACATTTATAAATTGGGGATTGATGATCGTTACTATGAAATGAAAGCAGAAATGCCAAATTGAACAATTATTAATTAAAGAAAGTAACCTTTTTTATTCAGACCTCTGACATCTCGTGCATTAATCTCGCAGTTTTGGACAAAAAAAAAAAAGAATTTTTGCCGTATCCCGGAGGAGTACGTAAAAATTACAATAACCTTAGCCCTACTATGCAGCGAAAGAAAAAAGTATTCATTGTAAAGTCATATCAGTAATCGCAATTGACGATAATAACGGCACTATTACTTATAACTGCAAGTCAGACATGCCAAAAGTGCATGTCGTATCTATGAGCGTGCTGTCCGTCTGTAGAATAGGGAAGGCGATCGATCTATCTCAGTAGATTTTGATAACCCGGAGGCTCAGCAAGTGCATTTCGGAAATTGCAGGATTTGTGGAGTGTTAGTGTCTTAATCACGTGATGTAACTAAGGTGTGACCACGTCCAGACGTCATGGGGTTAGGCCGCCAACCCTCATTACACATGTTGGAACACTCGTACGATGAGCCTCCACAGCCGATGACCCGTGCATGTGCCAGTGTTAACACCAAAACATGGGCAACTGCGACTGAATGGGCACGTGACCACCAGCGCTGGACGTCGATGCAGTAGCAGAGAGTTGCACTGTCTCATGAATTCCGACACCTTCTTCATGGCGCCGATGGCACGCCGAGGATGCGTCGTCTTACAAGGGAACAGCTGCTCGACACCTGTACTGCGGGAGGAAGACAAGTTGGCGGCGGATCCATTATACTGCGGGGAACATTCAAGTGGGAATCAAAATTCAAATGGTTCAAAAGGCTCTGAGCGCTATAGGACGCAACATCTGAGGTCAGACTTAGAACTACTTAAACCTAACTAAGGACATCACACACATCCATGCCCGAGGCAGGATACGAACCTGCGACTGTAGCAGCAGCGCGGTTTCGAACTGAAGCGCCTAGAACCGCTCGGTCACAGCGGCCGGCGTGGGCATCCAAGGGTCCAGTGGAGATCGTGTAAGGCACCGAGACGGCCAAGGAGTATCTCACACTGGTTGCAGACCACGTACATCCGTTCATGACGATCAAGTTTCCCGACGACAGTGGCATTTTCCAGTAAGATAATGCGCCATCTCACGAGGTCAGGAGTGTGATGGAGTGGTTCGAGGAACACAGCGGCGAGGTTCAATTGATTTTCTAGCCCCCCAGCTCGCCAGAACTGAACACCATAGAACGCATCTGGATTGAGATTGAACAAGACGTCATAGCTCATCACCCTTTCCCCGGAATTTACGGGAATTAGGTAACTTGTGTGTGCAGATGTGATGTCAGCTCGCTCCAGCGATCTACGAAGACCTCATTGCTTCCATGCCAATATGCGTCGCCGTTATTGTCCGAGCCAAACGTGGACGTATAAGCAATTATGTAGTTTTAGACGAACAGCTGGTAACAGGTAAGTTTTTTAAATTAAAATACAGATCATAGGTACGTTTGAACATTTTCCTGTGAAAACTAATTTATTCTGATATAAAATCGTAAAAAAGCCCTTGTGGCATGGCATATCTTGAAATTTTTATTTTACGACTGTATCGAATAATATTTATCACTACTGTTACTCTCAGATTGTAGAATGTATAAACATGACAAAAGTTTATTCATATTCTCAGTTTTTGAAAAACCGGATATTATGATAATCGCCACTCTGAACAATTAGCTTCTAGAAAACATAATAACATAATTTTTTGTATAGAACGGAATGCAGGCTGAATTACTAACTTTGCATTCAGGATGCTATCATTCGTTAATCAGGCTGCGATCTGTAAGAACTTGTATTGTCCACAAGGAATAACCTATTTTCAACAAGTTCTTGGGGAAATCACTCTTTTGTGCGTAAATACATGTATGAATTACCTTGCTATTGTTGAAGAGTAGAAAAAGAAGAAGGAAAAACTGGTAGAAGCAGACGTTGTGGAAGATCAGTTTGGATTCTGGAGAAGTGTAGGAACACTCGAGGCAATACTGATCCTACGACTTATATTACAAGATAGGATAAGTACAGTCAAACGTTGCATTTATATCATTTGTGGACATAGAGAAAGCTTTTGATAATTTTGACTCGAATATTCTCTTTGAAATTCTGAAGGTAGCAGAGGTAATATACAGGGAGCGAAACGCTGTTTAGAACTTGTATAGAAACTAGACAGCAGTTATAAGAGTCAATGGGCATGAAAGGGAGGCAGTGGTTGAGAAGGGAGTGACACAGGTAGAAGCCTATCGGCGTTATTATTCAATATGTGTATTGACCAAGCATTAAATGAACCCAAAGAAAAATTTGGAGTAGGAATTAAAGTTTATCGAAAAGAAATAAAAATTTTGAGTTTTCCCGATGACATTGTAATTCTGTCAGAGACAGCAAAGGACCTGAAAGGGCAATTGAACGGAATGGACAGTGGAGGATATAAGATGGAAATCAACAAAAGCAAAACTAAGATAATGGAATGTAGCCGAATTAAATCAGGTGGTGGTGACGGAATTATATGAGGAAATAAGACTCTTAAAGTTTATGAGATTTGCTATTTGGGCAGCAAAATAACTGATTATGGCCGAAGTACAGAGAATATAAAATATGGGCTGGGAATAGCAAGAAAAGCATTTCTGAAGAAGAGAAATTTGTTACGCCGAATATAGATTTGTGTGTTACAAAATCTTTTCTGGAGGAATTTGTCTCGAGTGTACCCGTGTGTAGAAGTGAAACATGGACGATAAATGGTTTGGACAAGAAGAGAATAGAAGCTTTCGAAATGCGGTGCTGCAGAAGAATGCTGGAGATTAGATGGGTACATCAGGTAAGTGTTGAGGAGGTACTGAACAGAACTGGGGAGAGAGGGAATTTGTGGCACAACTTGACTAGAAGAAGGGATCGATTGGTAGAACACGTTCTGAGGCATCAACGGATCACCAATTGTGTTAGAGAGAAGCGTGGGGGATAAAAATCGTAGAGGGAGACCAAGAGATGAATACATCAAGCAGATTCAGAAGGATGTAGGTTGTATTAGGTTCTGGGAGATGAAGAGGCTTGCACAGGATAGAGTAGCATGGATAGCTGCATCAAACAAGTCTTTGGACTGAAGAGCACGACAACAACAACAATGAGAAACAAACTGAGAGAAAATTGTGTGAAATAGTGTTTTCACTGTACAATAAACACAGTGGGACATATTATCTCCTACTAAAACGACGAGCACTATACTTTTACAACGAAAATATGAGTGTAAATATGATAAGATTTTAAGATTCATCATATTTTAGTACTGAATGTGCATACTTTCCGTTTCATGTAAATGAACTAAATTAGCAATTAGAAGAACCAAGGCAGCACTTAAGTTTTATGAAAAATTGCTTCAAAGTTCTGTAATTTTGGAAAGTAGACCATTTCAACAGCCAGAAACAGAATTGGTCACTGTTGCTGTAAAAAAACTCGAGCCAGAATTCCGAAATCCACACTTACATTGGATCCATGCCATATTGTGTAGTGTGCTCGTCATAAAAGTCAGAGTCAGAATTTTTTTAAACTGTTGAGAGGCGTTTATGTTGCACGTGCCTTTTCACAGCCAACACACGAAGTTTCTTGTGTTAAAGTCTAGAGATCAACTATACACTAGTCGTAAAACGTGAAAGCATTGTTTTCAATCGTGTTAAGGATTACTCTTGGTTTATTGTCAGTATTAGTCTGAAAGAAAAAAAAAACATTCACAACGTGTGATTGCTGTGCTAACCAGAAACACTAGCCGAAGGTTGTTTACAGCGCAGGCCGTGCCAATAAGACAAAGAACTTGAAGAACAAAACACTAAGGAGTGCACCCTCTCTGCCTCATCGCAGCTCTGAAAGTTTGCTGACACTCGCCGTAAAGGAACTAACTGCACGTCGCGTTTTTCGGCCATTGTTTACAATACGAAACTCATAATAACTAGCCAAGTTGCCTGATAGTTGCGTCTGAAGCGGCAGGAACTCGTCACCTTAAAACGTACATCTATTTCTACATATACACTATGTGATCAAAAGTATCCGGACACCCACCAAAAATACGTTTTTCCATATTAGGTGTATTGCGCTGCCAGCTACTGCCAGGTACTCCATATCAGCGACCTCAGTAGTCATCAGACATCGTGAGAGCAGAATGGGCCGCTCCACGGAACTCACGGACTTCGAACGCGGTCAGGTGACTGGGTACCACTTGTGTCATACGTCTGTACGCGATATTTCCACACTCCTAAACATCCCTAGGTCCACTGTTTCCGATGTGACAGTGAAGTGGAAACGTGAACGGACACGCACAGCACAAAAGCGTACAGGCCGACCTCGTCTGTTGACTGAAAGAGACCGCCGACAGTTGAAGAGGCTCGTGACGTGTAACACGGAGACGTGTACCCACACCATCACACGGGAATTCCAAACTGTATCAGGATCGAATGCAAGTACTATGATAGTTAAGCGGGAGGTGAGAAAACTTGGATTTCATGGTCGAGCGGCTGCTCATAAGCCACACATCACACATCCCAAACGACGCCCCGCTTGGTGTAAGGAGCGTAAACATTGGACGCTTAAACAGTCGAAAAATGTTGTGTGGAGTGGCGAATCACGGAACAGAATGTGGCGATCCGATGGCAGGGTGTGGCTATGGCGAATGCCCGGTGAACGTCATCTGCCACCGTGTGTAGTGCCAACAGTAAAATTCGAAGGCGGTGGCGTTATAATGTGGTCGTTTTTTTCATGGAGGGGGCTTCCACCCCTTGTTGTTTTTCGTGGCACTCTCATAGCACAAGCCTACATTGATGTTTTAAGCACATTCTTGCATCCCACTGTTGAAGAGCAATTCAGGGTTTGGTGACCGCATCTTTCAACACGATCGAGCACCTATTCATAATGCACGGCCTGTGGCGTAGTGGTTACACGACAATAACATCCCTGTAATGGACTGACCTACTCAAAATACAGAACACCTTTGGGATGTCTTGGAACAGCGACTTTGTGCCAGGCCTCACCATCCGTCATCGATACCTCTCCTCAGTGAAGAATGGGTTGATATTCTCCAAGAAACCTTCCAGTACTCTATTGAACGTATGCCTGCGAGAGTGGAAGCTGCCATTATGGCTATGGGTTGGCCAAAACCATACTGAATTCCAGCATTACCGATAGAAGGCGCCACGAACTTGTACGTCACTTTCAGTCAAGTGTCCGGATACTTTTGATCACATATTGCATATCTATACTTCTCGAGTCGTCTTATGTTATGTATTCGAGTGTACTTTGTGAAGCTATGTCACTTTCCCTCTTTCTTGTAGCAGTCAGAACGGTTCTCGGGAAGAACGTCTGCTGGCAAGCCTCTGTGTTGGCTCGAATCTCTCTAATTTTATGTCCATGGTCTTTTAACGAGATATACTTGAGAGGAAACAACATAGAAGTTGATTCTTCAAGGGACGTACGCACTCGGAATTTTAGCAGAGGACCATACCGTGATGCAGAACGACTCTTTTGCAGCGTTTGCCACTGGCGTTAACTGAGCATCTCCGTGACACTTTCGCACTCACTAAGTGAACCTCTAACGAAACGTGCTGTTCTTCTCTGGTTCTTCTCTGTTTTCTCCGTCACTCCCATGCCAGTATGAAACGCAGACTTATGGGCAATATTCAAGCATTTGTCGCACGAGTGTGTTGTAAGCTACCTCCTTTGTTCATAGAATATATTTCCAGTGAATGTGTCTGGCATCTGCCTCACCCGCTATTAATTTTATGTAGTGTATAGCAAAACTGATTTACTACTTTAAGATATATATACACTCCTGGAAATTGAAACCGTGAATTCACTCACTGTCCCAGGAAGGGGAAACTTTATTGACACATTCCTGGGGTCAGATACATCACATGATCACACTGACAGAACCACAGGCACATAGACACAGGCAACAGAGCATGCACAATGTCGGCACTAGTACAGTGTATATCCACCTTTCGCAGCAATGCACGCTGCTATTCTCCCATGGAGACGATCGTAGAGATGCTGGATGTACTCCTGTGGAACTGCTTGCCATGCCATTTCCACCTGGCACCTCAGTTGGACCAGAGTTCGTGCTGGACGTGCAGACCGCGTGAGACGACGCTTCATCCAGTCCCAAACATGCTCAATGGCGGACAGATCCGGAGATCTTGCTGGCAAGGGTAGTTGACTTACACCTTCTAGAGCACGTTGGGTGGCACGGGATACATGCGGACGTGCATTGTCCTGTTGGAACAGCAAGTTGCCTTGCCGGTCTAGGAATGGTAGAACGATGGGTTCGATGACGGTTTGGATGTACCGTGCACTATTCAGTGCCCTCCGACGATCACCAGAGGTGTACGGCCAGTGTAGGAGATCGCTCCCCACACCATGATGCCGGGTGTTGGCCCTGTGTAACTCGGTCGTATGCAGTCCTGATTGTGGCGCTCACGTGCACGGCGCCAAACACGCATACGACCATCATTGGCACCAAGGCAGAAGCGACTCTCATCGGTGAAGACGACACGTCTCCATTCGTCCCTCCATTCACGCCTGTCGCGACACCACTGGAGGCGGGCTGCACGATGTTGGGGCGTGAGCGGAAGACGGCCTAACGGTGTGCGGGACCGTAGCCCAGCTTCATGGAGACGGTTGCGAATGGTCCTCGCCGATACCCCAGGAGCAACAGTGTCCCTAATTTGCTGGGAAGTGGCGGTGCGGTCCCCTACGGCACTGCGTAGGATCCTACGGTCTTGGCGTGCATCCGTGCGTCGCTGCTGTCCGGTCCCAGGTCGACGGGCACGTGCACCTTCCGCCGACCACTGGCGACAACATCGATGTACTGTGGAGACCTCACGCCCCACGTGTTGAGCAATTCGGCGGTACGTCCACCCGGCCTCCCGCATGCCCACTATACGCCTTCGCTCAAAGTGCGTCAACTGCACATACGGTTCACGTCCACGCTGTCGCGGCATGCTACCAGTGTTGAAGACTGCGTTGGAGCTCCGTATGCCACGGCAAACTGGCTGACACTGACGGCGGCGGTGCACAAATGCTGCGCAGCTAGCGCCATTCGACGGCCAACACCGCGGTTCCTGGTGTGTCCGCTGTGCCGTGCGTGTGATCATTGCTTGAACAGCCCTCTCTCAGTGTCCGGAGCAAGTATGGTGGGTCTGACACACCGGTGTCAATGTGTTCTTTTTTCCATTTCCAGGAGTGTATTTTGAGAATCCTAAGCGTCGTGAATCATGAATGAATTTAAGCAAACTGCAAGACCATATAGCTTTGGAAAGAAGACAATGCTCTTTGTTTGGTGGGATCAGAAGGGTGTCATCTATTATGAGGTGCTAAAATCAAGTGAAACCGTTAACAGTGACCGCTACCAACAACAAATGATCGATTTAAATCGAGAGTTACGCGAAAAACGACCGGAATACGGAGAAAGGTAACACAAAGTCATATTGCTCCATGTCAACGCCCCATCACATACAGCAAAAGTGATCAGTGAAACGACCGAGGCGTTCAGTTGGTAAATACTAGGGCATGCGTCTTATTCTCCAGAGTTGGCCCCATCCGGTTATCATTTATTTGCATCAGTTGGACACGCTCTCGCTGAGCAACGCTTCACTTCGTACGAAAATTTTTGGAGTGAACATATAGTGTGTTGTGGGGCGATCACTCTGTTGCAGACAGAATTCAAAAGCCAAGATCGCTTAAAGACTGTTTACTAGATGACCGGTTTCAACACACTAAAGGAGCCATCATCGGATCTGAATGTAGCTAAACATTTATAAACCTTTTGGATATAACGATACATGAGGCAGACTAGCTGATATAAAATCATTGTCACAGAAATAAATAAAAAAATGGAATAGAATGACCATGAGAGCAGTTTTTATTTTTTTTATTTTTTATTTCTGTGGCAATGATTTTATATCAGCTGGTCTGCCTCATGTATCGTTATACCCAAATAGTTTATAACTGTTAAGCTACATTCACATCCGATGATGGCGCCTTTAGTGTGTTGAAACCGGTCATCCAGTGAACAGTCTTTAAGCGATCTTGGCTTTAGAGTTATTTCGTACGAAAATGTAAGAAAATGGTTCGCTGACTGGTTCGCTTGAAAAGAAGAACTGTCTCGTTGGCGTGGCATTCATAGCTTGCCGGAGAGGCGGGAGAAATGTATACATAGCAAAGGTGATTATTTTGTATAAAATATTGTTCATCAGTTTCAAACAACAGACGTGTAAAAATTGCAACCAAATTCCGGTTTCATACTTCTACATTTGGTAGAATTACCATGAAAAGTAATGTTCCTGCA
This sequence comes from Schistocerca gregaria, assembly GCF_023897955.1. Lineage (NCBI taxonomy): Eukaryota > Metazoa > Arthropoda > Insecta > Orthoptera > Acrididae > Schistocerca > Schistocerca gregaria. The sequence continues at coordinate 71,111,197 of NC_064929.1, forward strand.
ACACTGCTTTAGGGATACGTCTACAGTTATTTCTGCGTCCGAGGCTGTCTCTGCGTTGACAATAACATGGTATGTCCTGTTTGGCAGATGGCCACTGTGGCCGTGCGGTTCAAGGCACTTCAGTCCGAAACTGCGCTGCTGCTGCGGTCGCAGGTTCGAATCCTGCCTCGGGCATGGATGTGTGTGATGTCCTTAGGTTAGTTAGGTTTAAGTAGTTCTAAGTTCTAGGGGACTGATGACCACAGATGTTAAGTCCCATAGTGCTTAGAGCCATTTGAACCATTTGAATCTGTTTGGCAGGATTTTTCAAAAAAATGGTTCAAATGGCTCTGAGCGCTATAAGACGCAAATCTGAGGTCATCAGTCGCCTAGAACTTGGAACTAATTAAAACTAACTAACCTAAGGACATCACATACATCCATCCCCGAGGCAGGTTCCAGACTGTAGCGCCCAGAACCGCAAGCCCACACCGGCCGGCGCAGGAATTTTTCAATCCAGTCGTACAGCTGGTGTGATATTCCGTAGGCTCGTTTTGTGTACATTAGGCCGAATGTGCTGGACTGTGTCAGGCACCTTACAGAAGCTAACGGACACAGCGTCTACCGACCTTCTGTGGCTAGTGAACGAACAGAGCGAGCTGGGTTTCACACGTTCACGATTTCCGGAACAACGTTGATTCCTGCAGAGGACATTTTCGGTCTCCAGAAATGTCACAGAAGGCAAGCATAATACAAGTTCAAAACTTCTACAACAGACCGATGTCAGAGATAAAGGCCTATAGTTTTGTGCGTCTATTCGAGACGCTTGCAGGAAACGGGAATGACCTGAGCTTTTACCCAGGAGCGTTTCGCTCCTCAAGACGCCTCCACCTAGAAGAGGGGCAAGTACTTCAACACACTCACTCAGGTCTGGTTCCCTTTCCAATCTAGAGCGATTTCGATGTCTATCATTTTGTCGTTCTAGCGGCGATATAAATGAGGAACTACAGTGCTGCCTTCCTCTGTGAAACAGTTTTGGAAAAATACACTACTGGCCATTAAAATTACTACACCACGAAGATGGCGTGCTACAGAAGCGAAATGTAACCGAGAGGAAGAAGATGATGTGATATGCAAATGATTAGCTTTTCAGAGCATTCACACAAGGTTGGCGCCTGTGGCGACACCTACAACGTGCTGACATGAGGAAAGTTTCCGACCGATTTCACATACACAAACAGCAGTTGACCGGCGTTGTCTGGTGAAACGTTGTTGTGATGCCTCGTGTAAGGAGGAGAAATTCGTACCATCACGTTTCCGGCTTTAATAAAGGTCGGATTGTAGGCTATCGCGAGTGCGGTTTATCGTATCGCGACATTGCTGCTCGCGTTGGTCGAGATCCAAAGACAGTTAGCAGAATATGGAATCGGTTGGTTCAGGAGGGTAATACGGAACGCCGTGCAGGATCCCAACTGCCTCGTATCACTAGCACTCGAGATGACAGGCATCTTATTCGCATGGCTGTAACGGATTGTGAAGCCACGTCTCGATCCCTGAGTCAACAGATGGGGACGTTTGCAAGACGACAACCATCTGCACGAACAGTTCAACGACGTTTGCAGCAGTGTGGACTATCAGCTCGGAGACCGTGGCTGCGGTTACCCTCGACGCTGCATCACAGACAGGAGCGCCTGCGATGGTGTACTCGACGACGAACGTGGTTCACGAATAGCAAAACGTCACTATTTTGGATGAATCCAGGTTTGTTTACAACATCATGATGGTCGCATACGTGTTTGGTGACATCGCGGTGAACACACATTGGATGCGTGTATTCGTCATGGCCATACTGGCGTATCACCAGGCGTGATGGTATGGGATGCCATTGGTTACACGTCTCGGTCACCTCTTGTTCGCATTGACGACACTTTGAGCAGTGGACATTATATTTCAGATGTGTTACCCTAAATTTCAGCAGGATAATGCACGACTGCATGTTGCAGGACCTGTACGAGCCACTCTGAATACAGAAATGTTCGACTGCTGCCGTGGCCAGCACATTCTACATCTACATCTACATCCATAATCCTCAAGCCACCTGACGGCGTGTGGCGGAGGGTACCTTGAGTACCTCTATCGAGTCTCCCTTGTATTCCAGTCTCGTATTGTTCGTGGAAAGGATTGTCGTTATGCCTCTCTGTGGGCTCTAATCTCTCTGATTTTATCCTCATAGTCTCTTCGCGAGATATACGCAGGAGGGAGGAATATGCTGTTTGACTCTTCGGCGAAAGTATGCTCTCGAAACTTCAACAAAAGCCCGTACCTTGCTACTGAGCGTCTCTCCTGCAGAGTCTTCCACTGGAGTTTATCTGTCACCTCCGTAACGCTTTCGCGATTACTAAATGATACTGTAACGAAGCGTGCTGCTCGCCGTTGCATCTTCTCTATCTCTTCTATCAACCCTATCTGGTACTAACCCCACACTACTAGCATTATTCAAGCAGCGGGCGAACAAGGGTACTGAAACTTACTTCCTTTGTTTTCGGATTGCATTTCCTTAGGATTCTTCCAATGAATCTCAGTCTGGCATCTGCTTTACCGACGATCAACTTTATATGATCATTCCATTTTAAATCACTCCTAATGCGTACTCCCAGATAATTTATGGAATTAACTGCTTCCAGTTGCGGACCTGCTATTTTGTAGCTAAATGATAAGGGATCTATGTATTCGCAGCACATTACACTTGTCTACATTGAGATTCAGTTGTCATTCCCTGCACCATGCGTCAATTCGTTGCACATCCTCCTGCATTTCAGTACAATTTTCCATTGTTACAATCTCTCTATATACCACAGTATCATCCGCAAAAAGCCTCAGTGAACTTCCGATGTCATCCACAAGGTAATTTATATACTGTGAATAGCAACGGTCCTACGACACTCCCCTGCGGCACACCTGAAATCACTCTTACTTCGGAAGACTTCTCTCCATTGAGAGTGAAATGCTGCGTTCTGTTATCTAGGTACACTTCAATCCAATCACAGAATTGGTCTAATAGTCCATATGCTCTTAGTTTCTTCATTAAACGACTGTGGGGAACTGTATCGGACGCCTTGCGGAAGTCAAGAAACACGGCATCTACCTGTGAACCCGTGTCTATGGCCCTCTGAGTCTCGTGGACGAATAGGGCGAGCTGGATTTTACACGACCGTCTTTTTCGAAGCCCATGCTGATTCCTACAGAGTAGATTTCTAGTCTCCTGAAAAGCCATTGTACTCGAACATAATACGTGTTCCAAAATTCAACAACTCATCGACGTTAGATCTCTCATTAATTGAAAACGTCTGGTCAATGTTGGCCTAGCAACTGGCTCCTCACAATACGCCAGTCACTACTCTTGATGAACTGTGGTATCGTGTTGAAGCTGCATCAGCAGCTGTACCTGTACACGCCATCCAAGCTCTGTTTGACTCAATGCCCAGGCGTATCAAGGCCGTTATTACGGACAGAGGTGGTTGTTCTGGGTGGTGATTTCTCATGATCTATGCACCCAAATTGCCTGAAAATGTAATCACATGTCAGTTCTAGTATAATATATTTGTCCAATGAATACCCGTTTATCATTTGCATTTCTTCTTGGTTTAGCAATTTTAATGGCCGGTAGTATACGTTTAGTAATCACGTAAGGACACGTCGCGGACCGTACCTGAGTCAAGGGTCTGCTCACATTTGGTGCAGACGTGTGTGGCTCCTCTTCTGCTGACGTCGAATAGCGGTTTGCGGCGCTGATGCCTTGCTACTGTTTTATCAATTTCTACTCAAGTTATGTCCTCTTACAAGGCTCTTTGCAATGGCACACGAAAACTGTACAATTCCGTACAAAAAAAAAAAAAAAAAAAAAAACCAACGAAGTCGGTTTTACAATTCCTAATTCGGCAGCTACTAGCGTTGAAAATTGTTACGTCAGAAAATTCGTCAGCTTTCTCTCTACAGCTTACTGGAAATATCAACTCCGTAGATTTACTTGGTCTTTTATATCTTTCGTGACCTGTCTTCACTGAAGCACCAAAGAGACTGGTACACCTGTCTAATATCGTGTAGGCCCCCCGCGAGCACGCAGAAGTACCGCAACTCGACGTGGCATGGAGTCGACTAGTGTCTGAAGTAGTGCTGGAGAGAACTGACACCATGAATCCTACAGGGCTGTTCATAAATCCGTAAGCGTATGAGGGGCTGGAGATCTCTTCTGAACAGCACGTTGCAAGGCATCCCAGATATGCTCAATAATGTTCATGCCCGTGAATTTGCTGACGAGCAGAAGTGTTTAAACTCAGATGGGTCATCCTGGAGCCATGCTGTAGCAATTCTGGACGTGTGGAGTGTCGCATTGTCCTGCTAGAATTGCCCAAGTCCGTCGGAACGCACAATGGACACGAATGAATGGTTGCAGGTGATCAGAAAGGATGTTTACGCATGTTTCATCTGTCAGAGTCGTATCTAGACTTATCAGGGGTCCCATATCAATCCAGCTGCACACGCTCCACACCATTACAGAGGCTCCACCAACTCAAACCGTCCTGTTAACATGCAGGGTCCCTGGATTCAGGAGGTTGTCTCCATACTCGTTCACGTCCATCCGCTCGATACAATTTGAAATGAGTCTCGTCTAACCAGGCAACATATTTCCAGTCATCAACACTGTAATGTCACTTTTGACGGGCCCAGGCGAGACGTAAAGCTTTGAGTCGTGAAGTCATCAAGGGTACACGAGAGGTTCTTCGGCGCCGAAAACCCATGGCGATGATGTTTCGTTGAATGATTCGCACGTTGACGTGTCTCGATGGCCCAGCACTGAAATCTGCAGCAATTTGTGGAAGGCTTGTACTTCTGTCGCGTTGAAAGATTCTCCTCAGTCGTCATTGGTCCCGTTCCTGCAGGATCTTTTTCCGGGCGCAGCAGTGTCGGAGATCTGATGTCTTACCGGATTCCTGATATTCACGGTTCATTCGTGAAACGGTCGTACGGGAAAATCCCCACTTCATCGCTACCTCGGAGATGCTGTGTGGGACCATTTTCAAACTCACTTAAATCTTGTTAACTTCTTATTGTAGCTGCAGTAACCAAGCAAACAAATGCGCCCGACACTTGTTGTCTTATACAGGGGTTTTCGACGGCACCGCTGCATTCTGCCTGTTTACACATCTCTCTATTCGAATACGCATGCCTATACCAGTTTCTTTGGCGCTTGTGTGTATTTTACATTAAAAGGTAGTAATTAAGAATTTGAATAATATGAAGCTACTGTAGAAGCTACAAATCTGGGGAATAATAGTACTCTAAAAACAATTTGTCTTTTCATAAAACAGTTGGAGCCCGTATGATAATCGAAGGGATCAGCGGAAGAGAGTGCTAACCCACCAGAACATAGTTTTAAGTTACTGCATGTTGTGTGTTTGGTTAAATCTGTAAATCGTAAACTGCATTGGACTTAATTGTATCTTTTTCTAAGAACTCGTATCCTATTTTTAGCCATGCATCTGCAATATGGCTAAAATACTTGTTAATAAGCTATTTACTTATGAGATCCCGTGCACTGTTGGGGTTTAGTATCCGGAAACGTTTTGAGAACAGCTATGTTACTTTCAGCGTCTCATATCAGAGGCTAGGCTACTACATATGATAAACATAAGAATGAGAAAAAAAACTATTACAGTAATATTCAGAAAACGAAAATGTCAAGTTTTCTGTGATGACTGAATTAGCAGATCAAGTGCTTCCGAACTTTCTCGTTCGTTTTCTTTTGCATTAGGAAACAGAATACTGGAGATTCAAAACTTCCTATATAAATAAACTGCAATTCAGTATCCTTGAAACACTCAGGACGAAATTATGTGAGTTTTCGTTGATTGCAGCTACAACTCTAAATAGAAATTTGAGTTTTTAGTTTGTTCATTATTCAGCTGAAGGGCTTCAAAATAGTAATGATTTATAGGAAGCATGTGGGGAGCAATTATTTTTTTCTTTTGGATCGGGGAATCCATCATACTTTCTTGCTAACTCTAAACTCTTAGAAGTGGCTCCTTAACACCTGTTTTTAGTAAGGAAACATTTCAAAAGTCTGCCTTCACTTAATATTTGAGCTTCATTGATCTTGTCACCTGTCTTCTATTACTCTTTCAGTAAGTCTATATTGTTCTCCTTTAAAAAGTCACTAGCATTCGTAGAGAAACTAAAGAGGCAAAAAGGAAAATAATGTATAAATATATTATAGGTTTTTATGCAATCACAAGGTGAAACTAACCATTGACTCCAAGGTGAAACTAACTAGTGACTCCAATAACCTTACAGGGGTTCATGGGTACATGTTACATTGAATTTATATGCTCTTAGCGTTACAGTAGTTCACAAAATGTTAACAAATGCTATGTGAGAATATTATGAGCTAAGGCTGATGCCAGTATAATGCTAAGCCCACTTATGGTGTTGTCAACATCGATGTACTCGATTGTGGGTTATCAGAACCTGTACCACTGCGAAATAAGTGGCTCACTGTTGTCATCAACATTATCATCAAACATCCCTCTCTTTACTCGATTACAAGATTTCGACGGCACTGCCGTGTTGACACCGTGGCATAGCAGTGTTTTCGTCCAAACACAGGAACGTAAATACGTAACGCAAAACAATGTATGTAGCCGACAAATGATTTCTACCTCCTCAAATGAAACCACTTGTTGCCAGCAAGTACTGCAGCTGAAACGACGACAGCTCGCGTAATCAGAATAATTGGCAACACACTGATGAGTGGCTCTTCGTTCTGCCGACCCCTTTAATTCAAAGATGACCATTGAAAGACGTGCACTTCATTGACCATTCAGTGCTCGTATTTCATATTTATAATCCCAGCATTCTGGTATTCGGTAATATAATAATTCAGGCCCTGTTAATAATTTCTATGGGTTGCCTAATTTATTTGCATTCGGGAGGACGACGGTTCAATCCCACGTCAGGCCATCCTGACTTAGGTTTTCCGTGATTTCCCTAAATCGCTCCAGGCAAATGCCGGGATGGTTCCTTTCAAAGGGCACGGCCGACTTCCTTTCCCGTCCTTCCCTAATCCTATGAGACCGATGACCTCGCTGTCTGGTCTCCTTCCCCAAACAACCCAACCCAACCCTAATTTATTTGACTATGTTTACAGTTTGTCTCACACTGATCTATGAGAGGAGCTTGGCGCCAGGAATTTTCTTCATTTATGGGCGAGGGCAGCAGTGTTCCTAGCTGCCATGATGGCTTCCCGTTTCCTATCCTTTCTCCAATCGCCAGGGTAGCACGTGGTGTCGTTTGAAATTTCAGTAGTGGCCAAAGTTTCTTCTGTTCTCAGTTCCCCAACCTGCCTTACCCACCTTGTAACTGCAAATTTCTGATCGATTTTAACGTCGCGAGGTCGCCTCCCTGTGAGATTCCGGCCCTCTGATTGGCCAGTTCAGGTGCGCTCCAGTTTTTCGCAGGTAGGCGCCAACCGCCCTCCCTAGGTGGATAGTGGGCAGTAGTTCTGTTCTAGTGTGACCGTGCCGGAGACCGGAGGTGCCGCTTCCAGAAGGTGAAGTTCGGTAAGCATGAGCGCCGGAGCGCACTGCAGATTCGCGCCCTGCTGCCTAGATGGAACCTTATAGGTCATTGTACTGATGTGCGTCCCTTGAATTACGGTTTACGCAATTTTTCCGGGTTATAAGACTGTAGGTTTTCCTTGTACAGTTGGGCGTAATGTGCGAGATGTGTTTGCTTAGTCACAGTAGCTTGCAGTACGGCACTAAAGTGCATACATTCATTCTCACTTTTCCACTTCGTCTGACAGCAGCTCTTTCAGTTCTCCTGTGTAAAATTCGACTCAGAATTTACGTCTTCCTAGCTTGAAAACTTGTGCCCTTTGTCCTACGCCACGTGGTGAGTGTCTGGCGCCCATTCATGTTTCGTTAACGTAGTCGGACCGCGAGCCAAAGTTATCTATTATCGCCAGTATGAATAGTTTAAAGTCTTGCTGGTTTTTTCCTTCAGTACAGGAGGCTACCTAGCGATTCGCCCACAGTAGCATCTTTCTTAGTCTTTGCCTCATTCATGCTGGTGGTCGTTGCACGACTACAACCCCTTGTAAGTAGGCTGTTTAGGTTTTTTTTATTGGTAACGCCGCCGCCACGTAGCGCTCTGTATGAAAATGACTGGCTGTGCCGTGTGCAGTCTTTGGCTGGTTTGCATTGTTGTCTGCCATTGTAGTGTTGGGCAGCGGCAGATGGATGCTAACAGCGCGTAGCGTTGCGCAGTTGGGGTGAACCGCCAGCAGTGGTGGACGTGGGGAGAGAGATGGCGGAGTTTTGAAATTTGTAAGAATTGGTGTCATGAACTGCTATATATATTATGACTATTAAGGTAAATACATTGTTTGTTCTGTATTAAAATCTTTCATTTGCTAACTGTGCCTATCAGTAGTTAGTGACTTCTGTAGTTTGAATCTTTTAGTTAGCTGGCAGTAGTGGCGCTCGCTGTATTGCAGTAGTTCGAGTAACGAAGATTTTTGTGAGGTAAGTGATTTGTGAAACATATAGATTAATGTTAGTCAGGGCCATTCTCTTGTAGGGATTACTGAAAGTCAGATTGCGTTGCGCTAAAAACTATTGTGTGTCCATTTAAGCACAGTAGTGTATAATTGTTCAAAGTGGGCGTTTCACATAGACCAGTCTTGTATAATTGTTGTAAGGGGATGTTTCATGTGTCGACGCTTAGCCGAGGATACCTCACTGGAATCTTCTGATTTTTTTTCTTGTAGTTTGTGTAATTAGTGTAGATTTTGTTTATTGCTAGCGCGTAATTGTAGAGAGAATCTCCTTTGTAGTTATAGTCTTTCATTGTTGTACAGTAAAACAGTTGTGGTATGCATGTAGATTTGCACCAAGTATTTCCCAGCTGCGCTTGCAATTAACTAGATATTATTTTCAGTGCTATGTTAATGTGTTCTCTTATTTTTGCTCTTCAAATTGTGTTTTTCTGTGTTGTCGTGTGAAATATTGTGACAATAATGGCGTGTGAAAAACGTAATACTAGGCTCCAAAGTAAACTGAGAAATGACAGTGAAGACGAAAGCAGTATGTTAGCGCCACCATGTAATGAATTAACTAATGTTCAAAGTAGTAATTTGGTAATAGTGCATAGGGAAATGGAGCGGGCTGCAAATAATGGTGTAGACAGTGAAACAATTAGTGAACAGGGAAGCATTATCGATCGATCGGTCGGCAACAGCTCGCGTCAGGAATTCGAAACGACAGGACACAATCTAGGAAATACTGTACATTCAGGTTTTGCGTCCTCACCGTTTTCTCAAATAAGTCAAGACACATTTTCTGCTTGTCAAAATGTGAATGTTGCCGGTGCAAATGCACTGCCGAAAAGCATAGAGGAACAGATTCCAGACACTAATACATTATTATTGCAATTAATGCAGCAAATGAAACAAAATCAGAGACAAACACAGCAACAGTTAGACACAATGGAACAAAATATTCAAAAGTTAGACAGAATGGAACAAAAGCTTCAAAAGTTAGACACCACACTTGAACAAACACGTGAAGATTTAACTAATGAGTTACATAACATCGAATCGAAATGTCAAAAAGTCTGTAATGACGTAAAAACACAAATTTGTGAGCATTTCCAACCTATTTTTTCGCGGCATGAAAATGCATTACAGAATCACGAAGCAGCCATAAAAGAACTGCAAACTATTGTTCATGAAAATCATAAGACCCTGCAAGCTACAATTGACTCAGTTGCATCTACCGATTCGGTTACGCAACTTGCAAAAATTCAAGCGAACTTAAAGGACACAGTAGATACTCTGAAAATTGGTTCAGAAAGACACACAGAGGAAATAATTTCACTGTCGGATAAAGTCACCAAACTTTCAGATCAGTTCATTAACTTATCTACAAAGGTAGATGATGATCTGAATGACACAAAACCTGTAGCCTTCACTGACACTGAAGAGTATGAACAAATTACAAAATTCAAACAGAATCAAAATCAAATCAACACACAGAACAAAAGAGAAATGCGGGAAGTACAAGATCAGTTGGCTCAAGTAATACAAGAATTACATATTTCAGAGGACACTCGCGCCCCAGTACGGGAAGAGGGACATAGCAATACAGAAAAACCACAAAATAATAACACAGAGCATTTCGGAAATCATGAAAGAAATTGGCAAGGTACACCGAATTTTGAGATGGAACCGCCGAAACGATGTAACAATGACCGACATGAGGATTTTGACTATAAGCTGTTCATTACTACACGTAAATTCAAAACATTTAAGAATTCTGGCATCGACATTCATCCACAAGCGTGGCTTCATCAATTCTCTCATTGTTTTCCTCCCAATTGGTCATTAGAACACAGATTAGAATTTATGTGTGGCTACTTGGAGGATGAACCAGCTGTAAGAATGCGATCGGTCATTCACGATTGCCACAGTGAAGGAGAATTTTATCATGCCTTCCTCTCAGCATATTGGTCTCAAGCTACACAAGACCGAGTAAAACATGGCATCATAATGATGAAACATTTCGAACAATCTGAATTTTCCAGTCTTGTGAAATATTTTCAAAACATGTTGCACAAGAATCAGTACCTGTCAAACCCATACAGCCCCTCAGAACTCATCCGCATTTGCTTAATCAAATTACCGGAACATTTACGGCATATTATTTTGGCAGGACGTTGCAAAGACGACATTGAAGTTTTTCAGGGACTCTTACAAGAATTAGAAATTGACACTGACAATCGCGGAACGCGAAAACAGGAACACAACAATTACTGGTCACATCCGTCGCAATTCCGCTATGAATGAAACAATAACTGGACACGACAAGGCTATTCTCACAACACAAATCGTGACCAAAACAGACACCACCCATATGACAATCACTGGCAGAGTAATAGTTACAGAGAAAGATCGCATTTCCGTAGTAATGAATATTACACAGACAATCATAGAAACAGACAATATGGCAACCAGAACTATTATTATCAAGGGAGACAGAATAACTTCAGACGAAACGGTCCAGCGTGCAGTTACGATTCAGGGAGAAATTCTCCACCACATGACCGACAAGAAAGAAACTATGGAATCTACCGACATGACGACAGACGATGTGATCGTAACGACAGACCTGAATTGCATCAGAACTGGCGGGATTCAAACAGAGCAGGGCCATCTCGACAAAGTGAATTTGTGGAAGTTAGGTCTCCTAATTCCAATAACGACGCGCGCCAACAAAGAGGTGGCAGACAATGACTCGCACCGCAGGCAGCCACCTGCGCCGGCTGGCTCAGGGAAAAATAGCATACACGCTAACCTTGAAAAAGCTTTTAGCATTCCTTACAGACTTATACAACAGGATAATTGCTTTGAAGTTGAAACTGTACGCACTAAAAAGGGTAAAAGCTTGCACCACATTTCACATGTAAAACCGTTTATCGAAAGATAATCTGCTTTTTAATTTTGTCTTTGCCATAAAACTTTTCACTCTACATTACTTTTGTCAGACTTAGAATCTGTTAACATGCAACATTGTTTGAAGTTAAATATCCAGTTTAGAACCTAGGGAACATTTTTAAACAGAAATTACGAATGCATTGTTATAGTTAACAGACGACACAGTGTTGTTATTTGTACATTCTTGCTTGTTAGTTGCACGATTACTTACATACTTAGAACATATACTGTTAATGAGATTTTAATGCAACATTTTGGTTTAGTTGAAAAGACATTCTTTATTTGAAGTACTTTCTGTGAGATTAAAGATGACTTAGCATTTGGTTTCTTTGATAGCTACACGATTATATCATGACGCTACTAATGTGTGACTCAATTTACATTTTGCGGTGTATCTGTTTTATATCTGCACAGTTTTTCTGAATTCTTCTGGAAAGGAATACATGTTTTAGTAGTAACTTTTGTGGTACAGCAACAAGGAGACAGCCTTTTCCGTAGCACAACAATACGTTACAGCACAGTACTTTCTTCATCACGGCAATAAGCGTAATAACTAAGATATCGATACGCAAAGTATTTCACTTTTGTTTATCATGAGGTAATTACAGTGACTTCTGCAGAACTTGGCATTCGGAGGACGATAACAACGACACTTCCACAGAGATTATCTTACAACAAGATGCACAGTTTAGCGCTACAGTACACGTATTTGAGTGATTAATTTTGTACTTAAAACATTTATTTTTAAAGATATTTGAAGTACAATGATACAAAGGTTTTCCGTGATACATTTCATTCCATTGCTGTAATCTGTAACAACTGACGGTATAATTACATTAATCCTCAGGGGTTTACCCGCTTACTTTGTGTACCATGTGTTTGGCAAGCACAAGGAGCCCTAGCTAATATGGTATTAGCTTATACAACTTTAACATAACTACCATATTTCTCTAACACATAAATTACACAGCTATCTGATCATTTAACTGAGAAAGACAAACATTTATCTTACTACATCAATGACAGATATTTACGTAATTACACCGTTGGATAACTTCACACTTATTAAATTGGATTTTGTCTGTACTTTGTGAACTGTTCATATTTTTTCGGAACCATTGTGATACTATGAGAGCTCTGAATGATGTATTTGGTATGGGATCATGATTTTTAAAGTACGTTTGAGGCAGATGATACTTTTCACATCAGCAGAGAAGTTTTTTTAGGTTTTGAAATTATTACAGAAAGCTATGACTTTTTGAGATTTGACTGAGGTGTTATGATGTTATTATTACAACGACGATGTGAATTATGCTGCTGAGGTATGTTTAAGCTGCTGCTATATGAGTTATCTGTTTATGCTACGTATCTGTTATGATGAAATATTGAAGAAGTGTTGGCTAATATGTATATGTGTAATAAGGTAAGGAATAATGAGTAGTGGTTAGGGACTCTGGTTTGTGAAAAAGGTTGTTGGAAACCAAGAATCGTACTTTAAGAGTTATGAAATGTGTGTATATGCGTGAATGTATCACTATGTTGGCGAAAATTTTTTTGGACACTGTTATATTTAAAGGATTTTGTTTCTACAGATTTGTAACGCAAATTATTGACCTGTGACTTTTTTTTATATGAGACTGCCACTGTAGCGGAAACTGCTGTCGTAAATATTTTAGTAAGAAAGGTAAGTGACCTCGATGTAATGCGTTTTGGGCACCCAGCTGAGAGGTAGTCGTCTGACAAAAGAAAGCCATTAGGTGGAAAAAAAGAGGCCATTATCCTCGCTATTGACATTCCTTTGTAGAAAGCATCGCAAATACGACACGCTCATTACTTGGAAAGATACTTAAATCTGCACACCTGATTATGACAAGCGTCTTTCTACGAGAGTTGTGAGAATTTGTACTTACTTATGAAATGTCACATGACTATTGAATGATATTTTTATGCTTTGCCTTTCATAGTTGCTTGTTTCATTTGATATCTGTTTTCCAGCTGTGTTACAGCATTGGTTTTATAAAATAAAATTAAATGCATTTGCTAATGTGAAAACTTTATGTTAACAGATATGTTAAATAATAATTTTATGATCCACATTCTTCAAAAAAAGGAGCACTTGGAAAGGAAAGAACAATAAGAAGGGACTAGTAACAGTAACTGCAAATATAATTTTCTTTTCCAGTACTTGGTAATTTTTTTTAGAATTAGTTTTTGTAGTGTGCCACTTTAATTTCATAGAAATTAAGATGTGAATATACATTTCTCTTATCTGCATTGTTGTCTTTAGTGTACTATTTTTTTCTGCTTGTGGGTTTGTCATGTTTAGATATAAGTTATTACATTTACTGCTGCTTGCTTTGCCAATTTCCATTGTTTTTTTGTTATTGCTGTTTGTATTAATTGTTTTGTGCTGCTGCATTGCCTTGTCCTTTAGTTTAGCACCTGAGCTCAGTAGGTTTAAGTTAGCTTAAGAGGGGGTAGACTATATAAGAAACTAACTATGATGAATTGGAAGAAAAGCATTGAGAAGCTATAAGAAATGATTTGGCCAAAAAAGTAGTGTACAGTGGACAAAACTATTTTTGAAAGAGGATGTGAACAAAATACAGAAAGCATGCTTGGCTATGATATTTTTGATGGAAACAAATGTTGAGATATGACGAAAGATCTACAGAATGAAGTTTTGGGTTGGACTGCAGTACCAAATATTACCCTGAAAACAAACCCTGTCCTCTCCTTTTGTGTTATCTCACTATGTGTTTGTGTGCCCTTGTGTATTTACGTTCTTCCTGTCTTTTTTATGTTTATCTGATAAGACTTAAGTTGCAGAATTTTTTTAATACTCAGCTACATGAACTATGATGAGGAATACTGTTATCCTCCAATATAATTTGCATTAATAATATGTTATTTACTTTGTAAAGATGTTTACACATTATTTATTCTGTTTAGTTCTAATGCTCATGTGTGAAGTTGATGTTTCAAAAGTTATTCTGATCTTTTATGTATGTACTTATGTCGTATTTTTTGTAACACTGATGTATTTGCTATTTCGATTCTTTTGTAAAGCCTGTATACTGCAAATGTTATCTGTATTGTTATGTTCTTTAAAGATGAATTTTGTACCTTTGTTATTGTATTCTTATGTTATAAAATTGTAATTGACACCAGTTCATCAAATTAAGCTACTTGTAAGTTACATTTCAGTGCACACGTTCTGTAGGGCATAGTATATGGACAATATGTGAGAAGTAGGGACTGATTGTGTTTGCACATGTGTTAATAATTCAGCAAGGGACTGGATAACAGCATTGCTGGTTCTAAGGACATTTCAAACAAATTATTTGTGAGTGGACAAGTGGTGGTTTATGGACTTGGTATATTCTCTGTAAGACTCTTCGATGGTGATTGTGCACCTGCACAGTTGCAACAGATGGCTGCTGTCCGTCTCTACAACGACAACAGTGGGTCTACACCTTTAATGACCCACCAATACCATTATTTCTAAAAGGACTGCAGTGGGTCTGCACCTCTGGTCGCCCACCAATACCGTAATCTCTACCAGGACTACAATGGGTCTGCTCTGTGATGACCTACCTACCAATATTCTTCAAAACTTCGACTGACTCTGCTGTGGGTTTGCTCTGTTGTGGCCCATTACCTGTCTGCATGTCAAGAGTCAGCACTGTCTTTCCGTTGGAAGGACAACACTATTTCTTCAAGACTGCATGGAAATCCACTACTCCCATGTGCATTTTCTTTTACTACTCAGACTTTGAGAAAAACACTGCAATTTTACTTTGATGAATGATCAGGACTATCTTTATGGACTGTGAGAAAATTTTAGCTTTTGACCAACATTGTATCGATAAGTGTGTGCATTTCATTTCTTTGTTATTATAATTATGAAATTTTTTTTCAAATCTGTATTGACCACTGCCCAAAACAATTTGTAAATTTTTTTGTGGGGAGCATGGGGGCTATGTTAGTAGGCTGTTTAGGTTTTTTTATTGGTAACGCCGCCGCCACGTAGCGCTCTGTATAAAAATCACTGGCTGTGCCGTGTGCAGTCTTTGGCTGGTTTGCATTGTTGTCTGCCACTGTAGTGTTGGGCAGCGGCAGATGGATGCTAACAGCGCGTAGCGTCGCGCAGTTGGAGGTGAGCCGTCAGCAGTGGTGGACATGAGGAGAGAGATGGCGGAGTTTTGAAATTTGTAAGACTGGATGTCATGAACTGCTATATATATTATGACTATTAAGGATAATACATTGTTTGTTCTGTATTAAAATCTTTCATTTGCTAACTGTGCCTATCAGTAGTTAGTGACTTCTGTAGTTTGAATCTTTTAGTTAGCTGGCAGTAGTGGCGCTTGCTGTATTGCAGTAGTTCGAGTAACGAAGATTTTTGTGAGGTAAGTGATTTGTGAAACATATAGATTAATGTTAGTCAGGGCCATTCTCTTGTAGGGATTAGTGAAAGTCAGATTGCGTTGCGCTAAAAACTATTGTGTGTCAGTTTAAGCACAGTCGTGTATAATTTTTCTAAGGGGACGTTTCACATAGACCAGTCTTGTATAATTTTTCTAAGGGGATGTTTCACCCTTCCTTTAGTAAATTGGACCCCATTTGATGATACGGCGATCGTCCCTAAAATCCCTTTTCTCCTGCTATCGTGGCTTATTATGAACGAGCATTGGGGCAAGTTGCTGAACTCAATTCTTTCTTCCCCACACCCATTCGATTGTATAATTGTTCAGTATTCAACTGTTAAATAAATGAGTCCTTTAATCTGTACATTCTCTCTTACATTACGTGGAACCATCCTTAGTGTCACAGTAGAATGATGAAGAACTATAACGGTTGCTACAAGGTCGCGCAGGTCTCGCGCCATTAATGATAGGATGAAGATTCAATATCGCGCGCCTGGCACGACCATTGCACGCATGGCACCCATAATAATAATTTTCAATTATCTCCCACTGATAAACTGGGAAGTGTTCACGGCTCAGTGTGAGTACGTGAGCACTAAATCCACTTAATGTGGTGGAAGTAGTGGCCTCTGGTTTAAAAAATACAGGGTGTTACAAAAAGGTGCGGCCAAACTCTCAGGAGGCATTCCTCACACACAAATAAAGAAAACATGTTATGTGGACATGTACCCGGAAACGCTTAATATCCATGTTAGACCTCATTTTAGTTTCGTCAGTATGTATTGTACTTCCTCGATTCACCGCCAGTTGGCCCAATTGAAGGAAGGTAATATTGACTTCGGTGCTTGTGTTGACATGCGACTCATTGCTCTACAGTACTAGCATCAAGCACATCAGTACGTAGCATCAACAAGTTAGTGTTCATCATGGAAGTGGTTTTGCAGTCAGTGCAATGTTTACAAATCCGGAGTTGGCAGATGCCCATTTGATGTATGGATTAGCACGGGGCAATAGCCGTGGCGCGGTACGTTTGTATCGAGACAGGTTTCCAGAACGAAGGTGTCCCTACAGGAAGACGTTCGAAGCAATTGATCGGCGTCTTAGGGAGCACGGAACATTCCAGCCTATGACTCGCGACTGGGGAAGACCTAGAACGACGAGGACACCTGCAATGGGCGAGGCAATTCTTCGTGCAGCTGACGATAACCCTAATGTTAGCGTCAGAGAAGTTGGTGCTGTACAAGGTAACGTTGACCACGTCACTGTATGGAGAGTGCTATGGGAGAACCAGTTGTTTCCGTACTATGTACAGCGTGAGCAGGCACTATCAGCAGCTGATTGGCCTCCAAGGGTAGACTTCTGCGAATGGTTCATCCAACAATGTGTCAATCCTCATTTCAGTGCAAATGTTCTCTTTACGGATGAGACTTCATTCCAACGTGATCAGATTGCAAATTTTCACAATCAACATGTGCACGCAATTGTGCAATCACGCCATCAACACAGATTTTCTGTGAAAGTTTAGGCAGGCATTGTTGGTGATGTCTCGATTGAGCCCTATGTTCTTCCACCTACCTGTGCTGCTAGAACATGTGCCTTTACAAGTACGACACAACATGTGGTTCATGCACGATGGAGCTCCTGCACATTTCAGTCGAAGTGTTCGTACGCTTCTCAACAACAGCTTCGGTGACCGACGGATTGGTAGAGGCGGACCAATTCCGTGGCCTCGACGCTCTCCTGACCTCAACGCTCTTGACTTTCATTATGAGAGCATTTGAAAGCTCTTGTCTAGCAACCCCGGTACCAAATGTAGAGACTCTTGGTGCTCGTTTTGTGGACGCCTGTGATACAATACGCCACTCTCCAGGGCTGCATCAGCGCATCAGGAATTCCATACGACGGAGGGTGGATGCATGTATCCTCGCTAACGGAGGACATTTTTAAAATTTTCTGTAACAAAGTGTTTGAAGTCACGCTGGGACGTTCTGTTGCTGTGTGTTTCCATTCCATGATTAATGTGATTTGAAGAGAAGTAATAAAATGTGCTCTAACTTGGAAAGTAAGCGTTTCCGCACACATGTCCACATAACATATTTTCTTTCTTTGTGTGTGAGGAATGATTCCTGAAAGTTTGGCCGTACCTTTTTGTAACATTCTGTATATACAGGGTGAGTCATCTAACGTTACCGCTGGATATATTTTGTAAACCACATCTAATACTGACGAACTGATTCCACAGACCGAACGTGAGGAGAGGGGCTAGTGTAATTGTTTAATACAAACCATACAAAAATGCACGGAAGTATGTTTTTTAACACAAACCTACGTTTTTTTAAATGGAACCCCTTTAGTTTTGGTAGCACATCTGAACATATAAACAAATACGTAATCAGTGCCGTTTGTTGCATTGTAAAATGTTAATTACATCCGGAGATATTGTAACGTAAAGTTGATGCTTGAGTACCACTCCTCTGCTGTTCGATCGTGTGTGTCGGAGAGCACCGAATTACTTAGGGATCCAAAGGGAACGGTGATGGACCTTAGATACAGAAGAGACTGGAACACCACATTACGTCCACATGCTAACACCTTTTTGTTGGCCTTTTTCACTGACGCACATGTACATTACCATGAGGGGTGAGGTACACGTACACACGTGGTTTCCGTTTTCAATTATGGAGTGGAATAGCGTGTGTCCCGACATGTCAGGCAAATAGATGTTCAATGTGGTGGCTATCATTTGCTGCACACAATTGCAATCTCTGGCGTAATGAATGTCGTACACGCCGCAGTACATCTGGTGTAATGTCGCCGCAGGCTGCCACAATACGTTGTTTCCTATCCTCTGGGGTTGTAGGCACATCACGGTACACATTCTCCTTTAACGTACCCCACAGATAGAAGTCCAGAGGTGTAAGATCAGGAGAACGGGCTGGCCAATTTATACGTCCGTCGAACTACCTGTGAAGAGTCAGCCTAGCATTAATTGCGGAATGTGCAGGTGCACCATCATGCTGATACCACATACGTCGACGCGTTTCCAGTGGGAGATTTTCGAGCAACGTTGGCAGATCATTCTATAGAAACGCGATGTACGTTGCAGTGCTCTCTGATACGCATGATCGAACAGGGGAGGAGTGGTACTCAAGCGTCAACTTTACGTTACAATATCTCGGGATGTAATTAACATTTTACAATGCAACAAACGGCACTGATTGCGTATTTGTTTATATGATCAGATGTGCCTACAAAATTAACGTAGTTCCAATTTAAAAAACGTAGGTTTGTGTTAAAAAAATACTTCCGTTCATTTTTGTATGGTTTGTATTAGACAATTACACTAGCCCCTCTCCTCACGTTCAGTCTGTCGAATCGGTTCGTCAGTTTTTGATGTGGTTTACGAAATATATCCAGCGGTAACGTTAGGTAACTCACACTGTAGAAAATTATATACATAAAATTACAGCCGCAAATGCGAGGCATAGTAACCTGTAAAATAAAACGAGCCAACGCTTTTTCCATCTGCGTCAGTGTCCATACGCAGAGGAATTTTAGCCCTGCCGCAAATGAGCAACTGTGCACATCTTCTTCAGCACGCCTCCTCGCCTTCTCTACATGTCAGGACGCTGTTTTGCCAGCCCTACAGCTGTTTCTCAGTTTCGCTCGACCCATCCATTTGTGCGTGCGGAGACGGCAAGCTCTGTGGGCGAGGAGAATTGCGGCGGCCGTACGCTGACATCGGGGCGGGGTTTACAGCGAAGCTGCTGCAGCAGTCAGCAGGCAGCAGCAAGTCAGCAAGCTGAGTGGCGCCCGCCGTAAAGCCAGCGCTCGGCTCGTAAACACGCCCCGGGGACCGGGACAGGGGAACCCCCGCCCCTGCAGGCCGGCCGCCGAGCTACCCGCAAAGCTCTGCCGCCCCGCGGGTGGCCTGCCCTCACCCACACACGGAGGCAGCGCCCGCCTTGTATATACTGTACAATGTGTGTGTGTGTGTGTGTGTGTGTGTGTGTGTGTGTGGAGACGCCTTTTATCCAGAGTCCTTCCAGTCCGGAGGGTGGAGCGCTCCCCAGCTCCAGCAACGCTGTTTCCACCTCCGAGCCGCCCTGATGAAAACCGCCTTGCTGTTTAAGACACGACAGGCAATTTCTTTCATCAGTTGGTTTGTAACAGAACATGTTTAGAATCACCGAGACAGCACCGAGTCATATATTATAGGTACTCACTGTCAGGATAAGCAAATAATAAGGGAGGATTGTAAATCTGATGTTTCTCCTTTCTGTCACAGACTGTAAAAAATTGTTCTGAACCGGCCGGGGTTAGTTGGGTTTAAGTAATTCTAAGTCTAGGGGACTGATGACCTCAGAAATTAAGTCCCATACTGCTCAGAGGGATTTGAACCATTCGAATTGTTCTGAATCCGTGCATCGATATACATCAACAAGTAACAGAGACCAAATTTTTATTATTGCATTAGCTGATTAAACAACGTATTCTCGTTACTTGTTCATCCTAATCTTTCATTACATGTGTTGGTCATCACGTTTTAATCATTAAAAAGTGAAGTTACTTGATAAATATTTTGCTTCAGTCCAGTCACTTGTTGACCAGTCTACAGAGGACAACAAAAGGAAACCCGAAGTTTTCAATTTCCCGTTAGCAACCAGTTCACCAAGGAAGATGGAATAAATAGACCGTCATTTGCACGTCGCTTAGAGTCCCATATGGAGAACATAGCAACAGACTTCTCTGCCGTAGAGAAACAACTGAAAGAGTTTAAAACAAATACCGATTTCCGCTATCGAATGTAATATTCACGCCAATTTTAAAACTGAAAATCATAAGAAGGAGTTTGTTTGACACATCACTGGTCGGCTAAATTTATTCTGCACAACAATTGATGTGTATATTTACTATAAAAACAGCAATAATTTTAAGTGATCCACCGTTAAGTGACACCGTCTTTATTTAAAAGAAACTTGATTACCTACATGACACGCAAACAAATATATCGTAAAGTACACGCGTTACTCGTCATTATTCACTAATGTCATCATTTCTGGCGTCTTATCTTCACTGCCGTCTAGAGTATTTGAAATACAGCATTTATTGAATGATTCTGCGACCACTGGTGCTTCATGCGTTTCCAGGCGGCCGAAACCAGTTTGCTATAAAGTGGGGCAAGCACACTTAATTTTTGCTGTCGTAGTCAGTCCACGATTTGGTTCGCAAAACCATTTCTTCGTACTTTTCCTGAACGTAACCTTTCAAAAGTTTATTAATACTAACGTCGAGAGTTTTTAATGCAAAAGTCATTCCTCCAGGAATAATAACAAGACCAAAGGGTAGGCTGTGGATCCACTTCTTTGTCCACGAAATGAACGAGGATAAAGCACGGATGGTAGCTCGGAAAGCCCACCAGCACGAAACTGAAATACGTTTGGGAGCCAGTGAAGCATTAAAGTTTCAGTATTCGTCCCTTCTCTTCATTTTGAATAATAAGATCATCAGGGATCAGCTTTTCATTTTTAGGTGTTTTGGAGCTTGATTTCCGCTTTAAAATTAAGAAAGCGAGAAGTTTGCGCTCATCTGCTGTGATTGCCAGCAACACAGCTATGCGCTGTTTTTCACATCCTGACGTTCTGGTAATAATTCCTTTTGTTGCGTTCTCTTCAGTCGCGTAATTACCAAAAGCAAACAGGTGTCTCATCAGCGCTGCCTATTCGGCCCCTCGAAAAATTCTTCTCTTTCGAAAGTGAGATGACAAACCGCTGAAATTTTCCTCAAAATTGTGTGGAATCTTTTGTCATATTGTCGTACGGCATCGTTGAGATAAGCCTGCCCGATGCATAAAGCGATCAACCTTGAACTCTTGCTTCGGTAGATTAAGGACTGCGTCCTCTCTTACAGTATTACTACCCAAGGTAGCCCAATCTTCCTCCTTTCACGGACGGATTCCAGAATTTTTACTTCAACTAAGGTTGCCATCCTTTGCGAGGAGCAGTGAATTTCTTTCTAGTTGCCGCAGAAGCGAAAAATGGCAGTCTCTATTTCTTCCATAAGCGAACGCTCCTCCCATCTACTCTCTTCCCCCCCCCCCCCCCCCTCCTCCTCCGGTTGCCGTATTTTTCAGCCTGAAGAATTACTTTACATTTGTGAGTAGCACCATACGATGTTGTTCTCTGCTTAGCTCCCATTTCGTGACTACCTAATGCAAACAGACAACACGGTAATAGACCTACAATAATGTAACGAAGTTGAGAATTACAAAAATGCGTTACGACGTAAGGAACAATACCTAAATTTCAGTGATGTTGCCGGTCAACGACAGATTCAAGTCTTCACTTGAGCGTAATGCGCCATCGAATCTTATGCGCATCCCCATTTTAAGTACTGCATATAGTTAAAAAAGTGTGAACTAGATTTGCGTAAAGACAGTAAGTCGCCAGGTCCGGATGGAATCCCGATTCAGCTCTGGCCCCTCACTTAATTGCATTTATCGCCAACCCTCGACCGGTTCAAACAACCATGTAACTGGAAAAAAGACACATGTGGCTCCTGCACATAATTAAGGTAAAAGAACGAAACTGCAGAATTACAGTCCAATATCCTTTGGCTGCATAATTCTTGCACATATTTTAATTTCGGATCCATTAAAATTTCCTCGAGACAGAGAATCTTCTGTCTACAAATCAGCAAGGGATTAGAAAGCATCACTCGTGCGAAACTCAGCTTGCCCTTTTCTCGCCGTATATCCTGTGAACGATGCAGGAAGCGCAAAGAGCAGATCATATATTCCAAGATTTGCGGAATGCATTGGACACGGCGAACAGCTGCAGACTGTTAATGAAGATACGAACTTGCGGAACAGGTTCGCAGATATGTGAGTGGCCCGAAGACTTCTTAAGTAACAGGACGCAGTACGCTGACCTCGTTGACGAGTGTTCGTCAGGAATCGTCAGGAATTGCCCTGGTATGTGAGACAGGACCGCTGTTGGTCTCTGTACATTAGAGTGTAAAGCGTCAGACGGAAAGGGTGGGCAGCAATCTCTAGCTGTTTGCTGATCATGCCGTGCTGTACGAGAAGGTGTAGTCGTTGAGGGACTGAATGAGTATACAAGATGTTTCCAGAATGAGATTTTCACTCTGCAGCGGAGTGTGCGCTGATATGAAACTTCCTGGCAGATTAAAACTGTGTGCCCGACCGAGACTCGAACTCGGGACCTTTGCCTTTCGCGGGCAAGTGCTCTACCAACTGAGCTACCGAAGCACGACTCACGTCCGGTACTCACAGCTTTACTTCTGCCAGTATCCGTCTCCTACCTTCCAAACTTTACAGAAGCTCTTCTGCGAACCTTGCAGAACTAGCACTCCTGAAAGAAAGGATACTGCGGAGACATGGCTTAGCCACAGCCTGGGGGATGTTTCCAGAATGAGATTTTCACTCTGCAGCGGAGTGTGCGCTGATATGAAACTTCCTGGCAGATTAAAACTGTGTGCCCGACCGAGACTCGAACTCGGGACCTTTGCCTTTCGCGGGCAAGTGCTCTACCAACTGAGCTACCGAAGCACGAATCACGTCCGGTACTCACAGCTTTACTTCTGCCAGTATCCGTCTCCTACCTTCCAAACTTCGCAGAAGAGCTTCTGTAAAGTTTTTAATCTGCCAGGAAGTTTCATATCAGCGCACACTCCGCTGCAGAGTGAAAATCTCATTCTGGAAACATCCCCCAGGCTGTGGCTAAGCCATGTCTCCGCAATATCCTTTCTTTCAGGAGTGCTAGTTCTGCAAGTTTCGCAGAAGAGCTTCTGTAAAGTTTGGAAGGTAGGAGACGGATACTGGCAGAAGTAAAGCTGTGAGTACCGGACGTGAGTCGTGCTTCGGTAGCTCAACCTTAGTTGAAGTAAAAATTCTGGAATCCGTCCGTGAAAGGAGGAAGATTGGGCTACCTTGGGTAGTAATACTGTAAGAGAGGCCGCAGTCCTTAATCTACCGAAGCAAGAGTTCAAGGTTGATCGCTTTATGCATCGGGCAGGCTTATCTCAACGATGCCGTACGACAATATGACAAAATATTCCACACAATTTTGAGGAAAATTTCAGCGGTTTGTCATCTCACTTTCGAAAGAGAAGAATTTTTCGAGGGGCCGAATAGGCAGCGCTGATGAGACACCTGTTTGCTTTTGGTAATTACGCGATTGATGAGAACGGAACAAAAGGAATTATTACCAGAACGTCAGGATGTGAAAAACAGCGCATAGCTGTATTGCTGGCAATCACAGCAGATGAGCGCAAGCTTCTCGCTTTCTTAATTTTAAAGCGGAAATCAAGCTCCAAAACACCTAAAAATGAAAAGCTGATCCCTGATGATCTTATTATTCAAAATGAGCACTTGCCCGCGAAAGGCAAAGGTCCCGAGTTCGTGTCTCGGTCGGGCACACAGTTTTAATCTGTCAGGAAGTTTCAGTATACAAGATGACTTACAATGGAATATTCCCAAGTTTTACAATGTTTCTTATAATCCGTCTCGATTGCATAAAACGTTTATTCGTGTAACCGGTTTCGGTTCCTCTAGAACCATTTTCAAATCTGCTATTTCGGTTACAGGAGTAACTCGTCCATGTACAGCAATCTTCACATGCTGCGTCACATGTGACAGACAGAATTTATAATCCAAGTGGAGACGCAGCATATGAAGGTTACTGTGTGTGGACGTGTCACTCCAGTAACCGAAATTGCAGATCTGAAGATGGTTCGCCGGCCGGAGTGGGCGTGCGGTTCTAGGTGCTACAGTCTGGATCCGAGCGACCGCTACGGTCGCAGGTTCGAATCCCGCCTCGGGCATGGATGTGTGAGATGTCCTTAGGTTAGTTAGGTTTAAGTAGTTCTATGTTCTAGGGGACTGATGACCTCAGCAGTTAAATCGCATAGTGCTCAGAGCCATTTGAACCATTTTTTTGAAGATCGTTCTAGAGGAACCGATACCGGTCATATGAATAAACATTTTATGCAGTCAAGACGGATTTTAAGTAACATAGTAAAACCACTGATTGCGGTTATCCCTTCAGACATTATGTCTGTTTTTGCAAAATATTCCCAAGTGTCAATAAACGATCTCAATGAAACTTGGCGTGTGTATAGAGCGGCAAAATAGTGCGGTACCTACATTTTTCTCGTGCCCAGCTTCACTTTTAACGGGTAAAAGTTAATTTGGCATTTTAGGTTAAGAGCGCATATCTTCGAAGCGATGATATATAAAAAATGATTTTCCAATAGAAATTGATACATAATTAACGTTCATGAAATTGTATAACGAACTTTTGTGATAACTTGAAATTTTGCAAAATACCCCACCACCAGTGATTAATTCTGAAAAATGAGTACCTGTTTTACAACATAAATGAAAAAAGCTTAAAAGCCACATATATCGCGCCGGCCACAATGGTCTCGCGGTTCTAGGCGCGCAGTCCGGAACCGTGCGACTGCTACGGTGGCAGGTTCGAATCCTGCCTCGGGCATGGATCTGTGTGATATCATTAGGTTAGTTAGGTTTAAGTAGTTCTAAGTTCTAGGGGACTAATGACCACAGCAGTTAAGTCCCATAGTGCTCAGAGCCATTTGAACCATTTGAACTACATACATCTTTGTGTAATAAAGCTTGTTTCTGGAATAACGTTTTTGGAAAATCTGCTGTACACAATGTGCTGTCGGAGCATTTTCAGCACACCTAATTAAAATATGTAAACATCCATTACTGTTCTAAATATTTATTTTAGTTATACTTGTTTTAAATTGTTATTTTGCGTTTTACATTCACTGGCTTTCTGCTTTTCAGTTTACCGTTTCAAATACGTGCATTTTGTTAATTAGTTCTTTAAATATCCTGATTTGTATCAGGCATATTTCAATACACTGATAAGCCTTCGCGAAGACAATTGTTTATGTACTCATGATGAAGTTTGGTTACGTTGTTTCGCAAGTGTAGGTCGATACTACAATCATTCAACAGAACCAGATGTGATCATCTTCTCCCAAAATTCTTCCAGAATCGAAATCGGTGTAGCTGCCACGCCTTTGCCTGTACCATCGACCCCTTTGGAATCACCAGATGTTTCTTGTTCTCGGGTACGACGATCAGAAGGGGATTTTTCACGCTCACCATTCGTTTCCTCCAAGTTTTAAAACAAACTAATGGTGCGTATGGGCTGAGAATTCGAGAACCTCATTTTGAAGTCCCAAATATAGTTCTGGTGGCGTCGAAATCTGGTAAAGACACGTCTGACCAGGTCAGACGATATTTGAAGGGTGTTTCCTTCCCCAGTGAGGCAGAAATATCTGTATTATTGTCAGATTATTGGCGGTGATAAGTGTGAAAGGAGCACTTCGAGCATCGTATGCCAGGACAAGGCAATTATTCATCTGGTGAACGGCCCAGTGCAGTCGTGGGACGTAGACAGCTTTCGATGTTAGAAGTACTTTGTGAGAAGAGGTTTAGGTATAGTTGTGTTCACTGATTATGGAGTCAGTCCCCACTTGAAAAACGATATAAGCAAGTTGGGGCGTCACTTCGCCAAGTCTAGCCAATGTACTGAAATATGCGTGGCAAAAATTAGGCTATTTAGAAGGTCACCACTGACAATTTGAAAACGTTCTGAATTTTGTTTTATATTGTCATGTCCATTATGTGTATTACGTGAAGAAATTTCGTTCATTTAATGTACATGGTGTAAAAGTACTTTATGTTTTAAGCATTTCTTTCAAATTATCGTTGTTGTAATTATTTTGTATCACAATAACGATTTACTTGTTTCCAATTAACGAAATACGAACAAGTGAAACGGAAAATTAAGAAACAAAAAGAAATCGACGAATATGAACCGTAACTGAATAATTTAAAACATAAAAACAAATATAAGTAAAATAAATAATTAGAATGTTAATGAATATTTATGTAATTTAATTAGGTATGTTGAAAATACTCCGACAGCCCAGTGTATGCAGCTGACTTTCCAAAAGTGATATTTCAGAAACCAGCTTTATTACACACGATTCTATGTGTCTTAAAAGCTTCTTTAAGTTATGTTGAAAAAAGGTTTTCATATTACAAAATTAATATAAAAAATTTCACATTATTACGGAAGCTGACTATACAATTTGAAGAGCGTTAATATCATACCAGCTTTTATATAAAAAACATTTTTTTATGTAGCATCGTTCCGAAGATATTCCCTGTAAACCTAAAACACCAAATTACCTTCCGGCGTGTGTTTTAACACTTAAAAGGAAAATTGGGTACGAAAAAATACATATCGCACTATTTTGCCTCCTCTGCATACCAACCAAGTTTTATCGACGTACTTCCATATTTGAATTGGATGAAGGTGGGACACAAATGGTATAATTTTTGTAGAAAATGAAACTCCTCCAGCTGTGCTTAAGATTTTATAATTATTTGGCTACTAGTTTCGACGTTGCGTCGACGCCATCTTCATGCCCGTACACTTTGATAAAATCAATTGTGGTTGGCTCAGTAATAGAAGTGCGCGGTGAGAACGACACGTGCTCCACATGGCATATGCTCCATGTCGAGCACTTGTTGTTCTCACCGCGCACTTCTATTACTGAGCCAACCACAACCGATTTCATCAAAATGTACGGGTCTGAAGATGGCGTTGACGCAACGTCGAAACTAGGAGCCAAATAAATATAAAATCTTAAGTACAGATGGAGGAGTTACATTTACAAAATAAATAAATAAATAAATAAAATAAAATAAGAAGAAAAAAGTTTCATCGAAATCGTTTATTGACACTTGGGGAATGTTCCCCTGCTATGCTAGACAGAATTTATAATTGATGTGGTGAATGTCAGCTTCTTCTAGAAGTATAAAAACGCGAGTTAATGCAGACGACAATCACGTAATGTTCGAATACAGCATCAGTAGTCTGCTGCTCGACACTGTCATGTTGATTAACTTTCTAGGTATGACGTTGCAGAGGGATATGGAAGCCATTGATCACTTCCCGTTGGTCGTAGGGAAGGCAAAAGGTGGTCATCGGTTTATTGGAAGAATTATAGGAAAGTCTGGAAAGCAGACTTAGTATAGAACGCCATTGCACCGGTTCTCGAGTGCCCGCCCGGTTAGCCGAGCGCTCTAACGCACGGCTTTCCGTGACAGAAGGTGCGCCTGGTGCCCCGTACGAATCCGCCCGGCGGACTTGTCTCGAGATCCGGCGAGCCGGCCAGTCCGTGGATGGTTTTTAGGCGGTTTTCCATCTGCCTCGGCGAATGCGGGCTGGTTCCCCTTATTCCGCCTCACCTACACTGCGCAGACAAGTTCTCCATGTACGCGTACACCAGAATTACTCTACCACGCAAACATAGGGGTTACACTCGTCTGGTGTGAGACGTTCCCTGGGGGGTCCACCGGGGGCCGAACCGCACAATAACCCTGGGTTCGGTGTGGGGCGGCGGAGGGGTGAAGTGGACTGCGGTAGTCGTCGTGGGGTTGTGGACCACTGCGGCTGCAGCGGGAACGGAGCCTCTCCGTCGTTTCTAGGCCGCCGGTTAACATAAGATTAGATAACATAAGAATGTTTATGCTGCAAAATTTAAATTAATGCAAATTTTCAATTTACGCACCTTTGGATCGAGTAAGTTTAACTGTGTATCGTATTCTACAATACCCAGGAAAAAGAACGCGCACTGGCCAGTTCCGTTACATACTCCACAGCCGCACTGGTTCCACGCTAGGCATGTGCTCCTACGCACTGTCGCGTTTCTGGCCATCGGAGCGACTGCTAATATGGGAAGTGAGCAGCGAGAGCTCGCATTGGCGCGAGTCCGTGCGTTCGCCGCCGGCCAGCCAGCACTTTCCATCAGGACGAGCGGCCGTTCTGAGGCGGCTAGGGCGCCGGCCTGCTATTTATGCCGCGCCGTTGGCAGCCCTGCCGTCGCGGCTTGATTGATTTATTAGGACAGTGATTGATGCAGTCCGCCTCGTCCTCGCTGCGCTCCAGGGGGGCAGGGGGGAAGCCGGGGGCGGAGAGGGGGGCTGGGAGGCGGTGGGGGCGGAAGGGCTGCGCGCGGAGGTGCGTGGGCGAGAGTTGATGGCGCAGGCGGGGAGGCCAGCAGGCAGCCGCTGCAGCGGGGACGGACGAGGTGTGTGCAGTGGACCGGGCGGTGGAGCCGGCGTGCAGCTACTCTGACCTCGGGAAATTTTGTTTCCAAGGAGCGAAAGCAACGCAATAATGTGGCTAATGGGGCACTATCTAGCTCACGTGCACCGCCTACAAAAAAGGTGAAGCACCCAAAAGACATGGTTCAAATGGCTCTGAGCACTATGGGACATCTGAGGTCATCAGTCCCCTAGAACTAATTAAACATAACTAACCTAAGGACATCACACACATCCATGCCCCAGGCAGGATTCGAACCTGCGACCGTAGCAGTCGCGCGGCTCCTGACTCAAGCGCCTAGAACCGCTCTGCCACACTGGCCTGGCTCCAAAAGACATGGATGGATGTCAATTTATAAGGGACAGTCGAACGAAAAACTGAACACGAGTGACAACAACACCATCAAGTGGCTCCATTCAAAAGCAGTCACCATGCGCATTAATACATATATCCCAGCGGGGGACAAGACGATCAATTTCCGTTTCGTACACCGCGGTCTGCCGATGGATCTATAGCGGGCGCGTGGTGGCCGCGTGGTCTTAGGAGCCTTGCCACTGTTCGCGCGGATCACCCCGTCGAAGGTTCGAAAATGGTTCAAATGGCTCTGAGCACTATGAGACTTAAGTTCTGAGGTCATCAGTCCCCTAGAACTTAGAACTACTTAAACCTAACTAACCTAAGGACTTCTCACACATCCATGCTCGAGGCAGGATTCGAACCTGCGACCGTAGCGGTCGCGCGCTTCAAGACTGTAGCGCCTAGAACCGTCGGCAACACCGGCCGGCCGGAGGTTCGAGTCCTCCCTCGGGCATAGGTGTGTGTGTGTGTCGTCCTTAGTTTAAGTTAGGTTAAATAGTATGTAAGTCTCGGAACCGATGACCTCAGCAATTTGGTCCCATAATAACTTACCACAATTTTCCAAAATTTTGTCTATGGATCCACAACAGCACCCACTGTTGCACGTCCTCGTCCGACTGAAAGCGACGGCCACTCCACGCCACATGACGTAGCACGTATATGCACCAGAAGATGCAACATAGAAGTTGCGAAACCGGTTGTGGACGCCTCTAGTTGACTTGAAGAGATACAGATACAGCAGACTTTTGCACTTTTCATTCAGTTTTATGTTTAATAATTGCAATGCCTGAATTAAACTATTTAATGAATGAATTGTCAGTCAATCAGTGTGAACACAGTGCTGTCTTTTAAATTACTTATTCACAACGGCCTTCGTCGTAGACCATCTTCACAGTGATGTATATAAGAACGAAACAAAAAGAAAGCCGTGAACACAGAAACAAAATAGAATTTACAAAGCCAACCTCAGTCGAATCTTCATTTCTCAAGTTACAAACGAAAGAGACATTTCAGATTGCTATTCCAGCAATGGCTAAATCAACAACAGCTGAAGTACCGCCAGTTTAGCATACGCAAGAGGTCACAAGAGTAAGTCGTAGATCATACAAGACATGAATTTTTCTAAGTACAGGGTGTTTCAAAAATGACCGGTATATTTGAAACGGCAATAAAAACTAAACTAGCAGCGACAGAAATACACCGTTTGTTGCAATATGCTTGGGACAACAGTACATTTTCAGGCGGACAAACTTTCGAAATTACAGTAGTTACAGTTTTCAACAACAGATGGCGCTGCAAGTGATGTGAAAGATATAGAAGACAACGTAGTCTGTGGGTGCGCCATTCTGTACGTCGTCTTTCTGCTGTAAGCGTGTGCTGTTCACAACGTGCAAGTGTGCTGTGGACAACATGGTTTATTCCTTAGAACAGAGGATTTTTCTGGTGTTGGAATTCCACCGCCTAGAACACAGTGTTGTTGCAACAAGACGAAGTTTTCAACGGAGGTTTAATGTAACCAAAGGACCGAAAAGCGATACAATAAAGGATCTGTTTGAAAAATTTCAACAGACTGGGAACGTGACGGATGAACGTGCTGGAAAGGTAGGGCGACCGCGTACGGCAACCACAGAGAGGAACGCGCAGCTAGTGCAGCAGGTGATCCAACAGCGGCCTCGGGTTTCCGTTCGCCGTGTAGCAGCTGCGGTCCAAATGACGCCAACGTCCACGTATCGTCTCATGCGCCAGAGTTTACACCTCTCTCTATCCATACAAAATTCAAACGCGGCAACCCCTCAGCGCCGCTACCATTGCTGCACGAGAGACATTCGCTAACGATATAGTGCACAGGATTGATGATGGCGATATGCATGTGGGCAGCATTTGGTTTACTGACGAAGCTTATTTTTACCTGGACGGCTTCGTCAATAAACAGAACTGGCGCATATGGGGAACCGAAAAGCCCCATATTGCAGTCCCATCGTCCCTGCATCCTCAAAAAGTACTGGTCTGGGCCGCTATTTCTTCCAAAGGGATCATTGGCCCATTTTTCAGATCCGAAACGATTACTGCATCACGCTATCTGGACATTATTCGTGAATTTGTGGCGGTACAAACTGCCTTAGACGACACTGCGAACACCTCGTGGTTGATGCAAGATGGTGCCCTGCCACATCGCACGGCCAACGTCTTTAATTTCCTGAATGAATATTTCGATGAACGTGTGATTGCTTTGGGCTATCCGAAACATACAGGAGGCGGCGTGGATTGGCCTCCCTATTCGCCAGACATGAACCCCTTTGACTTCTTTCTGTGGGGACACTTGAAAGACCAGGTGTACCGCCAGAATCCAGAAACAATTGAACAGCTGAAGCAGTACATCTCATCTGCATGTGAAGCCATTCCGCCAGACACGTTGTCAAAGGTTTCGGGTAATTTCATTCAGAGACTACGCCATATTATTGCTACGCATGGTGGATATGTGGAAAATAACGTACTATAGAGTTTCCCAGACCGCAGCGCCATCTGTTGTAATTTCGAAAGTTGGTTTGCCTGGAAATGTACTGTTGTCCCAAGCATATTGCAATAAACGGTGTATTTCTATCGCTGCTCCTTTAGTTTGTATTGCCGTTTCAAATATACCGGTCATTTTTGAAACACCATGTATATCGATACTGTTGATAAATGCCTGAAAAAAAAGTACGAATCGGATAAATAATTACCGTTCGCCTGTGCGCTACTGTGTAGTACAGTATACAGGGTGGTACACTGATTGTGACAGGGTCAAACATGTCACGAAATAAGCGTTGAACGAACAACTACAAAGAACGAAACTTGTCTAGCTTGAAGGGGGACACCAGATTGCGCTATGGCTGGCCCGCTAGATAGCGGCCACAAACACCCCAATGTCAAACATTATTGATTTCCATACAATCACCACCATACTCAGCTTTAATTCTGCTATGGACCTGAATTGGAGGCATATTTTATGTGGTTAGAAACTTGATTACAGCATGCTGTTTCTCAAGCACCGACATACATACGTTTTTCATATTAGGTGCATTGTGCTGCCACCTTCTGCCAGGTTCTCCATGTCAGCGACCGCAGTAGTCATTAGAAGAAAAAAAAAAAATGGTTCAAATGGCTCTGAGCACTATGGGACTTAACTTCTGAGGCCATCAGTCCCCTAGAACTTACAACTACTTAAACCTAACTAACCTAAGGACATCACGCACATCCATGCCCGAGGCAGGATTCGAACCTGCGACCGCAGCGAGTCACTAGACATCGTGAAAGAGCAGAATGGGGCGCTCCGAGGAGCTGATGGACATCGAACGTGTCGCTTGTGTCATACGTCTGTACGCGAGATTTCCACACTCCTAAACATCGCTAGGTCCACTGTTTCCGATGTAATAGACTAGTGGAAACGTGAAGGGACACGTACAGCACCAAAGCGTACAGGTCGACCTCGTCTGGTGACTGACAGAGTTTGCCGACAGCTGAAGAGGGTTGTAATGTGTAATAGGCAGACATCTATCCAGACCATCACACAGGAATTCCAAACTGCATCAGCACTCACAGCAGGTTGTATGACAGTTAGGCGGGAGGTGAGAAAACTTGGATTCCATGCTCGAGCGGCTGCTCATAAGCCACACATCACCCGGTAAATGCGAAACGACGCCTCGGTTGGAGGAGCATAAACATCAGACGCCACGCGGGGTAGCTGCGAGGTCTTAGGCGTCCTGTTACGGTTCGTGCGGCTTCCCACGTCGGAGGTACGAGTCCTCCCTCGAGCATGGGTGTGTGTGTGTCGTCCATAGCGTAAGTTAGTTTAAGTTAGATTAAGTAGTGTGTAGGCTTAGGGATCGGAAATCGCAGCAGTTTGGTCGCATAAGACCTCACATAAATTTAAAAAAAAACATTACACGATTGGACAGTGGAGAAACGTGTGGAGTGACGAATCACGGTACACAATGTGGTGATCCTATAGCAGGGTTGGGTATGGTGAATGCACGGTGAAAATCATCCGCCAGCATGTGTAGCTCCATCAGTAAAATTTGGAGGTTCAAATGGTTCAAATGGCTCTGAGCACTATGGGACTTAACTGCTGTGGTCATCAGTCCCCTAGAACTTAGAACTACTTAAACCTAACTAACCTAAGGACCTCACACACATTCATGCCCGAGGCAGGATTCGAACCTGCGACCGTAGCAGTCGCACGGTTCCGGACTGCGCGCCTACAACCGCGAGACCACCGCGGCCGGCAAAATTTGGAGGCGGTGGCGTTATGATGCGGTCGTGTTTTTCATGGAGGGGGCTTGCAACCCCTGTCGTTTTGCTTGGCAGTATCACAGCACAGGCCTAGACCGATGTTTCAAACATCTTCCTCCTTCCCACTGTTGAAGAGCAATTCGGGGATGGCGACTGCATCTTTCAATACGATCGAGCACCTGTTCGTAATGCACGGCCTGTGGCGGAGTGGTTGCACGACAATAACATGTCTGTAATGTACTGGCCTGCACAGAGTTCTGACCTGAATCCTATAGAACGCCTTTGGGATGTTTTGGAACGCCGATTTCGTGCCAGGCCTCACCGAACGACATCGATACCTCTCCTCAGTTTAGCACTCCGTGGAGAATGGGATGTCATTCCCCCAAGAAACCTTCCAACACCCGACTGAATATATGGTATCGAGAGCGGAAGATGTCATCGAGGCTAATGGTGGGCCAACACCATATTGAATTCCAGCATTACCGATGGAGGGCGCCACGAACTTGTAAGTCATTTTCAGCCAGGTGTCCGGATACTTTTGATCAGCCACCTAACGGCAGAGGTTTACAAAACGCGTCAGCGAAGCAGGAGAGTGGATCGAGTAATATGAATGAGATGTAATACCTCAACCGATATTGATAACGAAAAAAAATTCGAATGTTAATTTTGAGCACGCCTTCGAACTAAGATTAACAACAGCGTAGTTGAAAGTCGAATGTCTTTGCTGCAGAGTACTGGTGAAGAATATGGGCTAAAAAGTCAAAGAAAGCACGTTCGTGTCCTGCTATATGCTAGAACTTTTCACATTCTGAGACTTTCTTACGAATGTAGTACAAGTACGTTGTGCAATATTCGACGTTATTTACGTACGAATGCGTACACTGCAATGAATTTCTTCGATTTTGTGATTTACGTTTGGCTAGAAAATGAAGAAAGAAACTACTGCAAGTGAAACGACCAGCACTGCCATTTGAATTACTGGTTGTCACAAATATTTGGCCGTCTTCCCCTAACACGTCGCCATTTCCGAAGGTATGGCCAGATTTGAACCTGAAAGGACAGCTTTAATTGCAGCTGGTGAAATATTTAGCTGTCGATTCTGCTATT
Source organism: Schistocerca gregaria (assembly GCF_023897955.1). NCBI lineage: Eukaryota > Metazoa > Arthropoda > Insecta > Orthoptera > Acrididae > Schistocerca > Schistocerca gregaria. The sequence goes on from NC_064929.1 coordinate 71,146,068, forward strand.
TCCGAGGGTCGACTCACCCACGGGAGAAGCCGGCGCCAGTGTCACCCTAGCAGTCGACAAGGATGCCGCAAGTTCGTGACACGCACGCACGCACGGCATAATCGTACTCGTCATTAGACGTTACTTCCGTGTAATCCGTGCGTGTATCTAAGGCACCCTTACGCACACTGGAGCATAGGCGTCCGCCAAGGGAAAGGCGGGAGTGGGGGGGGGGGGGGGGGGGGGAGAAGGGGTCACTTGCCCCCTACTAGAACCGGTGGTGGACCGTTTATTAATTGTTATTTCCACGTGTTTCTAGAAGTGACCGTCCTTGATTCTACTCAAACGCATGCAACGTGTAGGACACTGGCTTCAGTGAATACTAATTTCTTTTCACGACTGAATTCTGATTAGTTAGAGACGAGTGCATATGTACGTCACTTTTGTACTTTTTTCGATGAAATTTGGTATGAAGATAGCCTGAACACTGAGGAAGAACACAGGCTCGTTAGACACTAAGAATAAATAAATGAATCGACCCCTAAGAGAGTGAACTAGGGTACTGAACATCTCCTTTCATTGCATAAGTGAGCATAGGATACGTTAAAACATTATTACATTCTGTTACATTGTCTACATGTTGTACGAGTGTTGGAACTTTAATAGTGGCAACTATTTATTTACAAAATGGTTCAAATGGCTCTGAGCAATATGGGACTCAACTGCTGTGGTCATTGGTCCCCTAGAACTTAGAACTACTTAAACCTAACTAACCTAAGAACATCACACACATCCATGCCCGAGGCAGGATTCGAACCTGCGACCGTAGCAGACGCACGGTTCCGGACTGCGCGCCTAGAACCGCGAGACCACCGCGGCCGGCTATTTATTTACAGCTCGTACAAAATAGATACGTGTTTCTAAGTTTTACTGACCTTCAAAGTAGTCACCAACAATGCGTATAAACCGTTGCCAGCGATGTGGAAGCCGTAGGATACTCTCAGCAGAGCCAGTTGTGTTGACAGTTCGAGCAGCGCGGTCTATTGTCCGACGAATTTGTAACAGTTCTGAAGGGAATGCCGTCAAGTGTTTCCTTCAGTTTAGAAATCGAGTTGAACTTAGGACGGCTTAAGTGTGTGTGAAATCTTATGGGACTTAACTGCCAAGGTCATCAGTGCCTAAGCTTACACACTACTTAACCTAAATTACCCTAAGGACAAACATACACACCCATGCCCGAGGGAGGACTCGAACCTCCGCCGGGACCAGCCGCACAGTCCATGACTGCAGCGCCCTAGAACCCTCGGCTAACCCCGCGCGGCAGGGCTTAAGTCAGGGGAGTGCAGTAGGTGGTACAGCACATAGCAGCCCCATCAGTCAAACAAATTAGTAACAGCTTGCACTGTACGTGCTTGAGCATTGTCCTGCAAACTGATGGTCAGATCCTGTGGAAAATAGCATCACTTCAGTCTCTATGCTCTTCATTTTTGGAACACAACCTACAACCAGCTTAGAGACAGAAGTGATGACACTTTCTGCAGGACCTGACCATCATTATGCATGACAATGCTCAAGCACGTACAGTGCAAGCTGTCACTGATTTGTCTGACTTATGGGACTGCAAAGTGCTGTACCAGCTACTGCACTCACCTGACTTAAGCCCTCGTGAGTTCAACTCGATTTGTAAACTGAAGCGAACACTTCACGGCATTCGCTTCATAGCTGCTATAATTTCGTCGGGCAACAGACCGCGCCGCTCGAACTGTCAACACAACTGGAACTGCTAAGAGTATCCTACGACTTCCACATCGCTGGCAACGTGTTATACAAAATGCTGGTGACTACTTTGAAGGTGAGTTAAACTTTGAAACACGTATCTATTTTGTACGAGCTGTGAATAAATAGCTGTCACTATTTAAGTTCCAACCCTCGTTTAATGTATGCAGCTACTTTCATAGCCTGATGCATAGACTCGTTTCCTGCCCACTTCCTTTACACGCACCGCACGGCAGCACATCACGAGCTGTGTTTACGTCAACAGACAGACGCCTGAGGGCGGCTGACGTTATTGTTTGTACACTAACTTGCTTACGCACCATAACTCATCGTAACAAAACGACTGACATAGGAGCGCAATTATATGTGATATCTTCTCTTCAAGAAATGAAGTATATTTCTCAGCCGTGCACTTCTTGTAGCATGTGACAATTCGCACGAATCCACCGACGGACAGCTGCTGGCTGCAACAGGCCGTTTCTTGTCGAAAGGTGACGCATGTGGTTGGCAGCAACTTGTGGAGTGTGGGGACTTTTGGCAGTGCATGTTGCTTTGCTTCATCCTGGTCAAAATGTTCCGTCATGCGTGGGTCGTGGTCGGATACCACTGAACAATTTCTGTTGACCACTGGCTGAAATAAACGTCACAGTTGAAGTGAACATGCTCACTGACTCTCCTTGCGAATGACATGGCAAGTATGAATCAGAGCTGTGCTGTCATGTTACCTTGTCGGGCCACCGTAAGGCAGTGTGTGCAAGGAGTCCGAATTGAGTGTTGCTACCACACGGGAAAATCAACTCGCAGTCCCTGCCTATGTGCCTAAATCATCGGCTGACAGCGCCCCGCTTCTTCGCGGTATACAGGTGGCTCGCCATTGGCGGCAATGGCGCTCGCCGGCCTTTGATGTCGGACACACGTGATCGGCCGTCGCGGTTTCCGCCACCGCTCCACGGCCGGGCGCGTCCTTTGAGGCAGATACACTCTGTGGGTGGTCTCCTCCCCTTCCCTCCCCCTCCTCCCCTCCCCCATCTGCTCAGTAGTCTAGTAACTGAGTTTGCACCTCACCTCCAATCTGGAAGTGGCGGCGCTAATGTTGGCTCGTTAGCTGCGCGGCCAGCCGGGATCTGCCACCACACTTCGTGTATCTCACCACCCAACTCCTCACTCTGCCCCACCTATTCACACATTCCTTCTCTTCATCTGCCCCCCCCCCCCCTCTCTCTCTCTCTCTCTCTTTCTCTCCCTCCCCCCCCCTCTCTCTCTATATATATATATATACTCCTGGAAATGGAAAAAAGAACACATTGACACCGGTGTGTCAGACCCACCATACTTGCTCCGGACACTGCGATAGGGCTGTACAAGCAATGATCACACGCACGGCACAGCGAACACACCAGGAACCGCGGTGTTGGCCGTCGAATGGCGCTAGCTGCGCAGCATTTGTGCACCGCCGCCGTCAGTGTCAGTCAGTTTGCCGTGGCATACGGAGCTCCATCGCAGTCTTTAACACTGGTAGCATGCCGCGACAGCGTGGACGTGAACCGTATGTGCAGCTAACGGACTTTGAGCGAGGGCGTATAGTGGGCATGCGGGAGGCCGGGTGGACGTACCGCCGAATTGCTCAACACGTGGGGCGTCAGGTCTCCACAGTACATCGATGTTGTCGCCAGTGGTCGGCGGAAGGTGCACGTGCCCGTCGACCTGGGACCCGACCGCAGCGACGCACGGATGCACGCCAAGACCGTAGGACCTTACGCAGTGCTGTAGGGGACCGCACCGCCACTTCCCAGCAAATTAGGGACACTGTTGCTCCTGGAGTATCGGCGAGGACCATTCGCAACCGTCTCCATGAAGCTGGGCTACGGTCCCGCACACCGTTAGGCCGTCTTCCGCTCACGTCCCAACATCGTGCAGCCCGCCTCCAGTGGTGTCGCGACAGCCGTGAATGGAGGGACGAATGGAGACGTGTCGTCTTCAGCGATGAGAGTCGCTTCTGCCTTGGTGCCAATGATGGTCGTATGCGTGTTTGGCGCCGTGCAGGTGAGCGCCACAATCAGGACTGCATACGACCGAAGCACACAGGGCCAACACCCGGCATCATGGTGTGGGGAGCGATCTCCTACACTGGCCGTACACCTCTGGTGATCGTCGAGGGGACACTGAATAGTGCACGGTACATTCAAACCGTCATCGAACCCATCATTCTACCATTCCTTGACCGGCAAGGGAACTTGCTGTTCCAACAAGACAATGCACGTCCGCATGTATCCCGTGCCACCCAACGTGCTCTAGAAGGTGTAAGTCAACTACCCTGGCCAGCAAGATCTCCGGATCTGTCCCCCATTGAGCATGTTTGGGACTGGATGAAGCGTCGTCTCACGCGGTCTGCACGTCCAGCACGAACGCTGGTCCAACTGAGGCGCCAGGTGGAAATGGCATGACAAGCCGTTCCACAGGACTACATCCAGCATCTCTACGATCGTCTCCATGGGAGAATAGCAGCCTGCATTACTGCGAAAGGTGGATATACACTGTACTAGTGCCGACATTGTGCATGCTCTGTTGCCTGTGTCTATGTGCCTGTGGTTCTGTCAGTGTGATCATGTGATGTATCTGACCCCAGGAATGTGTGAATAAAGTTTCCCCTTCCTGGGACAATGAATTCACGGTGTTCTTATTTCAAGTGTGTGTGTGTGTGTGGGTGTGTGGGTGTGTGGGTGTGTGTGGGTGTGTCAAGGCCTCTAATTCTGTTTCCCATTTCGCCTCTAGTCCATGACCCTAGCTCGTCACTTTCCACACCATATGCTGCCAGACAAAAATGGTGAAGCACCCAGAAGACACAGTTAGATGTCCGTGTAACTTCATACACGTGCACACTCAGGTATGTACTCGTAAATGAACAGTATTGCAATTCTGTCTGACAAGCAGAAGGCCCACCTAAAATGTTCAAATGTGTGTGAAATCTTGTGGGACTTAACTTCTAAGGTCATCAGTCCCTAAGCTTACACACTACTTAAGGACAAACACACACACCCATGCCCAAGTGAGGACTCGAACATCCGCTGGGAGCAGTCACACAGTCCGTGCATGACTGCAGCTGGCCCACCAGAGTGTGTCACTGTTGTTCATGTTTAGTGTTGTTACAGACCTGGTGGGGATCATAAACGCCACGAACAGCGTCAGATATTGAGTGATCAGTGGAAAGAACATGGAGATGTCGCTTACTCATATGAGACAGCATTATCAGCAGCTTACAGAGTATAATGTTTGTGGGGCGCTCAACTGAGTGCTCATCAGCACCCGTGCAAAAATTTCCAGTCTTTACACAGTCCAATTTAGCCACTGTCACGAATGATGCTGAAATAATGACTACACCACAAACACCCAGACCCGGGCAGAGAAAATGCCTAACCCGGCAGGGAATCGAATATAGGACCCCGTGATCAAGAGGAAGCAATTCTAGCCACTAGACATGACAGAGTATGAAACAGGTCTCATCGCATGTCTCCACTCAGTGGCCTAATGGAATCTGTAATAGCATCCAAGTTTGTGGCTCATTCCAGTCTGACAGTGGCCCGATGCTGGACTGCAATATTAAAGTAAATTGTTTCATTTATATATGCCAAGCGTAGAGTTTGTGGTTGTCCATATCTTGCAGAAATTTGCCCCCCTTTGGTGTAAAAGACGTATAAGAAAAATATTGGCCTCCTCATGCGCTCTTTCTTATGTCTAGAGAGCAATGGAAGCAGTAAAGTTTTGGAGGGCCCAACATCAGCTGCTATAGCATGAGTTAGCGCCACGAGATCGGAATAATTACAGATCTTATCAGGCGACGTCACTACCTCGTCACAAACGTCAACGTCAAAACTATCTTGATGAGAATCGTTGACATGCTGGTACAATTCCTTTCTGTGCCATTTCATTTAGTTCCTGGTAATTTGCAGTGGAGCGTGGACTATTTTTGACGTCACGTTCCGTTTGCTCCCTTTATGGATGCTGATACAATAACATATCTTTTGACTCTGATGTTTCACTCCGTTTGATTAATGGTCAGTGAGAATGCCGCAACTCGAAATGAATTCTGAAATGTTTTGACTTTGGCGACCCGTTCCGTCCCGCTATGTTCTGATCCGTTTCTTTACGTTGATGGTCTGTGTGGAAACTGCCATTTGAAAAGCATTGCAAGTGTGGTGTAAGCAGTCTCTTTAGTAGACCTGTTGCATCTTCTAAGTGTTGTTTGGTTTGCTCTACCCATAACATTATCTATGTGATCGTTCCAATTTAGGTTATTTGTAATTGTAATCCGTAAGTATTTAGTTTAATTTACAGCCTTCAGATTTGTGTGACTTATCGCGTAATCGAACTTTAGCGGATTTCTTTTAGTACTCATGTGAATAACTTCACAATTTCCTTTATTCAGGGTCAATTGCCACTTTTCGCACCACACAGATATCTTATCTAAATCATTTTGCAATTAATTTTGCTCATTTGACAACTTCACAAGACGGTAACTGACAGGATCAACTGCAAACCATATAAGACGGCTACTCGGATTGTCTCCTATGTTGTTAGTATAGATCAGGAACAATAGAAGGCCTGTAACACTTCCTTGGGGAACGCCAGATATTACTTCCATCTTAATCGCTGACTTTCCCCCTATTACAACGAATTGTGACCTTTCTGACAGGATATCACGAATCCAGTCGCACAACTGAGGCGATATTCCATAGGCACGAAGGTTGGTTAGAAGACGCTTGTGAGGAATGGCGTCAAAGGCGTTCTGGAAATAAAAAATTTTGGAATAAATTTGACATGCCCTAAAATACATTGTTATTCGGTTCCTTGTTGTTCGATTTCGCGGACAGTCTGTGGGGCGGCAGGTGGAATAGTTGTTATAAATGTTTTGTATTTATTTATTTAATGCTGTTGTTTGCCGTTCTCAACACTGGTTGCCTAACTACAATATTGGCAACCAGAAAGTGATTAGCAAAACGTGAAGCCTATAATTTGAATTCCTAGTGCCCACTTCATCTGAGAAATATATTTATAGCTACAGCTTATAGCTCTGAGGAATTAGGAGATTGTCTCGGATTCATAATCAAAAACCATTCTCTCTAAAATGTTCACTATATTCTGAAAGTCACAGACCAAAAAGAATACACACAATCCAACTACCAGAGCAGTTCAGTGTCTAATGCACTGATGCAACTATAACTGTTCAAATTAAATGTTTAAGTGAATGCTCGCCATAATTTGATGATAATGTTCATCAAACGCCACGCTAAATAATGGTAGAATGTCTGTCCCGCGGCGGCACGTGAAAATATGACATACGCAGACTGAAGATAGATCATTAAAGTCGTCCCAGAATTAACACTTCACTCGAAAACGATTTCATGGTTACGCATATGCTGAGTAACTTATTACGGCATCCGAGGCTGTTTATAGCAATGAGACCGGCGCAACGCGACTCCCGGCACAGGTGGTGCGCTAATCAGCGTCTGGAGAGAACCGGGGCCTTTATTTCCTCGCGCAGTGTTCTTATATATGAAGCCGCGGTGCGGACGGCTAAGGCGGCGTTCACACTGCCCGCCCGGCAGAGCCGAGCCTGGCCGGGCCGCCGCCCGCTTTGATATCAGACACATTGTTTTGAACTGCGGCGTTCACACTGGCGCCTGGGCCGCGCCGACACGGCGTAAGCCTCCAGGAGCCGAGCCGGCGACATCCCGAGTGTTTAATACTGCCGGCGCGAGCAGACCGCAGGCGCGAGCCTGTGGAGCAGCACCACAGCTTCTGCAGTACATGCATCACACGTCTCCCTTCTGCTTTCGTCACAAGTGTGACTGCACACGTCTTTTATTTTAAGATGTTACCTCACATTTCACAATCAGTGAGGAAAAATTACGTTTATTATAACGATACATGCGAATTTACTTTTATTTCATTTATTTAATCTACCGTATTAAGATGCATTTACAACAATAGCTTGTCAGGGATCGCGGCATTGCCGACACTGAATGGTTCACATTTACTTGTAAACGGAGGCAGATATGAGTGTCACTGAGGGACGGAAATGTGTCCCTATCAGATGACAATGAATTGTAAAGTCATGCTGTGGCACTTTACAATAAGGTGTTGTCTGTGACATCTTTTTGCTACGTTCTTACTTTAATGAATGTAGAATAACATATACATGACATTAACTTGTGTCCATCAATTTGGTATCAGAAATTCGGCTAGTATGACAGTAATGATAAAGTTTCCACATTATGGAACGAAGTAACCAAGGAGTGTGTTTCAGATAGTACACCCAAATATAAATTATTTTCCCTGATCGTTTTATTTGCTTTATTTACAGCGAAATGAGATACACAAAAATACAGTAAATAGCTAAGTACTTTCAATTCCAAAATTTATTTTTGAAAGGTTTTTGAATTATTTTAAGTTGCATTTTTAACGAAATATTCAATAACAGTGTTCCTGACAGTTTTCGAACGTAATGTGGAATTTCTGTTGAACGTGGCACCAGCTGTCTGCATATCAGCATTATTACAAAACTTTCCACCTGCAACATTGCATCCTTCTCTGTCTGTGACAATATTAGGAAGTAGACAAATGCACTTGACTATGTGATCAGCTAAGTCAATGGATGTTTCCATTTTCTTCCTCAGTAGTCTCCATTTAATGGTCATTATACCAAATGCACATTCAACAATTTTTCTTGCTCTGGAATGCATATCATTGTATAGAGTCTTCTCGTTGTCCAAATTTCTTCGAGGAACAGATCTCATCAAATTCTCTAATAAGGGGTAAGCTTCATCTCCCAAAATCACGTACGGTAGTTCCTGATACATTCCTTCAAGTCTTGTTGGTGGCGGTAATAACAGCTCCTCATTTGTAAGTTTCTTATATAACATACTTTCTTTAAACACGCCTTCATCAGACTGTTTACCGTAGGCACCAACATCTACAGCTATAAATTTGTAATTTGCATCAGCAACTGCTTGGAGTACAATCGAATAATTCTGTTTGTAATTGTTAAACATGCTGCCAGTAAGTTTAGGACATTGGACACGTATGTGCTTCCCGTCTATACATCCAACACAGTTTGGAAATCCCCATCTCGTATGCATTTCACTGGCAATTTCTTTAAATCAAGAAACAGTTGGCGTTGGTAAATGAATGGGAGCAAGTGACTCCCATATGACCATACAAACGTCTTTCACCACAACTGATAAGGTGGACACTCCTAATCGGAATGACGACGCTAGTGCATGAAAGGAGATGCCAGTGGACAGATATCTGAGAAAAAAATCGTAAAATGTGTTACTCAAGTGTGGTGTTGGACGAAGTTTTTACAGTTTTGTTTGCACAGTAGATACTTACTTAGTCCATGTCATTTCACAGTTATACAACAATAAATAAATAAAGAGACATGGTCATACTATATTCTTTCAATTAAAATAATGAAATCGAAATGCAAAGACCTGAGAGACAGTTACAGAAAATAACTTGTATAACTTGGCAAAATGTCATGTGATCCAGGGAATAGTATATTAAAATGCAGTTCCACTCGGGCTTTGCTCTGTCACATGATTTTCGTAAGTTCCAAGAGCTATGCACGTTCCTTATCAGTGGAAATAGGACCACTGAGTCAAAGGGAATTCTCTTAAAACTCTTAGCCTGTCAGTCTGCCTATCTTACAAGGTAATGAAAAGAATTCTGTGAGGTCATCAGCGGCTCCACATGATGAACCATCACCACTGCCAAGCGCTGCATCGTGAAGAGAAAAGAAGAAAAAAGTTGGAAAATTCTGAAGGAGTATTTCTGCGATTCTTCGTTCAAGGCACAGCAAGACATTACTCATAATGACGAAGCTAACTACTTCCTAATGATTCTTAGGAGACCCATGAACTCTCTTCCCCTCAGAGGTAAGCGTTTGTGAACTTTAAAATACAAAAGCATGACTACAATTAATTGGAGGTAGTGAATGCTGCACAAAGTTCTACTGCAAACCAAAAAGTGTGTACTAACGAATCTTACCTTATCGTTATACACAAGGTTTCTTCTGCTGTTATACTTCTGCGAAAATTTGTGTTCTGTTTCGAAATTTTGTCTTGAATGTTCTGCAGCACATACTGAAATGTATTATGATTCGTTCTGTAATATGAATAAAATTTTTCAGGATAGTTTTTAAGGTCTTCATGTAAAGAAAAAAAAACTCTCCTAAATGTCTATCGCTATTTATGGGCTGAATCCATAACCTCTTAGGTTTCTGTACTTCAAACCTCGAAGAGTTACTGCAGAGTCAAAACAATATCAATAAAAGAGTGAAGACATTGTTCTACACGACAGCACAGACTAGCTAAAGGAGAGCAACTGTTGACTGCAGCTGCGTTTTCTACTGACTTGCTTGTCAGCTGTCGAAGGGTGAGGATTTTTTTAAATTTATTTATTTGGCCTCCGGCTACTAACAGCCATTTAGCCAAAGAGTGGGGATTACCTTGACAGTGCAGCGCAGCCCGCCAATGAACAAAAAAAAAAAAAAGAAGAACAATGAAACGCACATCTGTGTCGATCTTCAGTAGTTTCATTAACTCTCCATTATTTTTTCTGTCAAAGTAGACAACGACACTACAGATTTGCGCTTCAGTTTCTGCAGTAAACGTATCACAAATCTCCAGTTTGTTTTTGTGATTAGTTTCACACCAAATTTTATCTGACCTATCTCATTGACACTTCTACCTGTACACGTACTAAGCCAAGCCGTAACCGCGCGAACTCCGTGGCTTGCGGACACGGCACTGACGCCACTGAATAGCTCGCATTACTTGTGACCAGAGACAGATATCAGTATCATTATCATTTCAAAAACTTTTTGGTGCTTTTAGCTACATTTCATTCGCAACAATGTATGGTCTAAAACGGATCTAACGATAAGCTACCCGCTACATAACTTTTTCACTACAAGATTTGTAAATCAAGTGCACAACGTTGACAAATAGCATCATTTCACAATGACTGTTACGAAATATGGAAAGATAAATGATTCAATACGAAGGTAAGGTCTTACACTACCACGTGTACAAAAATCAGATTTTTCTTTCTTCAAGATCGGTTGGGAAGCGTTACAAAACTAAGAAATCACGCGAAACGAAAAGTAGACTTTTTCTTTTTTCAAGACGTGAGTATTGCTTTTAAGGAAAAAATAAGTTCATAAAACGATGTGGCGAAGTTTCATATACCGCTAAGAAGTTTTAAAACATGAAAATCGGAGCAGTGGATTTTCCCCCATTTCACCATCCCGGCTCGGCGCGGCGCGCAATGTGGATGCACTACACGTCGGCCTGGGCTGGCCAGGCACGAGCCGACCCAGTATCCGTCAGCCCGGCCCGGCCGGCAGTGTGAACGCAGCCTCGCGCCTGATCAAATCCGCTCTCCCGACTATCCGACACCACCTTAAGTTATCGAATAAATCATTGCTTCCTTTGCTGATGGCCGATGAAGCTCTCAATTTAAATGTGCAATCAGCACATAGGTAAGAAATCATAATAAAAGTCTGACGTCGCTAAGTCAAATATTTTGGGCGAGAGAATTAATTTAATTACACTACACGCAGTAGACGAGCTCTGAACTTGCCCTTTGGAGATACGCTATCGCTATAGTTTTATAGTTGTTCTGTTGAAACTTCTCATATCTTCATGATTATAGCGGATCTCCCTTATACTTAAATTTAAACATCCTAGCTTTATTTATTCACCTACTTCCTTAATTTTTAAGACAAAATCCAGAAAACCATGAATTTCAACTAAAATTTTAATTTGTTAGATCCAGAATACTGTTTCTACTAAATTATTATGCAAAAGGAATCTAAATATAAATTTTTAAGTTTTTACCTCTTTTCTGTTGCGCCAATGATTTTTACAGAAAAACGTCCAAATTTCGAAAATGGTTAAAGTTATTGAACTGATATTCAACACACATTGATTTTGTATTACCCCTGACATGCTTGAAACGTTTCAGGTTATTTACTTGATTTTTAAAATATTGCGCAACCTTTATGACGTCAGAGCTAGTTACAGTGGACTAGGTTGGCACACAATGGGAAGACGGATGTGAATTTTATACGGCGTGAATAGGCTGCTTCCCTACAAGTCTGTGTGAATGCAGCCATTAGAAAAACTTTGCAAAATGTTTTGCTTGATGTTCCGTTTGATTCTGTTCTGATCTGCTCGGTTGTGAGATTTAAAATTAATTGCGGATATCTTTGACATTCCGGTCAATTTCCTTCCGTTCCGTGTGAATTCTCTCTTTTTAGATGCATTATGGGCAGGTGTAACGTTTTGTTTGGGATAACTACGTTGGCGGCCTGTACCAAGGAGAGCACTCGAGACGATTGTCAAATGTTTAGAGACACATTCACTTGCATCTACATCTGCATCTGAACCAGTACTCAGCAAGCCACCAGACGCGCTGTGGCAGAGGGTAATTCTGTTGCCACTAACAGATCTTCCCCTTCCTCTTCCATTTACGAATGACTCGTCGGGTGAGTAATTTCCGGTAAGCCATGTATTGTATTTTCTTGTCGTGGTCATTTCGCGAGACGTGTGTGGAAGGAAGCAATATGCTGTCCCACTCTTCCAGAAAACTACTGTCTCGAAATTTCAACAGCAACACCTCTTTTGCAGTACCTGCCACTGGAGTTGGTTGAGCGTATCTGCAACGCTTTCCCACTTACCAAACGATCCCGTGACGTAACGCGCTGCTCTTCTCTGGATCTTCTTTGTCTCTCCTCTCAGTCCTACCTGGTAAGGATCCCAGGCAGATGAACAATACTCAAGAATCGGTCGAACAAACGTCTTATAATCCACTTCTCTAGTGAATGAATTACATTTCCTTGAGGTTCTTCCTACGAATTTCAGTCTCGTATTTGCTTCTTCTAACTTTTTTTTTCATGTGGTCATCCCACTTAAGATGGCTCCAAATTGTTACTCCTAGATAGTTTACAGGAGATACTGTTTCCGGAAAATTGTTATGAATAGAATAGTCATACAGCAGTAGATTTCTCTTACTATGTATGCACAATATGTTACATTTGTTTATGTGCAGAGTCGACTGCCAGAGGCTGCGGCATTCATCAACTCTGCGCAAATATTTCTGCAAATTCTGCTGTTTTCCCTCTTCTCCCGTCTTATAGACAACCGCATCATCGGCGGACGGCCTTAAAGAGTTTCTGACGCGTTTTACGAATACTAGCTCATTTATACAGAACTGAGAAAAATTGCGACACGAAATTTTCACCCTGGACAGCCAATGCCAGTAGGAACCAAACTTACTAATGTTGTGTAGGTCGACAACACACAATTTTTAAACTACGGAAACTTGTCGCTACGCGGTATGATTGGCTGCAGGATTGCCCTGTTGCCGGATGCTTTGGACAACGCGTGACTACGAATGCTTTGCCTGCCGGAGATCGCGATGTATCCATAGCGGCCCGCACGCTCGGTGGTAGCGAGCACGCCTTCCACACTGGGGGCCTGGTGGCGAATCCACTGGGGTCCCGACACATCCATTGTAGTTTCCGGGAACAAACCCATCAACAGCTGTTATTTGGCGTACAGAAAGTCTCTTCAAATTGTTTCGGCCCTGAAAAGGGCCTTTTTTGTTGCTAGGACACTGTTTACTTAGAGGAGGTCCTCGAACTGGCGGCCCTATGACACGACTCAAGCTTGGTGACGTCGAACGGTGTTTTGCCGATTGGCAGCGTCTTGAATGCGATCCATTAATTCCTCTTGATTTTTAGGTGGTTCGCGTCTGGGTGGGTGTGAGCGTGTGGGTGCTATTTGGTCATTCTGCGCAACGGATTAATCTGAGATGTACGCTTCACCCTGTGGCTCCTGCAAGATGCAATTTCCACCCCCACACTACTGCAGAAGTCAGACAGACGCTCCTAACGTTCTATAGAGAAATGCCTGAAAAACTTTCCAGAATAAATATCTTCTGGAGTCGTCCACCATAAGGAAATGACTCAAAAATTCACACTATTTCTGACGTAACTTGTGGGATACTTGGGTACTGGAGTACTGCGAGTTAGTGTGAGATAAACATGAAACTAACGAAAATTATTATTATTACTTTGCAAAAATTCTCAGAAATCACAATGACACTTTTAGTTATCAACTGAACAAGTTATTTCCGGGTTCTTTTCGGAGTGCGAAGTTACCTCTGAAGGATAGGATTCGCTAATGAAATTTCTATACAAAATTTTAAGATTGTTATTGACTTGGCAGAATGGCTGAGCGCCGCACCTACTCAACTTGAAAAATTATTTGTTACGGTCGAGGCTGTCGCGTGTGAAATTCAGTGAAGTGTACTGTTGTGGACGAAATATGGGGCTCGCAAGAGCTGTAGCACACAATACTGTAAGCTGTGATAACTGCTGTCTGCGCCGCTTGCTGCTGACAAATAAGATAACTCTCGTTCTATCTGGATTGACCGCCAATCAAACTCTCCCTATGCCTTGATGAAGTCAAGGATTCCTATTCGCACCTAGTCTAACAATTGGCATGGCGTTTAACTATAACTCTGTCCATTCACACCGCACAATAAGTGTGGCGACCAACACAGTGAAGAATGCTTAATCGCAAGGACTCGATGTAGAGTCGCACTCCAATTCACTCTCGACAGAGGTGCACTCCCAGTGTAGTACTGAGGAGAGACTTGTTCCTCACTCTTTGAGTACACATTCGCGCTCCAAGAGCAACAACAGAACAGCCCCTCTCCACGCCAGACATGAAGGGGTATATCTTTCGTTCTCTTCCATTACTCCTTCAGCTCAAGGCGTCAGGAATATCGTCTGCCAATCAGCATTGCTCTTCTAAAATGCGAGGATGACATTTCGTTTAAGGCAACCAATCCAGATATCTATAGCATTGGCGTTTGGCGTTTGCTGTCTTCCTGTGAAAACCTCTGAACTGCGTGATGTATTTGTAAACAATGCATAGACTGGGCGTTCCCACACAATGTAGTGGAATTTGCTTTTAAGCCGAATACAGGGTCGTTCTCCCTTTCACTGGGGCAAACTCTGTCCGCTGCACAGGCGGCCGAGGTGGATTCATTCTCTGAAGGGACTGGCCTCCCGACGTGCAGTCTGCTCTCTCGGACTAAAAGCTCCTGTGACTGTCGTGTCTGGAATGTATGTGTGTACGCCAGCCTCGAGTATTTCAACCACAGTGCGCTTACTTGTTATTTGCATACCGTTTACATGAATTCATACAACATTGACTTTATCTTATCGAGTTTGGGTTGGAATGAAGCGTCTTGATGTGTGGAATATGATTGTGAGGGCGGAATATGTAAGCAATGAACGTCAGGAGGCCACGACATCTTACATAGGTGAACGAGAACCTTGGAGAATCCCCACACGAGGAAATCCGGTGGCGTGAGGTCTGGTGATCGCGGGGTCCTTGTCCTACGAGCACCTCTGCCAATTACCTCGGCCATCGAAGAGTTCATTTAAAGGTCAGTGCAGAGCAGGACTGATGTGCCGGCGCCCCATCATGCTGCAGTAACATGTGTAGCCGTAGGTCCAGGGAGGGTAGAGTTTCTTGGCCGGGTACGTAGAGGAGGAAGACGCACCGGTCAGTGGCCCATTCAGATGGTCACACACACTGCCTACCCAAATGTTGAGCGAAAATCGTTCCTGGTGTCCGTGGACGTACGTGGAGTGGGGATTTCTGCTTGCCCAGTAATGAACGTTTCGAGTGTTGTAAAGATGGAAGATGCACTCGTCGGTAAACAACACAATGGCGGGAAAGTCGGGATCTCGTGCAACACAAGGCGGAAACTGCCGGCAAAAACCCCAGCGTGTGTGCATATTCCGCCACAGGATTTAGGTCCTGGACAGGGTGAAAGCTAAATGGATGGTGGCCGTCATCCCTCAGTACCTCCCAGACTAACCGATAAGTGACCCTCATGTCGTGTCCAGCGGCTCGAGTGCTTGCCGTAGGTGCTTCCTCGAAGCGCTCGAGAACAGTCTCTTCAAATGCACCACCCCGTCGTGTTTGAGGTCTTCCAGCATCACCGCGATATCCCGCTAACGAGCAGGTTCCGCCAACTCACCGGTGAACTGCTGTAAACGTTTGCGGGCGTGGGTGGCGTCTTGCTGCGTGCTACTCCTCATAAGATAGTCGAGCTCCATGCGCATTACCGTCGGCAAGTCCACAAACAAAAACCATATCTCGTTGTTCTTCAAACGAATACTGTGCCGCATACTTAGTGTCTGACTAAATCGCAGGTGACGTGTGTGTGCTCCGAAGCGAAGCTTACGTATGAATGGCTCTGACGTCAGGTGGAGACAAACAGCAAGACCTATTCGACGTTTGTGCGTATCACGTTGGGGCAGTGACGGGGCGAGGGACGTTTGTATGTGTGAACCGACAACCATAGCGCTGCCCGTCAACCGACGAACGGCAACAGGGCAATCCCACGGCCAATCTGAGCACATGGCGCCAAGTTTCCGTAGTCGGTTTCAGTGTCGGTTGGCCAGTCAGTGTGCTCCCTGCCGCCGTTGGATAAGCAGCTGCAGCAGCAAGTCGTATAACCCTAGCTTACTTATTTGTTACATAGTTTAATTTCTTTGCGTGTTTTTGGGTACTTGCATTGTTTAATTCATATATTTCGGGCGTATTATAGTATTTGACAGTTGTAGCATAGCGCTTTAGTGTTTACTTCGTAGATTCTTATTTAAATTGCGTGTGAGTTTCGTATAGGAGGTGCAAATTTCGAGTTTTAGTTACTGTAATCGTAAATTCAGCAGATTGTAGCGCAGTCGTTAGGCATTTGTACAGGTTAGTTGATACATTCTTTGCGTGTATCGCTTGCGTTATCTAGGCACGGACTCGTGTTTCAGTAACTGTTATTCAACATCGATTAGAATGGACAGGGACTGCGATTGCTGTGTTCGGATGAGGGCTGACTTGGCATCCCTTCGCTCACAGCTGCAATCGGCGCTGACTTCGGTCGCGCAGCTTGAGGCTGTTGCCAATGAGCACCACTGTGGGGAGCCGGACTTGGGTATCACGGGGATGTCAACCTCGTCCCGTCTGTCCCCAGATCGGTCTGGCGCTGTGGTTGCCCCGGTTGCTGCCCGCAGTGGGGCTGAGCCCTCGCCTGTGGTTGATTGGGAGGTCGTTCCAAGGCGTGGCAGGCAGCGAAAGGCGTCCCCGGAGGCTGATCAGAAAGCCTCCCCGGTGCGTCTGACAAACCGGTTTCAGGCACTGTCTCTGGCTGAGCCAGATGCAGCTGCCTGCCCTGTTTCAGAGGATCATTCTCAGCCTTCAAGGTACGGGCAATCGCAGAGGGTGGGCTTACTGGTAGTTGGGAGCTCCAATGTTAGGCGCGTAATGGGGCCCCTTAGGGATACGGCGGCTAAGGAGGGGAAGAAATCCAGTGTGCACTCCGTGTGCATTCCGGGAGGAGTCATTCCTGATGTGGAATGGGTCCTTCCGGATGCCATGAAGAGCACAGGGTGCAGCCAGCTGCAGGTGGTGGCACATGTCGGCACTAATGACGTGTGTCGCTTTGGATCTGAGGAAATTCTCTCTGGATTCCAGCGGCTATCTGATTTGGTGAAGGCTGCCGGTCTTGATTACGAGATGAAGGCAGGGCTCACCATCTGCAGCATCGTTGACAGAACCGACTGCGGACCTTTGGTGCAGAGCCGGGTGGAGGGTCTGAATCAGAGGCTCAGACGGTTTTGCGACCGTATTGGCTGCAGATTCCTTGACTTGCGCCATAGGGTGGTGGGGTTTCGGGTTCCGCTGAATAGGTCAGGAGTTCACTACACTCAGCTGGCGGCTACACGGGTAGCGGAGGCTGTGTGGCGTGGACTGGGCGGTTTTTTAGGTTAGAAGGCCTCGGGAAAGTGCGGGATGGGCTGCAATGTCAAAGGGTGCTTGGCAATTACAGGACGTGCTTGGATCAAGGAACAGTCGGAATTATAGTTGTAAATTGTTGTAGTTGCGCTGGAAAAGTCCCTGAGCTTCAAGCGCTAATTGAAAGCACAGAAGCTGATATCGTTATAGGTACAGAAAGCTGGCTAAAGCCTGAAATAAGTTCTGCAGAAATTTTTACGAAGTCTCAGACGGTGTTCAGGAAAGATAGATTAGGCAGAATTGGTGGTGGAGTTTTTGTGTCTGTCAGTAGTGGTTTATCTTGTAGTGAAGTCGAAGTAGATACTCCGTGCGAATTGGTATGGGTGGAGGTTATACTTAACAGCCGAATTAAGTTAATAATTGGCTCCTTCTACCGACCTCCAGACTCCGATGATACAGTTGCGGAACAGTTCAGAGAAAGTTTGAGTCTCGTAACAAATAAATACCCCACTCATACGGTTATAATTGGTGGGGACTTCAACCTACCCTCGGTATGTTGGCAAAAATACTTGTTCAAAACCGGTGGTAGGCAGAAAACGTCTTCCGAGATTGTCCTAAATGCATTCTCCGAAAATTATTTCGAGCAGTTAGTCCACGAACCCACGCGAATTGTAAATGGTTGCGAAAACACACTTGACCTCTTGGCCACAAACAATCCAGAGCTGATAGAGAGCATCATGACTGATACAGGGATTAGTGATCACAAGGTCATTGTAGCTAGGCTCAATACCATTTCTTCCAAATCCATCAGAAACAAACGCAAAATAATTTTATTTAAAAAAGCGGATAAAATGCCACTAGAAGCCTTCCTAAAAGACAATTTCCATTCCTTCCGAACTGACTATGCGAATGTAGACGAGATGTGGCTCAAATTCAAAGATATAGTAGCAACAGCAATTGAGATATTCATACCTCATAAGTTGGTAAGAGATGGAACGGATCCCCCGTGGTACACAAAAAAGGTCCGAACGCTGTTGCAGAGGCAACGGAAAAAGCATGCGAAGTTCAGAAGAACGCGAAATCCTGAAGATGGGCTAAAATTTACAGACGCGCGAAATTTGGCACGTACTTCGATGCGAGATGCCTTTAATAGGTTCCACAACGAAACATTGTCTCGAAATTTGGTAGAAAATCCGAAGAAATTCTGGTCGTATGTAAAGTACACAAGCGGCAAGACGCAGTCAATACCTTCGCTGCGCAGTGCCGATGGTACTGTTATCGACGACTGTGCCGCTAAAGGGGAGTTATTGAACGCAGTTTTCCGAAATTCTTTCACCAGGGAAGACGAATGAAATATTCCAGAGTTTGAAACACGAACATCTGCTAGCATGAGTTTCTTAGAAGTAGATACCTTAGGGGTTGCGAAGCAACTCAAATCGCTTGATACGGGCAAGTCTTCAGGTCCAGATTGTATACCGATTAGGTTCCTTTCAGATTACGCTGATACTATAGCTCCCTACTTAGCACTCATATACAACCGCTCGCTCACCGATAGATCTGTACCTACAGATTGGAAAGTTGTGCAGGTCGCACCAGTGTTCAAGAAGGGTAGTAGGAGTAATCGATTTAACTACAGACCTATATCATTGACGTCGGTTTGCAGTAGGGTTTTGGAGCATATACTGTATTCAAACAT
The DNA here is from genome assembly GCF_023897955.1 of Schistocerca gregaria. NCBI lineage: Eukaryota > Metazoa > Arthropoda > Insecta > Orthoptera > Acrididae > Schistocerca > Schistocerca gregaria. Next base: position 71,165,397 of record NC_064929.1, read on the forward strand.
TATGAATCACCTCGAAGGGAACGATCTATTGACACGTAATCAGCATGGCTTCAGAAAACATCGCTCTTGTGCAACGCAGCTACCTCTTTATTCGCACGAAGTAATGGCCGCTATCGACAGGGGATCTCAAGTTGATTCCGTATTTCTAGATTTCCGGAAAGCTTTTGACACCATTCCTCACAAGCGACTTCTAATCAAGCTGCGGAGCTATGGGGTATCGTCTCCGTTGTGCGACTGGATTCGTGATTTCCTGTCAGGAAGGTCGCAGTTCGTAGTAATAGACGGCAAATCATCGAGTAATACTGAAGTGATATCAGGTGTTCCCCAGGGAAGCGTCCTGGGACCTCTACTGTTCCTGATCTATATAAATGACCTGGGTGACAATCTGAGCAGTTCTCTTAGACTGTTCGCAGATGATGCTGTAATTTACCGTCTAGTAAGGTCATCCGAAGACCAGTATCAGTTGCAAAGCGATTTAGAAAAGATTGCTGCATGGTGTGTCAGGTGCAGTTGGAAGGACCACATAGATAATATTGTCGGGAAGGCGAGTCAAAGGTTGCGTTTCATTGGCAGGACACTTAGAAGATGCAAGTCCACTAAAGAGACAGCTTACACTACACTCGTTCGTCCTCTGTTAGAATATTGCTGCGCGGTGTGGGATCCTTACCAGGTGGGATTGACGGAGGACATCGAAAGGGTGCAAAAAAGGGCAGCTCGTTTTGTATTATCGCGTTATAGGGGAGAGAGTGTGGCAGATATGATACACGAGTTGGGATGGAAGTCGTTACAGCATAGACGTTTTTCGTCGCGGCGAGACCTTTTTACGAAATTTCAGTCACCAACTTTCTCTTCCGAATGCGAAAATATTTTGTTGAGCCCAACCTACATAGGTAGGAATGATCATCAAAATAAAATAAGAGAAATCAGAGCTCGAACAGAAAGGTTTAGGTGTTCGTTTTTCCCGCTCGCTGTTCGGGAGTGGAATAGTAGAGAGATAGTATGATTGTGGTTCGATGAACCCTCTGCCAAGCACTTAAATGTGAATTGCAGAGTAGTCATGTAGATGTAGATGTAGATGTAGATGTAGATGTAGATGTAGTTTTAAAATGGTGCGTTGTCAACCTACACAACATTAGTAATTTTGGTTCCTACTGGCACCTGCTATCCAGGGTTAAAATTTCGTGACACCGTGTTTACTGGGTGGTCAATTGACCGTGACCGGGTCAAATATCTCACGAAATAAGCGTCAAAAGAAGAAACTACAAAGAACGAAACTCGTCTAGCTTGAAGGGTGAAATCAGATAGCGCTATGATTGACCCACTAGATGGTGCTGCCATAGGTCAAACGGATATCAACTGCGTTTTTTGAAATAGGAACCCCAATTTTTTATTACGCATTCGTGTAGTATGTAAAGAAATATGAATGTTTTAAATTTCCTGGCAGATTGAAATAGTGTGCCGGAGTTTTAATCTGCCAGGAAGTTTCATATCAGCGCACACTTCGCTGTAGACTGAAAATTTCATTCTATTAATGTTTTATTGGACCACTTTTTTCGCTTTTTGATCGATAGCGCTGTAATAGTCACAAAAATTTGGCTCACAATTTTAGATGAACAGTTGGTAATAGGTGGGTTTTTCAAATTAAAATACAGAACGTAGGTACGTTTGAACATTTTATGCTGTTCATTTTTGGAACAAAACCTACGACCAGCTTAGAGACAGAAGTGGTGACACTTTCTGCAGGACCTGACCATAATTTTGCAGGACAATGCTCAAGTACGTACAGTGCAAGCTCTTACTGATTTGTTTGACTGATGGGGCTGCTAAGTGCTGTACCACCTGCTGCACTCCCCTGACGTATGCCCTCGTAATTTCAACCCGATTTCTAAACTGAAGGAAACACTTCACGGCATTCGCTTCAGAACTGCTATAAATTCATTGGGCAATAGACAGCGCCGCTCGAACTGTCAACACAATTGGCACAGCTAAGAGTATCCTACGACTTCCACATCGCTGGCAACGGGTTATATGCAATGCTGGTGACTACCTTCAAGGTCAGTAAAACTTTGAAACACGTATCTAGTCTGTACGAGCTGTAAATAAATAGTTGCCACTATTAAAGTTCCAACCCCTGTACATTACCATTTGTAGCAGGTTTAGTAGCTTCTGATCAAGGATGACTTACGTATATCCCAACTGTTTGCTGCACCTGACTCTTTTGTTGAATCAAAAATATTCTGGCAGAATTATAGTAGGCGAACGAGAAGTTGGACGGTCACCGACAGAGGCGAACCTGGGTGCAGGAACAGGTAGATTTGTCGTTGCGTGATGAGGGGACATAATAGAGAGGAATGTTTCTTTGTTTTTCTTCCAGTGCTGACAACTCACGGGCGTGAGTGTCTTGTACCGATGAACTGCTACTGTGTATGTTGTGTTGGCAGAAGTGCCAACACCGTGTTACTAGAGGAGGCAGAAATGCAATCGTTTTAGCTCACGCAGGCTGGCGTGAGGAGGGAAGAACTATACTGACGTGAGGTCTGGAACATCACAAGGAATTAGAATTCAGAAAGCGCACGTAATTAGTTTCATACTTAACTTTAATCCATTAATGATGAACGTCGCTCTTGACGGTACATGATTCACAATATTACCTGTTCTAATAGTAACTGAATATGGCGCCTTGCTAGGTCGTAGCAAATGACGTAGCTGAAGGCTATGCTAAACTGTAGTCACTGCAAATGAGAGCGTAGAAGTCAGTGAACCATCGCTAGCAAAGTCGGCTGTACAACTGGGGCAGTGCTAGTGGAGTCTCTCTAGACCTGCCGTGTGGCGGCGTTCGGTCTGCAATCACTGATAGTGGCGACACGCGGGTCCGACGTATACTAACGGACCGCGGCCGATTTAAAGGCTACCACCTAGCAAGTGTGGTGTCTGGCGGTGACACCACAGTATAAATTTTAACACAGAAGAAACGGCCATTATACAGAAGTTCATCTTCAAATGCGGTTCATATTTGTAGCAAGCCACGTCCAATTACACTGAAGCTGTTGTAATACAACGCAATGAGCAGAAGAAAAAGTCATTAAAATTTTTAGTAAACATTTGTAATCGGGTAAGACAGTGTGATGCATTTAAATACAAGTAGAAATAGTGTCATTAATCAATTAAGCATCCGTTCACACAGACCACACAATGAAAGTTGTGGTCGCTGAGGGTGGCAACAGTGTGTAACAGAGAACAGTCGGCACGAAGACTTCCGAATGGTGCCGACTTCAAACGATTGGTTGGCCGGCAGCCAACTTATCGCTCCCTTTCCATAGCTATCCTACTGGCAGCTGATCGCATACCAATTTATGTAGCTTACCAATCGAACGGTAAAATCGTCATCCCTGACAGTTTGTTTTTCAACACGTTAATCTCCAAAACTACTAGACGAATTTCTATGGAGTTTTCACTGGCAGTGTCAACGTAGTTTTCGGCAACGACAATGCTTCATTTCATCAAAATCGGATCACGGCAAAAATATATCGTCACTTAAAGTTTCACTAAATTTTTCTTGTCTCTCTGTCCGGCTGATTGAACACGCTTATCCTCAAAACAATTAGACCAAAGTTGATGGCGTTTTTCCAGGTTACTTGAGTATATCCTTGGTCACCGTACACGCTTTATTTGATCAAAATCGTATCAAGGAAAAAGATACCCTTTCTTGTAATAAAAATATATGTATACTCCACGTCTCCACCAGAACCACAGGCTCGATTTCGAATAAACTTGGTACAAATACACTCCTGGAAATTGAAATAAGAACACCGTGAATTCATTGTCCCAGGAAGGGGAAACTTTATTGACACATTCCTGGGGTCAGATACATCACATGATCACACTGACAGAACCACAGGCACATAGACACAGGCAACAGAGCATGCACAATGTCGGCATTAGTACAGTGTATATCCACCTTTCGCAGCAATGCAGGCTGCTATTCTCCCATGGAGACGATCGTAGAGATGCTGGATGTAGTCCCGTGGAACGGCTTGCCATGCCATTTCCACCTGGCGCCTCAGTTGGACCAGCGTTCGTGCTGGACGTGCAAACTGCGTGAGACGACGCTTCATCCAGCCCCAAACATGCTCAATGGGGGACAGATCCGGAGATCTTGCTGGCCAGGGTAGTTGACTTACACCTTCTAGAGCACGTTGGGTGGCACGGGATACATGCGGACGTGCATTGTCCTGTTGTAACAGCAAGTTCCCTTGCCGGTCTAGGAATGGTAGAACGATGGGTTCGATGACGGTTTGGATGTACCGTGCACTATTCAGTGTCCCCTCGACGATCACCAGAGGTGTACGGCCAGTGTAGGAGATCGCTCCCCACACCATGATGCTGGGTGTTGGCCCTGTGTGCCTCGGTCGTATGCAGTCCTGATTGTGGCGCTCACCTACACGGCGCCAAACACGCATACGACCATCATTGGCACCAAGGCAGAAGCGACTCTCATCGTTGAAGACGACACGTCTCCATTCGTCCCTCCATTCACACTTGTCGCGACACCACTGGAGGCGGGCTGCACGATGTTGGGGCGTGAGCGGAAGACGGCCTAACGGTGTGCGGGACCGTTGCCCAGCTTCATGGAGACGGTTGCGAATAGTCCTCGCCGATACCCCAGGAGCAACAGTGTCCCTAATTTGCTGGGAAGTGGCGGTGCGGTCCCCTACGGCACTGCGTAGGATCCTACGGTCTTGGCGTGCATCCGTGCGTCGCTGCGGTCCGGTCCCAGGTCGACGGGCACGTGCACCTTCCGCCGACCACTGGCGACAACATCGATGTACTGTGGAGACCTCACGCCCCACGTGTTGAGCAATTCGGCGGTACGTCCACCCGGCCTCCCGCATGCCCACTATACGCCCTCGCTCAAAGTCCGTCAACTGCACATACGGTTCACGTCCACGCTGTCGCGGCATGCTACCAGTGTTAAAGACTGCGATGGAGCTCCGTATGCCACGGCAAACTGGCTGACACTGATGGCGGCGGGCACAAATGCTGCGCAGCTAGCGCCATTCGACGGCCAACACCGCGGTTCCTGGTGTGTCCGCTGTGCCGTGCGTGTGATCATTGCTTGTACAGCCCTCTCGCAGTGTCCGGCGCAAGTATGGTGGGTCTGACACACCGGTGTCAATGTGTTCTTTTTTCCATTTCAAGGAGTGTATAACTTACTGTCTGGAACAACTGTCTATGGGTGTAGGAACCACATACCTGTCGAAGGGGGCAGGGAGGAGACGGGGATGAAAAAGAAGCGTACACTATGACGTGGGAATACTCAGGTGTTATTCATCCAGCATTTGAGAACGAGAGCACTGTAACAAACTGTACACATAATTTTAAACTTTTACGAACTTTTTCCTCACTGACAGCCCCCACAAAATGATGAAAGGAAAGAAGTTTGCTGCCTCCCAATTCTCGCTGTTCATTTTCGCATCACACGTGACGTTTTAATTTATTACTTCTTAACTACTAGCTATATTCGTGACACATTTTGGAGACAGTGTTGACTTATACCACTGAATGTAATGCAAAATTTTATCATTAAACGACAAATAGTTGAAGATATATGATGCCATAAACAATGAGATGTGTGCAAAACTGCCGAATCAAGCAAGGCGTTTAAATTTATTATTATTGAGCCGCTGAACCGAGTTAGAGAAAATTTAGTAATGAGGTATCTTGAACTTTGAGAAAGAACATACGATGCTTCAGAAATTGTGTAGTATAAGATGTGTTGATTTGAAGAATAATACGCGAATTAGGGAAAAATATTTACCCTTCGAAAAAACTATTTACCCTTCGACTTTTGAACTTGACCATACTTGCAAAAAATGCTTTTATTGGTTGATACGTGCTACGTGACGCCATTCAAAGAAATGCCTAAAATGCTTATATATTCTTCAATGTGTTTAACCCTTCCTTCCACACTATTTCTTATATAGTGCACACTTTCCGTAATGCTTAAGTAGTATCCAGTATGCGCGAACGGGAGTATATCGTCGTTTGCCACAATTTTACACGCAATTTCAAACCTTCACGAAACATTTTTCTCGCTTACAACCCCCACAAAATTATAAAAGGAAAAAGTTTCAGCCTTACTATAGTTTCGCTGCTCATGCAGTGAAACTGTCGCATCGGTACTGATGTCATGACGGTTACATTTATTGCTTCTTTGCTTCTAACTCTATTCTCAACACATTTAACCGACAATATCCACCTTTGCCCTGAATGTATCAACAAAATTATTCGAGTGTCATTCAGTAATTAAAGAGACAAATTGGTCTCGAGAAGAAAGCATTTATTTTTACAAAACAATAGTTTTTCCAATTTTCAGTATAATCGCCTTGAATATTTATGCACTTGTTTCATCGGGCTACAAGTTTTTTTTTTTTATTCTGGCTGCAAACAACTCTTTATCTTGATGTTTGACCCGACTTCCGCCAAACTTTTTCACGTTCTTATTGTCCTGGAACCTCTTCCCACATAATGCCTCCTTCAGTGCACCATACAAATGGGAACACTAGGTGCTAAATGAGGGCTGTAAGGGCATGAGGCAGCACTTCCCAGGAAATTTGTAGATGGATTTTTCATGGGTTAGTTCAGCAATATGAGGACGTGCGTTGTCTTACTGGAGAATGACACCTCTCCTTTAGGATTCACGACATCTCTCTCTCTCTCTCTCTCTCTCTCTCTCTCTCTCATGTCTGGTTTAACCTATTTTAAAAGCAAATCTGAGAGTATTGGATGTTTGTTGTACGCTGTTCTTCGAGGTAATCGCAAAATCCTAGATCTTCAGTGTCGCAAAACACCGTCAACATGACCTTTCCTGCTGACGCTTGGGTTTTGAAGTTTCTCTTGACAGGTGAGGCGGTGTGCATCCATTCCATGCTTTGTCTTTTTGATTCTAGCTCATAGTAGTGAACGCAAGTTCTATCACAAGTTAAAATTTTGTTGACGAAGTACTCACCTTCCCTTTCATAACGTTTCTTTAGCTCTGTGCACACTCTCAAACTTGTTTCCTTCTGCTGCCGCGTCAAAATCTTACATATGTTTCGCGGTACTTCAGCTTGTTACAGATAGTGTTAGACGTTTCAAGCGGACTCGCCATCTTGAAATTTACACTACTGGTCATTAAAATTGCTACATGACGAAGATGGCGTGCTACAGACGCGAAATTTAACCGACAGAAAAAGATGCTGTGACGTGCAAATGACTAGCTTTTCAGTGCGTTCAGACAAAGTTGGCGCCGATGGCGGTACCTATAACGTGCTGACATGAGGAAAGTTTCCAATCGATTACTCATAAACAGACAGCAGTTGACCGTCGTTGCCTGGCGAAACGTTGTTGTGATGACTCGTGTAAGGAAGAGAAATACGTACCATCCCGTTTCCGACTTTGATAAAGGTCGGATTGTAGCCTATCGCCATTGCGGTTTATCGTATCGCGACATTGCTGTTCGCGTTGGTCGAGATCCAATGACTGTTAGCACAATATGGAGTCGTTGGGTTCATGAGGGTAATACGGAACGCCGTGCTGGATCCCGACGCCCTCGTATCACTAGCAGTCGAGATGACAGGCATGTTATTCGCACGATTATAACTGATCGTGCAGCCACGTCTCGATCCCTGAGTCAACAGATGGGGACGTTTGCAAGACAACAACCATCTGCACGAACAGTTCGACGACGTTTGCAGCAGCACGGACTATCAGCTCGGAGACTGTGGCTGCGGTTACCATTGACGTCGCATCAGAGACAGGAGCGCCTGCGATGGTGTTCTCGACGAAGAAACTGGGTGCACGAATTGCAAAACGTCTTTTCTTCGGAAGAATCCAGGTTCCGTTTACAGCATCATGATGTTCACATCCGTGTTTGGCGACACCGCGGTGAACGCACATTAGAAGCGTGTATTCGTCATCGCCATACTGGCGTATCACCCGGCGTGATAGTATGGGGTGCCATTGGTTACACGTCTCGGTCACCTCTTGTTCACATTGACGACACTTTGAACAGTGGACGTTGCGAAACCCTACATTTCAGCAGGATAATGCACGGCCGCAGGTTGCAGATCCCGTACGGGCCTTTCTGGATACAGAAAATGTTCGACTGCTGCCCTGGCCAGCATATTCTCCAGATCTCTCACTAACTGAGAACGTCTGGTCAATGGTGGCCGAGCAACTGGCTCGTCACAATACGCCTGATGAACTGTGGTATCGTGTTGAAGCTGCATGGGCACATGTACCTGTACACGCTATCCAAGCTCTGTTTGACTTGCGTAGAAATGTAATCACATGTCAGTTCTAGTATAATTTATTTGCCCAGTGAATTCTCCATTTATCATCTGCATTTCTTGCTGCTGTAGCAATTTTAATGGCCAGTAGTGTATTTGTGAGGTTATAAACAAAGCAATGCTTATACACCAAGCACATCAGGGCTCGCTCCAGTGATGCCATGAAACTACCACAATTGTCCTACTGACAGTTTTTTTCCCCAGACAAATTTGTCTCTTTAATTATGACCTTCGTGTCTCTGTACCATACAGAGGGGGGTGAGAGGGGGGGGGGGTAGAGGGAGGAGACGGAGAGAGGAAGGGAACAGGGGAGAAAGACAAAGGAGGAGATCGACAAACAGAGGGTCGAGTTTCAGATAGATGGAGGGAGTGGCTGGTAGAGGTGTTAGATAAGCGCAGGGGGACAAGGAGATGGAGAGGAGTACTAGAGTGGAAGTAGATACATGTCCAGGTACGGAGCTAGTTAGTAATAAAATCGGTACTTGTGCGGCCCGTGGTCCCACGCAGTAACGTCAGTGTTACTGGCTCATAACCAGAAGGACTTCCGACTGCCGGTGCCTCACGGACTGCCCAGACAGAGACAGAGCCCCATAGACGGCAGCCGTGCCGGGCGCCCCGTCCTGCGGGATCGATACACCGCCGTGCAAGCGCCGCGGACAATGTCTTCCGTCTTGATTCCTTTGTCGGCGGCGGCGGCGGCGTCTCCCCCGCAGTAAGGCCGTTACCTAGCAACGGCACCCCACCTGCCGCGGGGGCGGCCGGCCCGGCCCGGCGCCAATCAGCAGGCGGGCTCACCTGGCCGCCACTTGCTATACACAGGGCGGCCCGCAAGTCGCGACACACCCGCACCGTCTCCAGCGTTGGACAGACGCACTCTTTACCCGGCAGTGACGCGAAAATTAGGTATCACTCGATGCATTCATTTTGTCGTATTTCGCTTGTTTTATATCCTAATTTGCGGTATGCAATTTCAAGGCAGCAGCGTATTCAAGATGTATCACAAACACGTCATCCTTGGTACGATTTCTTATAATGAATGTCAGTTAATGATGGATTGGCGGTAAAAGCTTTTAGGAGACCCTAATATGGTTCAAATTGCTCTGAGCACTATGGGACTTAACATCTATGGTCATCAGTCCCCTAGAACTCAGAATTACTAAAACCTAACTAACCTAAGAACATCACACAACACCCAGTCATCACGAGGCAGAGAAATACCCTAATATGAATCAGAATATTAAAGACAACTGCATATGTTCATCTTCGTCTGATAATTTTTCTTTTTTTTTAACCGTTAAATTCCGTAGGACCAAATTAAGGAGTAAATCTCCAAGGTCATGGAACGTGTCAGTGCATGAAATTACGACATACAAGTAATAACAGATAAAAACAAACATTTATGAGCCCAAAAAAAGTCAGTCCTTAAGTTTAAGTAAACGCAATCAACAATACAATAAGAATCAGGTTAAGTTTTCAAGGAACTCCTCGACAGAATAGGAGGAGTGACCCATGAGTAAACTCTTCATTTTCGATTTGAAAGCACGTTGATTAATGCTAAGATGTTTGAAGGCGAGTGGTAGCTTATTGAAAATAGTACGTAAAGAAATATGAATGTTTTAGTTGGACCACTTTTTCCGCTTTGTGATAGATGGCGGTGCAATAGTCACAAACTTATGAGTACGTGGTATCACGTAACATTCCGCCAGTGAGGACGGTATTTGCTTCGTGATACATTACCCGTGTTAAAATTAACCGTTTACCAATTGCGGAAAAGGTCGATATCGTGTTGATGTATGGCTATTGTGATCAAAATGCCCAACGGGCGTGTGCTATGTATGCTGCTCGGTATCCTAAATGACATCATCCAAGGGTCCGGACCGTTCGCCGGATAGTTACGTTATTTAAGGAAACAGGAAGCGTTCAGCGACATGCGAAACGTCAACCACGACCTGCAACAAATCTCCGACATCGCTGCGACAGGAGAAAGATACTGCAAGAACGGGACCACCGACAACTAAAGAGAATCGTTCATCGTGACAGAAGTGCAACTCTTGCGCATATTGTTACAGATTTCAATGCTGGGCTTTCAACAAGTTTCGATGTGGGCTTTCGGTGCCGAAGTCCCACACGTGTACCCTTGATGACTGCACGTCACAAAGCTTTACACCTAGCCTGGACCCGTCAACACCGACATTGGACTGTTGATGACTGGAAACATGTTGCCTGGTCGGATGAGTCTAAATTCAAATTGTAACGAGCCGGTGGACGTGTACGCTTATGGATACAACCTCATGAATCCATGGACTCTGCATGTCAGCAGGGGACTGTTCAAGCTGGTGGAGCCTCTGTAAGGGGGTGGGCCATGTGCAGTTGTACTGATATGGGACCCTCCATACGTCTAGATACGACTCTGATAGGTGACACGTACGTCTAATCACCTGCATCCATTCATGTCTATTGTGCATTCCGACGGACTTGGGCAATTCCAGCAGGACAATGCGATACCTACCACGACTATAATTGCTACGGATTGACTCCAGGAACATTCTTCCGAGCTTAAACAGTTCCGCCGGCCACCAAACTCCCCAGGCATAAACATTATTGAGGACATCTGAGATGCATTGGAATGTGCTGTTCAGAAGAGATCTCTACCGCCTCGTATTCTTATGGATTTAAGGAAAGCCCTGCACCTGTCATGGTGTCAGTTGCCTCCAGCACTACTTCAGACATTAGCCGAGTGGATGCCACGTCATGTTGCGGCACTTCAGCAGGGGCCGGACGCGATATTAGGCACGTGTACCAGTTTCTTTGGTTCTATATAAAGCAGAGTGTATGTGTACATGTATGGAATTTCTTCCCAAACCCATGGATTGATTTCAAAGAAATTTGGCACAGAAACAGCAGGCCTCGCGAGTATCGTCAGTATTGGGTTTATAGCTTTCTAGCTCCAATAGGAGTGGAGTCACAGGCAAAACTATCTTTTTTCCTGTTCCTGGAGTATAGCCCTCTCTGCCCAACAGGTGTAGTGTGTGGGGACAGTGTCAGCATGCCAAATCTATCTGATTTGGGGGAAATGGTTTCACAGGCCCTGACATGCAGGGAGCTTTGCGTGACAGACATGTGTTGGAGTAGTGTCACCGTGCTTTATTGACCTGCTTTGCATGGCGGCCTGTACGTCAGAGCTAAATACATAATGTTTAAGTTCCTGATGCTTAGCCTGCCATGCATGACAGGTACATTGTGGGAGTAACATCAGCCTGCTTTATTAAACTGTATTGGAGGGACTACCACATGTGCTGCTGAGCATTGTTCACGACGGATGTGATGGGTAGAGTAGGGGATGGACAGAATGAGGAGGAGAGGAAATGGGCAGAGAGATGGAAGGAGGGGAATATATATGAGGCAGCTGGAATTTGTAAAGGAGTAGTGGGCAGGTGGCAGAGGAAGTAGGGCAAGCAGAGAAGAGAGAATGGGAGCAAGGTATTTTTAGTAGGAGGGTGAAGATAGTTGACTGGAGGGACAGACGGCTAATTAGAAATTTATGTTTGAACCAGAGAGCAAGAGTAAGAATAGGAGGTTTGATGAGTGAAGAAATTGAACTGGGAAGAGGTGTAAGGCATGGTGCTTGTTTATCACCAACACTGTGCAATATATATCTGGAGGAAATTATTGGTGAAAGTTTTGATGGAGGGAGAGCTTGTATAGGGGGTCGGAGAGTGGAGTGTATAAGATTTGCAGGCGGCATGGCATGATGGCAGAGAGTGCAAGAGAGATGGAACAAATGTTAAATGATCTAAAGACAAAATTAGAAGAATATGGAATGAAGATTAACAAGTATAAAACTAAAAGCATGATAATTGGAAAAAAGGGGAGAAAATGTCGTATGAAAATAGGGGGAGAGGAAATAGAACAAGTGTATAACTTCAGTTACTTGAAGTGTAATAATGGATGACATGTACTGCACAACGGAAAGTAGGAAAAGAATTACGATGACAAAAGAAGGATTCAAGAGGAAACAGAAATTACTTCGCAGATCACTAAACAAAGATCTGAGTTAAAGACTGGCCAAATGTTACATCTGGAGCGTTGCACTGTATGGTGTGAAGACCAGGTCATTGAGGGAGGAAGATGAGAGAAGATTGGAGGCACTAGAGATGTGGATATGGAGAAGAATGGTAAAAGTGAAATGGGTAGACCGAGTAAGGAATGAAGAAGTAGTAAGAAGAGATGGAGAAGAAAGAAACATGCTGAAAGTCATCAGAAAGAGAATATTGAACTTGATTGGACATTGTTTGAGAAGGGACTATTTATTGAAGGAAGGAATAGAAGGAATGGTGAAGGGGAAAAGGGGAAACGGAAAAAGAAGATGCTGGACAACATCAAAGGAGACAAATATTCAGAAATGGAAAGACTGGCTATGGACTGACAAAAGCGGAAGAGGCTTAATCCATGACAAGACCTGCCGTAAGGCAGAGGGGGTGTAGGAAATGGACGAAGAGACGCTCCCATGTGTGTTCAATATATGTTGTAAGACGTCACGGTCTCCTGACCTTCACGGTCTCCTGACGCTTCATTCGTACCCAAACTGAATAAGCCAAAGTCAATGTTGTATGAATTCATGTAAACGATATGCAGTTGACAAGTGAGCGCACCATGGTAGTAGTACTCAAGGCTGGCGTGCACACACACATTCCAGGCACGATAGTCACAGTGGCTTTTTGTTCGGGAGAGAGGCTACACAGCGGGACGCCAGGCTCGTCAGAGGACGACCCAACCTACCTATGTCGGCCGGTCACGGCCCGTAGCGGACAGCGTGGGCCTGAGTGAAAGGGGGGAACGACCCCGTGTTCGGCTTAAAAGCAAATTCCGCTACATTGTGTGGGAGCGGCCAGCATTCTTTACACATAGCACGCAGTTTCAGAGATATTTTCCCAGGGGGACAGCAAACGCCAAAGCTACAAGTTTCCGGATTGGTCGCCTTAAACGAAACGTCATTCTCCCGTTTTAGAAGAGCAATGCCGATTGGCAAACGATGTTTCTGACGCCTTGAGGTGAATCAATAATGGAAGAGACCGAAAGATATACCCCTACACGTCTGGCGTGGAGAGGGGCGGTTTCGTAGTAGCTCTTGGAGCGAGAACACGTAACGAGAACGTGTTTGGTCGTACGTGTACTCAAAGAGCAAGGAACAAGTCTCTCCTCAGTACTTAACTGGGAGAGCACCTCTGTCGAGAGCGAATCAAAGGGCGACTCTATATTGAGTCCTTGTGATTAAGTGTTGTTCACTGTGTTGGCCGACACACTTATTGTGCGGTGTGAACAGACACAGTTATAGTGAAACGCTGTAGCGGTCACGCGGTTCCAGACTGAAACGCCTGGAACCGCATGGTCACACCGGCCGGCTACCGACATGTGTAATGCAGGCTGTCTCTTTAGTGGGTTTGTCGCATCTTCTAAGTGTTCTGCCACCACTGATACCACATAAGCAGTGTTGGTAAACCACCGTGTCCTGTTGCGTAAACAAGTCCATAACTGCCTGCTGCAAATCCAAGTCCGACAGGAATCGTCGACCTTTCGAGGCCTTTTTAAGGGACAACAGGCGTGATAACAGCATGGGGAGAGAGGAGGGCTGTAGAGGGAGGGAGTGTTCGAGTGTCTCCCTTTTGACTTCTGCGTTACGATGTCTGCGATGTGGGGACGTACGTTACCATGAAGTGGCAAAAGTCCTTAGCGCACCATTCCACATCGACAGTTCTTGACAGACATACTGTCCCATACACATTCTTCATTCTCCGATGGATGTCTACCGGTGTCTGTCCTTCGGCAGCCAAGAAAAGAGCACGTTGGTCCTGTTTGAACGCATTTGGCAATAACGCCGCCATAGCTCACGTTTTCGCGTTTAGCGAACGGATGTCAGAAGCACACGCATAACACACTAATTCCTCGCCTACATATCGGTGCTTATATACTCGCAGCGGAGCCGCTAAACGTTGCATGTACGCTGCAGTAACGCCCTGAGAGCTTTTTTATCGCCCGTCACATTTTTAGGACTATTCATATAATATCTGGGCAGTTAAGTCGGAGGTGCAGCACCCTGAAGGTCCGTTTGCCATGGAGGACATGTTATTTGCAAATGAACTAAGTTTCTCCGATATTTGAAATGGTTTAGCTCTCTTTAAAACGGAATTTTGTGTTGGTTCCCATAGCCCCTATTTCAGAATGTATTTAATTTGTAACTATTTTTTTTTCATAGTTGTGCTCACTTTGATTTCATTTCTTCATTATTGGTGTATAGTAGAGTAATAATGTAGCACATACTCACGTAACTACATTCCTGCCACACAACGATGCACTACACAAAACTGGCCCTAATAGCATAGGCACATAGGGAACACACACGACACAGTCCACGGTACTGGTGATAAATTGCGAAAACCATCCCGAAACACATGTGCTACAAAACGCCACTGTTTCCTGCGCATGTACCCCGACATCAGTGTGGGATATGATCACCATGCACACGTACACAGGCCACACAACGGGTTGACATATTCTGGATCAGGTGGTCGAGCAGCTGCTGGGGTATAGCCTCCCATTCTTGCACCAGTGCCTGTCGGAGCTCCTGAAGTGTTATAGGGGTTTGAAGAAGTGCGGCGATACGTCGATCGAGAGCATACCAGACGTGCTCGATGGGGTTTATGTCAGGAGAACAGGCAGGCCACTCCATTCGCCAGATATCTTCTGCTTCAACTTACTCCTCCACGATGGCAGCTCGGTGGGACCGTGCGTTATCATCCATCAGGAGGAAGGTGGAACCTACTGCACCCCTGAAAAGGCGGACATACTGGTGCAAAATGACATCCTAATGCGGAACATACCATTATGGAAAGTGGGCTCCACCATGCACTCCACAGTGGCTTGCAGACTACAGCACTACTGACATACGTGTTAAAGACTGAAGTACACTCTACTGACTTCCACGACAATATTTATGTTACAGTTCGTTGTGAACTAGCTTTCCGTTTTATAGACCACTTACGACTAAACAGACAGTCCTTATAACATCGGCGAGTTTATTTTCGCAAAGATATGAGGCCTATTACGGCTACACAATAACAAGAAAAAGATATCCTTGTTGAAATACACAAACGAGCTATGAACAAATATTACGTCATATTACATTATATTCAAACATTACAAACATAGGAATGAAATCCAAAACAATACGCAAGCGAGTACAGGGACAGACTATTATGTTTTATGTTCTTTTCAACAGTAAGGACAAGATTCCACCTTTACAACAAAGTGGAATTTATAGGATTTTATACAATTTGTGTGGAGAGTTACATGTAGGTCAGTCATGTTCCGTCATTGCTGGACTGAATGAACTAGAAAGGAGCTGTCGAGTGAAAAAGAAAGATTGCACATTTGCTGAACATGCTCTGAACTGAATGTTGCTCTTGTAGTATTAATTGTGATGTTCTCCATGGAACAAATAAAGGCAGAAAACTAACATTACTTTAAATTCATTCATGATATCGATAAACACAAATTACAGAATCCTGACTTAATCCTTAATAACCAGTTGCAGTTAATATGATTGCTGTAAACAGTATAACTGTTCTCCATCCACATCCTATTTACTACTATCTCCTTTCATTTCCACTTCTTTGCCAGTGTATCTCAATGATCAGTTATTTTGTCCAACTTACATATTGGTCTGTGCTATCACTCAGTTGTGTCTTTTTTTAGTGTTTACATACTTATACTTTTCATCTTTGGACAAAATGTAATGAAGGTTTATTTGTTCATAGCTTCTTTATGTACTTCAATATTCTTGTCTTTCTCTGTGCTCTTATACTCATAAAATCATCACATATATTTGGAAAAAAATCTTTGTACAACTCTAGACTCTCACTGATATGTAGTGGACTATATGTTTACTCTTAAATCATCTAACTATGACGTAAAAATCGATAGCCGGTATAGAAGGAAATATTAAATAGATCTTATTGTGAAACATTGGTACTGTGTATTTAAGTTTTCAGTATTTCTATGTTCCTCTAAGTTCCGACGGATTATTCCATAAAATACTTATATAGATGTATTGAGATAGGTACAGACGTTGAAAAATTAATTGTACCTCAACACGGTCTTTTGCTAGGTTAAATGTACCTCACTACGGTCTGTTGCTAGTAACAATGTTGCTGATCCAGAAGCTACACCCACAGACGGACTATGATGAAACGTCTCTTAATAAACAAATTTCAGTACGTTTGAGGGCAAAAGAAACAAGTCACATACAGGGCTAACCGAGTCGAAAACATAACGTAAAAATTCATGAAACAATTTTTACAGCTTCACTCACGTTTTACTGATATTTAATAGCGCGAAGCGTTTCGTCGGTACGTTGCCATCATCAGGTGAATTACGATTGCATGTATATTATAGTAATCTGAAGGGTGATGAGTTTCATTTGCTGGGTGGGTTGGTGAGGTTTTGTACCGAAATCATTTTTGCTGCAAATTTGTTCAGATGGTTCAAATGGCTCTAAGCACTATGGGACTTAACATCTGTGGTCATCGGTCCCCTAGACTTAGAACTACTTAAACCTAACTAACCTAAGGACACCACACACATCCATGCCCGAGGCAGGATTCGAACCTGCGACCGTAGCGGTCTCGCGGTTCCAGACTGTAGCGCCTAGAACCGCTCGGCCACTCCATCCGGCCGACATTAAGGGGTTGGTATCTGGTTCCTGGTGTCGAACGCGTGTCGGAAGTTAAGGAACACGGCACGTACTTGGGCACAGGTGATCACTCCCTACCGCATTATCATTGTCGTAGGCAACGGCGGCCCTTTAAAAGCGTGGCTGACACCAAGTTACACACTTTTGGGAGGGAGGTTTACAGTAGGACTGTGTGCCTCACCGCCACACCTTCGAGCAGATTCGGGGAAAAAAAATGGTTCAAATGGCTCTGAGCTCTATGGGACTTTACACCTGTGGTCATCAGTCCCCCTAGAACTTAGAACTACTTAAACCTAACTAACCTAAGGACATTCATGACCGAGGCAGGATTCGAACCTGCGACCGTAGCGCGGTTCCAGATTAAAGCGCCTAGAAACCCTCGGCCACAGCGGCCGGCGCTAGATTCGAATCCTTGTCCAGCGACTATGTGTGTTTTGGTTGCAATGTGCTCTGTGTCATCATTACCAGTTTTCTGCTACATCAGCAGGCCCCTTGACTTTCCGTTTCATGCGATCCATTCCATCCTTCTTAATGCCTCCCTCGCCTCCTGTTTCCTTCCACATACCCTTTCTAACACTGTTTTTACGAACCCCCTCCTTCTTAAAATGTGTCCAATCGAGTTTCTTTTCCTTCTTTTTTTTTTTTTTTTTTTACTCCCACTCGTCTCAGTACCTCTTTACTTTTTACTCTATTCACCAAACTTATTCTCTCCACTCTCCGCCATGTCCACATTTCAGAAGGCTCGAGGCTTGCTCTATCTTTCGTCCCCAGTCTCAACACACAATACCGTAGAGGACGACACTCCATACTAAACCTTTTTTTTAAGCCTTTCCTTAAATCTTTGTCCATACTGCTGCAGAATATTCTCCTTTTCTTATAAGATGGCCCTTTCACCGATACCATTCTGGTTATATTTTTTGTGGCGCTCTTCACAGTCCGCTTTTGTCTTGTACTTAAGCTATTCACGCGTTCTAATACTTTCGCATTCAGCATTATCTTCACCTTTTAGTTTGCTCCCAGTGCTATTACTTCTCTTTCCTCTGTGTTTACTTTCATTCCCTAAGTCTTTCCTTTAGCTTTAATGTGCTGTGTGTACCTGGTGCGCAAATGTCGACTTGTGTGTGCTAGCTAGAACAATAACTTGACAGGCCGCACCGGTGTGTGAGCTACTTCGAGTACGCCCGCAAGGGCACACCATCGCATCCCCCTCAGGTTTAGTTGTAAGTTGGCACAGTGGATAGGCCTTGAAAAGCTGAACACAGACCAATCGAGAAAACAGGAAGAAGTTGTGTGGAATTACGAAAAAAATAAGCAAAATGTACAAACTGAGTAGTCCATGCGCAAGATAGGCAACATCAAGGATAGTGTGAGCTCAGGAGCTGCGGAACGAAAGGTCCTTGATTCAAGTCTTACCCAGAGTGTAAAGTTTACTTTCTTTATTTTCAGACAATTATCAAAGTTCAGGCACTCACACATAATCAACTTCGCTCTCCAAAATTCCAGGACATGAACAGATTTGCTTGGACATATGCAGGATTTGACGGTCCACACACGGAAAAATTTGAAAACGTTAAAAATATACACTCCTGGAAATTGAAATAAGAACACCGTGAATTCATTGTACCAGGAAGAGGAAACTTTATTGACACTTTCCTGGGGTCAGATACATCACATGATCACACTGACAGAACCACAGGCACATAGACACAGGCAACAGAGCATGCACAATGTCGGCACTAGTACAGTGTATATCCACCTTTCGCAGCAATGCAGGCTGCTATTCACCCATGGAGACGATCGTAGAGATGCTGGATGTAGTCCTGTGGAACGGCTTGCCATGCCATTTCCACCTGGCGCCGCAGTTGGACCAGCGTTCGTGCTGGACGTGCAGACCGCGTGAGACGACGCTTCATCCAGTCCCAAACATGCTCAATGGGGGACAGATCCGGAGATCTTGCTGGCCAGGGTAGTTGACTTACACCTTCTAGAGCACGTTGGGTGGCACGGGATACATGGGGACGTGCATTGTCCTGTTGGAACAGCAAGTTCCCTTGCCGGTCTAGGAATGGTAGAACGATGGGTTTGATGACGGTTTGGATGTACCGTGCACTATTCAGTGTCCCCTCGACGATCACCAGAGGTGTACGGCCAGTGTAGGAGATCGCTCCCCACACCATGATGCCGGGTGTTGGCCCTGTGGGCCTCGGTCGTATGCAGTCCTGATTGTGGCGCTCACCTGCACGGCGCCAAACACGCATACGACCATCATTAGCACCAAGGCAGAAGCGACTCTCATCGCTGAAGACGACACGTCTCCATTCATCCCTCCATTCACGCCTGTCGCGACACCACTGGAGGCGGGCTGCACGATGTTGGGGCGTGAGCGGCAGACGACCTAACGGTGTGCGGAACCGTAGCCCAGCTTCATGGAGACGGTTGCGAATGGTCCTCGCCGATACCCCAGGAGCAACAGTGTCCCTAATTTGCTGGGAAGTGGCGGTGCGGTCCCCTACGGCACTGCGTAGGATCCTACGGTCTTGGCGTGCATCCGTGCATCGCTGCGGTCCGGTCCCAGGTCGACGGGCACGTGCACCTTCCGCCGACCACTGGCGACAACATCGATGTACTGTGGAGACCTCACGCCCCACGTGTTGAGCAATTCGGCGGTACGTCCACCCGGCCTCCCGCATGCCCACTATACGCCCTCGCTCAAAGTGCGTCAACTGCACATACGGTTCACGTCCACGCCGTCGCGGCATGCTACCAGTGTTAAAGACTGCGATGGAGCTCCGTATGCCACGGCAAACTGGCTGACACTGACGGCGGCGGTGCACAAATGCTGCGCAGCTAGCGCCATTCGACGGCCAACACCGCGGTTCCTGGTGTGTCCGCTGTGCCGTGCGTGTGATCATTGCTTGTACAGCCCTCTCGCAGTGTCCGGAGCAAGTATGGTGGGTCTGACACACCGGT
Organism: Schistocerca gregaria; assembly: GCF_023897955.1. NCBI lineage: Eukaryota > Metazoa > Arthropoda > Insecta > Orthoptera > Acrididae > Schistocerca > Schistocerca gregaria. The sequence goes on from NC_064929.1 coordinate 71,185,446, forward strand.
GTCAATATGTTCTTTTTTCCATTTCCAGGAGTGTATGTTTAGACAGAGCACAGGGAAAACTGGGCCACTGTGCAACTGTTGCATTCATTTGTTGCAGTTTATGTGACAAACTCTTACGTTTTCATCACTTTTTTGGGAGTGATTATCACATCCACAAGAAAACCTAAATCGGGCAAGGTAGAAGAATCTTTTTAGCCATTCGCTAAGTGTACAAGTTAGGTGGGTCGACAACATATTCCTGTCATGTGACGCACATGCCGTCACCAGTGTCGTATAGAATATATCAGACGTGTTTTCCTGAGGACGAATCGGTTGACCTATGACATTGCCATCAAATGTTTTCGGTTCCCATTGGAGAGGCACGTCCTTTCGTCTACTAATCGCACGGTTTTGCGGTGCGGTCGTAAAACACAGACACTAAACTTATTACAGTGAACAGAGAAGTCAGTGAACGAACGGACGGATAACAACTTTGCGAAAATAAAAAAAAAAAATTAACTTTTCACACGAGGGAAGATTTGAACCAAGGACGTCTTATTCCGCCGCTGCTCACGCTAACCACGGGACCACGGCGCTCCTCAGCCCACGCTCTCCTTGATGTTGCATATCTTGCACATGGACTACTGACTACTCAGTTTGTACATTTTGTTTATTTTTTCATAGTTCCACACAACTTCTTCCTGTTTTATCGATTGATCTGTGTTCAGTTTTTCAAGGCCTATCCACTGTGCCAACGTATTACCAAATCTGAGGGGGGTGCGATGGAGAGGTTCCCTTGTCACAGGAGCCGCATACGTCGGCTGCAGCCGCAGCTACAGCTAGCCACCTGCCTCGGAATCTTGGCTCTGCCCCCGCCACGCGGCCTCTCCACCCCCAGACTGACCGCCACTCCACCCCAGTCCGTGTGCCACCCCCGCAGTCGTAAAACGCAGATCGATAAGTCGCCCTTCCTTCCTGTCTCACTTCCCTCCTTCATCCCCCCTTCACTCCCTCCCCCACAGACAGGTCCCTTTGTCGCGCTGCCCTGCCACCCGGACTCCATGTCTCCAGACACTGGAGGAATTGTGACGACGACGACGGAAAAACCGCCCTCCAAAGCGCCACCGCACACCACCGCCAAAACTGACGCAATGGGACACGTGATTTCCCAGCTGCAGCTGATGCCAGCAAAACGGACTCTCTACATGAAACAGCCAGTCTCTTAATCAGGACAATGTGAAGAAAAGTATCCAGGCACCCCTGTGTAACGTCGAATTCACCACTACTTGTCACGAGTCAGGGCATAAGATGGATGTATTCGCAGTTTCGAATTGGACAGCCATCAACCGTATAATGGAAAGACCATAACGAAAAATACATGTCCGAACAAACTTCCTGTCGTTCTTTCGAACAACACCTGCACTGCGGTATCGTACTTATCCGCCGACACCAGGCAAGCGACATTCAATTAAAATGTCTCCCTTGTACAGAAATACAACACTGGTCATTAAAAATGCTACACCAAGAACAAATGAAGATGATAACGGGTATTCATTGGACAAATATATTATACTAGAACTGACATGTCATTATATTGTCACGCAGTTTGGGTGCATAGATCCTGAGAAATCAGTACCCAGAACAACCACCTCTGGCCGCAATAACGGACTTGACACGTCTGGGTGTTGAGTCAAAAAGAGCTTGGATGCCGTGTACAGGTACAGCTGCCGATGTAGCTTCAACACGATACCACAGTTCATCAAGACTAGTGACTGCCTTATTGTGACGAGCCAGTTGCTCGGCCGCCATTGGCCAGACTTTTCAATTGGTGAGAGATCTGGAGAATGTGCCGTCCAGGGTAGCACTGGAACATTTTCTGTATCCAGAAAGGCCCGTACAGCACCTGCAACATGCGGTCGTGCATTATCCTGCTGAAATGTACGGTTTTGCAGGTATCGAATGAAGGGCAGAGCAACGGGTCGTAACACATCTTAAATGTAACGTCCACTGTTCAAGGTGCCGTCAATGCGAACAAGAGGTGACAGAGACGTGTAACCAATGACACCCCATACCATCATGCCGGGTGATACGCCAGTACGGTGTTGACGAATGCACGCTTCCAATGTGCGTTCACCACGATGTTGGCAAAGACGGATGCGACCATCATGATGCAGTCAACAGAACCTGGATTCATCCGAAAATATGACGTTTTGCCATTCGTGCACCCAGGTTCGTCGTCGAGTACACAATCGCAGGCGCTCCTGTCTGTGATGCAGCGTCAAGGGTAACCGCAGCCACTGTCTCCGAGCTATAGTCCATGCTGCTGCAAACGTCGTCTAACTGTTCGTGTAAATGTTGGTTCTCTTTCAAACGTCCGCATCTGTTGACTCAGGGATCGAGACGTGGCTGCACGATCCGTTGCAGCCATGCGGATAAAATGCCTGTCATCTCGACTGCTAGTGATACGAGGCCGTTGGGATCCAGCACGGCGTTTCGTATTACCCTCGTGAAGCCACCGATTACATACTCTGCTAACAGTCATTGGATCTCGACCAACGCGAGGAGCAATGTCGCGATATGATAAACCGCAATGGCGATAGGCTACAATCCCATCTTTATCAAAGTGGGAAACGTGATGGTATGCATTTCTCCTCCTTACACGAGGCATCACAACAACGTTTCACCAGGCAACGCCGGTCAACTGCTGTTTGTGTATGAGAAATCGGTTGGAAACTCTCGTCATGTCAGCACGTTGTAGGTGTCGCATCCTCTTCCTGTCGATTAAATTTCGCGTCTGTAGCACGTATTCTTCGTGGTGTAGCGATTTTAATGGCCAGTACTAAATAAATAACGCCTGTACGAGAGCAGGTTGTGGACACATGACTGACGAGATACGGAAGTCTGGTCGTGTGGAAATGGCAGAAGGGAAGAAGAAAGCACAAAGACGTTGTGTAGTGTGTAGTGGAAAACAAAAGAACATTACTGGGAAAGCTGAGAGGAAAGATACTTCTTATAAGTGCAGTGAGTGTAATGAAGATTTGTGTGTCGCCCCGTGCTTCAAGCTTTATCACACTGTGGCTCACTATGCAAAATAGCTTATGTGTATGTAACTATGCTTTATGTGCAAATGGTGTAATAAATGTCTTTTCAATGTCAAATGATCACTTTCCAAAATTTGTTTCTTCTTTAAATTAAATAAAGTAGTAAAAATAAATTTATGACAAAAATTTATTTTCGCAAAATCAAGGAGAAATCCGCATCACTTCTTGGAAACAGTATATGCCCCATATACATGAATGTTAACCCATGTAAAGTTGAAACCTTGAAGTTTTAAACCATACCTGTAGCTTTTATGTATCTCTAACTAAACGTCCTTTACAGCTATTTAAAGTCTGTTGAAAATAGAAAAATCAGCCAGCACACAGGGAGTGGCATGCAGTTAAGGGCTTAGCATGGTAAGTAATAATATATGTGTCCAATGAATACCCGTTTATCATGTGCATTTCTTCTTGGTGTAGCAATTTTAATGGCCAGTAGTGTATGTTTTACGTTGGAAGAAGTGTACTGGGGCACTCTTATATTTGGCACCAGTGCAAGATAAGAATATTAAACATTTTTAAAGAAACTAGTACACTATGAACGATTAATGTCTCTGATAGGCTCGATAATGCGGATCGGTGACTGTGATGGACCGCAGAGCCAGAGATACTGTACTGCTTTGCTGGAGTAAGAGAGCACTGGGCACACAGTTGTCTGTGATGCAAAGGGGATGCAGTTGGCAGTTTTGTGGCGTGCTGTGTGAACCCACCAAGTGTTAGGTATGTCAGTATGGTCGAACATGGAAGCAGAAGTCTTCATGCAACCAAGGTAAAGATGTTAAATAATTATGATTTCTGTTTTTGGCAGCGCGTTAGTATACAAGGTGTAAATTTTAAGTTGACAAACCGGAATAACTCGAAAAATAAGCTTCACACGAAAAACTGTGTAGAATTCGAAGTTGATTATTTTCGAGGGGGACATCTACTGGTGCTAAAATTAGCCCGCCACCCCAGCCCCCTGGGATGGGGCGGAAGGCAACTTTAAAATTTCAAATGCGAAGCCCTGTTTTTAATTGCAGAATCAGAGTCGACATAAAAAACTACGTACATTTTCTCTTTAACATTTGTTTTGATTATTGGTAGTTGGCGCTGTAATTGAAGAAAATCCATGTTCTCATTTTTAATATGTAGTAAAAAGTAGGTGTCTGGTTAGTTAGTTAGCTCGTCAGATGATTTGTTTGATAATTAAAAGTTGTGTGGGTTCATGACCGTGAAACAAACAAAACTTATCCGAATTTGCGGAAAAAATTAACACAGTATTTGAGTCAACATTTGTAAAACTCTAATTCCTCTCTCTCAAACGAAACCCTATGGGGAGAGAGGGAGAGTTTTAGTTTTAGAGAGTCAAAATTTACAAAGTAAATAAGTATTTTGTATTTATCCGTAACCATATTCCATGCAAAAATGAGAACATGGATTTTCTTGAATTACAGCGCCAACTATTAAGAACCAAAACAAATATTTGTGACAAAAAAAATTACGTAGTTTTTTTAAGTAGAATCTATTCTACAATAAAAAATGGGAGTTCCCATTTGAAATTTTAAAGTTGCCTCCCGCCCCATCCCCAGGGAGCTGGGGTGGCGGGCTAATTTCAGCACCAGCAGATGTCCCCCTCGAAAATAATCAACTTTGGATTCTATACATTTTTTCGTGTGAAGCTTATTTTTCGAGTTATTCTGGTTTGTCAATTTAAAATTTACACCCTGTAGATGAGTTGGCTGATAATTTGTAATTCTTGAGTAACCCCAGAATGTACGTAAACCTTTTTGATAAAAACGCTGGTTAGATATTTCACTTTGCAATGTTTCTAAGATTGGTTGACTGATCTGTATTTAATTTGATGATTTGCATTTATGTTGGATTCATAATGTCAGGTAATACTTGTTTCATTAAATCTCATTGTTTGTGAATCCATTGTAAGTAAAGGAATTTCAATTGTTAGATGTTTCTGAAAAGACAAACTTAACTTGCAATATAATTTTGCAAAAAATCTTAGTGCTAGTAATTCACCAAAATCAGTACCGCTTCCCTGTTGAGGTTATTTGTTTTTCAAAGAAGTTGGCTTTTCATATACGTTTTCATTTATCAGCCAAAACAATTTCATGTGCATTTCAAAGTATTACAGCCGCATTGCACATCGCTGAGCCTGTAGCTAGCACATTTATAATTTTGTAGGAGACCAGAATATATCGCGCTCCACCGTTGCTGCTCTAGAGGTAAGACAATTTAATTTATTTGTTATGTGCACAGGAACCAAAGTTATCAGTTTTGAACAGGGCCAGATGTTTCAGTGCCTAAGGAGCTGAATGTATTTTGCAGTGACTGTATTGCTTTATTGGTACTGGGAGCTGGAATGCCCAATCAATTCGTGTGAAGTTTTTCTAACAATGACACAGATGTTAGCCGTTATGACCGAGCGGTTCTAGGCGCTTCAGTCCGGAACCGTGCGACTGCTACGGTCGCAGGTTCGAATCCTGCCTCGGGCATGGATGTGTGTGATGTCCTTAGGTTAGTTAGGTTTAAGTAGTTCTAAGTTCTAGGGGACTAATGACCACAGCAGTTGAGTCCCATAGTGCTCAGAGCCATTTGAACCATAAACTTTCTTTTTTTTTTTCAAAATATTCCTCCAGGTGTTTCGATCTTGTGTATCCTCTTCCTCTGCGTCCATTCTCCTCACTGTGTGCTGTACATTTTGGATCCAGGTGGTCATAGGTCGTCCTCTGCTTCTCCCCTCCGGTTCCCACTCCAGCATCAATTTTGGTATTCTGTCTTTCCCCGTTCGTCTTACATGCCCGTGCCACTGTAATTTCTTCCTATCCATTAAGTGATATATTCTTTCTTTTATTTCCATTCTCCTGATTATTTCGGTGTTCCTTATCTTTTCTTTCCTGGAGATTCCTGCCGATCGTCTCCAGAAGTCCATCTCTAGAACTTGTAACTTTTTAATGTGCTTCAGGTTAATTGTCCAGGTCTCCGTTCCATTCAGAACCACACTCTCTAACATGGATTTGTATATTAATTGTTTAGTTAAGCATCCCTATGACCTGTCTGCTACTAATTCTTATATTCATTTCTGACTCTGATTTCCCCTCGGTTTCTAAAATGGATTCCAAATAACAGAAAGTTTCTATCTTTTTGATTTTCTTTCCTTCAATATACAGCTCATCTGCATCATTAGTCAAGTATTATACACTCCTGGAAATGCAAAAAAGAACACATTGACACCGGTGTGTCAGACCCACCATACTTGCTCCGGACACTGCGAGAGGGCTGTACAAGCAATCATCAAACGCACGGCACAGCGGACACACCAGGAACCGCGGTGTTGGCCGTCGAATGGTGCTAGCTGCGCAGCATTTGTGCACCGCCGCCGTCAGTGTCAGCCAGTTTGCCGTGGCATACGGAGCTCCATCGCAGTCTTTAACACTGGTAGCATGCCGCGACAGCGTGGACGTGAACCGTATGTGCAGTTGACGGACTTTGAGCGAGGGCGTATAGTGGGCATGCGGGAGGCCGGGTGGACGTACCGCCTAATTGCTCAACACGTGGGGAGTGAGGTCTCCACAGTACATCGATGTTGTCGCCAGTGGTCGGCGGAAGGTGCACGTGTCCGTCGACCTGGGACCGGACCGCAGCGACGCACGGATGTACGCCAAGACCGTAGGATCCTACGCAATGCCGTAGGGGACCGCACCGCCACTTCCCAGCAAATTAGGGACACTGTTGCTCCTGGGGTATCGGCGAGGACCATTCGCAACCGTCTCCATGAAGCTGGGCTACGGTCCCGCACACCGTTAGGCCGTCTTCCGCTCACGCCCCAACATCCTGCAGCCCGCCTCCAGTGGTGTCGCGACAGGCGTGAATGGAGGGACGAATGGAGACGTGTCGTCTTCAGCGATGAGAGTCGCTTCTGCCTTGGTGCCAATGATGGTCGTATGCGTGTTTGGCGCCGTGCAGGTGAGCGCCACAATCAGGACTGCATACGACCGAGGCCCACAGGGCCAACACCCGGCATCATGGTGTGGGGAGCGATCCCCTACACAGGCCGTACACCTCTGGTGATCGTCGAGGGGACACTGAATAGTGCACGGTACATCCAAACCGTCATCGAACCCATCGTTCTACCATTCCTAGACCGGCAAGGGAAATTGCTGTTCCAACAGGACAATGCACGTCCGCATGTATCCCGTGCCACCCGACGTGCTCTAGAAGGTGTAAGTGAACTGCCCTGGCCAGCCAGATCTCCGGATCTGTCCCCCATTGAGCATGTTTGGGACTGGATGAAGCGGCGTCTCACGCGGTCTGCACGTCCAGCATGAACGCTGGTCCAACTGAGGCGCCAGGTGGAAATGGCATGGCAAGCCGTTCCACAGGACTACATCCAGCATCTCTACGATCGTCTCCATGGGAGAATAGCAGCCTGCATTGCTGCGAAAGGTGGATATACACTGTACTAGTGCCGACATTGTGCATGCTCTGTTGCCTGTGTCTATGTGCCTGTGGTTCTGTCAGTGTGATCATGTGATGTATCTGACCCCAGGAATGTGTCAATAAAGTTTCCCCTTCCTGGGACAATGAATTCACGGTGTTCTTATTTCAATTTCCAGGAGTGTATTTTTTTGTAATTAATCTTCTAAGCCCCAAGTTTTATATGCTACTGCTAGTTGATTACACGTACAGTTAGCATCCTCGCCATCTTACAGCGATCGTAAAGAAATAATCTTTTTAAAAGAACATTGCAACGTAACGAAGCGAATAATTTTTACATGGGTTGCCATTATGGAGTCTATTTAAGAAACACCGTAAAACGATTTTGTTCTCACTGATAAGCTAGCTATTAAAGGTAAGAGATTACTGTCAACCGCATGACTAGATCGAAAGGCATCCCATCGACGAGTACCGACTATGGCGCACAGCCTGTAACTTGGGGTTGAAATCGGTATAGTTCGCGTAACATCGTACATCTTCCCTTATGCCGAAGTTATTCATTTTTTAAATTAATATCACTCTTCCCTGGCACTGTAGAAATTACAGAAAGATACTAATTATGACCTGTAGACAACTAATGGCGTCTGAGTGCAAAAAAAGCAACTCTGCTTAGCAAATGTTTATTAACAACAATTACTTGATTCGCGGCACAATGAACGTACTTTATCTGCGTATCTCTTTGCTGACGTTACGAGCGGTTTCTCCATCGGCACCTCATCCCACTGGCTCTGAAGGGGCCAGATGGCGAAAGGCCTCTGCTACCCACCGTGGGAACCTACCGCTTGGTCTTCACTCCGTACGCACTGCAGGGCTGGTACGTTCACTTCACTTACGTGAATTAGCAAAACTGGAAATAAAGTAAAATGCGCTCTTCCCTGCAGACAAGGAGTACGTTACAATGACCACAGCTGAGGCCAGCCAGACCTGATGCACTGACAGGCATAGACATCGAGCACTGCGGAAGGTGGGTGGAGATCGGCGCGCCAAGTCAGTGGGAGGAATCACTCGTGAGCTAGAAGGGCCAGTTAGCAAGCGGACTGACTGTCTGCAGAGCGTTAAAAACAATGCCGTGCAATGGACGAGCAACTGTTGCGGATAGTGGAGGTTCGCTAAGAGAGATTAATAAAGATGTGTATGAATTTGTTTTTTTAATTAAAGTAACTGGGTTTCATATGATCTGAGGCTTTCCCGGCGAATGTGCTGTATCCACGGTTCTCCATCAGCACCACCTGATGATGGGCGAAAGGTTATTCGCCGAAATATCGTGGAACTTCAACGATCGGATCCGGCTGGACACCCGAGAACCTTGCATATAACTGGCTTCCTTTACAACGGCTGCCTTTTCACCAGCAACAAAAACAATACAAAAAACAATACTAATGCAAAGAAGATTGAATGTGAGCGTAGACAGAGCAAGAACTCGCAAATGCAATCCTGCAAAACCTTCCCAACAGCAACTTCTTCTAAACCACACATTTCAGTAGTCAGTACTAATCGACGATTCAGGCTGTCGCGATCGGACAGTGGGTCACTAGATGATGACGATGATGATGTCTGGGCTCTGGCGCGCTCAGCTGCGCGGTTATCAGCGCCCGTACAAAGTCCCAACCTTTGCTCTGTCCAATCTTCCACTTTCATGAATGATTATCAAATGATCAGGACAGCACAAACACCCAGTCACCTCGAGGCAGGTGAAAACCTACGACCGCGCCGGGAATCGAACCCGGGACCCCGTGCTCGGGAAGCGAGAACGCGACCGCGAGACCACTAGCTGTGGACTGGGTCACTAGAAACGAGAGGTTTAGAGTAACGAATCTCACTGTATCCTGTATAAATTAGATGCGCGGTTTTCGTTTTCGATTTGGCGACAACCTTTCCTGCTGAAGAACATTACCTAGCTTGCATTTATTGTCTATCTCTCGCTCGGCAACTGACACAGAGCGCAGGTGACTCCAGTACGCAAGAAGGATACAAGAACGGACCCGGAAAATTACAGGCAACATCCGTAACTTCTGTTTGCTGCAAAATCCTTGAACATATTTTCAGATTGCATATAATAAACTTTCTCGACACAGAGAACCTTATGTCCATGAATCAGCGTGATTTTAGAACGCATCTCTAGTTCGAACTCAGGTAGCCCTTTTCTCACATGATATACTGAGAACTATGGATGAAGGGCAACAGCAAAGCATTTGCCACGGTGCTCCACTGGAGGCTGTTAAAGAAGGTACGAGCAGATGGAATAAGTTGGCATGTACAGGGTGTTTCAGAAATCACCGGTATATTTGAAACGGCAATAAAAACTAAACGAGCAGCGATAGAAATACACCGTTTGTTGCAATATGCTTGGGACGACAGTACATTTTCAGGCGGACAAACTTTCGAAATTAGAGTAGTTACAATTTTCAACAACAGATGGCGCTGCAAGTGATGTGAAAGATATAGAAGACAACGCAGTCTGTGGGTGCGCCATTCTGTACGTCGTCTTTCTGCTGTAAGCGTGTGCTGTTCACAACGTGCAAGTGTGCTGTGGACAACATGGTTTATTCCTTAGAACAGAGGATTTTTCTGGTGTTGGAATTCCACCGCCTAGAACACAGTGTTGTTGCAACAAGACGAAGTTTTCAACGGAGGTTTAATGTAACCAAAGGACCGAAAAGCGATACAATAAAGGATCTTTTTGAAAAATATCAACGGACTGGGAACGTGACGGATGAACATGCTGGAAAGGTAGGGCGACCGCGTACGGCAACCACAGAGGGCAACGCGCAGCTAGTGCAGCAGGTGATCCAACAGCGGCCTCGGGTTTCCGTTCGCCGTGTTGCAGCTGCGGTCCAAATGACGCCAACGTCCACGTATCGTCTCATGTGCCAGAGTTTACACCTCTATCCATACGAAATTCAAACGCGGCAACCCCTCAGCGCCGCTACCATTGCTGCACGAGAGACATGCGCTAACGATATACAGGAGGCGGCGTGGATTGGCCTCCCTATTCGCCAGACATGAACCCCTGTGACTTCTTTCTGTGGGGACACTTGAAAGACCAGGTGTACCGCCAGAATCCAGAAAAAATTGAACAGCTGAAGCAGTACATCTCATCTGCACGTGAAGCCATTCCGCCAGACACGTTGTCAAAGGTTTCGGGTAATTTCATTCAGAGACTACGCTATATTATTGCTACGCATGGTGGATATGTGGAAAATATCGTACTATAGAGTTTCCCAGACCGCAGCGCCATCTGTTGTTGACAATTGTAACTACTGTAATTTCGAACTTTTGTCTGCCTGAAAATGTACTGTTGTCCCAAGCATATTGCAACTAACGGTGTATTTCTATCGCTGCTCGTTTAGTTTGTGTTGCCGTTTCAAATATACCGGTCATTTTTGAAACACCCTGTATGTGAGTGGCTCGAAGGCTTCTTAAATAATGATCGAATCCAGTATGTTGTTCTCGACGGAGAGTGTTCATCAGAGAAGACGTTGTCGTCAGGAGTGCCCCAGCAAACTGTGACAGTACCGCTGCTGTTCTCTGTATAAGTAAATGATTTGGCGGAGAGGGTAGGCAGTAATCTCTGGTTGTTTGCTGGTCGTGCTGTGTTGCACGATAAGGTCTCGAAGCTGAGTGACTATAGGAAGATACAAGACGACAGAAAAAATTTCCAGTTGGTGTGATGAATGGCAGCCTGGTGCCTGGAAACGACGGAGAGGCTCCGTCCCCACAGTGGTCCACAACACCACGACGACTACCGCAGCCCACTTCAGCCCTCCACCCCCACACCGATCCCACGGTTATTGTGCGGTTCGGCCCCCGGTGGACCCCCAGGAAACGTCTCACACCAGACGAGTGTAACCCCAATGTTTGCGTGGTAGAGTAATGGTGGTGTACGCGTACGTGGAGAACTTGTTTGGGCAGCCATCGCCGACGTAGTGTAACTGAGGCGGAATAAGGGGAACCAGTCCGCATTCGTCGAGGCAGATGGAAAACCACCTAAAAACCATACACAGAGTGGCCGGGCGGATTCGTGCCGGGAACCAGGCGCTCCTTCCCGCTCGGAAAGCCGTGCGATAGAGCGCACGGCCAACTGGACGGGCTTAGGATACAGTATTAATAGTGTTGTGCCTAACACAGCCAAGCCGTTTAAATATTTGGGCATAAAGATGCAAAGCTATATGAGGTGGAACGAGTATATGAGAACAGTGATACGGAAGGAGAATTCTGATTATTGGGAAAGTTTTAGGAAAGAGTGGTTAACATGTAAACGAGACCGTATATAGAACGCTGGCACGACCTATTCTTGAGTACTGCTCGAGCGTTTGGGATCTGTACCAGGTCGGATTGAAGGAAGACCTCGAAGCAATTCAGAGGCGGGGTGACACAAATGGTTCAAATGGCTCTGAGCACAATCGGACTTAACTACTGTGGTCATCAGTTCCTTAGAACTTAGAACTTCTTAAAACTAACTAACCTAAGGACATCAGACACATCCATGCCCGAGGCAGGATTCGAATTTGCGACCGTAGCGGTCGCGCGGTTCTAGACTGAAGCGCCTAGAACCGCTCGGCCACACCGGCCAGCGGGAAAACACATTTGTTACCGATAGGTTCGAATAACACGCAAGTGTTACGGAGATGCTACGGGAACTTAAATTTCAATCCCTAGAGAGAAGGTGACGTTTTTTTCGAGTAACACAATTGAGAAATTTTAGAGAACCGGCATGTGAAGCTGAGCGCCGAGTGATTCTACTGCCGTCAACATATATTGCGTGTAAAGATCACCAAGGTAAGATACGACAAATTAGGGCTCACAGGGAGGCATATAGATAGTCCTTTCTCCCTCGTACTGTTTGCGAGTGGAAGGAGAAGGGAAATGACAAGCAGTGGTGCAGGGTACCCTCCACCATGCACCGTACGTGGCTTGCCGAGTATCGATGTAGATGTACATGTAGATAGCGTAATGCCAATGATGAAATACAAAGGTGGTGCTGTTACCATACCGGCTAGTTTCCGCGGTTATGGCGTGGTCCCCGTATCGCACATCCTGAAATGCTAAATGCGGAAGGATGTGAACACATTTTACTGTCTTCTGTATGGCGCACAACAGAGGGGTAGCTCAGAGGGAGTGATTGAGGGTATCACAATGACAATGCGCCACGCCATAAAGCAGTGTTTGTAAGGTAACGGTTTGTAGTCAGTAGCATTCGTGCAATGGAATTTCCTGTCCAGAAACCTGACTGGAACCCAGTGTAACACGTTTGTGATAAGTCAGAATGACGACTCCGCTCCTGATCCCATCGTTCAATATGACAACCTTCTCTGGTTTCGCCGCTTCAGGAAGAATGGGCTGTCACTCCTCCACAGACATTTAGACGCCTCAGCGTACCTCGGCCCATTATAGAAGCATAAGTTGGTCATATCCCATACTGAAGTCCATCGACTGCCATCTCTCTCCCCACATCCACCACTGCTGGCGGCTCACCTCCAACTGCGCAACGCTACGCGCTGTTCACATCCAACTGCCCAACACTACAATAGCAAATTCCAACAATGCCACCCAGCCACAGACTGCACACAGCACAGCCAGTGATTTTCATACAGAGCGCTACGTGGCGTTGGTGTTACCAATATAAGAACCTAAACAGCCTACTTACAATGTTATTTCAGCGATCATAAAGTCTAATTTCTAAGAACTTGGCAGTATGAAATCTCTCATAAATACGAAAATGCATCCCTTTGCCTGCGAGTATGCACTGATTTGGTTGAGTTGGGTTGGGTTGTTCGGGGGAGGAGACCAGACAGTGAGGTCATCGGTCTCATCAGGTTATGGTAGGACGGGGAAGGAAATCTGCCGTGCTCTTTCAAAGGAACCATTCTGGCATTTGCCAGGAGTGATTAGGGAAATCACGGAATACCTAAATCAGGATGGCCGGACGCAGGACTGAACCGTCGCCCTCCTGAATGCGAGTCCAGTGTGCTAGCCACTGCGCCACCTCACTTGATGATTCAGTTGAAGAGAGTTCATAAAGCAGTGTGTCCTTTCCTGAGGCAACTTGCACTTTATATCCTGTATACTGGCACTGCGACACACCTGTTATCTGAGCTGGTCCCACACGTCCCATTGAGGGCAAATATGCTCATATTGCTGGCCACACAAGGTGTTCCCCAGGGAAGCGTCCTGGGACCTCTACTGTTCCTGAACTATATAAATGACCTGGGTGACAATCTGAGCAGTTCTCTTAGAATGTTCGCAGATGATGCTGTAATTTACCGTCTAGTAAGGTCATCCGAAGACCAGTATCAGCTGCAAAGCGATTTAGAAAAGATTGCTGTATGGTGTGTCAGGTGGCAGTTGACGCTAAATAACGAAAAGTGTGAGATGATCCACATGAGTTCCAAAAGAAATCCGTTGGAATTCGATTACTCGATAAATAGTACAATTCTCAAGGCTGTCAATTCAACTAAGTACCTGGGTGTTAAAATTACGAACAACTTCAGTTGGAAGGACCACATACATAATATTGTCGGGAAGGCGAGCCAAAGGTTGCGTTTCATTGGCAGGTCACTTAGAAGATGCAACAAGTCCACTAAAGAGACAGCTTACGCTACACTCGTTCGTCCTCTGTTAGAATGTTGCTGCGCGGTGTGGGATCCTTACCAGGTGGGATTGACGGAGGACATCGAAAGGGTGCAAAAAAGGGCAGCTCGTTTTGTATTATCGCGTTATAGGGGAGAAAGTGTGGCAGATATGATACACGAGTTGGGATGGAAGTCATTACAGCATAGACGTTTTTCGTCGCGGCGAGACCTTCTTACGAAATTTCAGTCACCAACTTTCTCTTCCGAATGCGAAAATATTTTGTTGAGCCCAACCTACATAGGTAGGAATGATCATCAAAATAAAATAAGAGAAATCAGAGCTCGAACAGAAAGGTTTAGGTGTTCGTTTTTCCCGCTCGCTGTTCGGGAGTGGAATAGTAGAGAGATAGTATGATTGTGGTTCGATGAACCCTCTGCCAAGCACTTAAATGTGAATTGCAGAGTAGTCATGTAGATGTAGATGTAGATACCTCAACATCATGAAGACGGTTGTGTATGGCCTCGCACACAATGGTGAGGAGAGGCAGGTTACGCAATGGTGTGGCAACTGTCGTTGAAGGAAAGCTGGAAGGAGGCGAAATGATTACTAAACAAGTTAACACAACAAATACAAGATTTACTTATGTTTCTCCAAACATACGACGACTCAGTACAAATGAGGCAACAAGAAAAAGAGTTCAGCTGCTACATTAGCAGCAATGATGTAGTTGGAGCAGTGACTAGGCAACTTTGGTGTACTGTACCATGGCGAAGTGTCTCCAAGCTAAGTCGCTGTCACGGGCCATCCGGTATTGCAGTGGCAGAGGGTGCTCAAAGGACAGAGCTGATGGAGGTGTGACTCAGTGGGCGTGCTGCATTGGTTCCGCCGGATCTCATACAATCACTATCAGCGTTGGGCTGAAGCTTGCTATTCCATTGCCAGCGTGGTAAGACAGTAGGGTGATGTCGATACACGCTATCACAAAGGAAGCCTTTAGAAACATATGCTACAAATGGACGAGTGTTGTCCTGTCACATGATAGGTAACACATGAGGATGCTAGATGTCTGTTCAGAATGGTTCAAATGGCTGTAAGCAGTATGGGACTTAATATCTGAGGTCATGAGTCCCCTAGACTTAGAACTACTTAAACCTAACGACATCACACACATCCATGCCCGAGGCAGGAGTCGTACCTGCGACCGTAGCAGCAGCGCGGTTCCTGACTGAAGCGCCTAGAACCGCTCGGTCACAGCGGCTGGCGCAAGATGTCTTTTCAAATGTGTGCGAAATCTTATGGGACGTAACTGCTAAGGTCATCAGTCCCTAAGCTTACACACTACTTAACCTAAATTATCCTAAGGACAAACACACACACCCATGCCCGAAGGAGGACTCGAACCTCCGATGCGACCAGCCGCACAGTCCGTGACTGCAGCGCCATAGACCGTTCGGCTAACCCCGCGCGGCGCAAGATGTCTGTAGGTTACCACTGTGCAGTCAAGAGTTCTCTCATCACTATCAACCGTGACCTAATGGTTACTCACACCATGATGCCAGAAGAGACACCTCTTCAAAACATTGGAAAAATGGGACCTTTTCCCACATTGCTAGCATCCTTGGCGATGAGGATCATATGATGTAGTGCTATGAACACAATGCAACGCCACTCATCAGCAGTCCATGCTTCCTAGTCACAGCAGCAATCAAAATGCAGCCGTTTAGGTTGTGGTGTTAACCTTGTGCATGGGTCAGGAATTCCCCACCTGGTTTGTGCTATTCTCTGACCAATGGTACATAATGACACACCATCTTGCAGGGAACCCATCTCTTGTTGTCAGATGGGAGCCACTGATTTGAAGATCACCCCTTGCGGTCGTCAAATGGGGTCGATCGTTACCTTGACGATGAGTATGGCTGGAGTCAGATTTCCATGCAGTCCAGCATCAGGTCACTGCCACATCAGATTGCCCGACAAGTCTTGATACCGCATGATTCGACCAGCTGGCCAAATGGAGACTCAAATATGACCCTCTTTCACATACAATCAACTGCTGGTAAGTCTGTCTCGCTGTGTCCTTCACACTCATCACTCAATATCTGATGCTGTCCGCGATCTGATGCTGTTCGCGCCCCCTTATGTATCCTCACAGGCCTGGTCACAGTACTGACAATGAACAACAGTAACACACTTAGGTGGCCTTTCTACCTATCAGAGAGAATTGCAACTCTGTTCGTCTATATATCGTTTGATGTGTGTGTGTGTGTGTGTGTGTGTGTGTGTGTGTGTGTGTGTGTGTGTGTGTTTGTGTGTTTGTGTGTGTATGTACTCATACTGACATCCAACCACGTCTTTTGGGTGGTTCACCTTCTTTAGTGAGACAATGTATACAGTAGGTTGTATTTGTCATAGTGACTGGCGAGGGGTGGAATCTCATTCTCTGGAGGACCTGTGGCTACATGATATCAAACAGTAAGAGATTTCTCTAACTTGCTGATCAGGCAACAGTCCACATACTCTGTGTCAAGGTAGGTCAGGACAACAAGGGCAACATGTGTACTTCCAATATCATGTTGAATGGCATTATAACAGAGATCTCGACCACCCTTAGCACGGCAGAAATGTAACCCCTACTGTTCAAATTATGAATGTGCTTGCCAGAGGTGATCGAGTTGTGTTATGGCTCCACCATACCACCACACGGTTACTGGCCCTATTTGACGATGACGAATGCAGTCTGGCACCGGTGCTCTCTTTGGATCCTCCAAACGCTCATACCTCCATCGTGAACTGAACGTAACTGGGATTCATCTGAAAAGACGACCTGGAGCGACTCCTGCGTCCTGTGCTGTCGCTGACCAGACCACAGTGGACGCTCCTCTGTGCTGCCTTCACACCAAGGAGAGCGCAGACAGCGTTAGTAATAATGGCAGTTTCTGCTGTTTTCGACGTCGTCACAGCGACCGTTTTAGTACCTTAACTAGATGCAAAAGGTTCATTTGGCTGACCGAAGGTATGTGCCATGTCCGTACAGTCCTGCAGCGATGTCTGAAGAATGTCTGTGTTCTTACGTGCTAGCTTCATGGGGCTGCTGGGATCCTCTTATTTATCTTCTGCTCGAACAATTCTCTCCACATAGAATAGCAGCAGTACTTCTTCTCGACAAAGAAAAAACCCTCACTGTACCACTGCATAATGTAGTCTTTTCGCAGAATCGTCTTGTGCATCAGGGACATGACTCAGGACGGATCTTGCTCAAAATCTCAGAGAAATTACACTTCTTCTCAAACTGAGAAGCCAGTTAATGTTCCCCCCGATATCACGATTGGTAATACTTCTACATACTTGCTTGCATCTGACCGTGATCATCACCAACCTCCACCCTACCCCCCCCCCCCCCCCCCCCCTTGTACCTCACCTTCAACGTTGGTATCAGGTAGGTTTTTTAAATTAAAGTACAGAACATACGTACGTTTGAACATTTTATTTCGGTTGTTCCAATGTGATACATGTAGCTTTTTGAACTTATCATCCGTCATGTTGGAAGTACTTCGTCATTCTGTCATGCAGTGAAACATCGGTAGAACATTACGTAGGAAATCACCATACCTTGCACCATTTAGATTGCCAACGATAAAATGGGGCCCAGTTATCCTTCCTCCCATAATGCCGCTCCATAGATTAACCCGCCAAGGTCGCTGATGTTTCACTTGTTGCATCCATCGTGGATTTTCCGTTGCCCAATAGTGCATATTATGCCGGTTTACGTTACCGCTGTTGGTGAATAGAATGCGAGCAAAAAATCTGTCATCGTCTCATAATTTCTCTTGTCCCCAGTGGCACAACTTTACACGATGTTCAAAGTCGTCGCCATTCAATTCCTGGTGCAGAGAAATATGGCAGGGGTGCAATCGCTGTTGATGTAGGATTCTCAACACCGACGTTCTTGAGATTCCTGATTCTCGAGCAATTTGTCTGCTACTGATGTGCGGATTGTGTGTAGATTAGCGGCGACAGCAGCCAAATCACCTACTTGGGAATGATCATTTGTTGCAGGTCGTCGTTGACGTTTCACATGTGGCTGAACACTTCCTGTTTCCTTAAATAACGGCGAACGGTCCGGACACTTGGATGATGTCGTCCAGGATACCGAGCAGCATACATAGCACACGCCCGTTGGGCATTTTGATCACAATAGCCATACATCAACCCAATATCGATCTTTTCTGCAATTGGCAAACGGTCCATTTTAACACGGGTAATGTATCACGAAGCAAATACCGTCCGCACAGGTGGAATGTTACGTGACACCACGTACTTATACGCTTGTGACTATTACAGTGCCATCTATCACAAAGCGGAAAAAGTGGTCCAACTAAAACATTCATATTTCTTTACGTACTACACGAGTATGTAATAAAAAATGTGGGTTCCTATTTAAAAAAGCGCTGTTGATATCCGTTCGACCCATGGCAGCGCCATCTAGCAGGCCAACCATAGCGCCATGAGCTTTTCCCCTTCAAGCTAGACAAGTTTCGTTCTTTGTAGTTTTTTCGGTTGACGCTTATTTCGCGAGATATTTGGCCCGGTCACTATCAATGGAGCACGCTGTATAATATATTTATGTTCTTGAACTCCTCCCAAACCCTTGGATCGAAGTCAACTAAGTTTGACAAAGAAGAGCCAGGCCCTACCAGCATCAGCACTGTGGTGTTTATAGCCCCCAGCTAAAAATGCTTTTACTACCCCTGGCGTATAGGCTGCCCTGTATCACAGGTGTTTTATATGGGAAGGGCTGCTCTTTTCTGCTTCACATAGCGATTGGAATTTTTGTCATGGAATTTATCCATATAATAGGGCTTACTGTAGATTTTGTACTGTAAAGTTCTGTCTGGTTTTGTAACTATCTTATACCTGTACATCCGAAACTCAAAATTTGACCTCCTTCCTCTTCTTCTACAGTTAACATTATTTTGTATTCAATATCTCGCAAAAAATTTACATACAAATTCTGGGAGTTCTTCTTCTGAAGGAGGCCATACAACAAAAATATCATTCACCTAGCGAAACCAAACACTGCTACATGGAACTTCCTGGCAGATTAAAACTGTGTGCTCGACCGAGACTCGAACTCGGGACCTTTGCTTTTCGCGGGCAAGTGCTCTACCATCTTTTTTTTTATTATCAGATTGACTTGGTATATTTCACGAGAATTCAGACAACCATAGTCAAATCATCATTTAATATTAGCTGCAAAAAGAAAATCAACAAATTAGTTGAAACACAAATAAAACATTACTTCTGAAGGGGAAGACCAACCCGTTATCCCACCTGTATGAATTTTGGGTGTATATATATACATGCAAAAGAGAAAAAAAAATTACGAAAAAATACAACAAGGGAGGGGACTCAAGCTCAGGGAAGAAACAGGAATCACAGGGGAACTTAACCAACCCCTTGACGGTTAAACACAAGAAAAAGCATATTCGCAAAAAGCGTTCGGTATTGTGGTAACCGCTGCCATTTCCAATGCGCAGTTGACAAATAATGGTGAAAAACGCGGGGATCTGGGTCATTACCGCCTTCGATGACGTAGTGGACATAGTAACCCAAGAGCCAGACAATCGTGTTCGTTTTCGTCTGAGGAAAATAAGAGATGTCCGGATGTAAGAAGATGTCGTCTGGGAATGCGGTTTCAGGCCCTCTAGTAAGAAAAGCTAATTGACGGCGGACCCAGAGCCAGTGATCCCGTCCGCAAGCAACTAGCCTGTGAAGTAAGGTGTCAGTTTGATGACATTCCTCACACTGGTCAGTCGGACGAAGGCCAATACGAAAAAGACGATCACCAGTAGGTATCAGACGGTAAATGACCTTATACCACGTTGAAACAATCTCCATCGGCAAAATGGGAAGACTAAGGTGAGACCAGACCGTTTTCCATGACGTTGACGGGGAAGCAAGTTCAACAGAAGAAGGGAAACATGCTGTACCCCAACGGATTTGTAGCATGTTGGTAGTAATATGCGTCATAGAAAGTATATCAGCACCCAGAATACCGACAAGTACAAAGTATTCACGAATGTGCCGCAATTTAGGATTAATCCGTCCAACATCGACAGGAGGGGTCAGACTGGCCGGCCGGAGGCGGGAAAGTAAACGAGAGGTGACTGAATGCGGAGCCCGCGTACAGGTTAAAACATTGCGGCGGGCAAATAAGATGGACGTCTTCACTTTGATATCTGAAAGACCCAATCCTCCAAGCTTCCGAGGCCTGGCCACAACTTCATACCGGACACGGAAGACATGGCGGCGCCACAGAAATCGACTAGACAGCTGTTTCAGCCTGCGGGCCATCATCGCGGGAAGCGGGAAGACCTGCGCAACGTAGTATATTTTACTGAAGACATAGGTCTCTAAAACCCGTGCCTTGTGAAGGAGGCTAAGGGAACGGCGGTCATGTTCAAGGATCGCCCCGTGAACACGACTCGTAACCTCACGCCAATTTAGTGCCGCCATTTTGATCGGATTACGATCCACTATGATCCCCAAGGTCTTATGGCGATCGACAACCGTCGGCCAAGGAACGACGACATGATTGAAGCCTCTCAACGGCAGGAACGTGCATTTGCGATCATTAATGCGAGCACAAGCAAGACCACAAAATGAATCCAAGGTACCCTTAAGCCGCGGTATGTCCTCGGCATGTCGTACTAAAACCATGACGTCATCGGCGTATGCACGGACTGCAAAAATTTCCCCCAATATATTCCAGCCACGTAATTGCGTGGTGAGATGGCGAAGTAAGGTCTCTAAGGATAGAACAAAAAGTGGCATGGATAAGGGGCTTCCCTGGGGTAACCCCCGTCTGATCGATATCCGGGGGCTAGGGTGACCGTTCACAATCACCGAGACACTGATACCGGTAAAAAGATTAGTTAAGACTTGTCGAGCATCATTATTAAAGCCGACAGCGGTGAGCACTCTCGATAAAAAATCATGGCTGACGCGATCGAACGCTTTTTGGAAATCAAGAAAAAGCAAAGCCCCTGGGATATTAGCGGCAGGCGCCACCGAGATTACATCGCGACATTCGAGAACGGAAGTCAGTATCGTGCGTCCAGGCACATAGCTTTGGTGGGCGGCAATAATGGTATCGAGCAGCTTAGAGAGACGGATATTAATTGCTCGAGCGACAAGTTTATAATCAAAGTTAAGGAGAGTAATAGGACAGAGGGAATCAATTGCAGGTCGACCTGTGGATTTCGGGAGGAGGACCATTCTGCCTTCCTGAAAAGGAGCAGGAAGTGAGACTCCCCTCATCACTTCATTTACCATTGACGTTAAGGTGTCACCAATGAGCGGCCAAAATTGAACATAGAACTCCTTAGGAATACCATCTAATCCAGGCGACTTGCGGGACTGCGATCCTGCAACAACATCATATATGTCATCCTTCTGAAAGGGACGCAGAAAGGCGTCGTTTAATTGAGGAGTGACGACGCGAGGCAGCAAGGAGGTAAAGTCGTCAAGAGAGGTTTCCGCCGGGACATGAGTATCGTACAGATCAGTAAAATAGGTGTAAACGAAGTCAGAAATGTCACGGTGAGAGGTGAACACGCGGCCGTCAGCGGTTGTGAGGGAGGCAAGGCACCCACGTTTCCGGCGCGACCGTAAACGGACTACATGGTAGAGTGACGTCAGTTCCTCGTCCGCAGGCCCTCCATTTGAATGCGTTTGAGCTGCAGCAATTTGGCTTTGATGCGCTGTATATCAGTAACCCGTAGGGGAGCATGCGTAGCACTATCGTACAGTTGACGTAAGACAGAATAGTAAAATTCTTGCGTTCGTCGATCTTCTGCCACCTTCGCAGCCCCAAAACGCATGAGAGCCCTACGGATGTGTGGCTTTGCATACAGTGTCCACCATGCCACGATAGACGGGTACCGGTCCATAGTACGAGAACAACGAGTCCAAATGTCCTCCAGGACGATACCAACGGAGGTATCTTGCAAATACGCGATATTGAGCATCCAAGGAGGACGAAACAATTTTACCGGTTGTCGCTCGTAATTAAACGTAACGGCTACAGCGCAATGATCAGTAAAACAGGCTGGTATCACATCAACAGCCAGAAGTTGCCCACACAAGGAATCGGAAAGGTAAAAGCGATCGAGGCGACTGCTAGACGTGGGAGTAAAGTAGGTATGTCGCACAAGTGTAGGATAGCGAGAAACCCACACGTCACGCAGGTGCAAGGAGCGCACAAGGTCGTCGAGTTCTTTACTGAAATTAAAATTAGGAGACTGATCTACCGGCCGTAGAACACAATTGAAGTCCCCACCTAAAATTATCTTTGTCGGGGATTTACGAAGCAGGTAAATGACTTCTTCTTTATAGAACCTCGAACGTGCGGTAGTACAACCCGAACCAGAAGGGGCAAAAAGAAGGAGTAAACGGAGATCATAAAACGTGCACCCGATCCCCCTTCCACTGTCGAGTACTTCGAAATTCATCAACGGAATGCCTTCTCTATAAAACAAGGCAGTGCCCGTAGAAAGTTCGGAAGCGACATTAAAAAACGTCGAGAACCCAGGAATGGAAAACTGGTCGAATAGGACTTCCTGTAAAAAAAACAACATCTGCCCCAGACTGATAGATAAACTGTCGCAAAGCGGCGAGCCGAAGCTCAGAACATATTCTGTTAATATTCAGAGTAAGAAATGTATATGCCTGCATGGAACTTCAACCCAGAAAGAAGAACAAAGATCGGTAGAGAGCCGTCAGCTGACGGAGCAACATACAAGTAATCATACCAGAAACAAGCGCTGAACCACAGAGAGAAAAACTACGAAACAGAACCCTCATCTTCCCACTGGTTTTTCTTCAGCCGTGACGCGGCTCTCTGTGGCTGTTTACGGATTCGACTGCGGCTCCGCGGTGCCGACGCTGCAGCGTTCGGCTCCGTGGGAGCATCATGTAGACATTCCGTGTCAGATTGCGGGAGAGAGGCCTCTACATCCCACTCGTCCGCCGACATGGGTTCACGGTGGGACAGTTGGTGAATAACAACGGGATCCACTGGCTCTGGAGAATCAATCAGTTGTTTGATGGGAGGAGGCTGTGACCCAGAGGGGGCGACAGAAATTCCAGAAGGGGGATGCGAAACAGAGTCAATAGGAGAAGTGTCAGAGAGAACCGGAGAAGACACGTGGCAACCAGAAGCAGGTTCCGTCACGGGCGTCTCCGAAGAGGCTGCCGCGGCAGCAGGAACAACGTCAGATAAGGTGTCAGGGAGCTTCTGCAAAGGCGTGATAGCACCTGTGGCGTCCTCATCCACGATTTCCGACTGAGAAAGAGAGTCCTTTACCGGAGGCCCATCGGAAGGGCGAGCCAATAAGGAAGATTCATCAGCCGCATCATCCTGTGTTCGCCGACGCTTGTTGTGAGAAATCAGCGCGGGCACATCGGAATTAAGGGCAGCAGCATCCCTACTCAAGGACAACGGGGGAAAATCACGGCCGTTGTCGGGCAACGGATCACTGCGTCCCTCAGTAACAGTGAGCGATTCAGTCCGAGATCCTTGCGGGAGAAGATCAGCTAAAGTCAATTTTTTACGCTGTTCGTATGTAGGTTTTAATACCACCACACGCCGCGGACAATTAGTACGGAAATGACCAGTTTCATTACAATAATAACATGTTCCTTCCTGGCCACTGTACGTGATATGGACCCTATAACCACATACCTGTAGGTGAGAAGGAATAGGTTTTTTGACCACCATTTCCACCGACCGAATACCACTATATACCTGTAAGCGGTGCTGAGCAGACCAGCGTTCCTTTCGAATATGGCGTACGTCCCCATATGGAAGCAAAACGGACTTCAGAAAACAGTCGTCAACCTCGGGCGGAAGGTTAAATACCCGAACATTCGTATATATCACTTCTGCATTTGCCAAGAGAACCATACTAGTGGAACCATCACGGTGCGTAAAGGGTACCTGAGAACCATGACGAGAAAGTAGCCTATCAACATGGAGCGGGTCAAGAAACTTAACAAAAAACACATATAATTCGCTGTCGAAGTATGCGGTATGCACCTGATCAGTAGTGACCTTAACTGTATCGACTAACCAGTCATGTATCTCCAAAGAACCGGGCTGGACGTGACGCGTGGATTTGTCAAAGGTAAAACTGACTGTACCTGTACGCGGAACTTTCGCGGGAACCATGGTGGACATCACGGCGAGAGACGACGCCGCGACAGGAAGGGCCGCACGAACACCAAACACCAGCCGACAACCAGCGATGCGACGCGCACGGAGACCAACACGGCACTAAACTGACAGGAGGAAAACACGCTGCGCTACGGTAGAGGCGGAACTAAGAGCACAACCTAGTCGCCCGACGCGCGAAGCGAGAATATCTGAGCTACCGAAGCACGACTCACGGCCGGTACTCACAGCTTTACTTCTGCCAGTACCTCGTCTCCTACCTTCCAAACTTTACAGAAGCTCTCCTGCGAACCTAGCAGAACTAGCACTCCTGAAAGAATGGATATAGCGGAGACATGGCTTAGCCACAGCCTGGGGTACCGGCAGAACTGAAGCTGTGAGGATGGGTCGAGAGTCGTGCTTGGGTAGTGCAGATGGTAGAGCACTTGACCGCGAAAGGCAAAGGTCCCGAGTTCGAGTCTCCGTCGGGCACACAGTTTTAACCTGCCGTGAAGTTTCATATCAGCGCACACTCCGCTGCAGAGTGAAAATCTCATTCTGGAAACATCCCCCAGGCTGTGGCTAAGCCATGTCTCCTCTATATCCTTTCTTTCAGGAGTGCTAGTTCTGCTAGGTTCGCAGGAGAGCTTCTGTAAAGTTTGGAAGGTAGGAGACGAGGTACTGGCGGAAGTAAAGCTGTGAGTACCGGGCGTGAGTCGTGCTTCGGTGGCTCAGATGGTAGAGCACTTGCCCGCGAAAGGCAAAGGTCCCGAGTTCGAGTCTCGGTCGGGAACACAGTTTTAATCTTCCACGAAGTTTCATATCAGCGCACACTCCGCTGCAGAGTGAAAATCTCACTCTGTACTGCTAGATGGGGCTAACATAAACTATTGGCCACAACATCTAGAGGAAGACATTGATCATTCAGTGAGTGCCTTTACCAGAAATCGCTACTCTGACAAAGAAATAAATAGCCTACTACATCCTAAAATATCTCGGGTTTCTATTGAGAAAGAATCAGCTGAGGGGAAAGTTTTCCTCTCATTCATAAACACACTCACAGACTGCATCAGCAGAGTGCTGAGAAGCCATGGTGTGGACACAGTGCTTAATCAGTGCAGAAAGATGCGAGAGGATTTGAACACTGTAGACAAGCTACATCCACAGCTTACCACAGCAGGAGTGTTTAAAATCTTTACCACGTGAGGTCAAGTAGGCGTAGGAATTACAAAAGGAAGTATCCACAACCGAGTTATCAAACACTAGTGCAACAATCTTCTGGGAAGGAAGGTAAAATCGGTACTCGTACTAGGGAACCACAGATTCGTTTTTCCTGTAGTGTGTACAGGTTTTTTATAACTAAACCTTTGCTACGTGTGAGGGCTCCTTGAGAAACGAATCATCGAACCACAATGAAACTTAGTGGAAACATTTGTAAGGACATACATAAGAGAAACAACGAATAAACAGTTCCAGGAAACACATTTTAATTTACACATGAGAAGGTAACATCCGATAATTGTGTAGCATGTTTATGATCGAATTTTGACCCGCCAGGTTAGCCGAGAGCGATAATGTGCTGCTTCCTGGACTCGGGTAGGCGCGCCAGTCCCGGATCGAATACGACCGGCGGATTAACGTCGAGGGCCGGTGTGCCAGACATCCTGGATGTGGTTTTTAGGCGGTTTTCCACATACCATAAGGTGAATACCGGGCTGACTCCCACGTCCCGCCTCAGTTACACCACTCGCAGACATCTGAAACACGTTCGCACTCTTTCATGATGTTCACTTGATGCAGACAGCTGGGGTACATTGATACCATCCCGGGGGGTACAGGGTGGAGGGAGGAAGGGCACCTGGACACCCCTTTCAGTTAAGCATGCCAAATCCGCTGTAACCACGGTGACTCTGCAAAAGGTACGGGATAAAGCACTAGTGCAAGTAGAAGAAGAAGTAGTTTACCCTCCAGTTTACAAACGTTGCTCTATACGACGATCATGTGCATCCACAACAGTGTGGAACCATACTGGAAATACCATTTCACAATATTGTTCGCAGCACTTTTAGAACGGTGGACCATGGAATGTTCGGCTGTTGTGTCACAGCATGTGCATCCACAACAGTCTGGAACCATACTGCAAATACCATTTCACAATATTGTTCGCAGCACTTTTAGAACGGTGGACCATGGAATGTTCGGCTGTTGTGTCACAGCATGTGCATCCACAACAGTCTGGAACCATACTGCAAATACCATTTCACAATATTGTTCGCAGCACTTTTCAAACGGTGGACCATGGAATGTTCGGCTGTTGTGTCACAGCATGTGCATCCACAACAGTCTGGAACCATACTGCAAATACCATTTCACAATATTGTTCGCAGCACTTTTCAAACGGTGGACCATGGAATGTTCGGCTGTTGTGTCACAGCATGTGCATCCACAACAGTCTGGAACCATACTGCAAATACCATTTCACAATATTGTTCGCAGCACTTTTAGAACGGTGGACCATGGAATGTTCGGCTGTTGTGTCACAGCATGTGCATCCATAACAGTCTGGAACCATACTGCAAATACCATTTCACAATATTGTTCGCAGCATTTTTCAAACGGTGGATCATGGAATGTTCGGTTGTTGTGTCACAGCTTGTGCGCTGTCTAAAGATCACACACTGCGTTCAGCAGTCTCAGCCATGGCTACAGTAACTTCTTCAACAACTTGAGTCGCAATCGTCCATCGCCCCCTCCCAGGAGTAATTCCCAAACTGCCTGTTAATTTCAATTTCCGAGTCATGTTCTTCAACCCTGCTGTGGAAAAAGGACATCTCCGTATTTCTTTAATACGTCGATACTCGCAAAGAGCAGCAGCCCTGCTGTTATTGTTTTTTTTCCTTTATTTTATTTCGATTTCCCCCCAAAGGCGACGGACTAGCAGTAGTTTAGTACGCCGCTCTTCAGCCTACAGAATTTTTAAAAAGTAAGAAGACAAGAAAGAATAAGAACAGGCGATTAATACAGTGACGTAAAATGTAAAACGGTGGAAATTGTGGAAATTTAAATCATAAAACAAATGGTGGGCGATGGGAATAAAATACACAGGAATAGTAGACAGTCTGGATTCTGTTCGCTAGAGAGATAAATATCGCACACTGCGACAGCATGATGTCCGTACGCAACACTTCGGAAAAGACGCACACTTAACAATCACTGGGAACACTGCACTAAAAAGTCGGCACGAAGATGACACACCACAGGCAATGGCAGATTGGGGGGGGGGGGGGGGGGGGGGCTTGACGATGAGGGGACGAAGAAGAAAGGAGGGCAGGAGAGGAAAAACGAAATGTTTTGATAAAACAGCTTTATGAATAAAGCCCTGCTCACCTTGTCGAGACTCAGGCTGCGTGGTCTGCAACTGTAAAGCGCATTGAAGCTTGTGTTTCAGCCCTACGTCGTCGCACCAGTGGCGGCATATAGCGGCAAGTCTACTAACAACGCAGATCCTGCAGCTCGCAGCCTAAACATGATTCCTGTAAAGTTTCTCTGGTACCGAGCGCCGCACGTTTCGAGTCCGCGCCAGATAGCATGCACCTCTATTACCACTAGAGGAGTATCTGCAGCCGTCGAGCAGTAAGCGTTGTACCCTATCATGTACACTGTTGGAAATGGAAAAAAGAACACATTGACACCGGTGTGTCAGACCCACCATACTTGCTCCGGACACTGCGAGAGGGCTGTACAAGCAATGATCACACGCACGGCACAGCGGACACACCAGGAACCGCGGTGTTGGCCGTCGAATGGCGCTAGCTGCGCAGCATTTGTGCACCGCCGCCGTCAGTGTCAGGCAGTTTGCCGTGGCATACGGAGCTCCATCGCAGTCTTTAACACAGGTAGCATGCCGCGACAGCGTGGACGTGAACCGTATGTGCAGTTGACGGACTTTGAGCGAGGGCGTATAGTGGGCATGCGGGAGGCCGGGTGGACGTACCGCCGAATTGCTCAACACGTGGGGCGTGAGGTCTCCACAGTACATCGATGTTGTCGCCAGTGGTCGCGCGGAAGGTGCACGTGCCCGTCGACCTGGGACCGGACCGCAGCGACGCACGGATGCACGCCAAGACCGTAGGATCCTATGCAGTGCCGTAGGGGACCGCACCGCCACTTCCCAACAAATCAGGGACAGTGTTGCTCCTGGGGTATCGGCGAGGACCATTCGCAACCGTCTCCATGAAGCTGGGCTACGGTCCCGCACACCGTTAGGCCGTCTTCCGCTCACGCCCCAACATCGTGCAGCCCGCCTCCAGTAGTGTCGCGACAGGCGTGAATGGAGGGACGAATGGAGACGTGTCGTCTTCAGCGATGAGCGTCGCTTCTGCCTTGGTGCCAATGATGGTCGTATGCGTGTTTGGCGCCGTGCAGGTGAGCGTCACAATCAGGACTGCATACAACCGAGGAACACAGGGCCAACACCCAGCATCATGGTGTGGGGAGCGATCTCCTACACTGGCCGTACACCTCTGGTGATCGTCGAGGGGACACTGAATAGTGCACGGTACATCCAAACCGTCATCGAACCCATCGTTCTACCATTCCTAGACCGGCAAGGGAACTTGCTGTTCCAACAGGACAATGCACGTCCGCATGTATCCCGTGCCACCCAACGTGCTCTAGAAGGTGTAAGTCAACTACCCTGGCCAGCAAGATCTCCGGATCTGTCCCCCATTGAGCATGTTTGGGACTGGATGAAGCGTCGTCTCACGCGGTCTGCACGTCCAGCACGAACGCTGGTCCAACTGAGGCGCCAGGTGGAAATGGCATGGCAAGCCGTTCCACAGGACTACATCCAGCATCTCTACGATCGTCTCCATGGGAGAATAGCAGCCTGCATTGCTGCGAAAGGTGGATATACACTGTACTAGTGCCGACATTGGGCATGCTCTGTTGCCTGTGGTTCTGTCATTGTGATCATGTGATGTATCTGACCCCAGGAATGTGTCAATAAAGTTTCCCCTTCCTGGGACAATGAATTCACGGTGTTCTTATTTCAATTTCCAGGAGTGTACATTGGCAATTCGAACTGGCAACTGTAAACAACAGATGTGCATTCCGCCATTTCGCCCGTGCGATGTGACTAGTACTGTTGCAATTTTTTTTTTTTTACCCTGTACGGGACAAATTTTCAGTTGGGCATTTAACCAGGACAAATGAAACACAGAATTATTTTTTGTGATTCACTGGTCTTTATTATACTTTAAAAAAGACTGTGTAAGTTTTAACATGCTTTTGCTTGATATTACTTACTTAAAAAAATTCAGTGCAGTTATAATCATAGTTGAAAATGGGCATTAATTCGCTTTTTATCAAACACGGAGTACAATTACTTTGTATAACAGCCCACTTTAACGTCATGCGTCAAAAAGCCTTTGTAAAAACCAGTTGGATCTAGGGAGACTAAAGACGAAGATAAGTCGTGAAAAAGTTACGGATTCAGTTCGTGGAAAACCCTTCCATGATTTTTCACGTTTTTAATCGCATTCTTATTTTTGTCACCAAAAGACTGTGTCATGTCCAGACTTCTTTTAATTATTTGAAATTCTTCGTATAAGGAGTTCTTGTTCAGTTGATCGATTCTCAAAAGTTTCTCTGCTTTTTGCAAATTGTGATTTATTAGTAATTTTAAATTTCAAAATAACTTCTTCGTAAAGGTGTTTTTTCCTGAGAAATCATATCGTGGTAACAAACAGCCCACAGAATTGGTGTAGAATTGTAGAAAATCGTTACGAATAGATTCTTTTGCGGTAGTACTTAATTGAGCCATTATTTCGCTTATCTTACTTTCGAAAAAGCTGTACTTTTTTTTTTGTGCCAATCCCGTCCGTTGGAGCATGCATCTCGGCAGCGGACAGAGAATCGGATTCTATCTTCTTCGCTGTTGTTTCCAACGAAAACATTACGTTATGCAGAAAAGACAAATACGCCAATGTTTTTTTCTGCTCTTGTTCACCTTTTCTAGTAGATGAGGACATTCACTGCAGAATTCCAGAAAATGATATTTTAGTGTAGGCCATATTTTTAATACGTTTTCGACAGCAGGACCAAGAGAGAAATAATTTGGGGCAACATATTTTATTATTTCCCCCTACTGCATCTCTTTCGCTTCAAAATGGAGTTGCAAGTCCGCTCTTGTTTCGCAGATCTACTGAAGTGACCCCATATTGTATCAAACTCTCTACATCCACTTCCAGTTTATCGGTACTGTGTTTTGCAGCATTGTGTAGAATAACGACAGTGCAAACGAGCTTTGACAATTTTATCGCTTTGAGCTAAAAGGTGTATAATTGGAATGGTTTGCACCTAAGTTTACATGAGTGTTGTCATCGGTGAATGCCGATTCTCCAAATTCCAATAGTCGGTTTACAACCCTCCCATCATAATCAGAGAATCGTAACCAAATTGGAAACATATTTCTTTGCTTTTATTTCTTGCATCTGTCGCTATAGGAAAGTAAAGATTTTTTTTTCTTGGGTAGTCTTTAAAATACTTTTAAAAGATTCTTTGGTCAATACTTCGCATACAGTAGCGTCTGGATTTGTTCTTGCGCAGCTAAGACTTTGAGCGATTTTTGAATCACTCTAGATATATGGTAATAATTTTTGTGAACAATCCATACTACTCTAACTAAGAGATTTTTTACGGTGTGATAAACAGATGCGATTTCTTCCCCAGTAATCTTGCCGGCACCGAGGCAGATGGCTCAGGCTTCCAGAAATATTTGTATAAAGTAGTAGATGTTGTACTGGTAACAATATTCATATGAGATTTAGTAGATGCTCGTTATTTTGTATCAGCAACGGCTCCATGAGCACACGAGAACTCATTATGTCACAGGCGACAGCACGCTTTGTACGAGTGTTCTTTCACTTGTCTTAACAAGGAGTGACCATTTTCCCAGTTCAGATTATACTTAGCAAGCGTTTTGGCTTACCTAGAAGGTATTCCGCACTTCTAGACGAATAATCTGTGCCACTGCCACTTAAATCACTCATTTTGTCTATAGTTTTAGAAATAATTCACAGGTGTAACACTATCAACGCGCAGCAGTTCGCGCAGAACAATGAACGAAGTTTTAAACTAGAATGAGAATCAAGAATGGAATTAAAAAATCCTTTCAGTATTGTTAACTCGCGGTTACATAGCATTTAAACGAGTTAGCAAAGAAACAAAAATGTAAAAGACTAGATTAGATTGGTTTCCGTTCCATAGATCCGTGTTGAGATCCTCGTGGATGTGGAACATGTCACCTTTTTTTTTATTTTTTTTAAGCTGAAATAACAATACTAATAGTATAAATATATACAACACATCATTTGTTTCTATTAAAAAATTCGTCAATGGAGTAGAAGGAGTTGGCCACTAGTAAGTCTTTCAGGCTCCTTTTAAACTGATCTCTATTTGTAACTAAATTTTTTATATTTGCTGGCAAATTATTGAAGATGAGTGTTCCTGAGTAATGGACCCCTTTTTGAACCAAAGTAAGTGCTTTTAAGTCCTTGTGCAGATCATTTTTGTTCCTGGTATTGTATGTATGAAATGAGCTGTTTGTTGGAAAAAGAGATATATTATTTAGGACAAATTTCATTAAGGAGTAAATATACTGAGAGGCAGTAGTTAATATACCCAGTTCTTTGAAGAGGTTTCTACAAGACGTCTGTGAGCTTACTCCACAAATAATACGTATTACACGCGTTTGGACTCTGAAAACTTTTGTTTGACTTGAAGAGTTACCCCAAAATATTATACCATATGACATTATGGAATGAAAGTAGGCAAAGTATGCAAGCTTTTTCACTTTTATGTCGCCTATGTCTGCTAACACTCGAATTGCAAATACAGATTTGCTAAGGCGTTTCTGCAGTTCTATGGTGTGCCCCTACCAACTGAATTTATTATCAAGTTGTAATCGCAGGAATTTAAGACTATCAACCTCTTCTATCTGCTCTTCTTCGTACTTTATGCATATGCTGGGTGGAAAGCTCTTACAGGTTTTGAATTGCATATAGTGAGTCTTTTCGAAGTTTAATGTCAGTGAGTTGGCTTTAAACCATATATTAATATCCATGAAAATATCATTAGCAGATCTTTCTAGAACTACACTCGACATACTATTTATTGCAATACTTGTGTCATCTGCAAACAAAACGAACTCTGCTTCTGGCAGTGTAACTGATGAGAGATCATTAATGTACACAAGCAAAAGCAATGGCCCTAAGATGGATCCTTGTGGGATACCACATGTAATTTCTTCACATTCTGATGATGACTGATGACTTAATTAACTAGTCCCTTGTACTGACACATTTTGTTTCCTGTTAGTGAGGTATGACTTGAACCATTTTGCAGCACTGCCCATTGTAGAAAGAAAATGACATGGATAATAAATAAATATAAGAATGTAAAAGAAAGAGACATGGGCAGAGACACGCGTGGGTGGGAATCGGTGAATATCGGCCCCGCTCGGCACTATTGTAGACTCATAGTAGAGCTAGAGGTGTGTTGACACTGTACGTGCGTAGATAACAGGTACTTGCCACTGGTAGCGCTAAAGATTTCGCAATAATAATCGAACAAGGTTGAACATACGGGACAGAGCCTGTCCCGGCGGTAAATTTAAAATTATGCCGGAAGTACGGGACGTCTGGCAACGCTAGTGAGCAGGCAGTGTTAAGCAGGGGACATTCGGGCATAGCGTGAGAGCGTTCTCGTGTCGCAAAGCGCAGCGGAGAAACATCTGGAAAACAAGTATTCATGACATTCTTCAGAAAAGAAAAGTATGTGTAAAGTTTGTTTCGCACACCTTGACAACCGACGAAAAGCAACGTCGTGTTGGCATCTGCTGCGAGCTACTTGAAATGGAAAACGTGGACAGTCGTATTGTGGAAAAAATGACGGGTGACGGGACTTTGTATTGGCAACACGAACCCAGCACAAAACGACGAACTGCAGAATAGGTTCAAAAAATGGCTCGGAGCACTATGGGACTTAACATCTGTGGCCATCAGTCCCCTAGAACTTAGAACTACTTAAAGCTATCTAGACTAAGGACATCACACACATCCATGCCCGAGGCAGGATTCCAGCCTGCGACCTTAGCAGTCACGCTGTTCCAGACTGCAGCGCCTAGAACCGGCCGGCTGCAGAATAGGTCTTTGATGGCTCGCCAAGACCGGAAAAAGTGCGATTGTGACGCTGGAGATAAAGGAAGAATGCCTTTTTTCCCTTTACACGACGGCTTACAAACAGCAGGTGCAGTGAAGACGTATTTTCCGTCTTGTATATTTCCAAAAGATTGTATGACCTACCTGTGCGTTGTACTCGAATGGGGGTGTGGAGTGGTATGTAGAACACCTGAAGCATTAAGAACACCACCTTAACTTTTTCCTACTATCTATTAATCCAATCGGGGAGCTTCCGGAACTGACAGGTATGCCTTCGCCCACAGGTTAATACCCACAAAACGAAATTAAGCAAGAACGCAAATACCGGCCGTGGAAGCTTGCATTGTACAATCACAGCATGGCTTTTTTTTCCTTAAGCGACGGCTTACAAACAGCAAGTGCAGTTAACACGTATTTTCCGTCTTGTACATTTCCAAAAGGCAATCAATGCTTTATGACATCGTACACTGCTAGCGAAGCTACGAACATACAGATTGTCGTCGCAG
Organism: Schistocerca gregaria; assembly: GCF_023897955.1. Taxonomy (NCBI): domain Eukaryota; kingdom Metazoa; phylum Arthropoda; class Insecta; order Orthoptera; family Acrididae; genus Schistocerca; species Schistocerca gregaria. The sequence goes on from NC_064929.1 coordinate 71,219,524, forward strand.
GTATGTAATTGACCCGATAAACGGTTGATTCATAAAACCCAGTATGTTATACTGGACGCTGATTGTTCCACAGAAACGTAAGTAACATCTGGTGAGGGCCAAATATACGTAATAGTAATCGACTAAAAATATCAAAACACCAAACACACAACACATTACTATGTCCAATACGGCGTAGGAAAAAGAGTTGGAATTCAAAACACATTCCAGTTGTCTCCCTATGTATAAATACAGCACCCTGCATGGTTTTCGAGGGAATCTTACACCATGCTGCCTGCAAAATGGTGGCAAGTTCCGGTGACGATAATGAAGGGCAATAGCGATCGCGCACCAATATTTACCACAAAAGCTCGACAATATTGAGATCTGGTGCCTGTGTTGGCCAGGGGGGATGCTACGATTCTTCCTCCTCTTAACAAAACCTGTCCTGGACGATACGAGCTGAGTGAAGATGGACGTTGTCGTTTTGGCACAGAGCATTACCATTGAGGAAGAAAGATTGTACCAAAGGATAGACATGATCACCGCAAATGGTCGCATAATTCATGGCAGTTATGCGAAATTGCAGAATAATCATTGGGTCCATGCAACAGCACGATATAGCTTCCCAAATCATCACCAAAACGAAGCTCTGTTTAATGTTTGGTAACGTAAAGCCAATTAGTACTGGAGGGAAGCGTGGGGGGTGGGGGGGTAAAAACCACAGAGCGAAGCCAAGAGATGAATACAGGAAGCAGATTCAGAAGGACGTAGGTTGCAAAGTTACTCGGAGAGGAAGAGGGTTATACAGCATAGAGCAACGTGGAGAGCTGCATCAAACAATCTCTGTACTGAAGACCACAACAACAAGCACAACAACAACAATTACGACGTAAAGTGGGCCAGAAGCTGGAAGATGTGTGAAACGAGTCTCATCCGAGTAAATGACTTTCTTCCATTCATCCAGATTTTATGGTTTCGGCACCACGTTTTCCTGTTATGGTCATCGACATCGCCGATGAGTGGTTTTCGAATTCTAGATCGCCCTGCAGTTGCCTGTTTTGGTGCTGACAGTATTCGCTTGTGGGACATTCAGTTCTGCAGTTACTTTCCCAGCTGTCGTCCCTTTGTCCCAGGAGGAACAGTAAATACTCAGGGAAATGATAGGAACGATCATTCGAAGCAAATAAGTCTAATATACGAAGACTCTAAAACGTGTACTTTAAAAAAATTGTGAGAATTTGTCAGAGATATGTTTCACAGCAGCGTAGAGGAGAATATGGACAGGCATGTTTCGTTTGCTAAATACCGAGTAGGACAGGAAATGACATCGTTTCTATTATAGAGAAGTAGCCCCCGCCATGTACCATACAGAAGCTTGGAGGTTGGACAAAGTGAACCTCAACAGCAAGCCCCAAAATTTCGGAGGCACACTCAGCGATATTTGGGAAGTATGAGATTCCGATAGTCTCTGATACCTCATCACTAAAAAAAAATCTAATCATGATTTATTACGTTTTGTACCACAAATTCTTACGTTTCTATGAAAATAGCTTCGCAGCAGTGGGAAAGCCAGTAATACACCGGTAAGCCAAATCATTATGACCACTGCCCACCGTGACGTTGGATGCCGCCACGTGGCGTTGCGGGCACGTGACGCAGAAACATGTAAACGCAGGAAAAAGGAGACGTTCAGGCGGATCACCATGGTAAATATATAGGGTGCAAATGGGGAATCCACTGAGATAAGGAGCTTAGACAAAGGGCAGATTATTATTGAGCAGAGCCGGTCAACGAGTATTTCGAAAATGGCGAAGCTGGCCCAATGTTCACGTGCTACACTCGTCAGTATCTACAGAAAGAGATAAGAGATAGAAAAACCGTGAAACTAGTACCAGGCACTGAAAGGTTGGACGTCCACGACTCTTCACAGAACGTAGGTTTCGGATGCTTGTCTGCTCTGCAAAGTAGGATAGACGGTGATCTGTAGGATTTCTGGCGAAAGAGCGCAATGCTGGTGCAAGAACAAATATTTCGAAGCACACCGTTTGCCGTACAATCTTGAACACGGAGCTCAGCAGCAGACCACCCCTACGTGTTCACATGTTGACCCAACATTATCAGTTAGGATTGCAGTCGACACGGGACCATCGGGATTCGACCGTCGATCAATGGAAACGTGCCGGCTCTTCGCGTGAATCACATTTTTGCTATTCTATCCGCTGGTCGTCTCCACAAACGCCGTCGTCGAGGTGAACGGCGGCTCCAAACGTGCAGCGCGCCACAGAGGTAGGGTGGTGGGAGCAGTACTGTGCTATGGGAGACATTCTGCTGCACTCGCATGGAACCTGTGGTAGTAACCGAAGACACGCTGACAGCGACGAACCACCTGCATCGCTTCATGGTTGATGTCTTCTCCCGACGGCTATGTCATCCTTCAGCAGTATAATTGTACGTGTGTGGGAGCCAGATCCGTGCTACAGTGGTTTCGGGGCCATTATAGTCAACTCACGTCGGTCTCTCGGCTACCAAATTTCCCTGACGTAAATCCTGTAGAACCAATCAGGGTCGCTCGGGAGGTCATCATCGTGTACGCAAATCAGCGGCCCGTTATTTACGCTAATTACATGACCTGTGCGTAGACACCTAATCCCTCATACCTCTACAAACCTACCAGCAAAACTGTCGGATCCCTGACATGCACAGTCAGTTTGCATTCTGTTCCAAAAACGGGAAAAAGCTGTTAAGAAAGTAATCATAGCGTTTTGGTTTATCAGTGTATACAGTCATCCAAAGACAACAATACGAAACTTGGAACAACATAACAGCCTCTCAGACAGATCCAATCAGCCTCCGTAGCTCAGTGGTCGCCGTAGTTGGCTGCCATACGGAGGACCCACGTTCGATTCCCAGTACTGCCAGGGATTTTTCCCTCGTGGAAAGACTGCTGCGGGGTGCAGGCAGTCTTTGGTACTTACTGAGGAGTTGCCTCGTGAAGAAGTAGGGGCTGCATAGTCTGGAAAGCCGACAACGGTCGGGAAAGCGGTCGTCTATATGCAGGACGCTCCACACCGCATCTAGTGTTGCTGTTGGCTGAGGAAGACACGGCGGTCGTCGGTCGTGATTGTGTGGTGTTAGATTAGAAGACGCTTGTGAGGAACGGTGTCTAAAGTCTTCTGGAAATCTAAAAATATGCAATCAATTCGACGCCGGCCGTTGTGGCCGAGCGGTTCTATGCGTTTCAGTCTGGAACCGCGCGTCTGCTGCGGTCGCAGGTTCGAATCCTGCCTCGGCCATGGCTGTGTGTGAGGTCCTTCGTTTAGAGAGTTTTAAGTAGCTGTAAGTTCTAGAGGACTGATGACCTCAGATGGTAAGTCCCATAGTGCTCAGAGCCATTTGAACGATTTGAATCAATTTGACAGCCCCTGTTGATAGCACTGATTACTTTATGAATATGAAGAACTAGTTATGTTTCACAAGAATGATATTTTGTCAATCTGTGCTATGTGCCAACAAATCTTTTTCTTAGAGGCAACTCATAATGTTCGAACACAGTATATGTTCTAAAACCGTAGTGTCAGTTAGAATAGAAGGAGGAATCTAAATGAAACTTCATGGGCGTGAGGGCACGTGATGTTATTTCTATCATCACAGCGGTTACGAAATCAAGCAAAATTTAACAAAGCACTTGGGAGCATGAGCCTGCTTGTTGCTATGGCTTTGCACCTGCTGTGGCCTTGACGTATGCACTGATCCGGTTGGGAAGGCTGTCGTAGACGTTGTTATCCTCTCCTCAGGCAAGCTGGCCCACAATCATAACTTGTCCTTCATATTCTGGGCACCTCCACTGGGATGGATTTGAAGTCTGAGCCGGTCAGAGTTTCCATTATAAGGAGCAGCCGTGACATGATGTCACACCTGACGCCACTTCAGCAGTAACACCGCTGCGCCTTTCCCAAACATTGCAAGAATGGGACCTCTCCCCAGGTCGCTGCGATAGTCATCCCGTCACTGGGGAAGCGCGGTTTGTCGCACAACACACTGATGATCCAAAACATTATGACCACCTGTTTAGTAGCGTGATGTTCCACTTTTCAAACACAGTACGACATTCTGCCTCGCATAGATTCTATAAATCCTTGAAACGACACCAGAAGTATATGGCACCAGATGCCTACGGACTGGTCAAGCAATTCCTCCAAATGACTGGATGGTGCATTACGGGCACAAAGCTGGCGCCCGATATGAGTTCCAGTGGGTACAGGTCAGGCACATTTGCTGGCCAAGGCATCACTGTCAGTTCATTATAATGTTTCCAAAATCACTGTAGCACGATCCTGACATATTACAACATGGCCAGTTATCCTGCTGCAAGATGTCATCGGTGCAGAAGGCACTTCGAGCGTGAAGCGGTGGAAGTGGTCCGCAATAATGTTCACATAGTACTCACCAGTGTCATGATCGCTTCGATGACCACCACAGACGCCATGGAAGCCCAACTCACTGTACCCCATGGCATAAGCCTGTCCTCACCATCCTGCATCGTTGGCGCGGTGCGTGTCTGATGCAGCCATTCGGCTGGATGACAGTGTGTCACGACCCAACCATCGACGTGGTGTAACAAGATTCATTGGAACAGGCGACACGTATCTATCGATCCACGGTGGAAACTCAGTGACGCTGTGACCAGTGCACGATGTTGTTGGGTCAACACAGGTTCAAATGGTACAAATGGCTCTAAGGACAATGGGACTTAACATCCGAGGTCATCAGTCCCATAGACTTAGAAGTACGTAAACCTAGCTAACCTAAGGACATCACACACAACCATGCCCGAGGCAGGATTCGAACCTGCCACAGCATGAGCAGCACGGTTCCAGACTTAAGTGCGATTGGCGTCAACACAGGAACACGTAAAGGTCGTCTGATGTGGTGCTCCATGTTCAACAATGGACTTTGAACGCTGTGCTCCAAAACAATTGTTCCTGCACCATCGCTGTGCTCTGTTGTCAGACCTGCGACAGATCGCTGCCTGTCCCGGATTACACAGTGGAGGAACCTTTAACCTCTATGTTTCGTGGTGAGACCTGATCGTCCAGTGCCACAGGGCCAACTCGTTACGTCACAATCCTTCAACCACTTTCCGTAGGTGCTCAGGACAGATGTACACCTACAAGCGACCAGTTTCGTCAGTTCAGAGATTCTCGTTTCTAGCCCTTAGTCAAAACCGCTTATATTAGTGGATTTCCACATCTGCGTCCAGTTTCTTTGCTATTTTGACTGCCCATTCCTGTCTCATCCACTTACATTCTTTCCTTACTACATCACGTGCCCACAACACCACCATCAGGCATTCTCACTGTTGGTGGGCAGTGGTCGTAATGTTTTGGCTCATCAGCGTGTGTTTCCCCGTCATGTCGGAACACCACCACTTGCGTTGTGTTAATAGAAGCCTGCACATGGGACAGTAATTGATAATTCGCCTGCTCCTAGTCACCGAAAAATGGTGTCGGATGATAAAAAAAATATTGCTGGGACACCGCTACTTCTCAGATAGCAGGCACAGCTATCAAGAGGTTACGAGCTGATGATTTGGACAACAAGGTGAAACTCTATTCCTGCGGCTAGATGTAGCCGACCCAAACGTATGCCCTGCTCTCACGTTTCCATACTGGGTCACTGTCACAAGTGATTTGACCAGTTGCGCAGTACGTCAATAAGGCCCCTCTGAAGCTCTGCCATATGCTGACAACGCTGTCTCACACGAGTACATAGCATCTCCGTGTCCATCACAATGATCACTCAACACCTGATGCTGTCCACGCCCCTTATATGCTCTACCAGGCCCAATAACAACACTAAACACCAACAACACTAATCACGAACAACACTAACCACGAACAACACCAAACACGAACAACACTAAACAAGAACAACACTAAACACGAACACTAAACACCAACAACACTTATGCACTATGGTACCTGATCTACCTGGCACAGAGATTTTGTCCGGAACCGACCGACTGTTATGGTCACAGGTTCGAATCGTGCCTTAGGCATGGATGTGTGTGATGCCCTTAGTAGTACTACGTCTAGAGGAGTGATGCCCTTAGGTTTAAGTAGTTCTACGTCTAGGGGAGTGATAACCTCAGATGTTAAGTTCCACAGTTCTCAGAGCCATTTGAACCATTTTGAACAGAGATGTTTCAATTTGAATCATTTACATATCAGCCGACTATATGCATGTGTACCTAGTTACATTGACGTGCGACAGTGTCTTCTGAGTGCTTCACTCTCTTTTTTACTTTTTACTTTTATTTATTTATTTTTTGTCGGACGCTGTAGATGTGTTGTGTTCGTTCGGCTGCCTCTCATTTCCTTTCCTAATCTCCTCGCTAATGAAGTGAAGGAGAAATGTTTGCCTGTACGCCTCTGTACGAGCCCCAGTCTTTTATGTCCTGTAGTAACAGCCTCCACGCGGGATGAACCTTGCGGTCAGTACCGCCGCTGCGCTGCAGCAAACGGCGGTCCTCTGGAGGCTGGACATTCCCCGGTGAGTCACGGCTGTGCTGAAGCCCAAAACGCTGTCGGCGTATCGCGTGTCGCCGAGGCCCACACCACCTTCTATCCTGCCGCCATCCCAACCCCCCTCCCGTCGCCCGCCCACTCAGACCTCCCCATGTGTGTGAGCGAGACTGTCCATTAGGAGGTCACTTAAGCCCTGCGGGTGTCCCCTTCCCCCCCTCTACACGGAATCGCTCTATGACAACACATGAGGTCACCTACACCGCAAAACCCCCTCCGCCGTCTGCGATCTCTCGGCAGGTGAAAGCATCGATGCAAGGTTTCTTCATTCTCATTCGGAAGAATATAATAATTCCAATTCCAAAGAAAGCAGGCGTTGACAGATGTGAAAATTACCGAACTATCAGTTTAATAAGTCACGGCTGCAAAATACTAACGCGAATTCTTTACAGACGAATGGAAAAACTGGTAGCAGCTGACCTCGGGGAAGATCAGTTTGGATTCTGTAGAAATGTTGGAACACGTGAGGCAATGCTGGCCTTATGACTTATCTTAGAAGAAAGATTAAGGAAAGGCAAACCTACGTTTCTAGCATTTGTAGATTTAGAGAAAGCTTTTGACAATATTGACTGGAATACACTCTTTCAAATTCTGAAGGTAGCAGGGGTAAAATACAGGGAGCAAACGGTTATTTTCAATTTGTACAGAAACCAGTTAGCAGTTATAAGAGTCGAGGGACAAGAAAGGGAAGCAGTGAAACATGGTTATAGCCTCTACCCGATGTTACTGAATCTGAATATTGAGGAAGCAGTAAAGGAAACAAAAGAAAAATTCGGAGTAGGTATTAAAATCCATAGAGAAGAAAGGTTCGCCGATGACATTGTAATTCTGTCAGAGACAGCAAAGGACTTGGGAGAACAGTTGAACGGAATGGACAGTGTCTTGAAGGAAGGATATAAGATGACCATCAACAAAAGCAAAACGAGGATAATGGAATGTAGTCGAATTAAGTCGTGTGATGCTGAGGGAATGAGAATAGGAAATGAGACACGTAAAGTAGTAAAGGAGTATTGCTATTTGGGGAGCGAAATAACTGATGATGGTCGAAGTAGAGAGGATATAAAATGTAGACTGGCAATGGCGTTTCTGAAGAAGAGCAATTTGTTAACATCGGGTATAGGTTTAAGTGTCAGGAAGTCGTTTCTGAAAGTATTTGAATGGAGTGTAGCTATATGTGGAAGTAAAAACATGGACGATAAACAGTTTGGACAAGAAGAGAATAGAAGCTTTCGTAATGTGGTGGTACAGAAAAATGCTGAAAATTAGATGGGTAGAACAAGTAACTAATGAGGGGGTACTGTATAGAATTGGGGAGAAGAGGAGTTCGTGGCACAACTTGACCAGAAGAAGGGATCTGTTGTAGGACACGTTCTGAGGCATCAAGGGATCACCAATATAGTATTGGGGGGCAGGGTCGAGCGTAAAAATCGTAGAGGGAGACCAAGAGATGAATACATTAAGCAGATTCAGAAGGATGTAGGCTGCAGTAGGTACTGGGAGATGAAGAAGCTTGCACAAATTACAGTAGCATGGAGAGCTGCATCAAACGAGTCTCAGCACTGAAGACCACCTCCACAACAACAACAACAACAACAACATTCGGAACCCTTCTGTAGCGGTTATTAATCATGGCAAAGAGGGTTTAGCCTCTGCCACACCGCGCGTAACTGAAGGCAGTCGCTTTCTGAAGACGAATCTACTATCCCGTACAGGAACGAGTTTCAGTAACAGATCGACGGGGCGGCGATGGGAAGCCCTGTCAGCCCAGCTGTTGCCAATTTATTTATGGAGACCTTCGAACAGCGAGCGCTGCACACTGCCAGTAAAAAGCCAGCTAAATGGTACCGTCATGTTGATGACACCTTTGTAGTGTGGACTCATGGTGAAGAAGAGCTGGATGTTTACTTGGTGCATCTGAAAAGTATGAACCCGAAGATACAGTTTACGGTAGAGAAAGAGAGCAACGGCCATCTCAAGTTCCTGGATGCGTCGGTAACTAAACGGGTGGATGGGACGCTGGTCCACAAGGCATACAGGGCGTTACAAAAAGGTACGGCCAAACTTTCAGGAAACATTCCTCACACACAAAGAAAGAAAAGATGTTATGTGGACATGTGTCCGGAAACGCTTAATTTCCATTTTAGAGCTCATTTTAGTTTCGTCAGCATGTACTGTACTTCCTCGATTCACCGCCAGTTGGCCCAATTGAAGGAAGGTAATGTTGACATCGGTGCTTGTGTTGACATGCGACTCATTGCTCTACAGTACATCAGTACGTAGCATCGACAGGTTGGTGTTCATCACGAACGTGGTTTTGAAGTCAATGCAATGTCTACAAATGCGGAGTTGGCAGATGCCCATTTGATGTATGGATTAGCACGGGGCAATAGCCGTGGCGCGGTACGTTTATATCGAGACAGATTTCCAGAACGAAGGTGTCCCGACAGGAAGACGTTCGAAGTAATTGATCGGCGTCTTAGGGAGCACAGAACATTCCAGCCTATGACTCGCGACCGGAGAAGACCTAGAACGACGAGGACACCTGCAATGGACGAGGCAATTCTTCGTGCAGTTGACCATAACCCTAATGTCAGCGTCAGAAAAGTTGCTGCTGTACAAGGTAACGTTGACCATGTCACTGTATGGAGAGTGCTACGGGAGAACCAGTTGTTTCCGTACCATGTACAGCGTGTGTAGGCACTGTCAGCAGCTGATTGGCCTCCACGGGTACACTTCTGCGAATGGTTCATCCAACAATATGTCAATCCTCACTTCAGTGCAAATGTTCTCTTTACGAATGAGGCTTCATTGCAACGTCATCAAATTGTAAATTTTCACAATCAGCATGTGTGGGCTGACGAGAATCCGCACCCAATTGTGCAATCACGTTTCTGTGAACGTTTCGGTAGGCATTGTTGGTGATGTCTTGGTTGGGCCCCATGTTCTTCCACCTACGCTCAATGGAGCACGTTGTCATGATTTCATACGGGATACTCCACCTGTGCTGCTAGAACATGTGCCTTTACAAGTACGGCACAACATGTGGTTCATGCATGATGGCGCTACTGCACATTTCAGTCGAAGTGTTCGCACGCTTCTCAACAACAGATTCGGTGACCGATGGATTGGTAGAGGCGGACCAATTCCATGGCCTCCACGCTCTCCTGACCTCAACCCTCTTGGCTTTCATTTATGGTTGCATTTGAAAGCTCTTCTTTACACAACCCCGGTTCCAAATGTAGAGACTCTTCGTGCTCGTATTGTGGACGGCTGTGATACAATATGCCATTCTCCAGGGCTGCATCAGCGCATCAGAGATTCCATGCGACGGAGGGTGGATGCATGTATCCTCGCTAACGGAGGACACTTTGAACATTTCCTGTAACAAAGTGTGTGAAGGTCACGCTGGTACGTTCTGTTGCTGTGTGTTTCCATTCCATGATTAATGTAATTTGAAGAGAAGTAATAAATTGAGTTCCAACATGGAAAGTAAGCGTTTCCGGACACATGTCCACATAACATATTTTCTTTCTTTGTGAGTGAGGAATGTTTCCTGAAAGTTTGGCCGTACTTTCTTGTAACACCCTGTGTAGAAAGAGCACTGACAAGCATCGATACCTCCACAAGGAATCAAACCATCATCCTACGCAAAAAAGAGGTGTCATGAAAACCTTGGTGGACAGAGCCAACAAAATCTGTGAGACGGCTTACTTACAACACGAACTAAATCACTTACGGTCAGCCTTCATGAGAAACAGATATACCATCAAGGAAATTGATCCATCAAAGAAGAAAAGATGCCAGAAGTCCAGAGCATCAACGGTCACCTACTGGAAAAGTTTTCCTATCGTTCATTAATAAAGTTACGGACCGTATCGGGAAAGTTCTGGCAGATTATGGGATCGAAACAGCCTCCAGACCCACCGATACGATTAAGGAATATTTAAGAACTGCAAAAGACGCCCGACATCCCCTAGCAACATCTGAGGTATACAAAATTCCATGTTGTTGTGGACAAGTATATATTGGAAGAACGAAAAGAAGTGTAAACACCCGCTTAGTCGAACATAAAACAATCTGTCCCTTAGGACACATCGATGAATCGGCCGTTGCTGAGCATGTTTTTCGAGGTGGGAACCACGAAATTAAGTTTAATGAGACAAGCGTTCTAGCACGAACATCCCATGATCATGCGCGCGTGTATGGAGAACCAATAGAGATTCACAAACACCATGATAATTTTAATAGAAAAGAGGAAGTTTTAAGGATGGACAAAATATGTAAGTCGACGTTGTGCCAGCAGAATGACAATCGATTACTCTTAACCGAGAATGATGACGCCTTCCGAAGATAGGCATACCGTCGGCATCACGTGACGAATTGTGGTGGCCTTCTTTTTCTTCTTCTTCTTCTTGTTATCCTTGCGTTACGGCCTCTGTAGGATCACGGGTAGCCCCTTTGTGGATTGCATTTTCCTCTTCTTCTCCCAGAACCTCTTCATTCTTTCTCTTCCACTCTCGTGCTCTTCTTCCGAGATCTTCACCCCGTTTCTCCTGGCGGCTCCACTGGTGACATTCATATCTTTCCCTGCATTCTTCTCTGTCATTGACCTTCGGCATATATGTCGGTGTATATTTGTTCCTCCAATTTTCCTTTCCTGCGACTTTTATCGCAATTACAACGAGTCCTTCCGAAGTTCAACAACCCACTTGGTTCCTGTCTTTCCCCTTGTCCTCCCTGTTGTTTCCCACACTCTCTTCGTCATTCTGTCCATACTCATCCTAACTACATGCCCAGTAAACCTTGCCCTGTTGAGTCTGATTTCCCCAGATATTGTTCTCATGTTCCGGTACAAATCTTTCCTAGGTCTTCGCAACCACCTCTCTCCACCTCTTTTGGGACCTAGTATTTTTCTCAGTATTTTTCTCTCTTCTTTCTCTAGTTGTTCTGCCCCATTTCTTCCTAGTGTCATCGTCTCAGCAGCATATAATACCGCATTCCTGACCATTGCCTTGTAGTGGCTTATCTTTGCCTCTGTGGATATATTCCTTTTATTGTATACCTCTCTCGTCATGCAGAAGGCTGACCTCATCTTTTTCATCCTCTCTGTTATTCCCTCCTTGCTCCTGTTCCTTCCTGTTATAAATTCTCCCAGGTATTTAAATTTGTCCACCATTTGCACAGTGCCTTCCGGTGTTTGCCAGTTTGCAGTAGTGTTTAATGATTTTGTCTTGTTATAGGCGATCCTCAGTCCCACATCTCTGGCTACCTTACTTAAGTTGTCGAGTTGTCTCTTTGCGTCTTCTTCCGTCTCACTTACAATTGCTATGTCATCTGTAAAGGCTAAGCAGTCCACTTGAGCCCTGTTGTCCTTTTTGTCCCCCACATGGGTCTTTGATATTCCCATTTCCTCGTTTATTGCTCTCCACTGCCTGGTCACTTCGCCCAGTGCTATATTGAACAACAATGGTGACAATCCATCTCCTTGTTTAACACCGGCCTTGATCTCAAATTCTTCCGACACTGTTCCTCTGCATCTGGTGGTGCCCTGTATGCGCTCTATAAATGCGAGAGTACCTGGAGCCTCAGTGGCAGCAGTCTGTACCTCAGAAGATGTCTCCCGCAGGTGGAGACGAAACGTTAGATGGAAATCTTATACATCGACCACGGCCTTGCAGCCCGGAAGTTTCAACTAAAGACGAATTTACTATCTTGTGTTTCGACGAACAACCACTTCCCGTACTGTGCAAGAACTGAAAACCGCCTCGAGAGAAGAGTGGGATTATGTCCACAAAGGACTCGTCGCCAGTTTGATGGACAGCATGAATAACAAGTTCAAAAATGTGCGTAAGTACCCGATCAGGGCATATTCCATACTGAGACATTTATGTTGGGAGTCTGACCCGTGTTAACATGAGCGTTATTTATGTCTGTTATCCTGCTTTCCCATGTAGTGAAATCTGTACAATTTTTCGTTACAAATATACCACTATACCTCTGTTTCGTAACTGCCGTGTTTCATGTCGTCCATCGTTGCCTGTCATTATTGCTCTCCACCAATGTCTCTGTTCAAACAATGCAAAATCCAGGATGGAATGCAACAATATTATGAAAAGGCAGGTTCCACTCACCAGGCACAACAATAATACTGTCACAAATAAAGCTTTCGGCCAGTATCGCCTTCGTCAAAAATAGACACACACACACACAAAACACCCCACACACACACATACACACATACACACACACACACACACACACACACACACACACACACACACACACACACACACACACGCACGCAAACGCAACTCACCCACACAAGACTGCAGTCTCTCTTCCTTAGCAGTTGGCAAGCAGTGTAGGTAAGCTTTCGCTCCACGTATCTTATAGCTGTATTCCAGTAGCCACTGTCTATAGGTTTCTCTAAACACACAGATTTTGTAAAAGTGGGTTTTGCCTGTCTTCAGTCTATCTTCTTGATAGGACGAGAAGCATCTACATCTACATCTACATACATACTCCGCAATCCACCATACGGTGCGTGGCGGAGGGTACCTCGTACCACAACTAGCAGCTTCTCTTCCTGTTCCACTCCCAAACAGAACAAAGGAAAAATGACTGCCTATATGCCTCTGTACGAGCCCTAATCTCTCTTATCTTATCTTTGTGGTCTTTCCGCGAAATGCAAGTTGGTGGCAGTAAAATTGGACTGCAGTCAGCCTCAAAAATGCGGGTTCTCTAAATTCCCTCAGTGGCGATTCACGAAAAGAACGCCTCTCTTCCTCCAGAGACTCCCACCCAAATTCATGAAGCATTTCCGTAACACTCGCGTGATGATCAAACCTACCAGTAACAAATCTAGCAGCCCGTCACTGAATTGTTTCTAAGTCCTCCCTCAATCCGACCTGATAGGGATCCCAAACGCTCGAGCAGTACTCAAGAATAGGTCGTATTAATGTTTTATAAGCAGTCTCCTTTACAAATGAACCACATCTTCCCAAAATTCTACCAATGAACCGAAGATGGCTATCCGCCTTCCCCACAACTGCCATTACATGCTTGTCCCACTTCATATCGCTCTGCAATGTTACGCCCAAACATTTAATCGACGTGACTGTGTCAATCGCTACACTACTGATGGAGTATTCAAACATTACGGGATTCTTTTTCCTATTCATCTGCATTAAGTTAAATTTATCTATATTTAGAGTTAGCTGCCATTCTTTACACCTATCACAAATCCTGTCCAAGTTCAAAAATGGTTCAAATGGCTCTGATCACTATGGGACTTAACATATTAGGTCATCAGTCCCCTAGAACTTAGAACTACTTAAACCTAACTAACCTAAGGACATGACACACATCCATGCCCGAGGCAGGATTCGAACCTGCGACCGTAGCAGTCGCGCGGTTCCGGACTGAGCGCCTTAACCGCGAGACCACCGCGGCCGGCTGTCAAAGTCATCTTGTATCCTCGTACAGTCACTCAACGACGACACCTTTCCATACACCACAGCATCATCAGCAAACAGCCGCACATTTCTATCCACCCTATCCAAAAGATCATTTATGTGGCTAGAAAACAACAGCGGACCTACCACACTTCCCTGGGGCGCTCCAGATGATACCCTCACCTCCCATGAACACTCACCATAATAATTTCGAAAGGGATAGGAAATCTGTTTTCAACTCGACAGTTTAGTGACAGTTCTTTTCCCTCCCAGGCTAAATACTGCAAATGAAATCCCGCAGTGAAAGAAATGCGAATTACAGAATTAGATACCGAGCTCAACCAACCTGCTTTTTTTACCTTGCTCAAGTTTCCTTGCGCCCGCAACGCTTGACAAATATTTTTGCGCACCGACAGGGTGGGGTGTGAAAAATGTCCCACTTTCCTGGTACAAAAGAGCGCTCTGCATTTCTCCTACTTGCCGAGAAAATGGGAAAAGTAAGATGCGGCACACACACACACACACACACACACACACACACACACACAGCACGTCGACAACCCCCACTAATGTATCGCGGGGGAAAAGAAAAACATCCGAAATCTTTTTGCGGTAATTTGTCCCTTTTTACTCCGCCTCCCACCGTGCAGCCGTTTTAACATCGAAACACGGCGAGGAGGCCCAAACGAAACGAGTCTGATGTGGATGGGGAGGGGAGGGTGGAGCAAGGAGATGACAAAGGTGGCGTACGTGTCGTTGGGAGCGCGTTTTGCAGAAATATTTCTTTGTCCTCCGTGACTCCCCCGCCAGCCGTAAATTCCCGAACTCAGTGCAGACAGCGGCTGAACTCAACGCTAGCACAACCGCAACAGCCCTCACATACACTCACCCACACAGGCGGTCTCTGTAGCGGCACGACAGCTCGAAACACTTAGCTTTTAGCGCTGCGCAGTTAACAGCTGAAGCCTTCCCTAGCCGGCGCGCACATATATACAAACACAAGGCGGAGGTCCCGCGAAAGAGTGCTGGAGTGGTTTTCCAGGCAGATTTACAACACCCGCTGAGGAGGCAGCGCTGTTTGTCATTTCTGGAAGGCACTACACTGCTGAAAAACGCGGCAGAGGGGGCAAAACAGTGTTACAAACACATGTACACCCCCCCCCCCCTTTTTTTGGGAGTCACGTTTAGCGAAATACACTGGCGACTTGAGTTTTTCCGCGGTCTAAGTGCCCTCCAGCTCCGGACAGTGTACGGGAAGTACCATGAGGAATTTCGCCCCACGAATATGAATTGTGTGGACGCTAGCGCCTGAAAGGAGTGCTTTGCATTGTCCCGGAAAATGTCATCCGGTTTCCGCATCGCTGCGGAAGTTTAGCAAACGCGCACTCGCAGATGTTTATGGCGCCACAATCGTCAGATGGTGGCACCGCTGCGGCCATCTTGCGGAGAATCGTCGTACCATTAACCCCTTCATGTCTGATTTTTTATCTTTTTTAAGAAAGAAAAGGGAGTGTAACTGAAACCCTGATCAACTTTAACGCTCTACATGTCTAAAAATCAAATAAAAACTGTCTCGATCGCGTTTTCAGATTTTTATTCGTTAAGAACCGGATTCGGTCCTTTCCTCACACCGTCTTCAGGTTTTTCTCCACCATTATGGATGCTGGGGGCGACAGACGGAGCGAGATCCGTAGAAGTAAGGATGTCACTTCTACGGATCTCGCTCGGTCTGCCGCCACCAGCAACCACAATGGCGCGGAAAAGCCTGAAGATAGTATGAGGAAAGGGCCGAAACCGGTTGCTACCGAGTAAAAATCTGGAAACGCGATCGAGACTGTTTTGTTTGATTTCTACCATTTTATAGCGATCGCTGCTTTGCTCCAATTACAGAATGCCTTCAAAAATTTTGAACTCCATAGATCTCACGAGAACTTGCTCAGAATCCTTGAAGAACTGTCTGTCATGGCATAAACTACGAGTATTCTTCAAGTCCCTACATATTGTAACACCTACTGCCACTAATTCGGATAAAATATTGATTTAAATTGCAATGTAACTTAATGAACAATGGTACAGTTCAATATGTTGGATCAAGAAAAGTAAGTCCTGTTTGACTGTACACAGTTGATGTTCCTGAGATATACTGCGTACCATCTTTATGTACGATAATGATATAGGCCGAAGCAGTGAATTAAATTTCGAGCCAGCTCCAGGATTTGAACGCGGGTCCCTTGTTTATTAGGCAGATGCACTATCCATAGCACCACACTGGCAATATAAATTCGAACTATGGCCTCAGACTATTGCTATTGCCCTTCTGGATTCACATCAATATTGCCAAGGCTCTCCAATATTGGGCGAGCACCTTTGCTGCAGTGCCATTGTAGTGTAATGGCTAGTTAGATATTCAGCGTTCAAAGGCTGTAATGGTTCTTTATTTGTGAAACCACTATCACCCACCAACCCTATTTTTCGATGCTGTAGATTAATGAATATTTTTCTACGTAATGTTTCATATTTTTCACTCTATTCTAATTTGGTTTCATTTGTATATACGTCGATATTTTGAGATGTTGAAATCAATATATTCTCTAGTGTGAATATCTTTGTGGCCGGGCGGGGTGGCCGAGCGGTTCTAGGCGCTACAGTCTGGAACCGCAAGAGCGCTACGGTCGCAGGTTCGAATTCTATCTCGGGCAGGTTCGAATCCTGCCTCGGCCATGGATGTGTGTGATGTCCTTATGTTAGTTAGGTTTAAGTAGTTCTATGTTCTAGGAGACTGATGACCTCAGAAGTTAAGTCCCATTGTGCTCAGAGCCATTTTTTAAATATCTCTGTTCTTATTGTTATCTTTGATGCTGGTTTGTGATTTTTAGCGCGGAATCGTACAGGGCAGTCAAGTTTTTGTGTTGAATATGAACAGTCTTGACTTTGTGTTGGAAATAAAAAGATGAGCCTCAATTGTGGACAATGAAAATTGTTGTGAGTTTTATTAAGAGCAGTAATGGCTGCGAAATTGTATGCTGAAGTAACGTTTTGAGCACGCGAAAGTGTAAAAAGTTTAATAAATGTGAATTTTTGTGAAAAGTGAGTGTCAAGAATTATTTTCAAGTGACCATTGTTTAAAACAGTATGAAACACATTGCAATGAAAAACATAAATCATCAAATGAATCCTGAAAGATTGTCTTCGTAAGTTCAAGTCGGTGTAATTAACATCAGCGTGCCTTTTGCACCAATAGCGATAGTCATGCTACCTAGACAACATTTTTAATTACGAGCCAAAGCCAGAGCGAAATCTTCATTGGATTGCAAATACAAGATAATTTACATCTACATGACTACTCTGCAATTCACATTTAAGTGCTTGGCAGAGGGTTCATCGAACCACAATCATACTATCTCTCTACTATTCCACTCCCGAACAGCGAGCGGGAAAAACGAACACCTAAACCTTTCTGTTCGAGCTCTGATTTCTCTTATTTTATTTTGATGATCACTCCTACCTATGTAGGTTGGGCTCAACAAAATATTTTCGCATTCGGAAGAGAAAGTTGGTGACTGAAATTTCGTAAAAAGGTCTCGCCGCGAAGAAAAACGTCTATGCTGTAATGACTTCCATCCCAACTCGTGTATCATATCTGCCACACTCTCTCCCCTATAACGTGATAATACAAAACGAGCTGCCCTTTTTTGCACCCTCTCGATGTCCTCCGTCAATCCCACCTGGTAAGGATCCCACACCGCGCAGCAATATTCTAACAGAGGACGAACGAGTGTAGTGTAAGCTGTCTCTTTGGTGGACTTGTTGCATCTTCTAAGTGTCCTGCCAATGAAACGCAACCTTTGGCTCGCCTTCCCGACAATATTATCTATGTGGTCCTTCCAACTGAAGTTGTTCGTAATTTTAACACCCAGGTACTTAGTTGAATTGACAGCCTTGAGAATTGTACTATTTATCGAGTAATCGAATTCCAACGGATTTCTTTTGGAACTCATGTGGATCATCTCACACTTTTCGTTATTTAGCGTCAACTGCCACCTGACACACCATACAGCAATCTTTTCTAAATCGCTTTGCAACTGATATTGGTCTTCGGATGACCTTACCAGACGGTAAATTACAGCATCATCTGCGAGCAGTCTAAGAGAACTGCTCAGATTGTCACCCAGGTCATTTATATAGATCAGGAACAGTAGAGGTCCCAGGACGCTTCCCTGGGGAACACCTGATATCACTTCAGTTTTACTCGATGATTTGCCGTCCATTACTACGAACTGCGACCTTCCTGACAGGAAATCACGAATCCAGTCGCACAACTGAGACGATACCCCATAGCTCCGCAGCTTGATTAGAAGTCGCTTGTGAGGAACGGTGTGAAAAGCTTTCCGGAAATCTAGAAATACGGAATCAACTTGAGATCCCCTGTCGATAGCGGCCATTACTTCGTGCGAATAAAGAGCTAGCTGCGTTGCACAAGAGCGATGTTTTCTGAAGCCATGCTGATTACGTGTCAATAGATCGTTCCCTTCGAGGTGATTCATAATGTTTGAATACAGCATATGCTCCAAAACCCTACTGCTCCCATGTTCAATTGCTGATAGCGGCGGCAATTTTTACCCATTACTGTCCCTCCAGGACAGCTCCAGTCTGCTGTCAAAACGCGGCCAGAATGTCAGGTCCATTACCAACCCCATCCACCTGCTGTGGCGAAGAAAGGCCACACCTATATTCACGCCAATGCTCAGCCAAGGGTCTGTGCCACAGATTTCACTTTTTCACCCTTTCTCACACCGATCTTACCTGTAAGGACAGTATCTGACGCTTACAGTATTTTTAAACAAATAACATAATGATAAGTGATGTATAAACCAATTTGGTTGCAATTATTCAGGCGTTTCCGAATTATGCTTCCATATGTTCAGAACCCCCCACCCTCTTTTCATCTTTAGCCTCACCCCTATCAGATGTATGTTCTTTTTTACAGATACTAAGTGATACATATACCAAGTGTGGATGAAATCTATCCATTGGTTTCAAGGGGGATGTCAATTCACATGCATGCATTCAATAATATTTATAAATAAGTCAGCTTCTTACCTACAGCTCCACTCATGTACATCTCTCTTCTTTCAACTCTTGCCAATTACCTCCCAACATCTTACATCTGCATTCAATACCTGCCCCTCTCACCCTTCTCAGTCCATGCCCCCCTAAATTCGTCATTGCATTCAGTCCCTCTTCAGCCTGCCTCACACACACCATCTTCCTCTTCCGCCTACCTACTACCCCTTGCCATCTTCCACATGACTCCTACACTTTCCCCTCCTCCCTCTTTCTCTCTGTAGATCCTCTTCTATCACTTATCTCTCTCCATTTCCTCTTACCCCTCTCACTGTATGCCAGATTTTTCGTTTTTGTGTCAGACATAAGGGATATAAAATGGAAAAAGCTAGCATACTGTGCTTACTTTCATTCCATAATGTCATATGGGATAATTTTTTGGGGTAATTCATCAAGTCAAGCTAAAGTTTTCCGCGCACAAAAACGTGCAGTAAGAGTTATATGTGGTGTGAACTCAAGAACATCCTGCACAAGCCTCTTTAGGGAACTAGGGATACTAAATACTCCTTCCCAATATGTTTAATCTTTAATGAAATTTGTCATTAAAATATATCAATTTATAAACGAACAGCTCAATTCATGGAATAAGAATAATCTTCACAAGGATTTAAACACTTAGTCTTGTACAAAAAGGTGTGCATTATTCAGGAACACACATTTTCAATAACTTCCCAGCAGCCATAAAAAGCGTAACAACCAATGAAATTCTGTTTAAGAGAAGCCTAAAGGATTTATTAGTGGCCAACTCCTTCACTCCATTGATGAATTTCTCAGTAGAACCAACTGATATATATATATATATATATATATATATATATATATATATATATATATATATATATATAAGTGCAATATAACTTCTGCACAATTTCAATGCAGTAACGTATTCATTGTAAGTAAGTAAGTAAGTGTGTGTGTAAGTAGAATCTAGCTTCCGCACCATTTCAGTGCAGTAATGTGTTCATTATAAATAAGTATTATAGTAGTTGTATTACACGTTTATTACCCTATAAATAAATAAATAAACTTTTATATTTTAAATTCAGTGTATTAGTATTTGTAAAATGATCCTTTCATATAGTGTTCATTAAAAAAATGACGATCATTCCACTTGAGACCTGTGGAATGGTACATTAGATTATTTGTTTCAGTTGTAAATATTTGTCATGTAGTGTTGTTTTTCTGATATGTTCTACGTCTTGGAGGATCTCCTCACTATGGATCAATTGGAATGAAAGTAAATCTACTCTACTCTGTACATCCCCTCCTCTCCCTCTTCTATCTAAACCTCCAACCACTCTCTATCCATTTTCTCCTCTTCTCTATCATCGCCCATCTTTCCTCTCCCCTCTGTCAGTCCATCTTTTCCTACCCCCTCTCTCTGTCAATGCCCTCGTCTGCCCTCTCTTTTTCCATGTCAACTCCTCTCTTTAGTGTTTAGTTAACAAAAAAAAATCTGTTGGAAACCACACTGATAAGAGTTTTTTAATTAGATGCCACGAATTTCAAATGTACGAACCGCCTTCAGAATCTTTCCTACGTCCCAAATATGTTGATACATACTGAAACGCTGAGAAGGGTCAGGAAACACATACTCAGTTGTTTATGGCGGTGCCACAGTCGCCCGACAGTGGCGCCACAGTGGCCATCTTGCGGCGGACGCCGTATTATTAACGCATCCACGTCCCACACTTCCCTCCCCCCCCCCCCTCCCCCCTCCCCCCTTCCTTCGTCTGCATGCCCACTAGACAGCAAAATGGGAGCAAAACACGGATAAACAGAAGCGGCTCTGCCCGCCCCTACGGTAAGTGCGTTATTAGAGCGGGGTGGAAACGCATATCAGGGACAGAATTTATAGCTCGGCGGTGGCCCCGGACTTCCGATACGGCGCCGGGGTCCAGTTTTAGACCGGCCAGCGCATAATTGTTGCCGCTGAATTACGCTTCCAGCGCTGACCAGCGTTCAGGCCGCACTACATATCACGACGGACCAAGACGGAAAGCAGCAAGAACTAGCAACCTGGTCCTCGGAAAGGATGCGCTGGCACACTGAATAAATCACACACTGCGCTAACGACTCTTGTATTACTCGTACTGCTATGACTTGTTTCGCAACTAACCTGGATTCTGCTGTATCATTTTTGCCGACGGAAAATCTATCTCTTACACTTCTACAGCTTAACACCATCCCTCTTTTTTTCCGTACGTTTTCCACTGTCAGCAATGACCATCGCATACCTAATTCATTTCCTCTTTCAATGTTAAATTTTTGTCGTTATTCTGCCTCTGTTGCTATTTCGACACGGTTTATTTTGTAGCTCAGAAAAGCTGTTGCAGAAAATCTGTGCAGTTAATAAGTGTTTGCAAAATCATGTAATAATTTTCACGTTCGTACATCGTGATATCTTCTAAGTTTGCGTATCTGACGTCGAAGTTCTTTGACCAGGTCTGTATTACAGTGAAAATATGTTGGATGTTGCGAATTCGTATCGTATTATACACTTATGCTCATAAATTATGGATAATTGCAGAATGTGGTGCCACACAACGTGCCACTACACAAAACTGGCGCTAATAGCATAGGCACATAGGGAATACACACGACATAGGTCTTTTAGTATTGGTGATAAGTTGAGAAAACCGTCTCGAAACACATGTTCTACAAAACGCCACTGTTCCCTGCCCATGTACCCCGACATTAATATGGGATATGATCACCATGCACACGTACACAGGCCGCACAACGGGTTGGCATACTCTGGATCAGGTGGTCGAGCAGCTGCTGGGGTATAGCCTCCCATTCTTGCTCCACTGCCTGTCGGAGCTCCTGAAGTCTCGTAGGGGTGTAAAGACGTGCAGCGATACGTCGACCGAGAGCATCCCAGACGTGATGTTCGATGGGGTTTAGGTCTGGAGAACAGGTAGGGCACTCCATTCGCCTGATATCTCCTGTTTCAAGGTACTCCTCCACGATGGCAGCTAGGTGACGACGTGCGTTATCATCCATCAGGAGGAAGGTGGGACCCACTGCACCCCTGAAAAGGCGGACATACTGGTGCAAAATGACGTCCCGATACACCTGATCTGTTACAGTTCCTCTGTCAAAGGTATGCAGGGGTGTACGTGCACCAATCATAATCCCACGCCACACTATCAAACCACGACCTCCATATAGGTCCCTTTCAAGGACATTAAGGCGTTGGTATCTGGTTGCTGGTTCACGCCAGATCAAAACCCGACTAAAATCACTGTTCAGACTATACCAGGACTCGTCTGTGAACATAACCTGGGACCACTGTTCCAATGAGCATGTACTACGTTCTTGACACCAGGCTTTACGGGCTCTCCTGTGACCAGGGGTCAGTGAAATGCACCTTGCAGGTTTCCTGGCGAATAAACCGTGTCTGTTCAGTCGTCTGTAGTCTGTGTGTCTGGAGACAACTGTTCGAGTGGCTGCGGTAAGGTCCCGAGAATGGCTACCTGCAGTACTGGTCTTGTTGTGGTGTTGTACACGTGGACGTTTCGTACTGTAGCGCCTCGACACCTTTCCTGTGTGCTGGAATTGTTGCCATAATCTTGAGATCACACTTTGTGGCTACGTGCTATGACCTGCTGTGTTTGACCAGCCTCTAGTCACCCTAGTATTCTACCCCTCATAACGTCATCCTTATGTGTTCTTTGAACCATTTTCAACACACAGTCACCATTAGCACGTCTGAAAACGTCTGCACACTTACTCGCTTCACCGGACTCTGACATGCACCAACACACCTCTGCGTATGTGGACTGCTGCCAGCGCCACCGTGCGACGACCGTAGGTCAAATGCACCGCATGGTCACACCCTGAGGTGATTTAAACCCGCAAACCGGTCTTCAGTCCGAAGACTAATTTGAAGCAACTATCCATGCTAATCTATCCTGTGCGTGCCTCTTCATCTCTGCATAGATACCTCTGAATCTGCTTACTGTATTCATCTTTTGGTCTCCCTCTACGATTTTTACCCCTCGGCAGAACGTAGTTTTGGAACATTTTTAACGCTTTCCTTTACCTTTACACTGAAATGTATAGCTATAGGAGGGTAAGTCAATTATTATCAGCAATTTAGTTATATTTTTGTTTATTTTCGTAGTACTGTCGATTTACGTTGATGACGCATGCTTTGTTTATTTATTGTTATATCTTTGCAATTTTCAAGCTGCTAGGTTATTTTCGTTATCGCTTCCGTGCTGTTAATCATGGCTGCTCCACTGTCTATCTGCACCAAAGAAGAGCAACGTTCAGTGGTCCTTTTCTTGTGGCCGGAAGGCCTATCAGGGGTCGAAATTCAGCGAAGACTTTCGATACAGTAGGGGAACAGTGTTTTGCCACATCGGAGTGTCTACGAATGGATTGAAAAATTCCGAAATGGTCGCACAAGTGTTACGCACGATGAAGGAGCCGGACGACCGTTTACCGCCACAAATAAAGAAACCATTGAGAGTTCACGTGAAATGTTTCTCTTAGACGACGAAGAACTATTGACGAAGTGGCACATCGTCTGGAAATTAGTCATGATTCTGCGTACGAGATCATCCACAACAGATTTGGCTTTCATAAAGGTTGTGCAAGATGGGTCGCAAAACAACTCACACAGTTGCATAAACAAACGCGCTTGGACATCTGCAAAAAAAAGATTTGGATCGCTATGGTAACGAAGGGGACAACTTCTTAGACAGGATCATTACTGGTGACGAAACATGGATCCATCATTACGAGCCGGAAACGGCAGAGTATGGGATGGAAGCATCCAAATTCGCCGTGCAAGAAAAAGTCCAAGACCCAACCGTCCACAAGAAAACTGATGCTTACGGTTTTTTGGGACGCGCAAGGTCCAGTACTTGAACTCTATGGGGAAAGGGGCAGAACAATAAACAGTGTACGTTACAGTGAGATGCTTAATTCCCGGCTAAAGCCTGCAATTCGAAGAAAACGCTGAGGATTGTTGTCAAAAGTTGCTGTGTTGTTGCACGACAATGGCCATCCGCATACTGCTGTCCACACTGCTGAAACGCTCCACACGTTCCACATCATTACGAAGTGTCGTATTCATGATCTATGGAACAAGTATTAATCTAATCTAATCTAATCTAATCTAATCCAGAAACCCAAATTTGAAGCACTGGATCATCCTCCATATGGTCCCGATTTTGCCGCTTCTGATTATCACTTGTTTGGTCCACTCAAACAGGCATCAAGGGGCCGTCGATTTGCCTCGGACGAAGCAGTGAAAGAAGCGATGCATTTCTGGCTCGCAGCTCAACCGAGAACCTTCTTTTGTGAGGGCTACAGGAAGCTGCTACGACGACGGACCAAGTGCGTTGAAACGCAAGGAGAAAAATGATGTTCTTTTAAGTTTCCTATTTGATTACAATAAAATTTTATAACTACTTTGCGGATAATAATTAACTTATCCTCGTATATTTATTGTGGTTCATTACATTGTCTTTTTGTCTTACTTTTGGGAACACACCTGAAGCGTCACCTGATACGGGTATTGCTATTTTATTTAGGCAATATCATAACGTTACGATGTGTACCTCAGCTGATGAGAAGAAATATTAACACTTTTCTTTCTCTTTTTATCTGTACTACGATTCATATTCATTACGAGAAAAACGCTTTTCTGCGCTTCTGATTTTGTGCGCGGCGTGAGTGATGCCTCACGGGCGCAGGGCTGAATCATCTTTCCAAGAGCTGCCAAATCAGGGACTTGCTTTTTAACACGAATAAATGCGTGTCTTGAATGTAGTAGAAGATTTATGTCTGCGGAAGAATGACAAAATAAAAACAGAAAGCCATGTACTGTATCTAACATACATTGTTTTGTAAGGCGAAAGCTGCCACGGTAAGTAACAAAAAATGTTTTAAGTGTACAGGACGAAGTTTACTTTCACATCACTAGATTATATCATCTTTCCTGATTTGCATCTGAAAAGTTAACGTGTTACGCTCATGGCCGTTTTGTGAGATACTGGAGCGAGCGACCTTAGGCTGAATTATTAAGAAGGAAGCAATAATTATAGAGCAGTGCGTTGCAATCGTCTTCAACTGTAAATGTGGCCGATGAAAGATGCTTTGATTTCAATAATTTTAGGCGCACAAAAGCCGATTCCTCAAACTGGGGGGCTATCAAGTGCGGGGTCCTACAGGGTTCGGTCTTAGGTCCTTTACTGTTCTTGGTATACATTAATGACTTACCATTCCACATTGATGAAGATGCAAAGTTAGTTCTTTTTGCTGATGATACAAGTATAGCAATAACATCCAAACATCAAGAACTAAGTGATGTAAATGAGGGTTTTCCACCAAATTATTAAGTGGTTCCAGCAAACGGACTCTTTTTAAATTTTGATAAAATACAGTATATACAGTTCCGTACAGTAAATGGCACAACTCCAGTAATAAATATAGACTTTGAACAAAAGTCTGGAGCTAAGGTAGAATTTTCAAAATTTTTAGGTGTGTCCATTGATGAGAGGTTAAACTGGAAGCAACACATTGATGCTCTGCTGAAACGTCTGAGTTCAGCTATGTATGCTATTAGGGTTATTGCAAATTTTGGTGATAAGAATCTCAGTACATTAGCTTACTATGCCTACTTTCATTCACTGCTTTATATGGCATCATGTTCTGTGGTAGTTCATCGTTGAGTAGAAAAGTATTCATTGCTCAAAAACGTGTAATCAGAATAATTTCTGGAGCACACCCACAGTCATCCTGCAGACATCTATTTAAGGATCTAGGGATCCTCACACTATATATATTCACTTATGAAATTTGTTGTTAATAATCCTACCCAGTTCAAAAGTAATAGCAGTGTGCAAAGCTATAACACCAGGAGAAAGTATGATCTTCACTATGCAGGGTTAAATCTGACTTTGGCACAGAAAGGGGTAAATTATGCGACCACAAAAGTCTTTGGTCACCTACCAAGCAGCATCAAAAGCCTGACAGATAGCCAACTAAGATTTAAAAATAAACTAAAACGATTTCTAGATGACAACTCCTTCTACTCATTGGCTGAATTTTTAGATATAAATTAAGGGAAAAGAACAACTAAAACATTAGTGTCATGCAATATTTTGTGTAACGTAATACCTTGTACAGACATCTTTTATTAAGCTGACACGTTCCACATCATTACGAAGAGTCGTATTCATGATCTATGGAACAAGTATTAATCTAATCAAACTTTGGCATATTTCATGTCTATGAAATACCGTGAATGAGTACTTAGAATTTTAATTACCTCTTAAGTGGAAATATTATTATGCACGCACTTGTAATAAATCATGTTAAAGTGATTTTTGTCATGACATGGCAGTTGGCACAAAAAGCCGCTATTTTACTAGTTTGGCAACTTTCCGATATGACTAACAGCAAAAACAGTAATAAGTAACGGTGACAGATTTTCAGGCGGAACAATTCCTTAGAGAAAAGTTTCAGTGTATGAAATAGATTCTTCTGCTCAATTTTGCAATAACCGTCATATATAATTTATCAGATGTTTACATTTTCTCAGTTTACCGAACGTTAAGTCGCTCTGACTTCATGGCCCAAATTCTACCAAACTTTCTGAGACTGAATGTAAAAATAATTAAATTTTCATAAATGAATGGTGAATTCATGTGGAACTATGAAAGTGATGGAAATTAGTTCCTCAATATTGTGCATTTCAGTAAAACATATCATGTTCCTTGTTTTGATCCGACTATCATACTAAGCATATGTCGCAGGACAAAGTGTATGTAAGAACCGGACAAGTGCGGGCAGGACTCTGAGGGTTGTGTACTATCTTAATTATGTATACATACAGTTCATCTAAGTTTTTTATGAGTGATTTTCAGAGTATCTAAATATGTGTCATACATGGTCATACCTTTTGACTGCATTTACTTACACGCTTAAATGTTTTACACCGCCGTGCGACCGTAGAGTTTAGTACGTGACATAAATTTCAACGTCACACTTCTATCCGTGCCTGGGAAAAAGAGGTCTCAATAGACAGACGTAATGTGCCGATAATATATCAAAATAAGTACTGAATTCACTTTCAGTTCTCCTGTAACGATCTTGTTTTTACCGACTGGCATACAGAGCCCTAAAGCGGAGGAGCCGTAATTTCATTAAAAACCTTGGAATACGGATAGTGACTGGTTTATACATTTTGTATGCTTCACGTCGAGTGAAAGTGAATTTAGTACTTTAGTACTTATTTTGATATATTATCGGCATTTACGTCTAATGAAACACCAGTGCGAGGCAAAGACAATATAACTGTTTGTTTTTTATTTTGTCTGTCTCTATGGTCATGGGGAAATCTTCGGCCTACGATTTCACAGACAATATTCCTGGAATGAGAAAGGATGTAAAATACATGGATGTCAATTCTGTTCTGTCTCAAGTGAATTTACGTTCGCACGCTCCGCCAGAAAGATCATATGCTTGTCATAATTATTACTATTACCTTCTAACTCGGTGTAGCACATCACACAGTGATTCGTCGGACAGTCCATATTTTTTTCTCACTCATTCAATTTATTACTTATCCGATTTACCCATCTAAGGTTCAGCATCATCTGTAGCACCACATTTTAAAGCTTCTATAGTCTCCTTGTTTGAACTGCTTACCATCAACTCTTTACATCCCCAAACTTTTTCTTAATTTTCTCTGTAGATCACTACTGAACAGTTCTCTGAATGAGTTTGATTGAAAACAAAAATAGTGTTCCGTAGAAATGGACGAGTAATATTCTGAAGTACAAGGCGCAGAAACATCAAAGTAAGCAGAAATTCGTGTGCCTATAAAAAGATCGATGCACGGAGCATACGTCAGTGAAAGATCTTGCCGAGAATGCTAGAAAAAGCCGGTCCCATGTAAAGTAGAAGCCTCCTCATCGAGCCACTCTCTGAAGAATGCGGTGTGACAATAAAAGGCAACAAAAGGAAAAATGAAGTTTTGATTTCGCTTCTAAAACATCATTCACCATAGGAAGATCGTACCGACGCACTATCGTTTTATCATCCCACAAAGTCCCCGTGCGGAGAGCCGAGAAACAGGCATCCTAGATGTTGAGAAGCAAGTGAAGGAGCAGAAAACGAATAACGTCGCCAGGTCCAGATGAAATCCCAACTGGATTTTACAGACACTACTGGTCAGGTTTGCCCGCATCTCGTGGTCGTGCGGAAGCGTTCTCGCTTCGCGCGCCCGTGCCCCCGGGTTCGATTCCCGGCGGAGTCAGGGATTTTCTCTGCCTCGTGATGGCTGGGTGCTGTGTGATGTCCTTAGGTTAGTTAGGTTTAAGTAGTTCTAAGTTCTAGGGGACTGAGGACCACAGCAGTTAAGTCCCATAGTGCTTAGAGCCATTTGAATCATTTTGAACTGGTCAGGTTTCACCTGATCCAAGCGACAAGAAAGTGTCTTCCATATGTACAGTGAGGTAACAAAAGCCCTCGGAGACCTGGTATAACGTGACGGACCTCCTTTTTCACGGCAATTTCAGATTGAGATTTTTCACTCTGCAGCGGAGTGTGCGCTGATATGAAACTTCCTGGCAGATGAAAACTGTGTGGCGGACCGAGACTCGAACTCGGGACCTTTGCCTTTCGCGGGCAAGCGCTCTACCAGTTGCCCGCCAAAGGCAAAGGTCCCGAGTTCGAGTCTCGGTCCAGCACACAGTTTTAATCTGCCAAGAAGTTTCAATTTCAGATATTAACGTGCATTTATGCATCGTGAGTCTTGTTACATTTGTAGGGGTCGCCGAATCCCAGGCTAAAAGCTACGCTTCGTCGTGATATATGGCCTGAGGATCTGTGGGGCATCGTTGGACACCAGTAACACAAGATAGGTTATTCTCACTTTATTGTTCAGTATACGTCTAGCAGTTGTAGCCTCAGCGACGGCCAGTTGCTGTGTAGGTCGCAGCGGAATGTGTCGTTATCACCAGCAGAACTCGAAGATGGCTGCGTCAGCAGCAGCATAATAGGTCGGCGACTCTTGGTCTGACGGGTTGCCTACACGCAGATCCGTAGGCGCTTCCCGTGCAGCGGATTGCTGCGAAGGAGACATGACCAGGGTGCGTGCGGAATTCACCCACACTACGCCCTGAGAGTTCCCAGTCCCTCTCTCTGCCCGCTTCGTCCCATCAGACGGACGGCGGAGTCTGATGTGAAGTCTGAGGTCAGCTTGTACACTGATCGTGGTGCGCTGGTTAGGTAGACTGTTGGTTGATTTGAGCGAGGGGACGTAACAGCGAGGTCATCGGTTTGGTTTGTGGGGCACTCAACTGCGCGGTTATCAGCACCCATAAAAATTCCCAACCTTTGCTCAGCCCAATATTGCCACTTTCTTGAATGATGATGAAATGATGAGCACAACACAAACATCCAGTCATCTTGAGGCAGGAGAAAATCCATGACCCCGCCGGGAATCGAACCCGGGACCCCGTGCTCGGGAAGCGAGAACGCGACCGCGAGACCACGAGCTGCAGACGGTCCCGTCGGGTTAGGAAAGGGTGAGGAAGAAAATCGGCCGTGACGTTTCAAAAGAACCATTCAGGCATTTGCCTGGATTGATTTAGGGAAATCACGGATAACTTAAATCAGCAAGGCAAGACGCGGGTTTGAACCCTCTTCCTTCCGAATGCGAGTCCAGTTCACTAACCTCTACGCCACCTTGGTCGGTTTAGATTGGCTGTCTGGTTCGTTCGAAGCTGAAGTATCAGAGCTGCTCATCCTCTGAAATGATGGTGGATCCATGGGCGACATATCAGTGGCATCTTTGGTCCTGGACTCTGGTTTCCTTTATCATTGGTTACAGAAATGCTGTCATTACGGCAGACAGCGAGAGTATGACGGCCACAGTGTGGCGATTGCGGAACAAACTTTCACAACACGTTATAATAAAATAAACAAAGGAGCCAGCGTGGACGACATTACTTATGGATTACAATTACAAGTAACCTAAATTGGAGCGATCACATAGATAATATTGTGGGTAGAGCAAACTAAAGACTGCGATTGATTGGCAGAACACTTATAAGGTGCAACAGGTCTACTAAAGAGACTGCTTACACCACGACCTATTCTGGACTACTGCTGTGCGGTGTGCGATCCGCATCAGGTGGGACTGACGGATGACATCGAAAAAGTAAAAAGAAGGGCAGCTCGTTTTGTATTATCGCGAAATAGGGGAGATAGTGTCACATATACACTCCTGGAAATTGAAATAAGAACACCGTGAATGCATTGTCCCAGGAAGGGGAAACTTTATTGACACATTCCTGGGGTCAGATACATCACATGATCACACTGACAGAACCACAGGCACATAGACACAGGCAACAGAGCATGCACAATGTCGGCACTAGTACAGTGTATATCCACCTTTCGCAGCAATGCAGGCTGCTATTCTCCCATGGAGACGATCGTAGAGATGCTGGATGTACTCCTGTGGAACGGCTTGCCATGCCATTTCCACCTGGCGCCTCAGTTGGACCAGCGTTCGTGCTGGACGTGCAGACCGCGTGAGACGACGCTTCATCCAGTCCCAAACATGCTCAATGGGGGACAGATCCGGAGATCTTGCTGGCCAGGGTAGTTGACTTACACCTTCTAGAGCACGTTGGGTGGCACGGGATACATGCGGACGTGCATTGTCCTGTTGGAACAGCAAATTCCCTTGCCGGTCTAGGAATGGTAGAACGATGGGTTCGATGACGGTTTGGATGTACCGTGCACTATTCAGTGTCCCCTCGACGATCACCAGAGGTGTACGGCCAGTGTAGGAGATCGCTCTCCACACCATGATGCC
Organism: Schistocerca gregaria; assembly: GCF_023897955.1. NCBI lineage: Eukaryota > Metazoa > Arthropoda > Insecta > Orthoptera > Acrididae > Schistocerca > Schistocerca gregaria. The sequence continues at coordinate 71,250,519 of NC_064929.1, forward strand.
GGGTGTTGGCCCTGTGTGCCTCGGTCGTATGCAGTCCTGATTGTGGCGCTCACCTGCACGGCGCCAAACACGCATACGACCATCATTGGCACCAAGGCAGAAGCGACTCTCATCGCTGAAGACGACACGTCTCCATTCGTCCCTCCATTCACGCCTGTCGCGACACCACTGGAGGCGGGCTGCACGATGTTGGGGCGTGAGCGGAAGACGGCCTAACGGTGTGCGGGACCGTAGCCCAGCTTCATGGAGACGGTTGCGAATGGTTCTCGCCGATACCCCAGGAGCAACAGTGTCCCTAATTTGCTGGGAAGTGGCGGTGCGGTCCCCTACGCCACTGCGTAGGATCCTACGGTCTTGGCGTGCATCCGTGCGTCGCTGCGGTCCGGTCCCAGGTCGACGGGCACGTGCACCTTCCGCAGACCACTGGCGACAACATCGATGTACTGTGGAGACCTCACACCCCACGTGTTGAGCAATTCGGCGGTACGTCCACCCGGCCTCCCGCATGAACACTATACGCCCTCGCTCAAAGTCCGTCAACTGCACATACGGTTCACGTCCACGCTATCGCGGCATGCTACCAGTGTTAAAGACTGCGATGGAGCTCGGTATGCCACGGCAAACTGGCTGACACTGACGGCGGCGGTGCACAAATGCTGCGCAGCTAGCGCCATTCGACGGCCAACACCGCGGTTCCTGGTGTGTCCGCTGTGCCGTGCGTGTGATCATTGCTTGTACAGCCCTCTCGCAGTGTCCGGAGCAAGTATGGTGGGTCTGCCACACCGGTGTCAATGTGTTCTTTTTTCCATTTCCAGGAGTGTATTTAGTTGAATTTACGGCCTTTAGATTTGACTGATTATCGTGTAACTGAATTTTAACGAATTCCTTTTAAAACTCATGTGGATGAAATGCAAATTTTGGTTATTTTGGGTCAACTGCCAATTTTCGCACCTTTCAGAAATCTTTCAGAAATCGTTTTGCAATTTGTTTTCATCTTCTGATGACTATATTAGTCGATGAACTACATCGTCATCTGCAGACAACCTAAGACGGCTGTTCAGATTGTCTCCCAAATTGTTTACACAGATAATGAACAGCAGAGGGCCTATAACACTACCTTGTGGAACTCTAGAAATGCCTTTTGCTTTACTCGATGACTTTCCGTCAATTACTACGAACTGTGACCTCTCTGACAGGAAGCCACAAATCCAATCACATCATTGAGACGATATTCTATAAGCACGCAATTTCACTACAAGCCGCTTGTGTGGTACAGTGCCGAAAGCCTTCTGGAAATCCAGGAATGCGGAATCGATTTGAAATCCCTTGTCAATAGCACTCAAAACTTCATGTGAATAAAGAGCTAGTTGTGTTTCACAAGAACAATGTTTTCTAAACCCATGCTGACTGTGTGTCAATAGACCGTTTTCTTCGAGGTAATTCATAATGTTCGAACACAATATATGTTGCATTTAGACGTTAATGATGTGGGCCTGTAATTTAGTGGATTCCTCCTACTACCTTTCTTGAATATTGGAGTGACCTGTGCAATTTTCCAGTCTTTGGGTACGGATCTTTAGTTGAGCGTACGGTTGTATGTAATTGTCAAGGATGGAGCTAATGCATCAGCATAGTCCGAAAGGAACCTAAATGGTATACAGTTCGGACGGCTTTGTTTCAGTACCGTAATTGTTCCGTCTGGTCCCAGGTATGTAGTGCACCTTAATTAATATTACTGAGGCAACGGAGGGAGTTTAGTGTGTGATTGTCTTACACTTTTCCACTGAGCTCGCTCGCACTCACGCAAAGTGTCGATATCGTACTCCTGGTAACAGTCTCGAGGTTTTTACGCCTTGTGCTTGGCTTTTGTTGACTCATACCTAGGCTGAAGCAGTGCTGGGCTTTGGGGACTTAGTAACGGAAAGGGAGAGAGTAGAAAAGATTCTACTAGGTGCGTAAACTTTGCTTATGATGTTTTACAATAACTGTCTTAAAATATTCTGCTGCAAAATTGTGGAATGCCGTTAGTAAAGAAACAACACGTAATAAATGTTAACATCTGAAGCTGGAATATCAGGCAATTTAAAATGTCTTCATCGAAAAAAAAGCCTATGAAAACACCTGCTTGCAACTAATTCATTATAAATTACCTTCAGTTTCAGCAATTACGGCGTCCAGTTACCATAAAGAGTAACACGAATTATTTACCAATGTAAATAAGATTTTTGTTGCTGTTGTGGTCTTCAGTCCTGAGACTGGTTTGATGCAGCTCTCCATGCTACTCTATCCTTTGCAAGCTTTTTCATTCCCAGTACCTACTGCAACCTACATCCTTCTGAATCTGCTTAGTGTATTCATCTCTTGGTCTCCCTGTACGATTTTTACCCTTCACGCTGCCCTCCAATACTAAATTGGTGATCCCTAGATGCCTCAGAACATGTCCTACCAACCGATCCCTTCTTCTAGTCAAATTGTGCCACAAGCTCCTCTTCTCCCCAATCCTATTCAATACTTCCTCATTAGTTATGTGATCTACCCATCTAATCTTCAGCATTCTTCTGTAGCACCACATTACGAAAGCTTCTGTTCTCTTCTTGTCCACACGATTTATAGTCCATGTTTCACTTCCATACAAGGCTACACTCCATACAAATACTTTCAGAAACGACTTCCTGAGACTTAAATCTATACTCGATGTTAACAAATTTCTCTTCTTCAGAAACGATTTCCTTGCCATTGCCAGTCTACATTTTATATCCTCTCTACGTCGACCATCATCAGTTATTTTGCTCCCCAAATAGCAAAACTCCTTTACTACTTTAAGTGTCTCATTTCCTAATCTAATCCCCTCAGCATCACCCGACTTAATTCGACTGCATTCCATTATCCTCGTCTTGCTTTTGTTGACGTTCATCTTATATCCTCCTTTCAAGACACTGTGCATTCCGTTCAACTGCTCTTCCAAGTCCTTTGCTGTCTCTGACAGAATTACAATGTGAGCGTCGAACCTCAAAGTTTTTATTTCTTCTCCACGTATTTTAATACCTACTGCGAATTTTTCTTTTGTTTCCTTCACTGCTTGCTCAATATACAGATTGAATAACATCGGGGAGAGACTAAGATTAAGAACAGAAAAACAAAATACGGCAATGATATAGGCAAACCACTTCGACAAACAGTTACGAGCGACTTTGCGATTCTTCGCCCCAGGCAGGTCATTTGAGTGTTTGAAATTTAGTATGTTAATATCCTCAAACACTATTAGCAAGCGTTTTTAAAACATTTCTACAAAAATGCTTTTGAAGACCGTGCACATAGGTATGGGTTGTTCCCACAAATTGAATTCAGCCATCAATTCATTGTGCATTTTAAAAAGTTTAGAAGTCCAAATCGCTTGAACTTTGCTTACGTCGCGTGTATTACACAGAAGCCAAACTGAAAAAATGCGAACTTCCACTGGTGATGACCTACAAACCCGACGCGGGCCGAACGTCGGCGGAAATATCCGAAAATGTGTCCCGGGCGGAGTGATACGAGATTACCTTGCACTCTGTCCTTCCCACGAGTTTCTTCTGCCTGCCGCCGGTTGTTCAATCGTGGTCTAGATGTTCCTCGTGCATCCAGTGGAGAGCACGTTCAAAATCTGTACAGCTTAAGTGAAATCTCTGAGCGTAAGCTCAACCGTAAAATGCGTCCAAAATTGCATGCTCGTGCATGTATAATTCTAATGATCCTATTGAACATAAAGAAATTCGTGGTCCCGTCTTAGTTTATACGATGCTAGCTAACAAACCTGGCATTGTCTGGGTATTCATTTTGCCAGTTTTCTGTTACAACCTGAAATAAAAAGTTAACTGTGTTTGTAGTGAAGTATCGAAAAAGTTTCATTTCCATATATTCGTCAAAACACCTTTGAAACTGTGAAACAGTCTCACAAACATTTATGCGTAACGTATAAATGTATTTAAGAACAGTATCCAGATTAAGAAACATGCACTATGTGATCAAAAATATCCGAACACTTGGCTGAAAATGACTTACAACTTAGTGGCGCTCTCCATCGATAGTGCTGGAATTCACTGTGGCGTTGGCTGGAATTCATTGTGGTGTTGGCCCATCATTAGCCTTGATGGCAGCTTCCACTCTCGCAGGCATACGTTCAATCAGGTGCTGGAAGGTTTCTTGGGGAATAGCAGCCCATTCTTCACGGAGTGCTTCAGTGAGGAGAGGTATCGATGTCGGTCGGTGAGGCCTGGCACGAAGTCAGCGTCCAAAACATCCCAAAGGTGCTCTGTAAGATTCAGATCAGGACTCTGTGCGGCCTAGTCCATTACAGGTATGTTATTGTCGTGCAACCACTCCGCCACAGTCCATGTATTATGAACGGGTGCTCGATCGTGTTGAAAGATACAATCGCCGTCCCCGAATTGCTCTAGCACAGTTGGAAGCAAGAAGGTGCTTAAAACACCAATATAGGCCGGTGCTGTGATAGTGCCACGCTAAACAACAAGGGGTGCAAGTCCCCTCCATGAAAAACACGACCACATCGTAACACCACCACCTCAGACTTTTACTGTTGGCCTTACACACGCTGGCAGATGACGTTGACCGGGCATTCGACATATCCACATCCTGCCATCGGATCGCCACATTGTGTACCGTGATTCGTCACTCCACACAACTTTTTCCCACTGTTCAATCGTCCACCAAGCGAGGCGTCGTTTGGCATTTTCCGGCGTGTGGCTTATGAGCAGCCGCTCGACCGTGAAATCCAAGTTTTCTCCCCTGCCGCCTAACTGTCATAGTACTCGCAGTGGATCCCGATGCAGTTTGGAATTCTTGTGTGATGGTCTGGATAGACGTCTGCCTATTACACATTACGACCCTCTTCAACTGTCGGCGGTCTCTGTCGGTCAACAGACGAGGTCAGCCTGTACGCTTTTGTGCTGTACGCGTCCATTCACGTTTCCACTTCACTATCACATCGGGAATACCGGACCAAGGGGTGTTTAGAGTGTGGAAATCTCGCGTACAGACCTATGACACAAGTGACACCCAGTGATCTGATGACGTCCGTGTGTTTCGCGGAGCGCGCCATTCTGCTCTCTTACGATACTGAAGTGGCTGATATGGAGTACCTGGTAGCAAGTGACAGCACATTGCACCTGAATTGAAAATCGTATGCCGGCCGCTGTGGCCGAGTGGCTCTAGGCGCTTCAGTCCGGAACTGCGCTGCTGCTACGGTCGCAGGTTCGAATCCTGCCTCAGGCATGGATGTGGGTGATGTCCTTAGGTTAGTTAGGTTTAAGTAGTTCTATGTCTAGTGGACTGATGACCTCAAATGTTAAGTCGCATAGCTGTTAGAGCCATTTGAATCATATGAAAAAGGTATGTTTTTGGGGGGTGTCCGGATACTTTTGATCGAATAGTGTAATCCCAACAGGTTTCTGTACACTGGTCGCAGTTGTTTTGCGTGCCTACGAGATAATTTTGTAAACGTCTCTATGGCAACGTCTCTCCATCACTGTATAGAACTATCGTTTTCACCTGCAACCGTTTTGCACTTCGCAGTTGAAAGCTGAAAAAAGCGCTGCCAAGCGTTACGGATTTTCTTAAGTTGACGCGACTGTACGAGTATTTTAGTGATAATGAATAAATGTTTAACACTTCATGCATGATGCGACATTTTTTGACGTATGTCAGTGCATATGACGTCACATCTCCTAATTTGTATGTCATATAATGATATAATCTTTTAGGTACATTCAGTGGCGTATGTGGATATTGTATGCGAAATGTGTCGCGAATAGAGTTCGTGGAAAAGAAGTAATTGACGGAAACACCATGTGCGATGCGGCAGTTTTTGACGCTTCTCGCTGTTGGTGACGTCATATCTTCTGAACTACTTGTGTTACCATGACATATTTTCTCAGATGCGTTTATCGGCGTATGTAGCTACCGCCTTCAAACTTTACTGCGAGTACTGTTAGTAGAACGGATATGAGTTTGGTTTATGGCGCGCTCAACAGTGTAGTTATCCGTGCCCGCACAAATGCCGGATCTATTCGCTTTCCAGTTGCTATACTTTCGTGAATGACGATGAAAACAACAGAGATACATAGTCCTTGGGTGGAGAAAATCTCCAAACCGGTCGGGAATCGAACCCGGGAACCCGGGACCCGCACGCAGCAACGCTAACCAGTAGGGCACGAGCTGCGGACGACAAAGACGGAAGTAAAACATTTAAATGTGACGCGTGGTGCGGCAGTTTTTCACATATCTCTCTGTTTGTCACGTCATGTCTCCTGAACTATGATAGGTGGGTGGCCCTTATCCCTGCAGGGATTGTTGCCTGCCGCGTGGCATCAGCGGAGCCGTCAGGGGCGCTGCAGTCGTGGACTGTGCAGCTGATCCCGGAGGAGGTTCTACTCCTCCCTCGGGCGTAAGTGTCTGATTTATCCTTAGGATAATTTAGGTTAAGTAGTGTGTAAGCTTAGGGACTGATGACCTTAGCAGTCAAGGCCCATAAGATGTCACACACATTTGAACATTTTTTTTTTATTATTATTGTTGGCTGACTGTAAGGAATGAGTGTATCATGTTTGGTTGAAATCGGTCCAGTGGCTTAGGAGGAGATGCGGAACATACACACACGCGCGCACACACAGAGACAGACAGACACACACACACACACACACACACACACACACACACACACACACACACACACATTATTTTTTATTTCGATTATACCCTTTTAACAGAGCGATTGTACTTGAGTAGTCATCATTTGTTCCTCTTCTTCCTTCGTTCTTCTCAAATTCTCTTCATACGCGAGCTGTGCTGTGTCTTGCGTCCTTCCAACCATTTATTTTCCATTTTTTTCTCTGTGTGTTTTCGTATAAGTGTATGTTTCTTTATGATGTTCCTGAACTGTTCTCGATTGTTTATATTGTCTTGTGTGATCCCCAGTTCCTTAATGTCTTGTTCCGTTTCAGTGATCCACTTTGTCTTGTTCTTGCTAGTGTTTGCTCTGTCAAATATTTGACCTGCGACCCTGTTCTTGTTTATCCTGCTGATGGGTCCATAAAATTTCATCCTTTTTGTAAAGGTGTCCGTTGCTGTTTCTATCTCTTTGCAGATCTCTCTTGTTGGCCTATTTGTCAAAATTCCTTCACAGGTCTATGTATTTTCCACAGCATTTTTCTTTCTTGCTTTTCAGTCTCTCTGATTTCGGTATGGCCATGAATCACTGTAGTTTCTGCAGCGTAGAGTGCTTCTCGTAGAACCACTGTTTGTAATGCCTTAGTTTTGTATTGACAGAAATGGTTGTTCTTTTTATTGTAGTAATTCCAAGCGAGCTTATATGCTCAGTCTTGATGGTTTGATTATCACTCCCAGATATTTGAATTGCGCAACTCCGGACGTTTTCCCGTACTGAGTCTTAATGAGGAGACTATCTGCAGGCTTGCTTTCCATGTCCTGAGTCTTCTTGAGGGAAATTTATTGGCCAGATTTCGTGAAGCTTCTCCAGTGGGCGCACATTTGGCTTTTTCTGTATTGATGGTTAGAATGGCGAAAGCCAGACACTTCACATTGACTCTCTGCTCATTTTTAATCTCGGGTTGAATTCACATAGACGCACACACGCAAACACACACACTCTACATATATATCTTTTAAAATCGGGCCAATATTTTTGTAACAGTTGTTCACAGGGAGTTTAGAATCTACACTACTGGGTATTAAAATTGCTACACCACTAGGGTAAAGTAAAAGTGCTGCAGACGCGAAATTTAACCGGCAGGAAGAAGATGCTATGATACGCAAATGATTAGCTTTTCAGAGCATTCACACAAGGTTGGCGCCAGTGGCGACACCTACAACGTGCTGACATGAGGAAAGTTTCTAACCGATTTCTCATATACAAACAGCAGTTGGCCGGCGTTGCCTGGTGAAACGTTGTTGTCATGCCTCGTGTAAGGAGGAGAAATGCGTACCATCACGTTTACGACTTTCATAAAGGTCGGATTGTAGCCTATCGCGATTGCGGTTTATCGTATAGCGACATTGCTGCTCGCGCTGGTCGAGATCCAATGACTGTTAGCAGTATATGGAATCGGTGGGTTCAGGAGGGTAATACGAAAGTTAGTGCAGGATTCGAAGGGCCTCGTATCACTAGCAGTCAATATGACAGGCATCTTATCCGCATGGCTGTAACAGATCGTGCAGCCACGTCTCGATCCCTGAGTCAACAGAGGGGGACCTTTGCAAGACAACAACCATCTGCACGAACAGTTCGACGACGATTGCAGAAACATGGACTATCAGCTCTGAGGCCGTGGCTGTGGTTACCCATGACGCTGTATCACAGACAGTAGCGCCTGGGATGGTCTTCTCGACGACGAACCTGGATGTACGAATGGAAAAACGTCATTTTTTCGGATGAATCTAGGTTCTGTTTACAGCATCATGATGGTCGCATCCGTGTTTGGCGACATCGCGGTGAACGCACATTACAAGCGTGTATTCGTCATCGCCATACTGGTGTAACCCCCTTCCTGATCTTACGGGGTGCGATTGGTTACACGTCTCGGTCACCTCTTCTTCGCATTGATGGCACTTTGAACAGTGGACGTTACATTTCAGATGTGTTACGACCTGTGGCTTTACCCATCATTCGATCCCTGCGAAACCCTACATTTCAGGAGGATAATGCACAACTGCATGTTGCAGGTCCTCTACGGTCCTTTCTGAGTAGAGAAAATGTTCGACTGCTGCCCTGGCCAGCACATTCTCCAGATCTCTCACCAACTGAAAACGTCTGCTCAATGGTGGCCGAGCAACTGGCTCGTCGCAATACGCCAGACACTACTCTTGATGAACTGTGGTTTGGTGTTGAAGCTGCATGGGCAGCTGTACCTGTACACGCCATCCTAGCTCTGTTTGACTCAATGCCCAGGCGTATCAAGGCCGTTATTACGGCCAGAGGTGGTTGTTCTGGGTACTGATTTCTCAGGATCTATGCAACCAAATTGCGTTAAAATGTACTCACATGTCAGTTGTAGTATAATATATTTGTCCAATGAATACCAGTTTATCATCTGCATTTCTTCTTGGTGTAGCAATTTTAATGGTCAGTAGTGTAACTAACAAGGTGTCCAAACCTAACAACATTGAGGAACAAGAGTGACGCATTGTGTGAAGACAGCTCACCTTCCGGGTTCCTCGCAGTTCTGCTGCAGTACGGATGACAGGTGCATCACATTGGTGGAGTGAAATGGCGCAGCAACGGGAAAAGTACTGCAAAGTTCAAGTACGCTCGACTGTACGATTTTTGTGCGAAAAACGTCTAAATTGCATACGGATTCACTGTCAAATTCTGCCGGTATACGGAAGAAATGCACTGTTTCACCCAGTCGTAGTGAAATGGTGTGTCAGCGCGGGCAAGCTGCGCGGTTCGGGCGTCTTGTCACGGTTCGCGAGGCTACCCCCGATGGAGATTCGACTCCTCCCTCGGGCATGGGTGTCCTTAGTGTAAGTTAGTTTAAGTTAGATTAAGTAAGGTACCTCAGCAGTTTGGTCCCATAGTCGTTACCATAAATTTCCAAATTTGAAATGGTGCCAACCATCTGACCAAGGCCGTACAGACGAGGGTGCTGCTGGTCGGAATGGAGGGCTCTCGACATCGACAACAGGAAACAACATGGAGGAAATTTTTCCGCCAGAGTGAAATAACGTCTGGATGGAAAGAGATTTTCTAGTGACAAAGGAAGTTCACACCGCGGTTCTCCAATGTCTTCGCGGCCAAGGAGCAGATTTCTTTCGTCGAGCAATTGCACGATTGGTGGAATGTTCCGAACGTTGTTTAGAGAGACTCAAGAGACTGTGTTGAAAACTCGAGTCGTGTATCTCTGCACTTTGATGTGTAGTGTAGAACCCAGTAAGAGGTAACTGCCGCTGTAATAAATGTGTAAATTACTTTTTTCTTCTACGTTTCGGATGAACTGTTATACACACAGGTTACAAAAGTCATCCGACAGCGATACATACTCATATGCAGATGGCGGTAGTATCGGGTAGTCACGGTGTAGAAGGGCAGTGCATTGCCGGGGGTGTCATTTGTACTCAGGTGACTCATGTAAAAGGTTTCCCATGTCATTATGGCCGCACGACGTGAAACGTCCCCTTAGAACAATTATATAAGACTGGTCTATGTGAAACGTCCTCTTTGAACAATTATACACGACTGTGCTTAAACTGACACACAATATCTTTAGCGCAACGCAATCTGACTTCAAGAAATCCCTACGAAAGAATGGCCCGGACTAGCATTAACCGATACGTTTCACAAATCACTTACCTCACAAAAATCTTCGTTACTCAAGCTACTGCAATACAGCGAGCGCCACTACTGCCAGCTAAATAAAAGATTCAAACTACTGAAGGCAATAACTACTGATAGGCATAGTTAGCAAATGAAAGATTTTAATAGAGAACAAACAATGTATTTACCTCACTAGTCATAATATATATAGCAGTTCATGACACCAATTCTTACAAATTTCAAAACTCCGCCATCTCTCTCCCCAAGTCCACCACTGCTCGGGGCTCACCTCCAACTGCGCAACGCTACGCGCTGTTAGCATCCAGCTGCCGCTGCCCAACACTACAATGGCAGACAACAATGCGGACTAAACACAGACTGCACACGGCACAGCCAGTGATTTTTTCATACCGAGCGCTATGTGGCGTTACCAATAAGAAAACCTAAGCAGCCTACTTACAGACGGAATTGACAGACTCTGAACATGGAATGGTAATTGGAGCTAGGCGCATGGGGCACTCCATTTTGGAAATCGTTAGGGATTTCGGTGTTCCAATACCCAGGCCGACCAGGGTGGCCGAGCGGTTCTAGACCCTACAGTCTGGAACTGCGCGACCGCTGCGGTCGCAGGTTGGAATCCTGCCTCGGGAATGGATGTGTGTGCTGTCCTTAGGTTAGTTAGGTTTAAGTAGTTCTAAGTTCTAGGGGACTGATGACCTCGGAAGTTAAGGCCCATAGTGCTCAGAGCCATTCGAACCATTTTTGATACCCATTGTGTTAAGACGGTACCCAGAATACCACTGCCTCTCAACAATGCAGTGGCCGACTGCCTTCACTTAACGACCGAGAACAGCGGCCTTTTCGTAGCGTTATCAGTGCTAACAGATGAGCAGTTTTGCATCAGATAAGGGCAGAAATCAATGTGTGACGTACGACGAACGTATCCATCCAGACAGAGCGGCAAAATCTGGCGTTAATGGGCCGTGCCAGCAGATGACCGACGAGAGTATCTTTGCTGACAGCACGACATCACCTGCAGCGGCTCTCCTGGGCTCGTGACCATATCGGTTACAGACCCTGGACTATTGGAGGGCCGTGACGTGGTCACGAGAGTCCCGATTTCAGTTGTTAAGAGCTGGTGTTAGGGTTCCTGTGTGGCGCAGACCCCACGAAGCTATGGACCCAAGTTGTGGACAAGGCACTGTGCAAGCAAGTGGTGACTCCATAATGGCGTGGGCTGTGTTTACGTGGGACTGACTGAGTCCTCCGGATGTTCGGCTACTTGGGGACCATTTGCAGCCATACATAAACTTCATGTTAGGTGGAGACTTTAATCTGGCATTCACTGACTGGGAAAAGTACCCGTTTATCGCAGGGGGCAGAAGCACACTCCCGTGTGAAGTTATTCTAGGAGCGCTCTCGACATACAACTTTCAGCAGTTGTTTAGAAAACCAACTCGAGATGGGGACGTATTAGATATCTTGGCGACAAACAGACCTGATCTTTTTGAGGAAGTTACTTTAGAGGAAGGTATTAGCGACCATCATGTTGTTGTGGCTTCTACGTCAGTGGAAGTTGGGGAAAAAAAGGAAACAGCATAGAGTTTTCTTGTTTGGGAATGCAAATAAAAGTGTCATTCACGAATATCTTCACAGTCAGCTCCAAGCATTCACCGCGGGACACAAATATATTGAGCATTTTTTGTGGTAATTTAAAGATATTGTCCAGCACGTGCTAGAGTAGCATGTGCCTAGCAAAGATATAGAGGAGGGAAAGGATCCACCTTGGTACAACAAACATCTTAGGAAGTTGCTGAGAAAGCAGAGAATTTTGCACAGTCGTTTTAAAAGTAGTCACTGTCCCTTCGACAAAGATAAATTATGCGAAATGAAAGCAGCTGTCAAAAGGTGAATGAGAGATTCTTTTAGCGGATTTAAAAGCAACATTTTATCTGCAGATTCCAAAAATAACCCCAAAAGATTTTGGTCGTACTTAAAATCTATGAACGCTACAAATAATTCAATACCTTCTCTTGCTGTCAGTACGGATAATGTAAAGGATGATGATAAAACAGAAGGCCGAAATTCTAAACCTAGCATTCAAAAACTCGTTTGCAATAGAGGACTGCAGCACCAATCCCCGTTTCAATTGTCGAACAAACGCAAGGATGGCTGACATAGTGTTTAGTGTACCTGGGATTGTAAAACAACTAAAATTCTTAGACGCCCAGACGGTATCCCCGTAAGATTTTATGTTGACTATGCTGCAAATATAGCACCATTCTTACCCATCACCTATCAGGGATCATTGGAACAGCGGAAAGTTCCACGGGACTGGAAGAAGGCCCAGGTCATAGCTGTCTATGAGAAGGGTAGAAAATCGTATGCACACAATTACCGGCCAATTTCACTGACATTGATTTGTTGTAGAAGCATAGAACATATTTTGTGTTGAGACATAATTTCCTTTCTAGACTCTGAGAAACTGACCTGCAGAAACCAGCACGGTTTTATGAAACAGCGGCCATGCGAGGCACACCTGACCCTCTTTGAGCATGATATACAACAGGCTCTAGATACCGGCTCCCAGGTTGATGCCATATTTCTCGACTTTCGAAAGGCGTTGGACTCAGTTCCGCATTGTCGCTTGCTACAAAAAGTGCACGCTTACGATCTATCCGATGTCATATGTGGTTGGATAGAAAGTTTTCTAACAGATAGAGAGCAGTATGTCGTCCTGAACTGAGTGACTTCAACAGAAACAAGAGTAACCTCAGATGTGCCCCAGGGCAGCGTAATAGGTCCGCTGCTTTTTACGATTTACATAAACGATCTGTCTGACAGTATTGACAGCGGCATTAGACTTTGCCGATGATGCTGTAGTCTAGAGGAAAGTAGTATCACACGAAAGTTGTGAACAAATCAATGAGGATTTGTAGAAAATAAATGGGCGGTGCAATGACTGGCAATTATCTCTCAATATTAGTAAGTGTAACCTACTGCGTATAACAAGGCGAAAATCCCCATTAATGTACGAGTACAAAATAAATACCCAGTCTTAGGAACCGGTGACATCCGTCAAGTATCTGTGACTATTCGAAATGATCTCAAATGGAATGATAAGATAACACACGTAACGGGCAAGGCGAACTCTAGATTGCGGTTTATTGTTGAATCCTGAAGCAATGCACTCCTTCAACAAAGGAAATAGCTTACAATACGTTAGTTCGATCAGTTTTAGAGTATTGTTTGTCTGTATGGGACCCTTACCAGTTGGGTCTGATCCAAGAGACTGAGAAGGTCCAAAGAAGAGAGGCAAGATTCGTGACTGATACATTTATCCATCACGAGAGCGTTACAAATCTCATAGAAAGTTTAAAGTGGGACACACTTGGAGATAGACGACTCGCTAAACGGAAGGGGCTGCTCATTAAATTTCCAAATCCAATCTTCGCCGAGGATGTAGTGCATATATTAACTTTCAAACCGCGCAGTGATCACCATTCAACGATAAGGGAAATTAGAGCTCGTACTAGGCGTTCAGACAATGGGTTTACCCTCGCGCGATCCGCGAGTGGAACAGAAGGGGGGAAATATGACTTTGGCGCGAATTGTGCCCTCCGTCACACACCGCTTGGTGGCTAGCGGAGTATATATGTAGATGTAGAAACATTGATAGAATGTTTGTGGATGACAATAGGCCATGTCACCGAGCCACACTTGTTCGCGACTTGTTTTGAAGAACATCCTAGACAATTCGAGTGAATGATTTGGCCTCCCAGATCGCCCGACATGAATCCCATCGAACATTTATGATAAATAATCGAGAGGTCAGTTCGCGCAAAAATTCTGCACTGCCAACACTTTATCAGTTATGGGCGGCTATAGAGACAGCATGGGTCGTTATTTATGCGAGAGAATTCAAGCAGTTGTTGTGTCTGGCCGGCCGGAATGGCCGTGCGGTTCTAATCGCTACAGTCTGGAGCCGAGCGACCGCTACGGTCACAGGTTCGAATCGTGCCTCGGGCATGTATGTGTGTGATGTCCTTAGGTTAGTTAGGTTTAATTAGTTCTAAGTTCTAGGCGACTGATGACCTCAGAAGTTACGTCGCATAGTGCTCAGAGCCATTTGAACCATTTGCTGTGTCTGTGCCACGTGGAGTTGCTGCGCTACTCCAGGCAAAAGAAGATCCGGCACAGTATCCAATGACTTGTCCACGCAGTGTACGATGTGACGAAAAGTGTACAATAAAGACCGCCGTAGCAATTTTATCGTTGGACAGTTTTCTGTTTCAACACATTTATGACACTGGCCGCAGTTAGGCACAGCGCGGAGAACACTGCCCCGTCTCTTGACTTTTGGTTACTGTTGGAGAGGAGGGGGGGGGGGGAGAAGGGTTGCGAAGAGGAGGGGGACAGAGAAGGCGAGAGCAGACGAGCGGAGAGGAGAGGAGAGGAGAGGAGAGGGGAGGGGAGGGGAGAGGAGAGGGGTGGTGAGAGGAGTGGGGAGGTAGGGTTTAGGGTTCATAAGCGGCCATCCGTCTTCATTACTCTTTATTAGAGCGCCGTGCGGGCCTAATGCCTATTGATTGCCGCTGCGATGTAATACAACAACAGCAGCAGCGGCAGTGGCGGCGGCAGAAGCAAGCTGTCAGCCGGCGTTTCGGAGCCCGAGGCCGCGTCATCATCTGCGCGCCACGGGCTACGCTGTCCCACCCAGCACGTCGTATTCCGGAGACGGCCACGAGAGCAGCATCCGGTCAGAAAAATTATGCCACCGAATATTTCTGTTGCCACAACGAAATTTTCAATCTGTGGCGGAGTGTGCGCTGATGTGAAACTTCTGGCGGATTGCAACTGTCTACCGGAATGAGACTCGAACTCGGGACCTATGTATGAAATGCCCCGAGTGCACAGCACACAGTTTTAATCTATCGGAAAGTTTCAGTATTTCTGTAGATTCCTGCAGGACACGCAGATGCCGGCAGCGGTGGCCGTGGGGTTCTAGGCGCTACAGTCCGGACCCGCGGGACTGCTGCGGTCGCAGGTTCGAATCCGGCCTCGTGCATGAATGTGTGTGGTGTTCTTCGGTTAGTTAGGTTTAAGTAGTTCTACGTTCTAGGGGACTGATGACCTAAGATGTTAAATCCCATAGTGCTCAGAGCAATTTGACAAGCAGATTCTGATAATGGTGTCCATTGCTCAAATGGCGTGCCTTCAATAAAATATTCTAAATACACGGTTCAGACACATTAATGTGAGCACCTACCAAAAGCCTGAATAGTCACCTTTCACAACACTGACCACTGCGAGCCGTACAAGACGAGTCAGTGAGGTTCTGGAAGGAACCGACATGCTGACTGCATAGCTGTGCCCAACTGCGCTAGCTTTCTCGGTTGGGGATCCACTGCGCGAACAGCCCGATGCAGGTGGTCCCACAGATTCTCGACTGGGTTTCAGTCTGGGAGTTTGGTAACCATGCGATTGCGGTAAAATCGCCTTAGTGATAAAAAAAATGGCTCTGACCACTATGAGACTTTACATCTGAGGTCATCAGTCCCCTAGACTTAGAACTACTTAAACCTAACTAACCTAAGGACATCACACACATCCATGCCCGAGGCACGATTCGAACCTGAGAGGGTAGCGGTCGCGCGGTTCCAGACTGTAGCACCTAGAAACGCTCGGCCACTCCGGCTGGCTGGTAATCTTCAGACCACACTCGTACACTGCAAGCTGTATAACATGTCATTGAGGAGACACTGTTGGTAGTCTCTCGGCTCATGTGGACGGCCAGTTGCTGAACGCTGCACGTCTGCTAACCAGTACACATCTCTGCAGCCATTGTTCACCCCTGTAATCTATGGCCTCGGTCCGCCCCCATAGCTGAGTGGTCAGCGTGACGCATTGCCCTCCTACGGTCCCGGGTTCTATTCCCGGCTGGCTCGGGGATTTTCTCCGCTCAGGGACTGGGTGTTGTGTTGTCTTCATCTTCTTTTCATTCCCCTTCCGGCGCGCAGGTCGCCCAATGTGGCGTCGAGTGTAATAAGACCTGCGCCAAGGCGGCCCCGTAAGGAGCCCCTCGGTCTATGACGCCAAACGCTCCATTTCCATTTACGGCCTCTGAGAAAGTTTTGGACAGCGCCGCGAATAGTTTACGAACATCGCCGTTTCGGAAATACTCCTACCCTTGGCCCGCAAGCCAATGATCGTGCCCATTTGGGCGTCAGATAAATCGCTCCGTTTGCGCATCACGACGAACACTACACTGTTTCCCTCGTCCCCGACCGCCTATATACACTCCTGGAAATTGAAATAAGAACACCGCGAATTCATTGTCCCAGGAAGGGGAAACTTTATTGACACATTCCTGGGGTCAGATACATCACATGATCACACTGACAGAACCACAGGCACATAGACACAGGCAACAGAGCATGCACAATGTCGGCACTAGTACAGTGTATATCCACCTTTCGCAGCAATGCAGGATGCTATTCTCCCATGGAGACGATCGTAGAGATGCTGGATGTAGTCATGTGGAACGGCATGCCATGCCATTTCCACCTGGCGCCTCAGTTGGACCAGCGTTCGTGCTGGACATGCAGACCGCGTGAGACGACGCTTCATCCAGTCCCAAACATGCTCAATGGGGGACAGATCCGGAGATCTTGCTGGCCAGGGTAGTTGACTTACACCTTCTAGAGCACGTTGGGTGGCACGGGATACATGCGGACGTGCATTGTCCTGTTGGAACAGCAAGTTCCCTTGCCGGTCTAGGAATGGGAGAACGATGGGTTCGATGACGGTTTGGATGTACCGTGCACTATTCAGTGTTCCCTCGACGATCACCAGAGGTGTACGGCCAGTGTAGGAGATCGCTCCCCACACCATGATGCCGGGTGTTGGCCCTGTGTGCCTCGGTGGTATGCAGTCCTGATTGTGGCGCTCACCTGCACGGCGCCAAACACGCATACGACCATCATTGGCACCAAGGCAAAAGCGACTCTCATCGTTGAAGACGACACGTCTCCATTCATCCCTCCATTCACGCCTGTCGCGACACCACTGGAGGCGGGCTGCACAATGTTGGGGCGCGAGCGGAAGACGGCCTAACGGTGTGCGGGACCGTAGCCCAGCTTCATGGAGACGGTTGCGAATGGTCCTCGCCGATACCCCAGGAGCAACAGTGTCCCTAATTTGCTGGGAAGTGGCGGTGCGGTCCCCTACGGCACTGCGTAGGATCCTACGGTCTTGGCGTGCATCCGTGCGTCGCTGCGGTCCGGTCCCAGGTCGACGGGCACGTGCACCTTCCGCCGACCACTGGCGACAACATCGATGTACTGTGGAGACCTCACGCCCCACGTGTTGAGCAATTCGGCGGTACGTCCACCCGGCCTCCCGCATGCCCACTATACGCCCTCGCTCAAAGTCCGTCAACTGCACATACGGTTCACGTCCACGCTGTCGCGGCATGCTACCAGTGTTAAAGACTGCGATGGAGCTCCGTATGCCACGGCAAACCGGCTGACACTGACGGCGGCGGTGCACAAATGCTGCGCAGCTAGCGCCATTCGACGGCCAACACCGCGGTTCCTGGTGTGTCCGCTGTGCCGTGCGTGTGATCATTGCTTGTACAGCCCTCTCGCAGTGTCCGGAGCAAGTATGGTGGGTCTGACACACTGGTGTCAATGTGTTCCTTTTTCCATTTCCAGGAGTGTATAACATCTGTAACGAGACACAAGCAGCAAATGCGAATGGTCGACTTCGGTTAATTGGGAGAATTTTAGGAAAGAGTTCTAATGGTTCATATGGTTCTGAGCACTATGGGACTAAACTTCTGAGGTCATCAGTCCCCTAGAACTTAGAACTACTTAAACCGAACTAACCTAAGGACATCACACACATTCATGCCCGAGGCAGGATTCGAACCTGCGACCGCAGCGGTCGCGCGGTTTCAGACTGTAGCGCCTAGAACCGCTCGGCCACTCCGGCTGGCTAGGAAAGTGTGATGCGGCTGTAAAGGAGACCGCGTATAGAACGCTAGTGTTATACATTCTTGAGAACTCCTGGAATATCTAGGATACCCCCCACCTCAGATTACAAGTAACAAATCGAAGCATTTCAGAGACGGGCTGCTAGATTTGTTACCAGTAGATTGGATCAACGCGCAACAAGTATTACGGAGACCCTTCCTGAGCGCAGATTGAAATCCCTGGAGGGAAGACGACGCTCTTTCCACGACACAGTGTTAAGAAAATTTAGAGAACCGTCATTTGAAGCTCACTGCAGAACGATTCGACCGCCGCCGACGTATATTACGCGTAAAGACCACAAAGAGAAAATGAAAGATATTGTGGCTCATATTGAGGCATATAGACACTCGTTTGTTCCTCGCTCCATTTACGAGCGGTACATGATACGGGAAAGATGTGACTAATAGTGGTACATGCTGCCCTCCGCCAGGCACCATACTGTGGCTTGTGAAATATGTATATAGATGTAGATGTGCTCGAACCGTCCACTTTTATTTTATTTTCATGCTACTGGACAGATTCAACCTTAGACCATTTTCTAAACTAAGAAAGTATCGCACCATGCTCATCAGCATAATTTTTTCCCCTTTACCTCTGTGGTCACCTACCTTCCTCGTCCTTTCTTGTCCGTCTCATTTGTACTCGACGTTTTGTATTGTATTTTGGAATTATTATTATTATTATTATTTTTATTATTATTATTAGGACCATTACTCATGTCATCGGCATCTCCCCCTTGTCCTTTCTTACTATGAAAAAATTCATCCTCATCTACCCTCGAGGCTGTATCCTTCAGAAAAAAGTAAATCTGCCGTTCTACAGGTAGGAGTGAGGAATGTTGGATCCTGAAATCGGTTACGTACGCTTGACAATATCAAATTACATATGGGGTAGGTCGAAGTTGCATATCGTAGGAGTTAGCGATGTGCGGTGCTTGGAAGAACAGGGTTTCTGACCTGGCCTGTACAGGGCTATTTACTCAAAAACAAGTAGGGATAACGTAGGAATGGACTAATAATGAATTAAAGAAACCTTTGAATGCCGGTGTACTAGTATGACTGCACGAGTGCAAAGTAATCACTGGAAGCATTCACTTCCATTAAATGTCTAGGAGCATGCGTGGAGAGCAATATAAAGTGCAATGAGTACTTAAAACTAATTGCAGGTAAGGCAGATGGCAGAGTGAAATTCACTGGAAGAATCCTCAGAAAGCGTGGCGCGCCCACAAGAAAAATAGCTTACAAAAATGTTCAAATGTGTGTGAAATCTTATTGGACTTAAGTGCTAAGGTCATCAGTCCCTAAACTTACACACTACTTAACGTAAATTATCCTAAGGACAAACACACACACCCATGCCCGAGGGAGGACTCGAACCTCCGCCGGGATCAGCCGCACAGTCCATGACTGCAGCGTCTGAGACCGCTCGGCTAATCCCGCGCGACGAAAATAGCTTACATAAACCCTCGTACGAGGAGTACTGCAATATTATTGTCAGTCTGTTGCCTTTACCAGATTGGATTGAGATATGAAATAGAAAAGATCCAAAGAAGAGCAGCGCGTTTCGTTATAGATTCATTTAATAAGAGCGGAAATGTCACGCAGATGTTCAGGCAACTCCGGTGGCAGACGCTGGAAAAGAGGCGTTCCGCATCACAATGTGGTTAACTGTTTAAGTTCCGACAGCGTACGTTCCACTGAAGAGCCAACCAACAAAACTCCTTTCTCTTAGGAATGTCTCACGAAAAGAGGGAGATTCGATCCTAGACGGAGGGTTACGAGCAATTGTTCTTCCTGCGAACCATTCACGCTTGGAACATCAGAAAGGTGAAGAGACAATGGTACACAAAGTACCCTTCGCCAAACACCGTAAGGTAGTTTGCGAAGTATAGATGCACATGCAAACAGATTCCGCCACTCTTGTACTTTGTTACCAAACATGATGCTGATGAATAAGTTGATAAGTTGAAGAACTGTAGTCTTGGGCTCTGAAAGAACTGAATGAAGAGGACGAAGTGGCAGTTATCTTTGCACCAACAGCCATCCTGTCCTGACGCGAGACAACAACAGGTGTAAAGAAGTGAGTAGGAGGAGCAAGTGGCAGAGATGAGGAGAGAAACGAAGCGACTGCGAGGGGAGTTGGAGAGTTCATATTTCGCGGAATGAAGCCATTTGTTTTCAGTGGCCGCCTGGGCGGTGTAACAGCCCGTACCTGGCTTCCTCGCTCACCCCTTCCACGCCCCGCTACGCCCCCCTTCTAACCTATTCTTCGCCCAGTTTCCGCCTCTTATCTCCGGCATCCCCCGCACTTCTAATTGCCGCTGTAGCGGGCGCTTTGCGTTGCTTGCTTTTTGTAGCGTCGTCTCGAGGCGGAATGGCTTGCTGCGGGCTGCTTTTACAACTCGGCAAATGCTCCGCGTGGAGTGTTCATTAATATTGCGGTGGCTTATGATCCGCCTGTACGGGACGCTAACAAAGTTTGTAGGCACTTCAGAATTGACACGGGAGGTAAAAACAATACTCCGTTTTTTTTTTTATTTGGCTGACAATTGGTCGAAGTTAGTTCCACGGAAATTGTCGCTCATTTGCCTTCGCATACCCAGCATCAATTTTAAGGCATCTTCACGTCAAAGAAATGCTCGGGTGTTATCTGAAGATCATTTATATCTACTGTTCTGGCGTAACCACAAGCGCCGGAACGAAGAACGGAAGACCAGAGAAGGCGGTGAAATGACGTCGGCCAATGGTCGCGGAAAATGACAGCACCGCGACAGGAGCGCCCTCAAACCAAAGTTAACATAAGAGCCGCACCTGCCAGACTCGGCGGCTCAGTATTCGGACATTAGTGGACAGTATAGTCTCCGTTATACACCGGCACATGCAGATCGGTTACCAGTGACGTGTGTGAGCTTGCAGGAACCTTGCATACAGCCAACGACTAAATTATATTGCATGTCGCCCATCTTTTGCGACTACTACTTGTAAAACTTCAGGTTAAGTATAGTAAATCTGCTTTATATAAATAAAACTACGAATGTTATTTGCTGGATTTGTTGTATGGCATTCTGTGGACGGAGCAGCCCTTAAGCACCATATACGAGACGAGTGGGAAAGACCCAACACCGACATCTATATTATTGCTCAGCAATTCAAACTTACGTCCTTGGGCAGAGGCATTATACACCCACTATTTCTCAATCGTTCCACTATCAAATAGCACTTCACAGAAACGAACACCTAAATGGAGATGTTATCTGTTCCCGAGAGAACAGATACCATTGATAACCGTGCAGCTTCTCTAGAATGAAATGATAATTAAATTGAAACCTTTAGCTGCCGACAGGTGTTGTTGATATACATCAATGTGGACAGCTGAAAATGTGTGCCCCGACCGGGACTCGAACCCGGGATCTCCTCCTCACATGGCAGACGCTCTATCCATCTGAGCCATCGATGGCAGAGAGGATAGTGCGACTGCACGGACGTATCCCTTGCACGCCTCCCGCGAGACCCACATTTCCAACTCTCCACAACCTACATTCATAGTAATCCTAACAGATATTTGCCCATTCACTTATTACTCGCTGACGAGTACCGTAAGAGTTCGGGCAAAGCGTGTGTATTTGCACAGAAGGAGGTCAATGGCCGGGTAGCCTTTAACTATATGAAGATGAAGAGCGTCTGCCATGCAAGCAGAAGATCCCGGGTTCGATCCCGGTCGGGGCACACATTTTCAACTGTCCCCATTGATGTAATCAACAACACCTGTCGGCAGCTAAGGGCTTAGATTTAATTATCAGAACACCTAAATCTTGCCATGCAGGCTCTGATTCCCTTATTTTATAGCGATGGTCATTTTTAACTATGTAGATACGAGTCGACAAAATGTTCTGGTATTCAGAGGAGAATTTTTTGTTGAAATTTTGTGAATACATCTGGCTCCAGCGACAATGTCTTTATTTTAATGATTGCCATCCCAGCGCTTTTATCATGTCCGTCACACTATCTGCCCCATTTCGTCTTAACTTTGCGAAGTTCTCTGTTAGTTGTATCTGGTAACTATCCTAATGTGTCAAGAAATGCCTCAGAAAATGACGGACAAATGTTCTGGCGATAAGACAGTCTTAGGTTCGCCTTCCAAGCAACATGCGAAAATTACCTGTTTAGTAGTATGCTGAAACTGTGTTTAACTGAATTTCTGGCTATCAATCTGAAAAATTGTCTGACATAAATTCCGATTTAAGAATCAGATCTAGAATCGCTGAAGTTGCCCCAATTTTGAACATGACATTGTTTATGCAATTTAATTTTTATAGTTTTATTTT
Organism: Schistocerca gregaria; assembly: GCF_023897955.1. Lineage (NCBI taxonomy): Eukaryota > Metazoa > Arthropoda > Insecta > Orthoptera > Acrididae > Schistocerca > Schistocerca gregaria. Next base: position 71,273,206 of record NC_064929.1, read on the forward strand.
TTTTACTATCGAGTTGAGCCTCTATGGACTGTGTGGAAACAATCAACTTCACTCTAGTGGTTAGGTCTTGTTCTCGTTCCAGCTTTGACTTCCTGCCAGTATCTTCTGAGCCCACCAAGAAGTGCCTCTTTATGCTCTTCGTATAATGGTCCTCACGGCTTTTGGACGTTGATGCCTTTTTAAAACCTTCGTAGTTGTTCACCAATCTTCTAAATTTGTTCCAGTCAGTAATTTCTCTCTCTGAGGCACCAATCTGCCTAAGATCTTTTTCACATTCTTCGAACCATCTTGGCCTTGTTGTGTTAGATAATTTTTATAATATTTATTAATTCATCTGAAATACATTTCACTATCTGTAAATGGGACTGCATAAAAGAACAGTTCACACCCAGAATGGTCAACTGTTACATAATTTAAATGTATCATAATACAAAAAAAACACATATGTTGAATTTACATGAAATTTCACTAATGGAAAACTGTGCCTAATATTAAGTCAAAAATGTTCTTTGAGGACCTGCAACAAATACTAACCTTCCAAGGGATAACTTGACTCCACTGAAATAAATCACTTTGGAGCAATTTGCCTTCTTAGCCTTTTGGATGACTTGACTCTGTTCTGGTTGCACTGAAATAAATCACTGTGCAACGGTTTTCCTTCTTATCCTTTTCTTGTTTTAACTTGATGTTCTAATGTATTAGTTTTTGATTCTCTTTTCAAAATTTTTAATTATTTTTCATGTAAAAGTTCAAGGAGCAGCAATACAAGTTTTACCGATGATGTTGCTTTGAACAATTGTGATATGCTTTGTGAAATATCGATAAATGACAAAAGGAAGCGCTTTGAAATTTAATCATTCTAATGACAAAAACGTAAATTCCAAGTAATGGCGGTGATTAGCATTTTCTGTCTTCGTATTGTTATACTCTATAATGGCTGATTGTACAAAATATTTCCATTGTGAAATTTTGTGTTCTTGATTCTTAACTTCCTTTAACTAATATAAATCAGTAAGGGCTAATTAGAATACTGAATACTTGACTGATGGTTCTCCCTAATTACCAGCTTGTAGATATTATTGGACATAACGAAATCTTTGCACAGCAATAGTTCCGAAACTCCCCACTTGCAGGTAACAAACTCAAAATAACTTCCACTTTTCTGAAGTGCTATCTCTCTATCCAACCATATTAAAAATCATCCTTTATATCCAGGCCCAGGCTAGACGTCACGGATCATCTGAAATAGGGATATCTGTGCTTCACCTTCTCTGTTCAAACCGCTCACTCCGACATGATTGTGCACCCTCTCCTCACAACTCCACAACTGCTACACCCACTGCTCAAGGCTGCGATTCGACTCATGTGTTACCTGGCAGCCCGCCCGCGCTTTTTTCAATAATACAAATTCTGGCAACCGCAGACTGCGTACCGGTCATGTGTGGAGCTTTCAAAGATATTTAAAATGGCTGTGTGCTGGATAAACAGATAATTTTCATTACATTTGCATTCAGTGATGCATCAAATGACTAACAGTGATTTTCTATCATTTCATTTAATGTATAAACCTTTCACGTGTTCTGTTGGATGGTTCAGATTTAAATTGTTCCTAATTATTAATACCTAGGTATTTAGTTGAACTGACAGCCTTCGATTTGTGTGATTTGTCATGTAACCGAAATGTAACTGATACGTTTTAGTACTCATATGGAGGACTTCATCTACATCTACATCTACATCTACACCCATACTCCGCAAGCCACCTGACGGTGTGTGTCGGAGGGTACCCTGAGTACCTCTATCGGTTCTCCCTTCTATTCCAGTCTCGTATTGTACGTGGAAAGAAGGATTGTCGGTATGCTTCTGTGTGGGCTCTAATCTCTCTGATTTTATCCTCATGGTCTCTTCGCGAGATATACGTAGGAGGGAGCAATATACTGCTTGACTCTTCGGTGAAGGTATGTTCTCGAAACTTTAACAAAAGCCCGTACCGAGCTACTGAGCGTCTCTCCTGCAGAGTCTTCCACTGGAGTTTATCTATCATCTCCGTAACGCTTTCGCAATTACTAAATGATCCTGTAACGAAGCGCGCTGCTCTCCGTTGGATCTTCTCTATCTCTTCTATCAACCCTACCTGGTGCGGATCCCACACTGCTGAGCAGTATTCAAGCATTGGGCGAACAAGCGTACTGTAACCTACTTCCTTTGTTGTCGGATTGCATTTCCTTAAGATTCTTCCAATGAATCTCAGTCTGGCATCTGCTTTACCGACGATCAACTTTATATGATCATTCCATTTTAAATCACTCCTAATGAGTACTCCCAGATAATTTATGGAATTAACTACTTCCAGTTGCTGACCTGCTATTTTGTAGCTAAATGATAAGGGACCTATCTTTCTATGTATTCGCATCACATTACACTTGTCTACATTGAGATTCAATTGCCATTCCGTGCACCATGCGTCAATTCGCTGCAGATCCTCCTGCATTTCAGTACAATTTTCCATTGTTGCAACCTCTCGATACACCACAGCATCATCTGCAAAAAGCCTCAGTGAACTTCCGATGTCATCCACCAGGTCATTTATGTATATTGTGAATAGCAACGGTCCTATGACACTCCCCTGGGGCACACCTGAAATCACTCTTACTTCGGAAGACTTCTCTCCATTGAGAATGACATGCTGCGTTCTGTTATCTAGGAACTCCTCAATCCAATCACACAATTGATCTGATAGTCCGTATGCTCTTACTTTGTTCATTAAACGACTGTGGGGAACTGTGTCAAACGCCTTGCGGAAGTCAAGAAACACGGCATCTACCTGTGAACCCGTGTCTAAGGCCCTCTGAGTCTCGTGGACGAATAGCGAGAGCTGGGTTTCACACGACCGTCTTTTTCGAAACCCATGCTGATTCCTACAGAGTAGATTTCTAGTCTCCAGAAAAGACATTATACTCGAACATAATACGTGTTCCAAAATTCTACAACTGATCGACGTTAGAGATATAGGTCTATAGTTCTGCACATCTGTTTGACGTCCCTTCTTGAAAACGGGGATGACCTGTGCCCTTTTCCAATCCTTTGGAACGCTTCGCTCTTCTAGAGACCTACGGTACACCGCTGCAAGAAGGGGGGCAAGTTCCTTCGCGTACTCTGTGTAAAATCGAACTGGTATTCCATCAGGACCAGCGGCCTTTCCTCTTTTGAGCGATTTTAATTGTTTCTCTATCCCTCTGTCGTCTATTTCGATATCTACCATTTTGTCAACTGTGCGACAATCTAGAGAAGGAACTACAGTGCAGTCTTCCTCTGTGAAACAGCTTTGGAAGAAGACATTTAGTAATTCGGCCTTTAGTCTGTCATCCTCTGTTTCAGTACCATTTTGGTCACAGAGTGTCTGGACATTTTGTTTTGATCCACCTACCGCTTTGACATAGGACCAAAATTTCTTAGGATTTTCTGCCAAGTCAGTACATAGAACTTTACTTTCGAATTCATTGAAAGCCTCTCGCATAGCCCTCCTCACACTGCATTTCGCTTCGCGTAATTTTTGTTTGTCTGCAAGGCTTTGGCTATGTTTATGTTTGCTGTGAAGTTCCCTTTGCTTCCGCAGCAGTTTTCTAACTCGGTTGTTGTACCACGGTGGCTCTTTCCCATCTCTTACGATCCTGCTTGGCACATACTCATCTAACGCATATTGTACCATGGTTTTGAACTTTGTCCACTGATCCTCAACACTGTCTGTACTTGAGACAAAACTTTTGTGTTGAGCCACCAAGTACTCTGAAATCTGCTTTTTGTCACTTTTGCTAAACAGAAAAATCTTCCTACCCTTTTTAATATTTCTATTTACGGCTGAAATCATCGATGCAGTAACCGCTTTATGATCGCTGATTCCCTGTTCTGCATTAACTGATTCAAATAGTTCGGGTCTGTTTGTCACCAGAAGGTCTAATATGTTATCGCCACGAGTCGGTTTTCTATTTAACTGCTCAAGGTAGTTTTCAGATAAAGCACTTAAAAATATTTCACTAGATTCTTTGTCCCTGCCACCCGTTATGAACGTCTGAGTCTCCCAGTCTATATCCGGCAAATTAAAATCTCCACCCAGAACTATAACATGGTGGGGAAATCTACTCGAAATATTTTCCAAATTATTCTTCAGGTGCTGAGCCACAACAGCTGCTGAGCCCGGGGGCCTATAGAGACATCCAATTACCATGTCTGAGCCTGCTTTAACCGTGACCTTCACCCAAATCATTTCACAATTCGAATCTCCGTCAATTTCCTTCGATACTATTGCACTTCTTATCGCTATAAACACGCCTCCCCCTTCACTGTCCAGCCTATCTCTGCGGTATACATTCCAATCCGAGTTTAGCATTTCATTACTGTTTACGTCTGGTTTCAGCCAACTTTCTGTTCCTAGTACTATATGGGCGTTGTGACCGTTTATTAATGAGAGCAGTTCTGGGACCTTTCTATAGACGCTCCTGCAGTTTACTATAAGCACATTAATATTGTTATTCCTTGTTGCATTTTGCCTACTGCCTTGCCGCGTCTCAGGAGGCGTCTTGTCGGGCCTAGGGAGGGAATTCTCTAACCTAAAAAAAACCCCATGTGCACTCCACACGTACTCCGCTACCCTCGTAGCCGCTTCCGGCGTGTAGTGCACGCCTGACCTATTCAGGGGGACCCTACATTTCTCCACCCGATAGCGGAGGTCGAGAAATTTGCACCCCAGCCCTCCGCAGAATCGTCTGAGCCTCTGGTTTAAGCCTTCCACTCGGCTCCAAACCAGAGGACCGCGATCGGTTCTGGGAACGATACTACAAATAGTTGGCTCTGATACCACCCCGCGAGCGAGGCTTTCCGCCTTCACCAGTTCCGCCAACCGCCTGTACGAACTGAGGATGACCTCTGGACCCAGACGGCAGGAGTCATTGGTGCCGACATGAGCAACAATTTGCAGTTGTGTGCACCCAGTGCTCTCTATCGCCGCCGGTAGGGCCTCCTCCACATCTCGGATGAGACCCCCCGGCAAGCAGACAGAGTGAACACTGGCCTTCTTCCCCGACCTTTCCGCTATTTCCCTAAGGGGCTCCATCACCCGCCTAACGTTGGAGCTCCCAATAACTAATAAACCCCTCCCCCCGTGTGCCTGCTCGGACCTTGCTGAAGGAGCAGCCACATGTCCACTCACAGGCAGAGCGGGCGATGCCACACGGCCAGCCTCCACATTGACCCTCCGCCTCGTGCGCCGCGAACGCCGCTGAACCCGCCACTCCCCTTGGGGAGAGGGTGGCCCAACCGCGCCCGGTACCCGCGAAGATGTCTCGACAGCAGGGACAGTGGGTGAAGCATGTAACACCTGGGGTGTACCTTGCGACGCACCAGACTCCCCACTGCCGCTACACTCCGAGGCAGCAGCCTGAAGACGGCTGACCGCGGCCATCAACACGCTCAGCTGTTCGCGAAGAGTGGCCAGCTCCTCCTGCGTCCGTACACAGCAGCCACACATCCTATCCATCCTAAGAAGTCAATTTACTATAGAGTGTGAATAAACTTTTAAATAGACTGCTAATTCACTAAAGGCGGTTGATTATTGACTAAAGTGTGATTGCTAACCACTCCTTGTAGAAAACAAGGAAAATAGCACTACCTGTCTCTGGACTGTATTCAAAACAAACACTAGCACTACTAGCACTATGGCTGACTAAAGGGACTCTCTGACTGTATTCAAAACAAACACGAAATCTATGGAACACTTAATAGCACTCAACTATTAAAGCTTCCTAAAAGCAAAAACACGCAGAAGAAGAAGTGACAAGTTAGAAAAATACAGTTAATACTTAAATTAAGGTAGCTCGCTGCACAGCAGACGTGAAGCAGACGGCGGTTAGGGCGACACTGACTACTTAACATTGTTTTCCGTGCCATGCAGGTACTTTGTCTAAATTATTTTGCACTTCGCTTTCATCTTCTGATGGCTTTACGAGAGATTAAACGACAGCATCATGTACAGACAATCTAAGAGGGTTACTCAGATTGTCTCCAAAATCGTTTATATACACTCCTGGAAATTGAAATAAGAACACCGTGAATTCATTGTCCCAGGAAGGGGAAACTTTATTGACACATTCCTGGGGTCAGATACATCACATGATCACACTGACAGAACCACAGGCACATAGACACAGGCAACAGAGCATGCACAATGTCGGCACTAGTACAGTGTAAATCCACCTTTCGCAGCAATGCAGCCTGCTATTCTCCCATGGAGACGATCGTAGAGATGCTGGTTGTAGTCCTGTGGAACGGCTTGCCATGCCATTTCCACCTGGCGCCTCAGTTGGACCAGCGTCCGTGCTGGACGTGCAGACCGCGTGAGACGACGCTTCATCCAGTCCCAAACATGCTCAATGGGGGACAGATCCGGAGATCTTGCTGGCCAGGGTAGTTGACTTACACCTTCTAGAGCACGTTGGGTGGCACGGGATACATGCGGACGTGCATTGTCCTGTTGGAACAGCAAGTTCCCTTGCCGGTCTAGGAATAGTAGAACGATGGGTTCGATGACGGTTTGGATGTACCGTGCACTATTCAGTGTCCCCTCGACGATCACCAGATGTGCACGGCCAGTGTAGGAGATCGCTCCCCAGGTGTTGGCCCTGTGTGCCTCGGTAGTATGCAGTCCTGATTGTGGCGCTCACCTGCACGTCGCCAAACACGCATACGACCATCATTGGCACCAAGGCAGAAGCGACTCTCATCGCTGAAGACGACACGTCTCCATTCGTCCCTCCATTCACGCCTGTCGCGACACCACTGGAGGCGGGCTGCACGATGTTGGGGCGTGAGCGGAAGGCGGCCTAACGGTGTGCGGGACCGTAGCCCAGCTTCATGGAGACGGTTGCGAATGGTCCTCGCCGATACCCCAGGAGCAACAGTGTCCCTAATTTGCTGGGAAGTGGCGGAGCGGTCCCCTACGGCACTGCGCAGGATCCTACGGTCTTGGCGTGCATCCGTGCGTCGCTGCGGTCCGGTCCCAGGTCGACGGGCACGTGCACCTTCCGCCGACCACTGGCGACAACATCGATGTACTGTGGAGACCTCACGCCCCACGTGTTGGGCAATTCGGCGGTACGTCCACCCGGCCTCCCGCATGCCCACTATACGCCCTCGCTCAAAGTCCGTCAACTGCACATACGGTTCACGTCCACGCTGTCGCGGCATGCTACCAGTGTTAAAGACTGCGATGGAGCTCCGTAAGCCACGGCAAACTGGCTGACACTGACGGCGGCGGTGCACAAATGCTGCGCAGCTAGCGCCATTCGACGGCCAACACCGCGGTTCCTGGTGTGTCCGCTGTGCCGTGCGTGTGATCATTGCTTGTACAGCCCTCTCGCAGCGTCCGGAGCAAGTATGATGGGTCTGACACACCGGTGTCAATGTGTTCTTTTTTCCATTTCCAGGAGTGTAGATTAGGAACAGTAGAGGGTCTGTAAGACTTCCTTGTAAATCATTAGGTATCTCTTCCGTTTCACTCGACGATTTTCCGAAAATTACTGCGAACTGAGACCTACCTGAAGGATGTCACGAATCTAGTCTCACTACTGTAGCGATGCTCCTTAGGCAACAAATTTCGTTAGAAGTCCCTTGTGAGGAATGGTATCAAAGGCATTCTAGAAATCTAGAAATACGGAATCAACTTGAGCTCTCCTATCTATAGCACACATTAGGCCTACATCGTGTGAATAAGGAGCCAGTTGCACTTCACAAAAACGATATTTTCTGAATACAATGAAACGTGTACTTCTTCTTCTCTAACAGAGAAGACAAACACCAATCGTCAAACATTTACCTTTAAACTTTTTTTCACAATGAAATATTTTCATAAAACGTTTCAGCCCCTAGGTCATCCCCTTAGGGATCGAATTTCCAAATACAAATGGTTCAAATGGCTCTAAACACTATGTGACTTAACAGCTCACGTCATCAGTCCCCTAGACCTTAGAACTACACTCCTGGAAATGGAAAAAAGAACACATTGACACCGGTGTGTCAGACCCACCATACTTGCTCCGGACACTGCGAGAGGGCTGTACAAGCAATGATCACACGCACGGCACAGCGGACACACCAGGAACCGCGATGTTGGCCGTCGAATGGCGCTAGCTGCGCAGCATTTGTGCACCGCCGCCGTCAGTGTCAGTCAGTTTGCCGTGGCATACGGAGCTCCATCGCATTCTTTAACAGTGGTAGCATGCCGCGACAGCGTGGACGTGAACCGTATGTGCAGTTGACGGACTTTGAGCGAGGGCGTATAGTGGGCATGCGGGAGGCCGGGTGGACGTACCGCCGAATTGCTCAACACGTGGGGCGTGAGGTCTCCACAGTACATCGATGTTGTCGCCAGTGGTCGGCGGAAGGTGCACGTGCCCGTCGACCTGGGACCGGACCGCAGCGACGCACGGATGCACGCCAAGACCGTAGGATCCTACACAGTGCCGTAGGGGACCGCACCGCCACTTCCCAGCAAATTAGGGACACTGTTGCTCCTGGGGTATCGGCGAGGACCATTCGCAACCGTCTCCATGAAGCTGGGCTACGGTCCCGCACACCGTTAGGCCGTCTTCCGCTCACGCCCCAACATCGTGCAGCCCGCCTCCAGTGGTGTCGCGACAGGCGTGAATGGAGGGACGAATGGAGACGTGTCGTCTTCAGCGATGAGAGTCGCTTCTGCCTTGGTGCCAATGATGGTCGTATGTGTGTTTGGCGCCGTGCAGGTGAGCGCCACAATCAGGACTGCATACGACCGAGGCACACAGGGCCAACACCCGGCATCATGGTATGGGGAGCGATCTCCTACACTGGCCGTACACCTCTGGTGATAGTCGAGGGGACACTGAATAGTGCACGGTACATCCAAACCGTCAGCGAACCCATCGTTCTACCATTCCTAGACCGGCAAGGGAACTTGCTGTTCCAACAGGACAATGCACGTCCGCATGTATCCCGTGCCACCCAACGTGCTCTAGAAGGTGTAAGTCAACTACCCTGGCCAGCAAGATCTCCCCCATTGAGCATGTTTGGGACTGGATGAAGCGTCGTCTCACGCGGTCTGCACGTCCAGCACGAACGCTGGTCCAACTGAGGCGCCAGGTGGAAATGGCATGGCAAGCCGTTCCACAGGACTACATCCAGCATCTCTACGATCGTCTCCATGGGAGAATAAGAGCCTGCATTGCTGCGAAAGGTGGATATACACTGTACTAGTGCCGACATTGTGCATGCTCTGTTGCCTGTGTCTATGTGCCTGTGGTTCTGTCAGTGTGATCATGTGATGTATCTGACCCCAGGAATGTGTCAATAAAGTTTCCCCTTCCTGGGACAATGAATTCTCGGTGTTCTTATTTCAATTTCCAGGAGTGTACTTAAACCTAACTAACTTAACGACATCACACACATCCACGCAGGAGGCAGGATTCGAACCTGCGATCGTAGTAGCAGCGCGGTTACAGACTGCAGCGCCTAGAAACGCAGTTTCGCAACGTCCGGCTTTCCACAGACAGTGACATGCGTTTGTTTTATTTGTAACAGAGAAGCCAGATACAAATTTCCATAGATTTAGCTTCAAAAATGATTGCAGAATGTAATATTTCCATAAAAAGTTTCATCCTCCGTTCGACTCCCATGGGGGTTGAATTTTCAAAAACGTAGAATCACGTATTTCTTTATTTCTAACTGAGAAATCAAATTTAAGTTTTCATAGATTTAACTTTAACTATGCCTTCGTAATAAAATTTCTATATACACTATGTGATCAAAAGTATCCGGACATCGCCAAAAACACAGGTTTTTCATATTAGGTGCATTCTGCTGCAACCTACTGCCAGGTACTCCATATTAGCAATTTCAGTAGTTATTAGACATCGTCAGAGAGCAGAATTGGGAGCTCCGTGGAACTCACGGACTTCGAATGTGGTCAGGTGATTGGGTGTCACTTGTGTCATACGTCTGTACGCGATATTTTCACGCTCCTAAACCTCCCTAGGTCCACTGTTTCAGATGTGATAGTGAAGTGGAAACGTGAAGGGACACGTACAGCACAGCCGACCTCGTCTGTTGACTGACAGAGGTGGCCGACAGTTGAACAGGTTCGTAATGTGTAATAGGCAGACATCTATCGAGACCATCACACAGGAATTCCAAACTGCATCAGGATCCACTGCAAGTACTATGATTTCATAGTCGAGCGGCTGCTCATAAGCCACACATCACGCCGCTAAATGCCTAACAACGCATGGCTTTGTGTCAGGAACGTAAGCATTGGATGATCGAACAGTGGAAAAAAAGTTGTGTGGAGTGACGGATCACGGTACACAATGTGGTGATCCGATGGCAGGGTGTGGGTATGGCGAATACCCGGTGAACGTTATCTGCCAGCGTGTGTAGTGCCAGCAGTAAATTTCTGAAGCGGTGGCGTTATGGTGTGGTCCTATTTTTCATAGAGGGTGCTCGCACCCCTTGTTGTTTTGCGTGGCACTACCACAGCACAAGTCTACATTGATGTTTTAAGCACCTTGTTGCTTCCCACTGTTGAAGAGCAATCCGGGAACGGCGACTGCTCCTTTCAACACGATCGAGCACCTGTTCATAATGCACGGCCTGTGACAGAGTGGTTTCACGACAATAACATCCCTGTAATGTACTAGCCTGTACACAGTCATGACCTGAATCCTATAGAACACCTTTGGAATGTTTCGGAATGCCGACTTCGTGCCACGCCTCACCGACCGACATCGATACCTCGCCTCAGTGCAGCACTCCATGAAGAAAGGGGCCAGCTGGAATGGCCGAACGGTTCTAGGCGCTTCAGTCTGGAACCGCGCGACCGCTACGGTCGCAGGTTCGAATCCTGTCTCGGGCATGGATGTGTGTGATGTCCTTAGGTTATGTTAGGTTTAAGTAGCTCTAAGTTCTAGGGGACTGCTGACCTGTGCTGTTAAGTCCCATACTGCTCAGAGTCATTTGAACCATTTTGAAGAACGGGCTGCCATTCCTCAACAAACCTTCCAGCACCTGACTGAACGTATGCCTGCGAGAGTGGAAGCTGTCATCAAGGCTAAGGGTGGGCCAACACCATACTGAGTTCCAGTATTACCGATAGAGGGCGCCACGAACTTGTAAGTCATTTTGAGCAAGGTGTAAGTGTAGAAGACAACGTCTTGACTTACTGACTGCATCACCATCATCCAGCAAAAAAATCGCTAAAGATGGAAACTTGAAGTTTGGAGAGGATGTGGATCTTATACTATAGGCATGGTTTAAGAATGGATTGTCCGAAATTCCACTTCTAAGTAGACGAAATAAGGGATGAAAGGCCTTTTGAAAGTATGTCGCTATTTACGTAATTTTGAAGCTAGTACTACGAAAACTGGTATTTGTTTTCTCAGCTAGAAAACGCAAATAGGTGTTTCAGCATTTGTGGAAATTCAAAAACTATGATGGTAAAATAGTGGGCGATATTTTTTTTTAATAATTACTTAAGAACTACTACAGGATTTTTCAGGCCTCATCTATGACAATTCGTATGTGATTTCTCGGTCAGAAATTAAAAACAAAAATGTGTTTCAGTGTCTCTGGAAATTCAACCAGTAAGGGAATGGAATAGGGTAGAAAATTTTTTTAAAAAATATTTCGTTTTATTAAAAAAATTTTAACGCTAAATTTGTGAAAATTGGTATTTTACTTTTTCGCGGTTAGATATAAAGGAATATTTGTTAGTGGATGAAAGTTGTTACAGAAATATCTCCACAAGAACTCGAAAGGCATGATTAGCAACAACTTTGCACTTCACCTGCCAGAATCGCTTTTTGGTCAGAAATACAGTCGGAAAAGAGCATGCTTATATGGTCTTAATTAGCGTGAAAAACTTAAAAGGTGTCGCAAGTTACTGAATAAAGTAAAAATTCGATTAAATAAAAACAAAAAGCTCTGCAAGCCATACAGCGAATGAGCGGCCGCTAAGCTGGTGGGTCTATAATTAAGCGAAGAATGCTGAAGATTAGATGGGTAGGTAACATAACTAATGGTGAGTAGAATTGGGGAAAAGAGGAGTATGTGGCACAACTTGACCAGAAGAAGGGACCGGTTGGTAGGACATGTTCTGAGGCATCAAGGGATCACAAATTTCGCATTGGAGGGCAGCGTGGAGGGTAAAAATCATAGAGGGAGACCAAGAGATGAATACACTAAGTAGATGTGGGTTGCAGTAAGTACTGGGAGATGAAGAAGCTTGCACAGGATAGAGTAGCATGGAGAGCTGCATCAAACCAGTCTCAGGACTGAAGACCACAACAACAACACATCTGTTTCCATTCTTATGTATTGGGGTGACCACAGAAAATTTCCATTGTTTAGGTATGGCTCTTTCGTCGAGTGATTGGTTGGTATGACTACTAAAAATGAATCTGTTTCCTCATTGTACTCCGACAGGAACCTAATTCGCATATCATGTGGACTGGGAGCCTTTACTTTATTTACTAGGCTCATGTTGCTTTTCTACACCAAGAGTATCTACTCGTACATGTCAATGACTCTTGTTAGCAACTGTTCGCGATTCTAATGCTGATACATTTACTGCACCTTCTTTGAAGGAAGCATTTCAGAGAACCGTGTGTAGTTACCTCTGCTCTAGTGGCGCTGTCGGCAGTAACATTATCAACGCTATCACGCAATGAATGTGTTTACGTTCTTCCAGCATGCTGGAACAGCTATATGTCAGCAACTTCCGTTAATCAGCCCAACGAAACATGAGTCAGGGTTTAAAATCTCACTTTTTTTATTCACTTGATGACTAGTTTCGGGCCGAGACCCGTTTCAGACTCATCGTAACACAGTCAAAAATTATATTTCCGATGATGGAAAAAAATCATGTAAAAATGTTCAAACCAACACTTATAGCGCATACAGATGAACTGCAACTGTAGCTGAAAAATTAACACCAAAAAACCAGATCCTCAACCTCAGTTTTCATCATTTACCTGCTCCAATACTAAAGCGCAGAAGAAACTGGTATAGGCATGCGTATGCAAATACAGAGATATGCAAACAGGCAGAATACGGCGCTGCGGTCGGTAAAGCCTATATAAGACAACAAATGTCTGGCGCAGTTGCTAGATCGGTTACTGCTCCTACAACGGCAGGTTATCAAGATTTAAGTGAGTTTGAACGCGGTGTTATAGTAGCTGCACGAGCGATGGGGGACAGCATCTTCGAGTAGCGATGAAGTGGGGATTTTCCCGTGCTACCATTTCATGATTGTACCGCGAATATCAGGAATACGGTAGAACATCAAATCTCCGACGTCGCTGCGACTCGAATAAGATCCCGCAAGAAGGGGAATAAAGACGACTGAAGAGATTCGTTCAAGGCGACAGTAGTGCAACCATTCCGCAAATTGTTGCAAATTTCAAAGCTGGGCTATCGAAAAGTGTCAGCATGCGAACAATTCAACGAAATACCATCGATATGTCCTTTCTAAGTGCCGCTCGTGTACTCTTGATGACCGCGCGACACGAAGCTTTAGTCTCGCCTGCGTCCTTCAACACCAATGTTGGATTCTTCACGACTGGAAACATGTTTCCTAGTCGGACGAGTATCGTTTCAAATTGTATCGAGAGGATGGATGTGTAGGGGTGTGGAAACATACTCATTAAACGGTGGACCATGCACTTCAGCAGGGGACTGTTCAAGCTGGTGTGGGCTCTATATCGGTGAGGGACGTGTGCAGTTGAGAGTGATATGGGACCTTTGACTCGTCTAGATACGACTCTGACAGGCGACACGTACGTAAGCATCCTGTCTGATCACCGGCATCCATTCATGTCCATTGTGCATTTTGACGGACTTGGGCAATTCCAGCAGGACAATGCGAAACCCTACACGCCCAAGATTGCTACAGAGTGGCTTCAAGAATACTTTTCTGAGTTTAAACTCTTCAGTTACCCACCAAACTCCCCAGACATGAGCATTATTAAGCAAATCTGGGGTGCCTTGCAACGTCCTATTCAGAAGATATCTCCACCCCTTCGTACTATCACGGATTTATGGATAGCCTTGCAGGGGTCGTAGTATGAGTTCCCTCCAGCACTAGCTCAGACATTAGCTGAGTCCATGCCGTGTAGTGTTGGGGTGCTTCTCCGTGCTCGCGGGGGCTCTACACCATATTAGGCACGTGTACTCGTTTCTTTGGCCCTTGAGTATGTGATCCCCTATTACAACATGATTTCTGAGCTGAGATTTAAAAAGCATAAGAATCAATAGGAGAATAGGGGTGATTTTTTGTTGTTGTATTCAACGACTGGTCACATTTAAGGAAAAGCAGCTAATGGTGGACGGTCTAATTTTTCTTGCTATTATTTTATTAAATTTAATATTTCGATTATCTCCAAACTGAGTGAGCGAAAATTATTGAATCTTTGTTACGTTTCTACGGAGGTAATAAGAATACAAAATCGATAATTGATTGTTTCGGAAAGTGATTATTTGGAGCGGTTTTATCAATCGGGTTAAACTGGTGTGAAAAAAAAAACACGATATAATCGAAAACCGGTTGTTCCAGCGATAACCGCCATTCCAGCTTACTGCGGTGAGACACGGGCCTGTGACTCGGGTAGGCGGTCACCCACTACCGTATAGCAGGAATGTGAGTCCCGTCCTTCCGGGCCAACCCCTGTCGCTCAGGCGTGACGCGGCCTACCTCTGAAGGGCGACCCTGAGGGAGGGCGACACCCCTCCGGTCCCTCACCCTCCCGAGAGGTAAACAAAACGGACCAACAGCCGAGCATCGGCAGGGCAGCGCATTACTATGGAAATTACGCGGCACTGCGGAACGAATTAAACTGCGGTCTGGGAGGACAGAACACGACTCTGGAGGGCAGGTGTAGTGCCTGAGGATGTCGTAAAGGGCGGAAACCTCCAGCCACGTGTCGGCCGATTTTCCTGGCCTCTGCTCAACAGCGACGTTTGACCTGTAACCTCGCCGACACACACACACACACACACACACACACACACACACACAAAACATTACACGTTACGTCACGCAGAACGATTCCCAACGATTATGAAAAAGCTTTACAAATACCCCAACCAATCACAGAATCTGTTGACGACTTAACTTTTTTAATTAGCAACCTCTTTCCTCCTCATCAGACTACAGTGGAAGTACAAAAAAAAAAAAACATTTAACGCAAATGTACATATACACCGAAGAGTCAAAGAAACAGACTTGCCTACTGTTGTGGAGAGAACCCGCGAGAACGCAGAGGTGCCGCAGCACGAAATGGCATGGACTCGACTTATGTCTGATGTAGCACTGGAGGGAACTGACGCCGTGAACCCTGCAGGCCTGTCTATATATCCATAAAAGTACGAGGGCGTGGAGATCTCTTCCGAATAGCAGGTTGCAAGGCATCCCAGATATGCTCAATAACGTCCATGTCTGGGGCGTTTGGTGGCCAGAGGAAGTGTTTAAACTCAGAAGACTGTTCCCGGAGCCACTCTGTAACAATTCTGGACGTTTGGGGTGTCGCATCGTCCTGCTGGAATTGCTCAAGGCCGTCGGAATGCATAAGGGGCATGAATGGATGCTGGTGATCAGGCAGGATGCTTATGTACGTGTTACCTGTTAGAGTCGTATCTAGACGTATAATGGGTCCCATATCACTCCGGCCGCACACGCTTCACACCATTGGGGAGCCTCCACCAGCTCAAACAGCCGCCTGTTGACTTGCAGGGTTCATGGATTCCATACGCTTACACGTCCATCCGCTCGATACAATTTGAAACGAAACGAGTCCGATCAGGCAGCATGTTTCACACTCATCAACGGTCCACTGTCGGTGTTGACGGGCACAGGCGAGGCGTAAGTCTTTGTGTCGTGCAGTCATCAAGGGTACACGAGTGAGCGTTAGGCTGCGAAAAGTCCATATCGATGATATTTCGCACGCTGACCCTTGTTGATGGCCCAGCACTGAAATCTGCAACAATTTGCCGAAGGATTGCACTTCTGTCACGTTCAACGATTCTCTTTCATCGTCGTTGGCCCCTTTCTTGCAGGATGTTTTTCCGGCGCTGAAATGGCGGAGATACTTTGTTTTACCGGACGCCTCATATTTACGGTACACTGGTGAAATGGTCGTACGCGAAAATCCCCACTTATCGCTACCTCGGAGATGCTCATGCGCCAACCACGTTCAGACTCACTCAAATCTTGATAAGCTGGCATCGTAGCAGCAGTAACCGATATAACAGCAGGGCCACATGCTTGTCGTCTTACATAGGCGTTACCGACCGCAGCGGCGTGTTCTGCGTGTTTACATATCTGTTCAGAAATGTGTGTGAAATCTTATGGAGCTTAACTGTTAAGGTCATCAGTCCCTAAGCTTACACACTACTTAACCTAAATTGTCCTAAGGACAAACACATACATCCATGTCTGAGGGAGGACTCGAACCTCCGCCGCGACCAGCCGCTTACATATCTGTGTAACCACGCATGGCTACACCAGTTTCTTTGGCTGTTCAGTGTATACAGTGGGCCGATTTCTGTACTGTATCTCTGTATAGCCTTGATATGTGGCGTGGTAGCATCGTGGAGAAAGAGAACGATAGTTTAATAAGAGGAGATGTCACTTCATACGTCGATCCGCTGTCCACATGAAATTTTTGTAAATTAATCACATACTTTGTTCTTGTTGCGGGACAGTCTTCTTATAATGCATACCAACATACCAAGTCCCCTCTTTCTGCACAGGATGAACCCATCACGTATCATGGGTCGCATGAGAATATTCTGAGAGGAAAAGAACATTCTCTGAGAAAGTTCTCAATTTTCTACTAATAAAAAATTCTAAGTATATTCGCTGACGAGAGAGTCCTTTCTCAGTACCTCCCCCCCCCCCCCCCCCCATTTTCCCCCTACTTGAGAAGGTTCTCGGTGTGCGTCGCCTGCCGCATTCTGCACAGATCACATGCGTAAACTTACATTTCATTGAACTTGCTCAAACCGGCAAACTGTTCGGTGTCAAAGTACGGAACTGGCATCAATGTGTTCTGGAAGAAGGGGTGCGGTCTAAGGCGCCTTGCCACGGTTAGCGCGGCTTCCTCCGTCGGAGATTCGAGTCCTCCCTTGGGCATGTGTGTGTGTGTGTGTGTGTGTGTGTGTGTGTGTGTGTGTGTGTGTGTGTGTGTGTGTGCGTGTGTGTTGTCCTTAGTTTAAGTTAGATTAAGTAGTGTGTAAGCCTAGGGACCAATGACCTCAGCAGTTTGGTCCCATAGTACTTACCACAAATTTCCTATTTGTTCTGGAAGAGTTGCACTACCTTTCGATGTTCCTTTACATGCATCAACTAAGTATTAAGACGATTAAGGACAGTTCATCAAAATGAATTTTCTCATGATGTTACCATATTTTCGACAACCGAAGCAAATTTTTGTTATGTTACCGAGTTTTCGTCATGCGAAGAACATTTGTTATATTCAATTTAGTTGAACACATTACGCCGACTAAATCTTAAGAATACGTCATATTTCCAACCACTCCAAACCGGAACAGTGTCAAGAGTTTTCTAAAACGAGTTATTTTGGTTAAATATAACGTATAATCGTCTGTTCGCGTGTCAAACACTTAAGCTCTCGCCCGTGTGGTTTCATTACGAGAAACAGATCGCTAAGTTTGTACTAAAGGGGTTATTAATTTTTCTGATGCGTCTACTTATTTCTAACATAACAAAATTTAAATTTTATGCTCTGAGGAAACATGATGAAGGCCATCTGAAAATGCTGATGGCGCTGTTTCTTCTCCTACACCAGCCCGAAAACCTCGGTACGCTAAATAGCAAACAGAAAAATGTTTTCAATTTCGCTTCTTTGGAAATGTTGCTACCTCTTTCAGAATTTTTGTAAAGGAAGTTAGCCGGTCAAATAATGTTTTTAGTGTCAAACCTGAATAGACATCTAATGCTACGCTCTTTTTCAGTATTTCTTCGGACTACGTACGTCTTTTTTTCCGAGCAACATAAATTCCGTCATTATTACTGAAAAAGACGGGTAAAAGTTAACTGCGACAGAACTTATTCAGCTCGAAATATGTTACATAACTTCTTTCAAGAAACTGAGAACGTTCGCCGCTTGTGAGAATATTCTTTTGTTTTATTAATTCGAAACTGAAAAATGTTCTTTGGATTGGGTGAACTCCCCCATCTTTTTACTCAAGATCAAAATATATTCTCAGGCGAAATACATTCTGAGACTAGTTTTGTTCAAACGAACCTGAGAAAGTTCTCCGAATTTCCGAGAATAGAGTACATTGTCCGTTTTATTTACACTACCTCTAGCCTATAGAAAGAAACTTGAATATGTATGTGTACTTGTGTTAAATGTGTTTTGCACTGCGACCGTAGCCTTAATGATTAGGTCTAACATTGAAACACGTTCCTACTTAAATGATTTGCGTACACAACAAATTTTGTGACTCGTAGCAGTATTTGTAAACCCTTTTCATATTTTTTAAACAATCACGGTCGATTGTCATTCAACATGTCTTTAAATGTTTCCGACGATTATTGTCTGCTGTGTATGCTGGCCCATCTCTGTACTGACGGACCAGTTTATGAATTTCCGTAGCGTCCGTTTTCTATGCTGACGAAGCAATTTTTAACTGTGTTCACGCCTACGTTTGCTCCATAATATTACAAAGACGATGACACCTACGGAAATATCCCTGGTCACATTCCTTCATTCAGTGACAGACAAACATTCTGTAAAGTACCATGGTAATGAACCCTGAACTCATACCCCCGAGTACGTAACAGTTTTATTAGAAGGAAGCACCACTCAAAAAACGAAATTACTGAAAGAGTTCCGCACTCATCTTTAAGTGATATGATGCCATAGTGTTGTAATCGGAAATCGTCACATATGATTGAAGAGCGCTACCCACTGGCGACAAACGAAGAGATGTATCCTTGGAGAATGACGCCAACAAGTATTACCTCTAGGTGTTTTTTTTTATGTGCACAGTCGAAAGCTATTTCAGGAAGGAGTAGTAAAGATTTATTAGAATAAAACTGATTACAGGAGCATAGCAAACACCACAAAATTTAAATATCTAGGTGAAATGAGACAATCAAATGCTTCGGACAAAGGATCTAATTTAGCAAAGGCAAGGAAAATGGAGATGGCTTTTCAACTAACAGATAACCTGATTACCAGGAAATCTATTTTCATAAATGCAGAACTGCAGCTCTGCGACACTGTCACTAAACCAGAATGCCTTCATGTTTCAGAATGCCTTTTGTTAAACATGGCTGAATAATTAGGTAAAGAAGGAAAGAAGAATAGCCAGGGAAGTTTTAGGACCAAAATATGAGAATGGGAAATGGAAATTAAGAATTAATAGGGAAATTTATGAATAAAATAGAACCAGTGTAAGACAGAATGAGCAAGAGAAGAGCTGTATTCCATGGGCAACTAAACTGGCTAGATGAAACGAAGACGACAAAAAGAATTTTTAACTTTTTTGTCAGAAACTAGAACACATCAGCAACATGGATGAAAGAAGTTAAGGCAGACCTGAGAGAAATGGAAATAATGGAGGAAGAAGTAGGAGAAAGAGAAAAGTTCAGTGCAAAAGTAAATAGTTTTAGCGGCTTCCAGGTCGAGACAAAAAAAAAGACATGTGCAGTACATACAAAAGAAAGAAGAGAAAAACATAGGGAACGAATAAAAAAACTGCTGGAAAAAAGGGAGGAGAAAAGAAAAAAGGCATGTTGTTTTTTGTGGTCGTATGTAGACTTAACCAATGAAAAAAATACATAGAAACGTTCCAAATAACGTATACTAAATTTTTATTGTTTACAGAGATGTTTCTGTTGTAACCCAAACACACACACACAGTGGGTGGCAAGCAAAAGGCAAATGTTTAAACTAGAAGTTGATTTCATTATTTCCTACTGCGATTTCAGGGCAGTAAGAGTAGTTGTTCTGAAGTCGTCTTAGCGTTCTTTTCTTCCCACGAACATGTCACAAACATTACGACCTGATGTTTTCTGAACGGTCATAACTGCAATACTATAGAGACTACGCCTGTCAGTATAGGCTATTTGTTTTACGTCTCCGCATTTACACTGCAACAGCTGACCCGCTGCTCAGGAAAAAATAAGTATTGATGGCTTTCTCTCGCCACCTGTACTTCGAGGTACTACCCAATCTAAAATAGTTACAATTATTAGCCTGTAACTCACGTAAGTACTGATGTAATGTTGTTCAGTACACTGCTCTCATTCACCAACGGAAATAACAGCAATTGTATCCGTTACACTATGTATACAGAAGCGCCAAAGAAACTGGTATAGGCATACATATTAAAATACAGATACATGTAAACAGGCAGAATATGGCGCTGAGGTCGGCAACGCCTACGTAAGACAAGTGTCTGGCGCAGTTATCAGATCGCTTACTGCTGCTACAGAGGCAGGTTATCAAGATTTAAGTGAGTTTGAACGTGGTGTTATGCTCGGCGCACGAGCTATGGGACACAACATCTATGAGACAGCGATGAAGTGGGGATTTTCCAATACGACTATTTCACGAGTGTGCTGTGAATATGAGAAATCTTGGAAAACATCAAATCTCAGACATCACTGCGGCCAGAATAAGAGCCTGCAAGAATGGAACCAATGACGACTGAAGAGAATATTTCAATGTGACAGAAGTGCAGCCCCTGGGCAAATTGCTACAGATTTCAATGCTGGGCCATCAACAAGCGCCAGCGTGTGAAACATTCAACCAAACATCACCGATATGGGCTTTCAGAAATGAAGCCCGCTCACGTGACCTTGATGACTGCACGACACAAAGCTGTATGTGCCACTTGGGCCCGTCAACACCGACATTGCCCCAATACTGGAGCGGCACAGAAACTGATATAGGCATTCACATTCAAATACAGAGATATGTAAACAGGCAGAATACGGCGCGGCGGTCGTTAACGCCTATATGAGACAACAAGTGTATGGCGCAATTGTTAAATTGGTTACTGCTCCTACAATGGCAAGTTATCAAGATTTAATTGAATTTGAACGTCACCTCCCGAGTGTACCGTGAATATAAGGAATTTGTAAAAACATCAAATTGCTGCCAACGCTGCGGCCGGAAAAAGATCCTGCAACAAAAAGACTAACGACGACTGAAGGGAATCGTTCGACATGACGGAAGTGCAAGGCTTCCACAAATTGCAGCAGATTTCTATGCTGGCCTATCAACAAGTGTCAGCGTGAACCATGAAACGAAACATTATCGATATGGACTTTCGGAGCCGAAAGCGCACTCATGTACCCTTCATGACTGCACGACACAAAGCTTGACGCCTCGTCTAGAGCCGTCAACACAGATATTGGACTCTTGGAGACTGGAAACATGTTGACTGGTCGGACGAGTGTCGTTTCAAATTGTATCGATCAGATGGACGTGTAGGGGTATGGACACAACCTCATGAATCCATGGACCCTGCATGTCAGTAGGGGACTGTTGGAGCTGGTGGAGGCTATCTAATGGCGTGAGGCGTGTGCAGTTGGTGTGATATGGGGACACCTGATACGTCTAGATACGACTCTGACAGGTGACAAGTACCTTTGCATCCTGTCTGATCACCTGCATTAATTCACGTCCACTGTGCATTCGGGCGGTCTTAGGCAATTCCAGCAGGACAATGCGCCACCCCAAACGTCCAGAATTGCTGCAGCGTGGCTCCAGGAACTGTCTTCTGAGTTTAAACACTTTCGGTGGCTAGCAGTCTCCCCAGACATGAAGATTATTGACATATCTGGGATGCCTTGCAACGTGGTGTTCAGAAGAGATCTCCACCCCTCGTAATCTTACGGATTTATGGACAGCCCTCGAGGATTCATGGTGTCAGTTCTCTCCAGCACTACTTCAGGCATTAGTCGACTCCATGCCAAGTCCTGTTGCGGCACTCCTGCGTGCTCAAAATAAATGTGTGTGAATTCCTAAGGGACCAAACTGCTGAGGTCATTGGCCCTTAGACTTACACACTACTTAAACTAACTTATGCTAAGAACAACACACACAGCCATGCCCGAGAGAGGACTCGAACCTCCGGCGGAAGTGGCCGTGCAGTTCGTGACATGATGCCTCAAACCGCGCGGTCCTGCGTGCTCGCGGATGGCCCTACGCGATATTAGGTAGGTGTACCAATTTCTTGGGTTCTTCATTGTATATCCGTCAGTGCTACACCTCATTCGTCCAGCTGTGTGCTGTTGGCGGGTAGAGCTATTGTTGGTACGACGCATCCTCGACGATGGTCTGTACAGTGTCTCACGTGCTGCGTATGCGCAGCCGTTTTGAAATCGTAGACGTGATCTGGTTCCGAATAACACGCCCGAGGTTGACCTCGTGTTTACCTTGGCGCAGTGGACCACACAGAGGCCCCCCTGTGGTACGGTACCGTAATGTCGAGCACAGACGCCGCCACGCACTGACCAACCCCGCCGGAGGCGGCGGCGGCATTTCCCGCCGCATCCATCTCCGCCTCCATCTCCCGGCCGCCTCCTCTTTTTTGTTTCCCTTACACGGTCTCGCCCAGACGGGAAACCCGAGCCCCAGCGCCGAACCGCGCGCCACAGTGGCCGCCATTCAGAGGCCGGATCGGGGCAGGTGGTCACCGCGCGTGACGTCACGTCCGGCGCGCCCCCATTGGCCGCCGGACACAAGGTGGGCCTCTCTCCGGCGCCTTGTTTTTCCTCGCGGCTGGAACCTGCGCTGCCGCCGTCTGACTGGGAGCTCTGTCCCCCGCTCCGCTCACCTTGACTCCGGCGCCGCTCTACCTTCTTGTTGCTCTTACCGGCACGCCGTTTTCCTGCCGGCGCCTTTATAACGCATCTCGTTCATCGGCGCCGTCTGTCTCCCTCGCAACTTGTTTCAATTTCCCTCGACTAAATCTTTTCCACTGTGTGCAATGGCGCCGTCGTCGCTAAACGAAGACTGATGGCTCAGCCACCCCAGAGAAACGTCCACCCAAGTTATACCTGATCGCCTAGTTTTAAGCCCGTTTTGGTTGCTTTCACTGTGACACCGACAACAGTCCTCTGTAAAACCGGACAAAAGTATTGGGTCAACTTCGTCAAAACGAACTTACAGAAAGATATATGGGGACAACCATTTAAGCTAATGACTAATCGCATCAGAACCCCGATGGTACTGTCAACGTTAAAACGAACAGACGGAATCATGACAAGTGGCTCGGGATGTTCAGCAGAATATCTCCTAAACAAGCTCCTACCAGATGTCTCACACATAGATGACGAACGACATCATCGTGAGTTACGTGATGCAATGGAAACTGGGTGGAATCAGGGTATCACACTCCACTTCTCGCAGGAAGAGGTAGCCTTAGCAATCACTGGACTCGCATTCGGGAGGACGACGGTTCAATCCCGTCTCCAGCCATCCTGATTTAGGTTTTCCGTGATTTCCCTAAATCGTTTCAGGCAAACGCCGGGATGGTTCCTTTGAAAGGGCACGGCCGATTTCCTTCCCAATCCTTCCCTAACCCGAGCTTGCGCTCCGTCTCTAATGACCTCGTTGTCGACGGGACGTTAAACACTAACCACCACCACCACCTTAACAATAGATAAACTTAAAAACAGAAAGACGCCAGGCCCTGATGGAATATACACAGAAACATTGAAGAATGCCAGGACATTGATCACCCCGTATCTGACTGACCTTTTTAATGAAGCCCTTCTACAAGGAAGAATCCCTACACTCTGGAAAATGGCCAATGCAGTTATTATTAAAAAGTCTGAAGATAGGGGCCCAACAGACCCGAAATTCTATAGACCTATCTGTATACTGAACACACTTGCTAAGGTGCAGGAGAGGCTCCTGTGTGATTACAGGCCTGTAGGCACCTTTTTGCTCCAACTCCCCACCAATATGGATTTAGAGAACACAAATCGATAGATGACGCCATAAACCGCACCCTACAAATTGTGGGGAATACGACCGAGAAATATGCGGCCGCTGTACTTATTGATAACGCTGGAGCTTTTGATAATCTCTGGTGGCCGTCACTATTCGCCACAGTAAGGGAACTTATAGAGTACCTACTACCCTGTTTTCTAGTTTTATGGACTACTGTAGGGGAAGAATTGTAAAATGGAAAGCAGGAACACAGAAGGAGGTTAAGAGAATAACCAAGGGATGTCCATAGGGATCAATCTGTGGGCCCATTTTCGGGATATTGTGATCGAGCCCCTACTGGACATCTTGGATAGAGACACACTTACGGAAGGTGTTGTCGCTTATGCGGACGATCTTTTGGTTGTTGTTTCTGCATCGTCTAGACTGCAATTGGAAAATAAATGTACATTAACACTACAGATGATTAATTACTGGTGTAATCAGAACAAATTGAAAATATTTGTGTGTGTGTGTTGTGCTACGATTTTTGGAGGAACTTGTGACACTGCCTAGTGGAGAAACAAGACACTATTTCAGAATATGGTTTAGGATTACTTTTGACAAAAAAATTAAACTGATATCTAATGGTAAACATTAAATAAGTAAACTACAATACCTTCAGTGGTCACAGGTTCCTTTTGCTGTCGTAACACATCACAACACACATACATTTCACACCTCAAAACAAACACCACCAAATGCTTAAAGCAATTATTCTGTAATAACGTTTTTACGATGTATATTCTTTGCACTTTGCGATTATGTCTTTTCTTCTGCTATACGATCCTTACACCCAGCTGATTTCTGACGCCATATTTGCTCACAAATGTGGCAGTATACATCTGATGTGTTACAAATGTTTCAAATGAATGAATGACATCCAATGAATACAGGCATCCAATGTGCGTTCACCGCGATGTCGCCAAACACGGATGCGACCATCATGATGCTGTAAACAGAACCTGGATTCATCCGAAAAAATGACGTTTTGCCATTCGTGCACCCAGGTTCGTCGTTGAGTACACCATCTCAGGCGCTCCTGTCCGTGATGCAGGGTCAAGGGTAACCGCAGCCACGGTCTCCGAGCTGATAGTCCATAGTGCTGCAAACGTCGTCGAACTGTTCGTGCAGATGGTTGTTGTCTTGCAAACGTCTCCATCTGTTGAGTCAGGGATCGAGACTGGCTGCACGATTCGTTACAGCAATGCGGATAAGATGCCTGTCATCTCGACTGCTAGTGATACGAGGCCGTTGGGATCCAGCACGGCGTTCCGTATTACCCTCCTGAACCCACCGATTCCATATTCTGCTAACAGTCATTGGATCTCGACCAACGCGAGCAGCAATGTCGCGATACGATAAACCGCAATCGCGATAGGCTACAATCCGACCTTTACCAAAGTCGGAAACGTGATGGTACGAATTTCTCCTCCTTACACGAGGCATCACAACTGCGTTTCACCAGGCAACGCCGGTCAACTGCTGTTTGTGTATGAGAAATCGGTTGGAAACTTTCCTCATGTCAGCATGTTGTAGGTGTCGCCACCGGCGCTAGCCTTGGGTCAATGCTCTTAAAAGCTAATCATTTGCATATCACAGCATCTTCTTCCTCTCAGTTAAATTTTGCGTCTGTAACACATTATCTTCGTGGAGTAGCAATTTTAATGGCCAATAGTGTATTTTCTCGATCAATTAAATGTAAATGTTTTTAGATGTTTTGTTACTGTTTCAGTTCCCGACTACAGAGAATTTACCACAAGATCTTTGATATGGACTTCCATTATGCATCTTACTTTGGCCATTAATAAACTCATTTATTATTGCTTTTTCGTACATTTTGTTACCAAATTTTGATTTTCTTAACCTCACTTTCACCGTTCAGATGCCAGTCTGCACAATGGACATCTGTCAAAAGACTAGCGGCAGGAGGAACTTAGTACAGAAATGAACCGCCAGAGGCGGTGCAGTAGACGCGCTTGTCTAGGAAGTCGATCGTATAAAAAGGACTTAATGTTTTGCCGAATCAGTGGTTAAGTCCCAGGAAGTGGATGCAAGGTTCTGAGGTATGATCAGCGGTTAGTCCAACATTTTTTTATCTGTCATTTAATATTTCTTTGCGAGAAAAAAAGGCAGAAGAGGCAGATAAATGCTGGATATAAAATTTATGGGGAAGTTTTTAATCAAAGATTACAAATTATCGCTGATGCAACAATCTCGGAAGAACAGCCAGGCTTCAGAAACGGATATTCGTTTAATATTAATATACAGTATTTATAAATAAGTCAATTTATTGAATAACGTAGAGAATTTCCTTCAGAAACACACCGAGCATTTATTGATTATGAGAAGCTCTTTGATAAGGTAAAAAGATCGCTGTTGTGGAAAATATTGGAAATGAAAGGTTTTGCTAAACACTTCATTAGTACCACAAAGGGTCTATATGCAATACAAAAATAGTTATAAGTTCAGATGAAATTTTTATAAAGCAGAAGGTTCTGTAAGGTAGCACTGTATCACTTACTTTATTTGGTTGTATGTTGACGACCCAGTTATGAAGTGGAAAGATGAAATACAGTTAGGAATTAAAATAGGATCTAGTGTACCACAAAATACTCTGTTATATGCTGATGACCAGATAATCGTACAGCAAACAGAATATAATTTATAAAGGGCAGTATATAGATTGAGACAAACCGTGATACATTAAAACTTCACTATGTCTACTATTAAGACAATGGCACTCAAAGGAAGGAATCCAATCAGATGAAAAATAATAATAAATAAGAAAAATTTTGGGACAAATATTCTACTTAATTATCCGGTATGTGATATTACTTTTAACTGTGACGAAGACATTGAAAACAAGGTTAATAAATATCAAGCTATCTGCACGACAGTTGGAAAAAAATTGGGAATAAAAACAAGAAAGGAAACGCAAACAAAATTCTATGAAGTTTATAAAATGACTTTTATCTTAATAATATGAACATTTATATGTGTGTTTGGAGAGAGAGAGAGAGAGAGAGAGAGAGAGAGAGAGAGAGAGAGAGAGAGAGAGAGAGAGAGAGAGAGAGGGAGAGAAAGAGGGAGAGAGATTGATTATTGATTGAGATTTTTATGTCGTAACTGGTACCTGAATTTTGGTTGCTGCCTCCTTAAATGATCAGCTTCTGAACCAGTTAGTGACGTATTATAATTTGGACGAAGTTATTGTTCTTTAAGGTTTAAAATACAACTCTGTTAGTTACTTGGCCATATTGCGGGTAGCTTTGAACCCAAGTTTTCGTACCTTTTCATACCTATGGGATCACTGTTGTAAGTAAATAAGATCAAACAGCAATCTGCTTTTCGTGAGAAAAAAAAAAGATTGCTTAGCACATTAACTTCCTTCCAACTACACGTCCAGCTACATCAAAATAGGTCAGTGGAGTTCAGCACCATACTATTGAACAAGAACATAATGCAATTACTGTAATTGAGAAATTATGAGAGGTTGTTACTTATTGAATGAAAACTATAGAGAATGCATTTCTTTTCCCGTATTTTAGTGAACTTTGTACACTTACAGTTCTGTCGACTGATAGATGAGAATGACAATGAAGTTCACCTTCTTTTTCAAAAACAAGATATTTCTATTCCTTACTTCCAGAAAATTTGTATACATAAATGTTTGTCAACTCTTACACATACTTTACTCGGTTTTATCACTAAAATATCAATTTTATTAAATGTAACAATATGTTCTGAGCGACGGCCTAGCAACACGTCTCTTTCCTCAAGATACAACTGAACAGTTTTCTTTTTTTTAATAAGTCATTTTTTTTGGTCCATACTCAAAGATTCACAACTACTATCTTTGTGGGGATTGCGCGCTAAAAAGTTTGTTGCTCTCCAGCTGCGCTTCCCTTCACTTCAAGTACTTTTTGAATCACATTTACATTTACGTTATTTACATATTTCACTGAGCTTCTCAGAATAAAATCAGACACAAACTGCTTTAAAAGAAAGCATTGAGGCACAGACAGCATTACAAGTTGTGGGGCTGTACCTACCGTGTTATGTAGTTCCAAATCATCGACATTAACCAAAAAAAATGAAATTACGTAAACAGGGAGCAGAGATGAAGTTCACGAGATATGTAAGGGGCTGTAATGAAGTAGATAAAATAAGGAATGAAACAGTAAGATCAGATTTAAAAATGTTGTCAGTTAATGATGAAATAGAAGAGAATAGAATAAATGGAACGATCATGTTGATAAACTGGCAGAGAGAAGATTGCTAAAAAAGATAATGAATTATCGGCCGACTGGAAAGTGAGAACAAGATAGACCTCGTAAGGGATGAATGGATGCGGGATAGAAACCGGAACAGGTGACTACAATATCTAATCGTTGGAAGGAGATGATGATGATAATGACCATGATGATGAGACAGATAACATTTCTAAACTCAACTGGGGTAGTGGAATCCAAGCGACAATCAAATTGGTGTGTGGAATCTATGACTCTAGAGACATACCATAGAATTTTCGTAGAAGTATGATCCACATAATCCCGAAGATAAAAAAAATGGTTCAAATAGCTCTGAGCACTATGGGTCTTAACATCTGAGGTCATCAGGACTGTAGCGATCGCGCGGTTCCAGACTGAAACGCCTAGAACTGCTCGGCCACAACGAACGGCTCAAGCAGTTATTCGGCTTGGCATTGGTTGATAGAGTTTTTGGATTATATGCTAAGTGATATCGTGACAAATTCTGCCCATTTGGTGCATCAGATCGTCAAAATCCCGAGATGATTGAAGGGTCCTGTCCATAATACTCCAAACGTTATCAATTGAGAAGAGATCCGGCGATCTAGCTGGCCTAGAAAGGGTTCGGTAAGCCCGAAGGCAAGCAATGGAAACACCTCTTCGCTGGTCATCGAGGCTCAGTTCGGAACAGGACTCATCACTAAGGACAATTCTACTCCAGTCAACGACATTCCAGGCAGAAGACGTATCTGAAGACGCCCGGACAGTGGTGGGATCCCAGCCTGACTGTGGTCCGCCATACAGTCTGGAGTGATGGTCTGGAGTACCATTTCTTTACATAGCAGGACTCTCTTGGCTGTCATTCACTGCAATCTAACAGCACAGCGATACGATACCTTGAGCAGCAAGGTCGTCAAATCTTTCCCCAATTGAGACTATTAGCAAGCAGCTCGTGGTCGTGCGGTAGCGTTCTCGCTTCCCACGCCCGGGTTCCCGGGTTCGATTCCCGGCGGGGTCAGGGATTTTCTCTGCCTCGTGATAACTGGGTGTTGTGTGGTGTCCTTAGGTTAGTTAGGTTTAAGTAGTTCTAGGGGACTGATGACCACAGATGTTAAGTCCCATAGTGCTCAGAGCCATTTGAACCAATTTTTGAGAATATTATCGGCAGGGCCCTGCAACCAGCTCTGGATTCTGACGATGTAACGCCCCATCATCATTTAACTTTAACCTATCCATTTCCCTTTTTTAAATTTTGTAACCTACCTGCCCGATTAAGGGCTCTGACATTCCACGCACCAGAGTAGACCCCGCCTAGAGATCCGAATGGGGGACTATTTTACCTCCGGAATATTTTACCCAAGCAGACGCTGTAATCATGTAACCATACATTAAAGCTGCATGCCCCCGGGAAAAATTACGGCTGTAGTTCCCCCTTGCTTTCAGCCGTTCGCAGTACCAGCACATAAAGGCCAGATCAGTCAATCATCCAGGCTGTTGCCCCTGCAACTACTAAAAAGGCTGCTGCCCCTCTTCAGGAACCACACAATTGTCTGGCCTCTCAACAGATACCCCTCCGTTGTGGTTGCACCTACGGTATGGCCATCTGTATCGCTGAGGCACGCAAGCCCCCACACCAACGGCAAGGTTCATGGGAGGCTCAGGTGAACCTAGGTTCAAATGGGTCCAACCAATATGGGACTTAGCATCTGAGGTCGTCAATTCCATAGACTTAGAACTACATAAACTTAATCTGAAGACATCACAGACATCCATGCCCGACGCAGGATTCGAACCTGCGACCATAGCAGTAGCGCGGTTCCGGACTGAAGCGCCTAGAACCGCTCGGCCACAGCGTCCGGCGTGAACGCAGGGTTACAAATACAAAATCAAAAAGGGATAATAAAGAAGTAGATTTAATAATGAATAAAAATAGGAGCGCTACTACGAGCAGCATCGTGATTGCATTATTGTAGAGAAAGATAGACACTAAGTCCACGCCTACTACAGTAGTACAAGGTTACATGCGAACTAACTCCGCAGATGAAGGAGAGATTGAAGAAATGTATGATGAGATAAAAGAAATTATTCAGATAGTTAAGGGAGACGAAAATTTAATAGTCATGGGGAAGTGTAATTCGATAGTAGGGAAAAATACTACATGAATCTGTAGTGGGGGAAAGGAATCAAAGAGGAAGCGGCCTGGTAGAGTTTTGCACGAGCATAACTTAACCATAGCCAACACTTGGTTGAAGAGTAATGAAAGAAGGTTGTATACGAGAAAGAGGCCAAGAGACACTGGAAGGTTTCAGATAGATTATATAATGGTAGGATAGAGATTTAGGAACCACATTTTAAATTGTAAGATATTAAAAGGGGGCCGGCAGAAGTGGCCGTGCTGTTCTAGGCGCTACAGTCTGGAACCGCGTGACCGCTACGTTCGCAGGTTCGAATCCTGCCTCGGGCATGGATGTGTGTGATGTCCTTAGGTTAGTTAGGTTTAAGTAGTTCCAAGTTCTAGGGGAGTGATGACCTCAGATGTTAAGTCCCATAGTGCTCAGAGCCAGCCATTTAAAGGCGCAGATGTGAACTCTGACCACAATCTGTTGGTCATGAACTGTAGATTAAAACTGAAGAAACTGCAAAAGGGTGAGAAGTTAAAGAGATGGGGCATTGATAAACTGAAGGAGCCAGAGGTTCTAGAGAATTTCAGAGAGAGCATTAGGAGACGATTGAGAAGAACGGGGGAAAGAAATACAGTAGAAGAAGAATGGGTAGCTTTGAGAGACGAAATAGCGAAGGTAGCAGAGGATCAAGTAGGTAAAAAAACGAGGGATATTAGGAATACAATTTATGAAAGGAGAAACTATAAAAATGCAATAAATGAAGCAGGAAAAAAGGAATATAAAAGTCTCAAAAATGAGATCGTTACGAAGTGCAAAATGGCTAAGTAGGGATGGCTACAGGACAAATGTAAGGATGTAGACGCATATATCACCATGGTAAGATAGATACTGCCTATAAGAAAATTAAAAAGACCTTTGGAGAAAAGAGAGCCACTTGCGTGAATATCAACAGCTCACATGAAAACCCTGTTCTAAGCAAAGAAGGGAAAGCAGAAAGGTGGAAGGAGTATATAGAGGGTCTATACAAGAGCGATGGTCTTGAGGACAATACTATGGAAACTGAAGAGGATACAGATGAAGATGAAATGGGAGATATGATACTACGTGTAGAGTTTGACAGAGCACTTAAAGATCTAAGTCGAAGCAAGGCCCCCGGAGTAGACAGCATTCTATTAGAACTACTGATAGCCTGACAAAACTCTACCATCTGGTGAGCAAGATGTATGAGACAGGCGAAATACCCTCAGACATCAAGAAGAATATAATAATGTACAACCCAAAGAAAGGAAGTGTTGACAGATGTGAAAATTACCGAACTATCAGTTTAATAAGTCACACTGCAAAATACTAACGCGAATTCTTTACAGACGAATGGAAAAACTGGTAGACGCCGACCTCGGGGAAGATCAGTTTAGATTCCGTAGAAATGTCGGAACATGTGAGGAAATACTGACCTTACGACTTATCTTAGCAGAAAGATTAAGGAAAGGCAAACCTACGTTTCTAGCATTTATAGACTTCGATAAAGTTTTTGACAATGTTGACTGGAATACTCTTTTTCAGATTGTGAAGGTGGCAGGGATCAAATATAGGGAGCGAAAGACTATTTACAATTTGTACAGAAACCAGATGGCAGTTATAAGAGTCGAGGGGCATGAAAGGGAAGCAGTGGTTGGGAAGGGAGTGAGAAAGAGTTGTAGCTTATCTCCGATGTTAATGAATCTGTATATTGAGCAAGCAGTAGAGGAAACAAAAGAAAAATTTGAAGCAGGAATTAAAATAAGTGGAGAAGAAATACAAACTATGAGGTTTGCCGACGACATTGTAATTCTGTCAGAGACAGCAAAGGACTTGGAAGAGCAGTTGAACGGAATGGATAGTGTCTTGAAAGAAGGGTAAAAGATGAACATCAACAAAAGCAAAACCAGGATAATGCAATGTAGTCGAATTAAATCAGGTGATGCTGAGGGAATTAGATTAGGAAATGAGACACTTAAAGTAGTAAAGGAGTTTTGCTATTTGGGGAGCAAAATAACTGATGATGATCGAAGTAGAGAGCATATAAAATGTAGACTGGCAATGGCAAGGAAAGCGTTTCTGGAGAAGAGAAATTTGTTAACATCGAGTGTAGATTTAAATGTCAGGAAGTCGTTTCTGAAAGTATTTGTATGGAGTGTAGCCATGTATGGAAGTGAAACGTGGACGATAAATATTTTAGACAAGAGGAGAATAGAAGCTTTCGAAATGTGGTGCTACAGAAGAATGCTGAAAATTAGATGGGAAGATCACGTAACCAATGAGGAGGTACTGAATGGAAATGGGAAGATGAGTGATTTGTGTCACAACGTGACTAGAAGAAGGAATCGGTCGGTAGGAGACGTTCTGAGGCATGAAGAGATCACCAATTTACTATTGGAGGGAAGCGCGGAGGGTGGAAATCGTAGAGGGAGAGCAAGAGATGAATACACTAAGAAGATTCAGGAGGATGTAGGTTGCAGTAGTTACTCGGACATGAAGAAGCATGCACAGGATAGAGTAGCATAAAGAGATGCATCAAACCAGTCTTTGGACCGAAGACCACAACAACATTAACGCCACACTGGGACAAACTGTGGCTATGTACCTCTCAGTATGACATCCAACAAGTGTGTCAACTAATGCGAAGCCAAATAACTGCTTGCATACGGGTCAGAGGTGGACCAACGAGTTATTAACAGTCGTTCGATGCGTGATATTTTTTGACTGGAACACAAAAAGGGGGAGGGGAGGGGGAGGCTGCTACGACAGTGGTACCCTCTGCCACACCCCGTAGTAGGAAACACTTCTTCCTTAGCCGCAAACGCAACCCAAACGCCAGCGGACATTCTGTTCCGTCTTACGCCCTGTACAGTTCACATAATAGGAACGACATTAATATTGCTGTCCGGTAGCAACGCCAAAGACGCAGTGGCGGAAAACTTTTCGAATCTAATCACCACTGCATCATTTGTCAACAGAAAGGGTCTGGTCTCTTCCGAAATATTCGTCTCTCGGATCCGCCAGAGAAATGGAGGAATAAAAAACATTACGCCATGCAGCGAGGGAGAAGTAATTCATTACGGCAGCGGTGCAGAACAGAAAGAAACGCGGACTCTTCCTTTATTAAAGGGAGAGGCGAGGGGTGGGGGAGTTAGGGAATCAAAACGCAACGGTCGACTCCAGGGGCAGAGCAGACTAACAAACTCCTGGCGCCAAATGGAGAACGCACTCACAGTGACCGTCGTCGAGTCGATATATTCAAATCGGGAAAAAGTCCGAAGTGTGAGTGGAGAATAACACGGTTCTGATGGGGGGGGGGGGGGGGGGGCGAGGGGGTAGGACACAGAGGGGGAGGAAAGGAACTGTGCTGAAGACTATGGCGTCTGGCGCAGTGAGTTTTGTGTCTGCTGGAAGAAATGAGCAGGGGTCTGGAGGGGAGGGGAGAAGACAGAACGGGGATGTAATTCCAGGACCCGGGAGCTAATGAATTCAATCGGATGATCTGCTGGCGGCGTGGGACGGCCGAATGTTTCGGTAATTTATTCAAATCTGTCCTCGCGTCTCTCGAGCCAGGGAGGGCGTTTGCCGGAGAGGCCTGGAGCACTGGAGACCATGCCTTCCGTGATACAGTACGTGCCTAAAGTCTCGCAGAGCCACAGTCCAGGAAGATGAGCACACAGTGGAACAAAAATGTCCAAATCAGGAGACATCACGCTAGTACCCCACGTCACCGGTTCCAGCCTTGACGAAGGGCGAGAAAGAGAGTTCACAAGCCCCTTCATCTACATCACTTGCACTGCAGCCGCTCACTGATGACGTTATCGCGCAGAGCTACCAAATTACAATGTTGATGCCTACCACTTTTCCCTGTCGCTTCAAATAGTAGGAAAGAGCGTTGTACCTGGATAATAGTATACCTAGGAACATATGATGTATCACAATCGATGTTTCAACATACTGGCCGAATTCTAAATCACATGAAAGAAGAACCACTAAGAGCGCCATACGCAATATTTGTCTTTTTCTGTTGTCTTTAGCTATGGGTATTGAGGCAATCATCACCTACGCACACCAAGTTGAAGATACCCGTTTAGCAAAAACCCCCGTGTCCTGCCGTGTGAAGAAAAGAAGTCCGTAAATGCCCTTGCACATCCCAGTCCGACAGGATTCTTCGACCTTTCGAGGCCTTTTTTAACATTTCATTTGACACATGCACAAATATTGTGAAGAAAAAGTATTAATAAGCGAGGACCACAGCTACGAGTTAGAGTCCCATTTCTTTAATTAGCAAAGGCCAGAAACTCCTCTGCTGGAAGCCCTGGAAATTAACAAACATGTAGCTCACAGTGAAGATCTAATCTTAAATTGACCAGCCATAGCTTAATACTTCCTCTCTTGTAAACTTCCATAAATCTCTCAGTTTTTCATTGCTTCCCACGCCACCTGTTCCTTCATATTCATCCATTTTCCTGTATTCGCTAGCTATAGCCGGCGAACTTCGTTCCTCCTCTGAAAATCTTCGTACACTACTGGCCATTAAAATTGCTACACCAAGAAGAAATGCAGATGATAAACTGGTATTCATTGGACAAATATATTATACTACAACTGACATATGAGTACATTTTCACGCAATTTGGATGCATAGATCCCGAGAAATCAGTACCCACAACAACCACCTCTGGCTGTATTAACGACCTTGATACGCCTGGGCATTGAGTCAAACAGAGCTAGGATGGCGTGTACAGGTACAGCTGCCCATGCAGCTTGAACACGATACCACACTTCATCGAGAGTAGTAACTGGCGTATGGTGACGAGCCAGTTGGTCGGCCACCATTGACCACACGTTTTCAATTGGTGAGAGATCTGGAGAATGTGCTGGCCAGGGCAGCAGTCGAACATTTTCTGTATCCAGAAAGGCCCGTACAGGACCTGCAACATGCGGTCGTGGATTATCCTGCTGAAATGTAGGGTTTCGCAGGGATCGAATGAAGGGTAGAGCCACGGGTCATAACAAATCTGAAATGTAACGTTCACTGTTCGAAGTGCCGTCAATGTGAACAAGACGTGACCGAGACGTGTGACCAATGGCACCCCATACCATCACTCCGGGTGATACGCCAGTATGGCGATAACGAATACACGCTGCCAATGTGCGTTCACCACGATGTCGCCAAACACGGATGCGACCATCATGATGCTGTAAACAGAACCTGGATCATCCGAAAAAAAGACGTTTTGTCATTCGTGCACCCAGGTTCGTCGTTGAGTACACCATCGCAGTCGCTCCTGTCTGTGATGCAGCGTCAAGGGTAACCGCAGCCACGGTCTCCGAGCTGAGAGTCCATGCTGATGCAAACGTCGTCGAACTGTTCGTGCAGATGGTTGTTGTCTTGCAAACGTCCCAATCTGTTGAGTCATGGATCGAGACGTGGCTGCACGATCCGTTACATCCGTGTGTATAAGATGCCTGTCATCTCAATTGCTAGTGATAGGAGGCCGTTGATATGCAGCACGACGTTCCGTATTACCCTCCTGAACCCACCGATTCCATATTCTGCTAATAGTCATTGGATCTCGACCAACGCGAGCAGCAATGTCGCGATACGATAAACCGCAATGCCGATAGGCTACAATCCGACCTTTATTAAATTCGGAAGCGTGATGGTACGCATTTCTCCTTCTTACACGAGGCATCACAACAACGTTTCACCAGGCAACGGTCGGCCGCAGTGGTCTAGCGGTTCTAGGCGCTCAGTGCAGAACCGCGCGACTGCTACGGTCGCAGGTTCGAATCCTGCCTCGGGCATGGATGTGTGTGATGTCCTTAGCTTAGTTCTAAGTTCTAGGGGACTGATGAAAACAGATGTTAAGTCCAATAGTGCTCAGAGCCATTTTTTGAACCAGCCGACGCCGGTCTACTGCTGTTTGTGTATGAGAAATCGGCTGGAAACTTTCCTCATGTCAGCACGTTGTAGGTGTCGCCACCGGTGCCAACCTTGTGTGAATGGTCTGAAAAGCTAATCATTTGCATGTCACAGCATCTTCTTCCTGTCGGTTAAATTCCGCGTCTGTAGCACGTCATCTTCGTGGTGTAATTTTAATGGCCAGTAGTGTATGTTGTAGCTGACCCGGCAAACGTTGTTTTGCCATTGAAGTTATCTCTAGTCTATAAGAATAATGTATACGTGTAACACAGTAACCGATGTTGGCGCGAGCTCGTGACACAAACAATAATAATGGCCGAAAACTGTGTAGAGAGTAATAAAAGGCTTAGCGGGAATTTCGGCAGTATCGGCCACTATTAACTGTAGCATTTCTACGGTAGATCGGCTCTTCCATGAGCATACAAACACTGCGGAATTTCGTGTCGAAAGGTGTTGGCCAGCATTATGAACAAGGCCAAGCGCAAACGCATGGATTTTTATCGTACGCAAAAATATTGTACGATTAAATTCTTTTAGAGGAACAAAGGAGAGCATGGAAACTTCTTTGTTCTACTAAAAGAATTTGATCGTACGATATATTTCCGTACTATAAAAATCGATGTGTGTGCGCTTGGCCTAAACGTCGGTTTGGTGACCGACCCGTGCTACCTAGTTCAATTGAAAGAACGCTATTCGGGTCGTTGACTTCAATTACCTACCTATCGAATAGTGAAAGACTATCACCGGTAGTCACCGGGCGGGGATAACTGACCAAGTGATAATTGACCAGTTATCGTCTGGGTTTGAAAATTATTAAATTACTAATATCGCTATTAAAAAAAGAGGGGTTGGTGGTAGAAGGTTAAAAATTTAGGATTGAGTGTATTTTGTAATGTCACATTATAAAAAAGTAAAAAGTTCTGTCCAAAAATTAAGAAAAAAATTTTTGCGCTGGACCTTCCTTATCACTTAGAGGTATGAAAAATAGATTACGACCGATTCTCAGACGTACCGAATATATATGTAAAATTTCATCAGAATCGATGAAGCAGTTTCGGAGGAGTATGGCAACTAACATCCTGACACAAGAATTTTATATATAAGGATAAGGATCGACTTCTTTTATTTTATTCAAAGTGTCTATGTAATCAATACAGTCTGTAGATACACATGCTACGTCTTTCTTTTACACTGAAGCGCCAAAGAAACTGCTGTAGGCATGCGTTTACAAATACGGATATGCAAACAGGCAGAATACGGCGCTGCGGTCGGCAAAGCCTATATAAGACAATAAGTGTCTGGCGCAGTTGTTAGATCGGTTACTGCAGCTACGGTGGCAGGTTATGAAGTTTAAGTACGTTTGAACGTGGTGTTATAGTCGGCGCACGAGCGATGGGACACAGCATCCCCGAGGAAGCAATGAAGTGGTGATTTTCCCGTACGACCATTTCGCGAGTGTACCGTGAATATCAGGAGTCAGGTGAAACATCAAATCTCCGACATGGCTGCGGCCGGAAAAACATCCTGCAATATCGGGACCAACGACGACTGAAGAGAATCGTTCGACATGACAGAGGTGCAACCCTTTCGCAGACTGCTGCAAATTTCAATGTTGGGCAATCGACAAGTATCAGCGTGCGAACCATTCAATGAAACATCATCGATATGGGCTTTCGGAGCAGAAGGCCTCCGCTTGTATCTTGATGACTGCACGACACAAAGCTTTACGCCGCGTCTGGGCCCGTCAACGCTGACATTGGACTGTTGATGACTGGAAACATGCTGCCTGATCGGATGAGTCTCGTTTCAAATTGTATCGGGCTGATGGACGTGTACAGGTAGGGAGACAACCCCATGAATGCATGGACATTGCATGTCAGCAGGGGACTGTTCAAGCTAGTTACGGATCTGTAACGGTGTGGGGCGTGTGAAGTTGGAGTGATATGGAACCTCTGATACGTCAAAATACGACTCTGACAGGTGACACGTACGTAAGCACCCTGTCTGACCACCTGCATGTATTCATGTCCATTGAGCATTCCAACGGACTTGGGAAATTCCAGCAGGACAATGCGACACCTGACAGTCCACAATTGCTACAAAGTGGCTCCAGGAACACTATTTTGAGATTAAACACTTCCGCTGGCCACCAAACTCCCCAGACATCAACATTATTTAGGCCTATCTGGGATGCTTTGCAAACGTGCTGTTCAGAAGAGATCCCCACTCCCTCGTACTCTTACGGCTTTATGGACAGGCCTGCAGGATTCATGGTGTCAGTTCCCTCCAGCACTACGTCAGACATTAGTCGAGTCCATGCCGCGTCGTTTTTCAGCACTTCTGCGTGCTCGCGCGGACCCTACACGATATTAGGCAGGTGTACCAGTTTCTTTGGTTCTTCACTGTAATCGGTGCTTGTATTAATTCCGATGTTTAATACCTATTGAAGTTTTCTCGTCGAGTACTATTTTTATTTTACTTGGTTCATTTATTTAATGCAAACCGTTACATAGGCACAATTTTGGACCATAGTGTTCATGTTTTTCTGTTTAGTCCCTTTATATTAATTATTAGGTTAGGTTAGTGTTTAACGTCCCGTCGGCAACGAGGTCATTAGAGACGGAGCGCAAGCTCGGGTTAGGGAAGGATTGGGAAGGAAATCGGCCGTGCCCTTTCAAAGGAACCATCCCGGCATTTGCCTCAAACGATTTAGGGAAATCTCGGAAAACCTAAATGAGGATGGCTGGAGACGGGATTGAACCGTCGTCCTCCCGAATGCGAGTCCAGTGTGCTACCACTGCGCCACCTCGCTCGGTATATATTAATTATTGTTCAGTCTTTACTTTTTACATTACGCTTCTACCACACCGTCAGAGATCGTGTTTACTGTGCGTTTGTGCGTCAGTATAGATTTGTTACTTATTTTCCAATGTCGTTGACAAACATTGTAACTTCTTTGGCGACTATAGTCAGTAAAAGTCTGATGATGGACATGTAAGGCGAACGCCGGATACCACATAAATTAATACTGTAGAACAAAAGATAACTAGTGCCTTTCATTTATTATAATGTTGTTCTACCAAGAATCGACGGACGATTCAGTTAACACAACAAACATGTAGTTACTTAAATTAGGTGTAAGCATTATTACCCACCAAAGGCGAATGGGTACTGCAATAAAATAACTATACTCCTGCGTCTGAAAGGATTGTTGCATTTTGCACTGTTGCATGTGAAATGCCTTAAAATAATTCCTTTTTGCTGTGGAGCACAGAACAGTTCCTCATTTTCCACATTTTACAGTCGACTGTCACTGAGGTCATAGTCTACACCTTAGTTTTCGACCCATGCTCTGGCCAGTGACCAAAACTGTCATCTCGAGTGTCAC
This sequence comes from Schistocerca gregaria, assembly GCF_023897955.1. Classification (NCBI taxonomy): domain Eukaryota; kingdom Metazoa; phylum Arthropoda; class Insecta; order Orthoptera; family Acrididae; genus Schistocerca; species Schistocerca gregaria. The sequence goes on from NC_064929.1 coordinate 71,312,970, forward strand.
TTACTGGAACAGTAGCGCTTGTTTATTTCTCCTTCTTCTTGCGTATTACCCTCAGAACCCCGGTCCGCCAAGTTCGCTTCTAAATCTTTTTATTGATTACCGGCTTCGACAGATCTGTGCTGTCATCATCGGGTCTTGCAACACATTGACAGAAGTCCGTGATGTTTACAAGCTAGCATGCAACATAGTAATTCTGCGTCATTTTACATCACTATGTTGCTTATCACGAACTTCTGTTAATGTGTTGCAACATCTGATGATGACAGCACATATCTGTCGAAACCGGTAAGAAATAAAAAGATTAAGTCACGAAGTGTGGCACCACTTTACAGTTGAGTGTGTGATTGTCCATGCTAGTGGCATGGAGTCTTAGCACGTCAAAAAGGGGCTTAAGATTTATTTTTTAGTCAGTTACTTGTTTTACTGAGTCAATGTTTAAATTTTTAGCGTGTTATTTGGACGAACTTGGGCATCCAGCTGATAAAATTCTATTAAGACTGTATATAGAAAATATTATTTAGAAGATAATTCTTACAGATATTGGAAACTTAAAGAGGAACCAATGAACACAAAAGGTAAGACAAAGATGCTGAATTTCGCCGGCACCCTTCAGTATACACATAGGATGAAGTGATAAGTAAATGGAAAATGTAGAATTGAATAAAACCTTGGAGCAAATTAGATATTTTAAATATTCAGGATGCGACATCACATATTATCCATCCAGTCATGACTCGGGCGAAAAATTAATTAAAAATACGGGGAAGGACTGGAAAAACCAATTGCAGGAAGAAGCCTAACTCAAGTTTCACAAAACCATAGCAGTAAGAATCCTTACATAAGGAAGTGAAGCTTGGATGACAAGACGCTATACAAGGATAATACAGGTTTAAGAAATGAAGTTTCCAAGCAGAGTGGAAGATTGTAAAGGAGAAGATCGCAAAGGAATGAGTGCATAGAGAAAGGTGTGTTGTGAAACAAGGGCTGTACCGTTTGAGAGAGAGAGAGAGAGAGAGAGAGAGAGAGAGAGATAGGGATAGAGAGAGGCGAGCGGGTGTGTCGGGACTCAACCCAGTTCACTGCTACTAGCTCCAAGTGACCGTAACACGTCTGAGCGCAGCACATAAGTATTGCACCATAATTAAGAAAGAAATTAAAAGTTAAAGTTGCTTTTTCAAACTTTGACAACATATGTTTTAGGGTAATACTGTTCAAATTGTCAGGCATCAGATTGATTAGGTCAATATTCTATCTAAATACATCGTTCTAAGAAAAAATAAGTCTCGCGCTAAATAATAAAGCTAGGAAGCCATAAATTGGTCATAATGCGCAGATGTATGTGAAAATTAACTGGAATAAGTCTCAACGTGATTGAAGCAATATTTTCGTCAGAATCCACGGTATTAAGAAAAATTGAAGGCGGTAAATGTTACACTTATAAATGTGAAGATTAGCACGACGCTTCAGTTCAACATAAAAATAATAACTACGTGGCCCTATTAAGCTACCTCTAATAATTTTCGAGTAATTTACTGAAAACTAAATTTGGAACAAAAACGTCCTAATTTGTAGTAGATTAAGTATCTGTTATATTAATGCTACAAAGTTTTGGTTACAGCACAAGATAAAACCTATTGAATAAAAGAGCTATAACACGTTTCAAGGCCTAATAACAAATACGAGGTCTCTTAAAGTGGAAGTTCAGAGGTCATGTTCTGCTGTCAGTTCCGTTCCAAAAATTGTAAAAGGCGAAGTTTTAATGTAGGCGAGCTAAAATTTTTTCTGTGGTCTTAACCAACTTACCTACATGCACGCAAAAATTGCGAAGATTCTAAATCGATTCATAACATTGTTATTAAATATTGTATGTCCGAGAAAGCGGCCGTTTAGAGTCTGCTACCGTGGGCATAGGGCGCGTGACAGCAAGTGTTCCCTCAGCCGTCCGCTCCGCCACATACATAATTACAGCCCGAGAGACAAGACGAGGATTCACTTCGCACCCAGCCACCCTAAGATCCGCATCAGTCAAACGCCGGAGTGCACGCTGCCTTGGATGACGTCAGAGACAGGCTGTAACAAAACGCTTATTTTCACTAATAATAGAAATTCAACTCGGGAGGACTGTACACCGTCCTGGATCGCTTACACTTCGCAAAAGTAAGAGTTACCGGGCCGCCCGTAATGTTAACAAATTCGCGTGACAAGTGGTGACAATTATTTCCCGCGTATGTGGCGAGCACTTATTTTGACTATCAGCAGTCAGGGCGAAAAACAATTTAGCAGGAACTTACCGTAGAGGTCGCCTCTGAAACTGCTCATAGTGCTGTTTATGGCACACAGATTTACTGTCAGTATTAACGTAATGAATATTAGAATGTTGTGCGTGTGAAACTATACCAAATATATGTAACAATTAGAATCAAAATCTTCGTTTGTAATCATAGTCCTGATCCTGCTGCGGAAACAGAGAACAGAAACATTTCTTTCAGTGGGCTGGACAAGAATGTGGACCTGCAGACTGGGAACAACGGCCAGAATGTTCTACATCGCTTTGTGGCTGACCACAGAAATAGTTGCCAGGCTCTCGTAAAAGACGGCGCACAATATTTACAACAATTCCAATTTCATGCGTTGACTGATGATTGTATTACCATTACTATCAAACCGCCGCCCCACAGGTTTAGCAGTGCGTAACCTAACCGAAGAAATCCGAGTACGTGTGACGTGGACTCATGGACCGTGGGTCCCATAATTATTGTATATACTCGTAGACAGTTCATCCATCCTGAGTATCGAGCACCTTCAAGATTTTTGCCTCTTATAGATATCGATACAGGCAAGACACCGGTCACGGAAATTCCAAGACTCTCGCGTTCATTTCCAAGACTACTTTCGGCTTGTTTCCCCTTACTTGGACTTTGAAACCTTGCTTCTTGCCGCATTTCACGATTCTGGACCAACGGGAATTACCCTGTAGATTTTTTTTTCAATGAATTTCTGAGTATCTAAATGCGTGACATAAATGGCCGTATCTTCTGACTACATTAACTTAGGAACTTACATGTTTTACACCACCAAGGGACCATAGATCCTACGTGACATCAATCTGAACCTGATACTTCTACCGGTCCTGTTCCTGAGAAAAATGGTCTCAACAGACGGGGAGAGAGACAGTAGCATAATATGAGATAGTAATTTTTTGTGTGGCTTAATTACATATTAGTAATACCGGATTTTTTTTCTTAATTGTACGGTGAAACCTTGCTTCTTACCAAATTCCTTGATTCTAGTACAACGGGAAGTAACATGTAGGTTTCGACGATGAAAAAAACCGTATGATATAATTACAAATTCACAGTTTTCGGATATTTATCTTTTGTTGTACTGCGAAACCTAGCTTGTTGCCAAATGTCAGGACTGTATGTTAGTCCGCCTGCTTAGCTTAATGGTGAAGCGCAGTGCACTCGGGTTCGATTCCACGCCGGGTTGTTGATTTTCTCCGCCCGTGGATTGGGTGTTGGGCTGTCATCATAATCGACGCGCAAGTCGCCCAGTGTGGCGTAGCTTGAAATAATACTTGCAACACGGCGGCCGAACTTCCTCGGACGAGGAATGCCACACGATCATTTCATTTACATTGTAGGTTGAAGGTAAGTGCTGCATGGGTTTTGATGAGTGAGATTGTCAGTGTGAAACTGCGACATAGATGGGCGTATCTTTCGACTGCACTCACTTAGAAGCTTAAATGTTTTACACAGCAAGTGACTGTAGACAGAAGTATGTCCCATAAATATCAGCTTGATGCATTTACCTATTCTTGAGAAAAAAGGGAGTTAAGAGACGGACAGACAGACTGAATAACAATAATTTTCTTCGTGTGATACAATTACAAATTAACAATTTTCGGATTTTTTCCTTTACATGTACCGTGAAACATTGCTGCTTGCCAAATGTCAAGGTTAAAGATAATTACAATGAAATGAATATCCCTATCTGCATACGGGCGTTGATATAAGTCAACGGAGACAGTTGAAAATGTGTGCCCTGGCCGGGACTCGAACCCGAGATCTGTTGCTTACATGGCAGACACTCTATCCATTTTTTTTTTTTCGTGGCTGATCGTTGTATTTGGTCGTTTCGGACGTCACATGACATCCGTTGAAGTTCATTGTTCATCCTTCCACTCAGTTTTTTATTACAGAGGCCAATCAGCTCTCTGACCGAACACGCTGAGCTATCGTGCCGGCGTCCATCTGAGACACCGAGGACACAGAGGGTAGTGCTACTACAGGGACTTACCTCTGGCACGCCTCCCGTGAGACCCACACTCCCAACTTAGTGTCCCTCACTATGCCCCAGCCCATTATACTCAGCGGCCACTGTGGAAGAGCGGTTCTAGGCGCTTCAGTCCGGCAACGCGCCACCGCTACGGTCGCAGGTTCGAATCCTGCCTCGGGCATGGATGTGTGTGATGTCCTTACGTTAGTTAGGTGTAAGTAGTTCTAAGTCTAGGGATCTGATGACCGTAGATGTTAAGACCCATAGTGCACAGAGCCATTTGAACAATTTTTGAACCATTATTTTCATTACTCGTGGCTTTTTGTCGTTTACCGTAAGAGTTCTGGCACTGTTTGTGCATCCGCACAGAAGATGGTCAAATGGCCGGTGAGCCTTAACTATATATACAGGGTGGTCCATTGATAGTGACTGGGCCAAATATCTCACGAAATATGCGTCAAACGAAAAAACTACAAAGAACGAAAGTTGTCTAGCTTGAAGGGGAAAACCAGATGGCGCTATGGTTGTCCCGATAGATGGCGCTGCCATAGGTCAAACGGATATCAACTGCGTTCTTTAAATAGGAACCCCCATTTTTATTACATATTCGTGTAGTACGTAAAGAATTATGAATGTTTTAGTTGCACCACTTTTTTCACTTTGTGATAGATGGCGCTGTAATAGTCGAAAACATATGGCTCACAATTTTAGAGGAACAGTTGGTAACAAGTGTTTTTTTTTTAAATTAAAATACAGAACGCAGGTACGTTTGAACATTTTATTTCGGTTGTTACAATGTGATACATGTACCATTGTGAACTTATCATTTCTGAGAACGGATGCTGTTACTGCGTGATTACTTTAAATACCACATTAATGCAATAAATGCTCAAAATAGGTCCGTCAACCTCAATGCATTTGGCAATACGTGTATCGGTATTACTCTCAACAGCGAGTATTTCGCCTTCCGTAATGTTCGCACATGCATTGACAATGCGCTGACGCATGTTGTCAGGCGTTGTCGGTGGATCACACAATTGGTAAACGGTCCATTTTAACACGGGTAATGTATCACGAAGCAAATACTTTCCGCACTGGCGAAATGTTACGTGATGCCACGTACACGTTTGTGACTACTACAGCGCCATCTATCACAAAGCGAAAACAGTGGTCCAACTAAAACTTTCATATTTCCTTACGTACTACAGCAATATGTAATAAAAAATGGGGTTTCCTATTTAAAGAACGCAGTTGATATCCGTTTGACCTACGGCAGCGGCATCTAGCGGGCCAACCATAGCGCCATCCTGTTTCCCCCTTCAAGCTAGACGAGTTTCGTTCTTTGTAATTTTTTCGTTTGACGCTTATTTCGTGAGATATTTGGCCCAGTCACTATCAGTGGACCACCGTTTATATATGTATATGAAGATAATTGCCCTGCAGATTTTGATGAGTGTGTTTGCGAGTATCGAAAACGAAGATAATTGCCCTGCAGATTTTGATGAGTGAGTTTGCGAGCATCGAAAAATATGACGTAAATGACCGTATATTTTGACTGTGTTGACTTAGAAGCTTAAATATTTTACCTTGCAAAGTGACTACAGGCGTTAGTACGTGAGATAGATTTCAGGTTGATACGTCAATCCGTTCCTGAGGAAGTGGAATCTAAACAGTGCGACAGACAATAGACATACAGGTGGACAAGATAGTGATCGTGCAAGGATTCCGGTTTTATCGAGTGAGATACGGAACCCTATAGATAAAAGAAAATTGGATTAAATGGAAGTGACATTTAGACGGTATGGGTAGAGAATGACTCTCAGCTATAAATGCACTGGAAAAGGAAATGTAGTAGGGCCATGCAACTGATGGAGTACCGTAACATGCCATTTGCGTAATAGAAGAAGTGATGCTGGAGAAGAAGAACCGGTATCGGTGCCGTCTTGGCGGAATAGTGGGGAGGAGGAGGAGGGGGAGGAGGAGAGTGGTGGAGGGTACATTTGTCAGCTGTTTTATTGTTGTTGCCTAAGCGCCGGTCGGGTCATCGGACGCACCCATCACGCCAGCATCTCTCACCTGTTCGTAAAGGCGCGCGTATCTCAGCCTGGGAGCGCTTTGCGCCGCTGACTCGCGGCCGCAGGTATGTGTGCCACGTCGTAAATCGCAAGCGCGCTGAGTTACTGGGCCGCATTCCGCGTGGCCGCGGCCTCAAGACGGCGACAAAAGACGTTGCGAAACGTCGCCCGCGTTCCGCGAGCTAACACGGCGGCAAGCCGCCCACCGACGACACACCGGCGGCGGGCAGAGGGAGTGCGTCTACAGATGACCTCGCTGAAGTGCGTGGCGGAGGGAACTTACCACCGCAATATTACACTACTGGCCATTAAAATTGCTACGCCAAGAAGAAATGCAGATGATAAACGGGTACTCATTGGACAAATATATTATACTAGAACTGACTTGTGATTACATTTTCACGCAATATGGGTGCATAGATCCTGAGAAATCAGTACCCAGAACAACTACCTCTGGCCGTAATACCGGCCTTGATACGCCTGGGCATTGAGTCAAACAGAGCTCGGATGGCGTGTACAGGTACAGCTGCCCATGCAGCTTCAACACGATACCACAGTTCATCGAGAGTAGTGACTGGCGTATGGTGACGAGCCAGTTGCTCGGCCACCATTGACCACACGTTTTCAATTGGTGAGAGATCTGGAGACTGTGCTGGTCAGGGCAGCAGTCGAACATTTTCTGTATCCAGAAAGGCCCGTCCAGGACCTGCAGCAATCGGTCGTGCGTTATCCTACTGAAATGTAGGGTTTCGCAGGGATCGAATGAAGCTTAGAGCCACGGGTCGTAACACATCTGAAATGTAACGTCCACTGTTCTAAGTGCCGTCAATGCGCACAAGAGGTGACAGACGTGTAACCAGTGGCACCCCATGCCATCACGCCTGGTGATACGCCTGTATGGAAATGACGAATACACGATTCCAATGTGCGTTCACCGCGACGTCGACAAACACGGATGCGACCATTATGATGTTGTAAACAGAATCTTAATTCATTAGAAAAAATAACGTTTTGCCTTTCGTGCACCCAGGTTCATCGTCAAGTACACCATCCCAGGCGCTGCCGTCTGTGATGCATCGTCAAGGGTAACCGCAGCCATGGTCTCCGAGCTGATAGTCCGTGCTGCTGCAAGCGTCGTCGAACTGTTCGTGTTCGTGCAGATGGTTGTTGTCTTGCAAACGTCCCCATCTGTTGACTCAGGGATCGAGACGTGGCTGCACGATCCGTTACAGCCATGCGGATAAGATGCCTGTCATCTCGACTGCTAGTGATACGAGGCCGTTGGGATCCAGCACGGCGTTTCGTATTACCCTCCTGAACGCACCGATCTCATATTCTGCTAACAGTCGTTGGATCTCGAGCAACGCGAGCAGCAATGTCGCGATACGATAGATTGCAATCGTGATATGCTATAATCGGACCTTTATCAAAGTCGGAAACGTGATGGTACGCATGTCTCGTCCTTACACGAGGCATCACAACAACGTTTCACCAGGCAACGCCGGTCAACTGCTGTTTGTGTATGAGAAATCGGTCGGAACCTTTCCTCATGTCAGCACGGTGTAGGTGTCGCCACCGGCGCCAACCTTGTGTGAATGCTCTGCAAAGCTAATCATTTGCATATCACAGCATCTTCTTCCTGTCGGTTAAATTTCGCGTCTGTAGCACGTCATTTTCGTGGTGTAGCAATTTGTCATACATAGCATATCATACTTACATATTAAAAGTATTACAGAGAATATGTGCATATTTATATTCAATGTGCTGCCCAGAATTCCGCTGCATGTACTGCCTTATCATGGGCGATAACCAGATCGTCCATAAACGCAGGTTGAGACCGTTTCCTGCAGTTGAGTAGGCGCTGATGGTCTTGAGGTTCACCACACTCACATAGTTCGTCCCCTGAGATGTATCCCCATTTCTTCATGTTCACCTTATACTTAGATGGCTCAAATGGCTCTGACCACTATGGGACTTCACAGCAGAGGTCATCACTCCCCTAGAACTTAGAACTACTTAAACTTAACTAACCTAGGGACATCAGACACATCCATACCCGGGGCAGGATTCGAACTTGCGACCGTAGCGATCGCAAGGTTCCAGACCGAAGCGCCTACAACCGCTCGGCCACACCGGCCGGCCTTCTACCGAGATACCCCAGTTCTCAGTCTATTGAGTACCTTTCATGTCGTGTATGGGAGATGATGGCCTGTGGCAAGTTCTTCCTTGGGATTGTCCCAATATTTCTGTGATGATGAGCTACGCCAGATTTGTATCCTTTGGTCTGCAGGTGACGTCTGTATTGGTTGCGTTGTCCGGAGAAAACTTTTATCGACTCGAGTCTTGGTGTTTGATGTTCTCATCCATACAGGGGTGTCTCTGATTCGTCTCCTGCTTCTTTCTTGCCACTTCAGCTGCTGTTCTCCTTCGGATATCCGGAGGTGCTACGTCCATGAGGTGGTAGATTTTGTCAATAGGGGTTGCCCGCAAGCAGCCGGTTACATTTCGCCCTGTTTCAGTTAGGGAAATATTTACCTGTTTGGCATGGCTGGAGTTCTGCCATACAGATGCTGCGTGTTCAGTAGCGGAGAAGCACGAAGCGAGGGCTGATGTGCGGAGGACATGTGGGTGTGCTCCACAGTTGTTGCCGGTCAGTTTCCCAAAAATGCTGTTCCTCGTAGCGACTTTCATTTTCCTATCTGTACAGTGGTCCTTGAAGGTGAGGGACCAGTCCAACTTCACTCCGACGTACTTTGGGGTGTCAAGTTGATCAGCTGTTGATCTGTCCAGGTTATTCCCCAGGTTATTCACAGTTTCCTCCGTGAACCTCTGTTCTGTAAGTGGAATGCACACACTTGTGTTTTGGAGCGGTTTGGCTTCAGGTAATTGCTATCGTAGTAGTTAGATAATGCCACAGGACTTATTGTGAGTTTTTCTTCCACCTCCTCAAAAGTTCTACCTTGTGAGGCAAGTGCTGTGTCATCAGCATAAATGAAAGATCTTGTGACAGGATTGACTGGCTGGTCCTTAGTATAAATATTAAACAGCAGTGGGGCTAGCACACTTCCTTGGGGGATACCATTTCTCTGTACTTACAAAGAAACGTCTGTTTTGTAGCACGCATCTTATAAACTGTGTTAGGTGGAAGTATTTCATTATGGCATAGATCTTTGTTAACATTTGACTGTAATTAATGGTGTCATGTGTAGCAGTAAGATCCACAAAGGCGACACCGGTGATCTGCCTGCGTTCACATCCATCCTCTATGTGTTGTGTCAGGTTTAAGATCTGTCCATATAACGACCCTCCCGGGGCGGAACCCAGATTGTTCTCTGATCAGTGTTTGATCGACTTGGTCTGAGATTCGATTGAGGATAATTATCTCTAAAAATTTGTACACATGACATAAGAGTGATGTGAGCATGTGGGGTTGCTGTTCTGTCATTCTGCGCAACGGATTAATTTGAGATGTACCCTTTACCCTGTGGCCCCTGCAAGGTGCAATTTCCACCCCCACACTACTCCTGAAGTCAGACAGACGCTCCTAACGTTCTAAAGAGAAATGCCTGAAAAACTTTCAGCAATAAATATCTTCTGGAATCGTCCGCTGTAAGCAAATGACACAAAAATTCACAAAATTTCTTACGTAACTAGTGGGATAGTTGGGTACTGGAGCGGTGATAGTTAGTGTAAGAAAAACATGAAACTAAAGAAAATTATTACTTATTTTGCAAAAATTCTGAGAAATCACAATGGAACTTTTAGTTATGAACTGAACACGTTATTTCTGGGTTCTTTTCGGAATGTGAAGTTACCTCTTAAGGATAGGATTCGCTAATGAAATTTCTATACAAAGTTTAAGAATGTTACTGACTTGGCAGAATGGCTGAGAGCCACGCCTACTCAACTTGAATAATTATCCGTTAGAATGTTGCTAGGTACGGTCGAGGCTGTAGCGTGTGAAATGCAGTGAAGTGTACTGTTGTGGAGGAAATATGGGGCTCGCAAGAGCTGTAGCGCACAATACCGTAAGCTGCGATGACTGCTATCTGCGCCGCTCGCTGCTCACAAATAAGATAACTCTCGTTGTATCTCGATTGACCTTTGCCAATCAAACTCTTCCTACGCCCTGGTGAAGTCAAGGACTCCTATTCACCCCTAGTCTAACTATTGGCGTGGTACACTGGTCAGATAACCAGTCCACTGTGATGCCACTCAAAAATTCGCTCGTAGACGTTTAACTACAACTCTGTCTGTTCACACCGCACAATAAGTGTGGTGACCAACACAGTGAACAACGCTTAATCACAAGGACTTAATATAGAGTCGCATTCCGATTCGCGTTCGATAGAGGTGCTCTCCCAGTGAAGTACTGAGGAGACACTTGTTCCTCACTCTTTGAGTACACGTACGAGCGTACACGCTCTCGTTATGTGTTCTCGCTCCAAGAGCGACAGCAAAACGGCCTCTCTCCACACCAGGCGTGAAGGGGTATATCTTTCAGTCTCTTCCATTACTCCTTCAGCTCAAGGCGTCAGAAATATTGTCTGTGAATCAACATTGCTCCTCTAAAACGGGAGAATAACGTTCCGTTTAAGGCAGCCAGTGTGGAAATCTGTAGCATCGGCGTTTGGCGTTTGCTGTCTCCCTGTGAATATCTCTGAAACTGCAGGCTATATTTGTAAAGAACGCGTAGGCTGGCTGCTCCCACACAACGTAGCAGAATTTTCTTTTAAGCCGAACATGGGGTGATTCCCCATTTCACTCGGGTACACACTGTCTGCTCTACGGGCAGTCGCCGGCTGACATAGATAGGTTGACTCCTCCTCTGAAGGGACCGGCCTCCTGGCGTGATGTCTGCCTTTCCCTAACTAAAACTCCTGTGACTGTCATGTCTGGAATGTGTGTGTGTACGACAGCCACGTGTATTTCAACCACGATGCGGACTTGCGATTTATTACTTATTTGCATATCGTTTACGTGAATTCATACAACGTTGACTTTGCCCACAGCTCGTGGTCGTGCGTTAGCGTTCTCGCTTCCTGCGCCCGGTTTCCCTGATTCGATTCCCGACGGGGTCAGGGATTTTCTCTGCCTCGTGATGACTGGGTGTTGTGTGATGTCCTTAGGTTATTTAGCTTTAAGTAATTCTAAGTTCTATGGGACTGATGACCATAGATGTTAAGTCCCATAGTGCTCAGAGCCAATTGAACAACATTGACTTTATGTTATCGAGTTTGGGTTCGAATGAAGCGTTTTGATGTGCGGAATATGATTGTGAGTGCGGGATATGTAAGCAATGAAGGTCAAGAGACCACGACATCTTACAGTGGTATGGGTCGGAAATTTTTGACATGTGTCGGCTGTTTCCCCGCAGTAGGGCCACAACTTTGGTTTTTCTTTTGCAATTTTGAGTCACAGGTGTTCATCATGTATAGAATCCACTTCTTGGTTGGAAGGGGCCTCCTCGAAGATCTCAACAAAGGGATAAATACGGCACGACATGTCATCATCAGCGATCGGGCGTACCCTGGGGGACGCTGGGAGTACATCCAGTGGCAGATGCTTCCACCACCAGAATGTTACACCAGTTTTCACATACACACTGGGAGGCACACATTTCCAGCACGCCCTCATAGAAAATAAGTAAAACTGCGGTGTTGAACTATTAATAACCGGGAGTGTGTCGTCCTGGGACCTGTTCCGCCACTGAAACAAGGTCTGGCGTTTCGGAGAATTGCCTCTCTTCCTCAGCAGCGGTCGCGAGGAAAGGGAGTTAAGAGGCTGTGTAACGGGACCTGCGTCGTAGGGCGTTAACGAGATAACGGGAAGGAAGTATAGTAGTGGGGTGGGGGTGGGGGCAGAGAAAGAAGAGGTGGGCGGCTGGCTCATCAGGATGCGCGGCAGGCGACGCTAAAACAATTGGCGGCAGCTCGCGACGCCGGCGCCGCCGCCGGTGCTGGCTGGCTGCAGCGGCGTCCCGGCGCCTTGTTAGACGGCTAAGCACCGGCCGCGCGCCCCGCATCGCAACTACTGTATGGGGGCGGGAACGGTGGGGCGCGTTATCTGATAAACCGGCGAGCGCCCCATTACTCCGGCTGCGTACACAGCACACCGGCTGCAGGCACGGGCTCTTCCCCACCATCTGCCGGAGAATGACGTCACAGGTTCGGTCCTTAGGCGACAGATACACAATATACACCAGAGACCAGGAACGGAGCGAGTGCGAGTCTAGTGTTGCGGGTTGCGCACTTCACAAATCAAGGCGCCGCTGTCAGGTGAGAAGTGTACTGGCTTCCCTTCTTCCTTGCCACAAGTATAACGAGTCTGAGAAGCGTGGCGCTGCCGCCCTACTATAGCTAAATTCTTTTATCTTGGTTGTTCGCGCATGCCCGCCCAGACGTGGGAGATTGCTGCGTTGCCAGTTGCACGCGCCGACAGATGCGGTGCCATATTATAGTTCGCAAACTTAGGTTTACGCGGAAGCGCGCAGTTTATGAAGTAAAGCCACCAAGGCCGCATTAACCCTTTCGCTGCTACAGAGACATGCTCCCCGCATTCCGCGCTGTGCCACATTTTGTCATCACTGCACTGCTCGCCTGTGCAGACACATGTTGTTCCGACTGCTTTGACACACTTATCATTCGATTTCACAAGAACTATTTGGCCCAAAAATTTGATTTTTACACATATTCCTTACTGATACCTTCCCCCCCCCCCCCATCCCCCCATAAATGACTTAATTTTATTTCCATGTTCAACGCAGTTATTGTGCAGCATTGGATGTAGTAAACCATTGCACGAAATTTTGAAGAGTTTGCAGAGGTAAAAGTCCATAGCGTATACTTTCCGTATGGTCGATTTTAGTTGCCACTAGAAATTTAAAAAAATGACATTCAAACGAATAAAATTCATTGAGTATGACACTTCGATATTGCTTTTAAAGAAAGAAAATATTAAGCCCGGAACAAGGTTTGAACTTACAACTCTTCGCTTAGTAGACAAGCTCTTTAACCATTACGCTAGCGCACCTCGTCATTTAAAACACCTTGCAAAGGACTTTAAAATGTCACGCAAAATACCGACAAACACTGTTAGCATGGCTATGAATTACTCACGTTTCGTCGAAGTACAATAGGAAATAAACAATTACCGCTGTTCTTTATTGTGAAAAAGCGGTTCGTGAGAATGATACAAACACCTTTCCTTGCTATCGCCTGAATTAGAGGGCTTATTGTTTGTTTGGTTTAATTAATTAATAGAATATGAAGCAGTTGGTATAAAGAATTCTTTTTCCAAACCTTCTATAAAAGAAAGTCTGCTGTCAAGACATTGCTTTTGTTCTGTTACTTTATTTATGACTGAAAGTTTCTAAAACTGAAGACACTCGTTCGTGCTCTGCACTGCAGTTGAGCTCTGGCAACGTCGTACTCTGTTCATTGATTGGCTGACTGTGTTTTGTGACGTCAGATGCGGAAAACGAACCTGAACTCGGCCGGCGTCATAAATAACCCGCACTTTAGTCGAATCGAATTTAAAACCGTCACATGGCACGGAAGTTGGCTGTACGATGTGGTTGTTGTTGTTGTATCGCAACGATGGGAAGAAAAAGTCCGATTCTTGAAATCGGATGGCCTCTAACAAAGCTGTGTTTCTTGAGACTGGAGGGAACAAGGCGAGAATTAATAGATATGGTGTATACAATTGAGAATTTGCTCCACAAGATAAAGAGTGACTTCCAGAAATATATGCTACCGTCGACATTTCAGATCAAAAATACAATGTGCGACTCGTCCCGGCGGAGGTTCGAGTCCTCCCTCGGGCATGGGTGTGTGTGATTGTTCTTAGGATAATTTAGGTTAAGTAGTGTGTAAGCTTAGGGACTGATCACCTTAGCAGTTAAGTCCCACAAGATTTCACACACATTTGAACATTTTGAAAAAAAAAAAAAACAATCTTGTCCAACGCTAACAAATAATACAGTTACAGTAGTCTTTGAATTTTTTTGGTACACATATACACATACGGGCATACGCACATACTGAGACTTCCCCTTTGCATATAAAGAATGACTGTGCTGCTAAAACTTGTACGTTACTTGATTTTCAACCTCCAGAGAGAAACTGAACGTACTCGGACAGTTACATCTTTACTTATTCTGATCATCACTGAACTGACACACAATATTTTAGCGCAACACAATCTGACTCTTAAAAATCCCTACAAAAGAATAGCACTGACTCACGATTATCTATACCCTTCATGAATCACTTACCTCACAAAAATCTTTGTTACTCGAACTACTGCAATACAGCGAAAGCCAATACCGTCAAAGTCAGGAATCCGGTAAAACGTCAAATCTCCGATATCGCTGCGGCCAGAATAAGATCCTGCAAGAACGGGACCAACGACGACTGAAGAGATTCGTTCAACGCGACGGAAGTGCTACCCCTGGGCAAATTGCTACAGATTTCAATGCTGGACCATCTACAAGTGTTTGCGTGTTAACGATTCAACGAAACATCATCGATATGGGCTTTCAGAGCCGAAGGCCCACTCATGTACCATTGATGACTGCACGACACACAGCTTTACGCCTCGCCTGGGCCCGTCAACACCGATACTGGACTGTTGATGACTGGAAACATGTTGCCTGGGCGGACAAGTCTCATTTCAAATTGTATCGAGCGGATGGGCGTGTACGGATGTGGTGACGCTTCATGGATCCATGGACGTTGCATGTCAGCACGGGACTGTTGTAATGTCTCTTGCAGCGGTCTCTCCGCGATATGTTCAGAAATTTTTATAAATTATATAACTCAGTACATATCTCGAAATATCTCTTCTTATCTTACCGATTCCTAAACTTTAATATACGATGATTATCAATGCAAAGTAGTTTCAAGCCCTATTATTCCTTGGAGCGTGCATTTACTCCATGGAATAGCTTCTCTACCTATGTTTTCTCTTATGAAACGAATGATTGAGATCTTGCCGATTAGGCGTGAAAGAAAGAAGGAAGATATATACGTATGTATTGTTGAGCTAGTCGCCATCTTGATGAGATTCTGTATGAGAAGGAATTTAATACATGAACTAAAGTAAGTGTGTTCGCGTATTATTTAACTGATTATTATTGGCAGTGTCTGCTTACTACGCTGTGTTGCACGGGATCAGTGGGGAACGTCTGATTTACACTGGAAGAACCTGCCGTTTCGTACGCTCAAGATACCCAGTTTATTACTTTCAATAAATGGGCTAACACGGTCTTACCAGCAGATCTCCGGTCTTCCCCATGTGATCATCGAAAGATGGTAATTATTACAAATGTTTTCAGGAGATCGACTGACAGCTTTCGTCACATCGAGACTTCGAAATGGCTTCACTGCCTTATGGACTTTAAGTTAGGCTCCGTTTAGTCAGGATAGAACAGTACTGAACTGTGTGAATGTGATAAGCCTGCTTTGTGAATGAAAATTCCCTTAATATACGCATGTTTTTACTATCCTGATCAGTGAAGCTAAATCAGGCTGGTGTGAGAGAGGTTTTTAAATTTCAGATCCCACAAAAAAATATTAAACTGTTCAAACTCGTTGAGGCTCTGTAACGGTGTGGGGCTAGTCAGCTGGAGAGAGATGGGACCCCTGATACACCTAAATACGACTCTGACAGCTGACACGTATGTAACCATCCTGGTTGATCACCTGCTTCCATTCTTCTCCACTGCTCATTCCGACGGACTTGGGCAATTCCAGTAGGACAATGCGACACCTCACGCGTCCAGAATTGCTACACACTAGCTCCAGGAACATTCTTCTGAGTTTAAACAGTTCCGCTGGTCACCAAAATTTCCCAGACATGAATATTATTGAGCATATCTGGCACGCCTTGCAACGTGCTGTTCAGAAGAGATCTCCACCCCCTCGTACTCTTACGGATATGTACAGCCCTGCAGGATTCATGCGATCAATTCCCTCCAGCACTACTTCAGACACTAATCGAGTCCATAACACGTCGTGTTGTCGTACTTTCGCGTGCTCGCAGGGGCCCTGCACGATATTAGGCAGGTGTACCAGTTTCTTTGGCTCTTCACTGTAAATACATGTTCAAATATTCATGCCATACATACATATTATGTATATGTATGTACTATATATGTACACACATGCCGGCCGCTGTGGCCGAGGGATTCTAGGAGCTTCAGTCCGGAACCACATGGCTGCTACGGTAGCAGGTTCGAATCATGCCTCGTGCATGGATGTGTGTGATGTCCTTAGGTTAGTTAGGTTTACGCAGTTTTAAGTCTAGGGGACTGACGGCCTCAGATGTTAAGTCCCAAACTGCATAGAGACATTTTTTTGCACACACACAAACGCACACACACACCTTGT
This sequence comes from Schistocerca gregaria, assembly GCF_023897955.1. Taxonomy (NCBI): domain Eukaryota; kingdom Metazoa; phylum Arthropoda; class Insecta; order Orthoptera; family Acrididae; genus Schistocerca; species Schistocerca gregaria. The sequence continues at coordinate 71,329,714 of NC_064929.1, forward strand.
ATGTGTGTGTGTGTGTGTGTGTGTGTGTGTGTATGTACAGTGTACATACATACAAATACATACTTACATATGCTGTTCAGAAATTCGCAATACGAATTTCTAGAGGTTGTAAGTTCAAATGTGTGTGAAATCTTATGGGAGTTAACTGCTAAGGTCATCAGTCTCTAAGCTTACACACCACCTAACCTAAATTATCCTAACAACATACACACACCCGTGCCCGAGGGAGGACTCGAACCTCCGCCGGGACCAGGCGTACAGTCCATGACAGCAGCTCCAAAGACCGCTCGCCTAATCCCGCGCGGCACTTGAACTTGTGGAAGGGATTGAGTACATAATATTTTGAACAGGAGCCCGTTTCAGTTCTGTGACGGTCTCAGTTCAGATGTTTTACTTATCCACTTATGCTTGAGGAACTGAATTATATGGACACAGTACAGTTACGAGGTAACAATTCAAAAGAGAACATAACGAATCGCTCATTATCACGTAAGCACATTTGTTTGTATTAACAGTTAAACATTAGGTCTTTACATTATTCTAAAACAATAAAGAACACACAGAACAGTACTGATGCATTACAACATTGGCTTGGTGTGGCGACTACAACGTTATTGCACACACAGTACCTATGAAACATCCCACCTGGTCTTCAATTTCTAGTGCACTGCCCTTAACTTGGGCCAGCAGATCTTCCTCTGTCCCTACAGGATTCTCGCAGCAAGGCAGAACTTACGTAACGCGAGGGCACCATCTCGCATTAGTACACGTCATCATGTGTACCCTGTTCCATATCAGGACAAGCAACCCCCAGACTTTTCTCTTTTCCTCAGTAGATGTGTGTGTGTCACACATCTGAACCGAAACCATCGTAGAACGGAAACGGTATGTTTCGAGATATGGCTTCCTATTCAGAATACTATGTACTCACTCCAGCTACAAGTGTAAAAAGTTTCTATCGAGAATTTCATACACTCACCCATGTTCACATGACAAGAACATATTCACTGCTAACCGATTCGACAGTGTATTGATCAGTAATAATCGCCACGCACAGCGGCTCTTAAAGTAGTGGCAATGCCGCAAATCCTTGGTTATACTTGCGAACTCGTGTACTCGCTCTCGTTTCTACACTGGTGTAGTCCTCTTTTCCACAACAGGCTTAGGCGACGAGTTTCTGGTTAAATGGGCAGTGGCAGAGAATTGCAAGTCCGAGTACATGGAGACTCGTGGGGCAACCTTAATGGGAAGTTTACTATCTTTGGCCCGAAAAAAGCATGTTCTTTGAGATATGTTTTCTCGAAATTTGTTATAGATATCAGTGCCAAATTTAGTCAAAATGTTTATTGATATTTCCGCTACAAACTGGATTTTTTTCGACTGGAAATGTCGAAGAACAAAGGCAGAAGTGCCGTCGGAACGAAACAACATTTCGATGTAGACCTCCACGCGCGGTATGTCACAGGTCAGCCGACACCTCTCAAATCAAAATTGAGTTAACGTTAGCGAAGTATATAAGATTATTCAGGAGTTGTACTTCGCTTAAGTTATTTGGACCATAGGAAACAAAATGGCGGCCATTTGAAAAAAATAGGGTTTCTTTCATCGATTTTTCGACAAGTAAAAGCATTTATAGTTGATGGATCAGAATAAAAGTGGTACAACTACTAGAAAATTAAGTTAGCTTCGTTGCACACAAAGAATCATGTCAATCGGTTCAGTATATTTGAAGTTACCATATCGCGCGATAAAAAAAGTCATTTCGAGAAAAACGCATTTGAAGTTTTGACTACATATAAATGCAATATGCAACGTTCAATCTGCTATTCCGGGTCCATAAACTAGTCCTTCCTCTTCCTCATAGAGGGCGTACTGCTCGATCTGGGCCATCCTGCGCTGCTCCAGAGCCGCTCGTACGGCCGGTGACAAACGGTTTCCAGTCTCTTCAATCCGGTGGTCGTCCGAATGCTTGGCGAACTGCGTCGAATAGAGTCCCAGAGTGACGTCCATCGTTGCTATGGTCTACAGAATTGTTAAATTCCCTATGTGTTGAACCTTCTCACTGCCAGAAAAGTTGCAATCTCCACAATCTTCGCACCAGAATGCAAATGCTTGGGGGCTAACTTCCAAATACACGCGTTCAAACTTCCATTTGAGCTTTGTGTGTTTCCTCACAAGCACCGGTACAATAATTCGTCCTCCGAAACAAAAACAAAAAAACTGGTGCGTGAAAAAGGCCGATTTCAGGCAAGTTGCATCATTTTGTGCAACCGCGAATAACAAACGTTTCCGTTCCGTATTCGGAGAAACCTTTTCAGGGGTAGATTCTAAACACTTTTATGTATCCAAAAATTCCATTTCAAACAAATCGATTTTTTGAGCCAAAAGATAGTAAACCTCCCCTTAAGACGAGTATACACCGAGCGAGGTGGCGCAGTGGTTAGACACTGGACTCGCATTCGGGAGGACGACGGTTCAATCCCTCGTTCGGCCATCCTGATTTAGGTTTACCGTGGTTTCCCTAAATCGCTCAGGCAAATGCCGGCATGGTTCCTTTCTAAGGGCACGGCCGACCTCCTTTCCCGTCCTTCTACAACCCCATGAGACCGATGACCTCGCTGTCTGGTCTCCTTCCCCGAAACAACCAACCAACCAACTCGAGTCTACCGACCTCATTCCTGATTTCTAATTTTTAGAGACAGTGTCTAACTCCACCTGCCGTGCTGTAGTTTGAAACAAACATGTATGTCACGTGGAGGAGGGCAGACACCCTAGTTTGTGTCATTATACGCACTATGTGAAGTGGAACCGACAGAGTTTCTCTCACTTGTAACTCAAATGAAGCACTGAATTTACAGCTGAAGTACTTTTTGTATTATTATTGTATTACACGTGCAGTAGTGCAGTTAACCAATTTTCTCCGAAATTCCCATGATGAATGCGATGCTTGTCGTTCTGACATTAGATATTAACGCACGCAAACACTTATCTAGCATTTACAGAAAAACCATAGCCCCAGATATGGTAAACCCTGCAAGCTACCACACAACCATAAACATGCAGCCGGCCGGTGTGGCAGAGCGGTTCTAGGCGCTTCTGTATGGAGCCGCGCGAATGCTACGGTCGCCGGTTCTAATCCTGTCACGGGCATGGATATGTGTGATGTCCTTAGGTTAATTAGGTTTAAGCAGTTCTAAGTTGTAGGGGACTGATGACATCAGATGTTAAGTACCACAGTGCTTAGAGCCATTTGAACAAACATGAGGCTTTCCAAACGATGTTGTATCGCCTCATATCTGTTCCATTATCTGAATCTCCCTTTCAGACTGAACTACAGACCATTAAACATATCTTTTCGAGTAATGGCTTTACTGCTGGCCTGATTTATAACACACTCAAAAAAACTTGTGTAAAATTCAACCACTTCTCTACATTCGCCAACTGGAATCACTCAGTAGTTACAAAAAATGGTGCTTCATTCCATAGGGGGGGGGGGGGGGGGGGGGGGGAGCGTAATTTCAGATAGCCTCACAAAAAGTTAAAGTCTCACAACTACAGAGCTGCACGTTATAATACAAACAATCAACAAAAATATTGTTCAGCAGTGAAAACAAACTGCAGCTCATGCCACCGAGTGGTGTAAATACACTCCTGGAAATTGAAATAAGAACACCGTGAATTCATTGTCCCAGGAAGGGGAAACTTTATTGACACATTCCTGGGGTCACATACATCACATGATCACACTGACAGAACCACAGGCACATAGACACAGGCAACAGAGCATGCACAATGTCGGCACTAGTACAGTGTATATCCACCTTTCGCAGCAATGCAGGCTGCTATTCTCCCATGGAGACGGTCGTAGAGGTGCTGAATGTAGTCCTGTGGAAAGGCTTGCCATGCCATTTCCACCTGGCGCCTCAGTTGGACCACCGTTCGTGCTGGACGTGCAGACCGCGTGAGACGCCGTTTAATCCAGTCCCAAACATGCTCAATGGGGGACAGATGCGGAGATCTTGCTGGCCACGGTAGTTGACTTACACCTTCTAGAGCACGTTGGGTGGCACGGGATACATGCGGAAGTGCATTGTCCTGTTGGAACAGCAAGTTCCCTTGCCGGTCTAGGAATGGTAGAACGATGGGTTCGATGACGGTTTGAATGTACCGTGCACTATTCAGTGTCCCGTCGACGATCACCAGAGGTGTACGGCCAGTGTAGGAGATCGCTCTCCACACCATGATGCCGGGTGTTGGCCCTGTGTGCCTCGGTCGTATGCAGTCCTGATTGTGGCGCTCAACTGCACGGCGCCAAACACGCATACGACCATCATTGGCACCAAGGCAGAAGCGACTCTCATCGCTGAAGACGACACGTCTCCATTCGTCCCTCCATTCACGCCTGTCGCGACACCACTGGAGGCGGGCTGCACGATGTTGCGGCGTGACCGGAAGACGGCCTAACGGTGTGCGGGACCGTAGCCCAGCTTCATGGAGCAACAGTGTCCCTAATTTGCTGGGAAGTGGCGGTGCGGTCCCCTACGGCACTGCGTAGGATCCTACGGTCTTGGCGTACATCCGTGCGTCGCTGCTGTCCGATCCCAGGTCGACGGGCACGTGCACCTTCCGCCGACCACTGGCGACAACATCGATGTACTGTGGAGACCTCACGCCCCACGTGTTGAGCAATTCGGCGGTACGTCCACCCGGCCTCCCGCTTGCCCACTATACGCCCTTTCTCAAAGTCCGTCAAGTGCACATACGGTTCACGTCTACGCTGTCGCGGCATGCTACCAGTGTTAAAGACTGCGATGGAGCTCCGTATGCCACGGCAAACTGGCTGACACTGACGGCGGCGGTGCACAAATGCTGTGCAGCTAGCGCCATTCGACGGCCAACACCGCGGTTCCTGGTGTGTCCGCTGTGCCGTGCGTGTGATCATTGCTTGTACAGCCCTCTCGCAGTGTCCGGAGCAAGTATGATGGGTCTGACACACCGGTGTCAATGTGTTCTTTTTTTCATTTTCAGGAGTGTAACATCGCAAGCAAGCACTGTGGGAAAGTATATATTGGTCAGTGAGGCAGAGCTGTGGTAATTATGTTAACCAAACACTAGAGAAGCTGGAGATTAAGAAAGAAAAATTCAACCTTCACTGATCATCTCTTGAAGTAAACCTCTCGTATGCTGTAGAATTTACATTCTGCTAGAAAAGCATAGAGATGAGACCACTGGCAATACCAGAACAGACCTTTTACACAATGGCAGCTTAGCATGAAATGACCCAACTCAATTTTGTTTTTGCCCTGTGTGTTATTGAGTGGCTCGCGGGATTAGCCGACGGTCTCTGGTGCTGCAGTCATGGACTGTGCAGCTGGTCCAGGCGGAGGTTCGACTCCTCCCTCGGGTATCTACTTAGGATAATTTAGGTTAAGTAGTGTGTAAGCGTAGGGACTGATGACCTTAGCAGTTAAGTCCCATAAGATTTCACACACATTTGAACATTTTTTTTTGTTATTGAGTTTTAGTTACAAATATGAGATGACAACTGTAAATTCAACTTCATTTTTCATCAGCTGTAAAAATGTATCTCCACATAAACAACTTTGTTTCCTTTTTTAGTTAATGTAACTGTTTCTGTGCGCCCAAAAAACGTAGTGTTCTTCTACATAAACACTCTACATGTCATTTTTGTATATGTAAACAGCACTTCATTTTATGTATGTTTACAATGAGCATTGTGTTGTCATGTGAAGATACAGTAAGAAGCCGTAAGCCAGTTCGTAGCTCAATAAATACGAGGGGATCTTTTTTTTCACTTTTTTTTAACTCCGATCTGTTGCGAAATTAAAACCTCAGTGAAAATCCGGTGAAGCTTTGCGGAGATGGGTACGCAGTGCCTCTAGTATGTTCATCTAAGGGATTTCGCCTGAATTCATGCAGCCCACATAACGCAACTGTCATGCATTTCTTTCTTCATGGCAATTCTCGGCCGCAAATAGCAGGGGCAATGAAGACGCTAATGCAATGTTTTCGATGGGAGGTGTTTGATCATCTACCATACAGCCCAGACGCCGCTATGATGTACACTTCTGCTCACATGAACCGCTAGTTACGCAGATAACATTTTGGCACAGACAACGAGGCACAGACAAATGTGGAAAACTGACGGAAAGCAGTGGCGGCAGCCTTCTGTGATGAGGGTATTGAGAAGTTAGTATCATGCTACGACAAGCGTCGAAGTTGGAGTGGTGACTATGTAGAGAAGCAGCTGTAAGATGTAACTAAATATTGTTTCCAGACTGTAGCGCCTTTAACCGCTCGGCCACTACGGCCGGCGCTTGCTCAATATACTGATTGAAAAACGTCGGGGAGAGGCTACAACCCTGTCTCACTCCCTTCCCAACCACTGTTTCCCTTTCATGCCCCTCGACTCTTAGAACTGCCATCTGGTTTCTGTGCAAATTGTAAATAGCCTTTCGCTCCCTATATTTTACCCCTGTCACCTTCAGAATTTGAAAGAGGGTATTCCAGTCAACATTGTCAAAAGCTTTCTCTAAGTCTACAAATGCTAGAACCGTAGGTTTGCCTTTCCTTAATCTAGCTTCTAAGTCGTAGGCTCAGTATTGCCTCACGTGTTCCAATATTTCTAGGGAATCTGATCTTCCCTGTGGTCGGCTTCTATCCATTTTTCCATTCGTCTGTAAAGAAGTCGTGTTAATATTTTGCTGCCGTGGCTTATTAAACTGATAGTTGGGTAATTTTCACACCTGACAACACCTGCTTTCTTTGGGACTGGAATTGTTATATTCTTCTTGAAGTCTGAGGGTATTTCGCCTGTCTCATACATGTTGCTCACCAGATGCTAGAGTTTTGTCAGGATTGGCTTTCACAAGGCTGTCAGTAGTTCTAATGGAATGTTGTCTACTCCCAGGGCCTTGTTTCGATTCAGGTCTTATAATAGGTCATAAATAATGAAATGCGTGAAAAAGGAGCTTTCCTTATAACTGCGTTCTTCTATAGGTGGGATATCGATTCTTTAATTATTTCGGGAGAATGTGGCTGCGTTACTTGTGTGAAAGTAGGGCCATAAAAAGAAGTTTAAGTGATAACATTTCTGCCTGTCATTAGGTAGGCGATTTTATGATAGGTTACTGCTATTTTTAGCTTTAAATACACATAATGCGTTTCCAGCGACAGATGAAACTCAAGTAGATGAACCTCAAGTGGCTGATGCACAGTGACCAGATTTCGTCCAAAACACTGGGCGTGTTCATTCGTTCTCGATGACACAATCGAGGCTCACGCACTGCAGTATCTCTCAAACGGTTTTGCAGAAACTCTTCCGTAAAAAAATTCATTTTTGCGTTATTTATAGCTCTATATGTCAAGTTCGTGATTACTTGACCTTCGTTTCATTAATGGTAATAATTATTGTGATATTTAGCTGGAAGTAAGACAGTGTGCGAAATTCGGAAAAGTTTACAATAAAAAAATAGAGGTCGCTATGATTTGGCGTTTGGTGCCTATTACATAATATGTTGTTGACTATGAAATTTAGGTAACATATTGCCTATTACATAATATGTTGCTGACTATGAAATTTAGGTAACATATTGAATTTTCCTTTGGAGATGGGTAGAGGCATCTATCTGTCACCAGTCTCGAGAAAACTGATCTGACGTAGCATGCCCATTTGCGATCGCGTCGCTCCAGCGATAAAACCAGTGAGAAATATCCATAAAATTCCTCGTATTTCAGAAAGGGTTTGAGGTATTGAAATGAGATTTTCGCAAACGACAGCATGTGAAGAGGAGATACGAGAAATGCTAGGAGTTTTGGAACAACATGTAAGGTGTCAGGCAAATCCAACACCTTACATGAAAACCCTGACGTGATAAGCAAATCCAGTAGTATGTCACATAGCTCCGAATAAATCGTGACATTAAATTAACCAAAGTAATACGAGTAACGAGTGAGCAAATGGAATACCACAGACTAGCACAAGAATACCTAAATGCATGTCGTACCTTCCCACCGTGAGGCAGACGCAGTTCCGAGGGGAGAAACGAGGACAGAAGCCGAGAGCAGAACCGTGTTAAGCTAGATAAGGGAGGGGCATGGCACCCACGCAGCGAGCCTACCTGTACGACTATACAACCCGCACGTTTTAGCGTGAGGCTTTTTCGTGTCTCAGGTACGTCAAGGATCACCCCCAGCTCATGTTAAAAGCTAGAGCCCTCCAGAAAAGCAGTATAGATCTTACGATAACACAAAAAGGGCCACTACCACCCGCAAGTTTTAGCGTGAGACTTTTTCGCGTGTCTGTTACATTAGGATCACTCCCCAGCCCATGTTAAAAGATAGAGCCATCCAGAAGAGCAGTATAGATCTTACGATAACGCTAAAAGGACCACACTAGCTGCAGGTTTTAGCGTGAGACTTTTTAGCGTCTCTGTTACGTTGCAAACTTTAAAAACATTGCCCCACCACGAAAAGTATAACGTTTCTCATTGGATAGACAGAATTTTTGTAGGCGGAGCTTAAGGTTAACATTGAGACCCTGATTGGTCAGATGAAAACATAGCCAGATAGTTTTTTTAAACTAACTTCGGTAAATTGTAGTAAGGAGACGATAGAAAGAAGAGTTGGTTCCAAGACGGCGAGCTGGATGGCTGCTGCGCCGGCCGCTGCCGCCCTGACGCTGCTTAAACACCGACAAGGTAATGAACGCACGCGATGCCGCATTTTTGAGCGCATAAGGCTTCACTCAGAACTGCAGAAGTCTCATCTGTTACACCCCCTTTTTGCGTAATGCTAGTGTCGATCGTTAATTAAAACTCATGGTGTTCACATTTGCCACTTGAAGTAAAAATCTTAAACGCGATAATTTTTCTGTTATATAGTTATTGAGAAGCCACATCAGCCTCTGTAATTTACGACAAGTTAAATAAGTAATTGAAGGTAATTGAGGGTCACTGTAGACCATTTTGATAGTTTTCTCTTTTGTGAAACTTAATTTAAACCTAGATTACAGATGTGATATGACATAGGTCATCCTTCGATCGATTGTAGAACCTGGAAACCCATTTAGGGAATATTCGTTCACATTTTTGTTGAAGCAGTTGGTTTTTACCATCCTGTATTAAAACATTTCCTTTTATCAATAGTGCAATTTATAAACGATGTTTTGTGAGTAGAATAAAATTTCCAATGGTAAACTTAACTGCTTTTTCGACGTTAATTTACCAGCTAACTAAAAATAGGAGAGCCTTGAACCCTTTCTACTATATTTAGTTAGCATTAAGATTCTTTTACAGGGAGTGCAGTGGAGCTGACGCTGAGATCATTTAGTATTTGGTTATATCATCGCTGGTCTCACTGAACTCTTCTGAATTCTACATGTCATGTGTGGTCTGGCGTCTCCTTACCAGCAGCAGGTCCCAGGTTCAAACTAGTTAATTCCCTAAAAAACACGCTCAGAGCGTCGTTGCGCGAAAGTGGTAGGAAGACACGATATAGTACAATCAGACACCACCATGAATGTTTAGAAAATGGCGACCCTGCCAGGATGGTAAAATACCATGATTTAAGGTCGACCACATGCCTAACTAGGTCAGAAAAATATCTTGTTGAAAAATTTTTTGTAAAAAAAAAAAAAAGTTTTTCCTCTAAAGTTATACATAGTCGAAAACAGTAGCTGCAGCGATAGATAGTAAAAGTATTCAAGAAAGACATTCTACCAGAGACAATAGCATAATTAAGTTATGAATTTTGAAAATTGTTAGAATTAAGTTTTCTCTCCAATGCAAGCGCGCAGGTGGCGGATACATCGTTGACAAGTTGGTTCTGTCCCAACAAGTAAGTGAATGGATTGTCAGTCTTGGTAGTGTCAAGTCGTGTGAACAAAAAATTTATGAAACGCGTGAGATCGTATGAGCGCATTTTGACGCGAAGTAGGGCGCGTGAATTGCTTTTAAAACAGAAAATAAGGGATTCGGAAAGATTAGCAATGGCATATCGAGACTTTGACCTCATTGATGTAGGGACCCAGCATGAAAATGGACAGAGAATAGAGGACAGTACAACAGACGATGCAGTATCGCGAGAAGTAGGACAGATAACGCACCATAACGAGGACAATCTACGCCAAGGCACAGAAAACCTAGGTCAGCATACGACAGAGCAGGAAAGTAGAGAGACAGGCGATGAGGATTCTAACTTGCGTCTTGAATACGTAGAACCCACGGTACATGTAATCAGAGCTCCCTCACCACAGAGTACAAGGAATGCGAGCAGAAATGTGTCACAGCACAGTTCAATGCAATCGGTTGCAAACCAACACTTGGGCGAAAACACAGAGCGTAGGACGTCGGAACAAAACGCAATAGGACCCACCAATCTGGCAGAATTATTACAACAAATTACGGATACCATGACAAGGCAAAATAAAGACATAGTGAACCAAATTCAAATTCAGAATGCAGAAACCATGAGACAAATGCGTGAGATTAAAGAACAAAACAAAAAAATTCAGTTACACCTAAGTCATATTGAAGACGAGGCAAAAGAATCTCGAGAAGTGATAGGAAACTTAATAATAGGTCACAATCAATTGAGAACAGACATTGACAAGGTTCAAGCGGACGTACAAACATTGCGTAATAACACTGAGGACGAGATCAAAACATTACGTAACAACACCCAGGGAGAAGTCAAGAAACTAAAAAAACAGATAAACGTAATTACTAGACAAGCAGCAGGTACAGCGCGTGAAATTGTTGAAAAAAGTGTGTTGCAGAAACGTATCACAAAAGCAGCGCTGAAAAGATATGATGACCGCATAGCCAAAATAGAAGTGCAAACGAAGCGACAATTTCAGAAATTGCGAACAGAGTTGTTGCAAACCATTGAAGAGCGTAGTGAACAGGATCGAACAAGCACTGAGTCTGCAGCCATATCCGTATCTGCAACAGCACCGGAAAAACAAACAATTAACGAAGATATTACGCATTTGCGATTCCAATCATAGGCGGAAAGTAACATACGTGAAATCAGACAGCCTGCACCGCGGGTACGCGAAAGTTACAGTGGACAATATCCAATGGATCACACAACGCCCAGTCATCACGAGGCAGAGAAAATCCCTGGCCCCGCCGGGAATCGTACCCGCGTACGTGGAGAACTTGTTAGCGCAGCAATCGCCCACATAGTGTACCTGTGGCGGAATAAGGGAAACCAGCCCGCATTCGCCGAGCAGATGGAAAACCGCCTAAAAACCATCCACAGAGGGTCCGGCTCACCGGACCTCGACACGAATCCGCCGGGCGGATTCGTGCCGGGGACCAACGCTCCTTCCCGCCCGGAAAAGTGGGGATCTTACATGTTTTTTGTACCGAGGACGTGCCACTGGCCTTGTTTTTCCTCATAATAAACTTAATGCACCACTGTTTCAGAACTCTCTCGCAATTCCGTCTGTACAACTTGTTAGTGAAGTGATACTGTGCAAACTCCGCTGTGCTTTCCCAAAAGAAGCAAATTTTAATATGGCAAAAAGGGAAATATGTAGGTTTTAATCAAAATTCGCTACTCATGACGCTTGTGTGAAAGTTACAAATGGTTATCAAGCCAAGCGAAAATAAATTGCTGCATTTTCTGCTGAATTCTTTTTAGATACTAAACAAAGCAGAGACTAGAGTAGATCTCTTTGAACTGTCACCATGCAAATGTGGGTGTGTAGGGACCCCACTTAATATTTACAAATAATGTGAGTGTGTGCTTCAGTTTAGAACGGCACTGCCACCCAAGCACTCGGCATTTCCCCCCACAAAGGCTGTCCATAACCGCCACCACTGCCGCTATCTCCGTGTATGTTCTGCCGAATGTGCATCTGCAGCCCGTGGCATTCTGCACGGAATACACTGCTGGTCGTTAAAATTGCTACACCACGAAGATGACGTGCTACAGACGCGCAATTTAACCGACAGGAAGAACATGCCGTGATATGCAAATGATAGCTTTTCAGAGCATTCACACAAGGTTGGCGCCGGTGGCGACACCTACAACGTGCTGACATGAGGATTTCTCATACACAAACAGCAGTTGACCGGCGTTGCCTGGGGAAACGTTGTCGTGATGCCTCGTGTAACGAGAAGAAATGCGTACCATCACGTTTCCGACTTCGATAAAGGTCGGGTTGTAGCGTATCGCGATTGCGGTTTATTGTATCGCGACGTTGCTGCTCGCGTTGGTCGAGATCCAGTGACTGTTAGCAGAATATGGAATCGGTGGGTTCAGGAGGGTAATACGGAACGCCGTGCTGGATCCTAACGGCCTCGTATCACTAGCAGTCGAGATGACAGGCATTTTATCCCCATGGCTGCAACTGATCGTGCAGCCACGTCTCGATCCCTGAGTCAACAGATGCGGACGTTTGAAAGACAACAACCATCTACACGAACAGTTAGACGACGTTTGCAGCAGCATGGACTACCAGCTCGGAGACAGTGGTTGCGGTTACCCTTGACGCTGCATCACAGACAGGAGCGCCTGCGATGGTGTACTCGACGACGAACCTGGGTGCACGAATGGCAAAACGTCATATTTTCGGATGAATCCAGGTTCCGTTTAAAGCATCACGATGGTCGCATCCCTGTTTGACGAAATCACGGTGAACGCACATCGGAAGCGTGTATTCTCCATCGCCATACTGGTGTATCACCCGGCGAGATGGTATGGGGTGCCATTGGTTACACGTCTCTGTCACCTCTTGTTCGCATTGACGGCACTTTGAACAGTGGAAGTTATATTTCAGATGTGTTACGACCCGTGGGTTTACCCTTCATTCGATCCCTGCGAAACCCTACATTTCAGCAGGATAATGCACGACTGCATATTGCAGGTCTTGTACGGGCCTTTCTGGATACAGAAAATGTTCGACTGCTGCCCTGGCCAGCACATTCTCCAGATCTGTCACCAACTGAAAACGTCTGGTCAATTGTGGCTCAGCAACTGGCTCGTCACAATAAGCCAGTCACTATTCTTGATGAACTGTGGTATCTTGTTGAAGCTGCATGGGCAGCTGTACCTGTACACGTCATCCAAGCTCTGTTTGACTCAATGCCCAGGCGTATCAAGGCCGTTATTACGGTCAGAGGTGGTTGTTCTGGGTAGAGATTTCTCATGATCTATGCACCCAAATTGCATGAAAATATAATCACATGTCAGTTCTAGTATAATACATTTGACCAGTGAATACTCGTTTATCACGTGCATTTCTTCTTGGTGCAGCAATTTTAATGGCCAGTAGTGTATCTGTTTCCAGTCTCGAGAAAACTGATCTGAGGTAGCATGCTCATTTGCGACCGCGTCGCGCCAGCGATAAAGCCAGAGTGAAATAGCCATAAAATTCCCGTAAACGATAGCGGGTAAAGAGGAGATACGAGAAATGCTATGGATTTTGCAATAACATAAGTGGGGACCTTACATGTATTTTGTACCGAGAATGTGTCTCAGTTCCTCACATAATAAACTTAATGAACCACTGTTTCAGAACCGCCTCGCAATTCTGTCTGCACAACTTGTTAGTGAAGTGAAACTGTGTAAACTCTGCTGTGTTTTCCCAAAAGAAGCGAATTTTAAATTGGTAATACAATATCTCTCTATATTCGATGAATTATTCTCATACAATTCTAACCTTGAATGACGTTTACTAATTTTCTTTCTTCATACTCGCTGAATCCATGCGCAAAGTAGTTTCATACAATAGCTATGCCATGAGCGCATAATTATTCTTGGTAGGACTCTCCTGGTGGTGGTTAGAAGAAAAAAAGCTTCCGAGATTGTCTTCGTGCCGATTAGCCTGAGCTTTGTTTGAAGAACTGTAATCTGATTATTGAGATATGTGACAGTAGATAACTGATACGAAATTGTACGATTAAAAGGGTGTGTATTTGACATTTGAGAATTAATGATATTCATCGATGTATTGCGTAGCTGTTAATCAGAAGGGAACTTCTGAAAGACTGGATACGAACCTGTATTTAATAATCCAAGAGCTCCATTACTTCTTCGAAAGGTTAAACTTCATCAAAGCCAAATCTCCGCTTGATCTGAGGTTTCCCGACTGATTATACAATGCTCCCAAAATTACGGGGCATTTTATTTGTACAGATTAGCAGACTGCCGCAAAGCACGAGCCTGCAGAGAAGAAGAATCACCGCCTGATTTCATTCTAACAAGTAAAATTTCTGAATCATTTTGAGTGACCTAGTTATGACTGTGTTTCATATCATGAATGATTGATTGCTCGAACGAATTGAGAACTACTAATTACATAGGTAGGAGGAAAAATAAGAGTAACAAGAGAAATTTAAAGGTTTTACCTAAACGTTCGCTACTCATGACGCTTGTGTGAAAGTTACAAATGGTTAACAAGTCAACCGAAAATAAAGCGCTGTATTTTCTGCGGGATTCTTTTTAGATACTAACCAAAGCAGAGACGACAGTAGATCTCTTTGAACTGTCACCATGCAAGCGCGGCACTGTTGGGGCCCCACTTAATATTTACAAAAAAATGTGAGTGTGTGCTTCAGTTTAGAACGGCACTGCCACCCCAGCACTCGGCATTTCCCCTACAAAGCCTCCCTATAACCCCCACCACTACCGCTATCTCCACGTATGTTCTGCCGTCTGTGCATTTACAGCTCATGGCATTCTACGCGGACTATAAACGTTCAGTGGAGATTAACTACTAATATTCATATTGGTGTAACCAACACAGCTGAGGAGTAATAGTTTGTTCGTGTAATAGGTTAGGAAACTATACCATTGTTACTGGTAACCATAAATCGTACAAATATGATAGCGAGGCACACTGTGTCCAATCGTAAGCCAATCACGAATGCACTTTCGTGGATCCCCATCCGTTTGATAGTGTACTGATTCCTCGGGGCGGCTTAAGACTTCAGACAGTCATTTACACATAGAGAAAGTGGAACTTGGGTTCTTGACATTCTGTGCTGTTAGCTAGGCGTCTGCAAGGTGGGGGTGGGGGCGGGGGTGGAGGGTAGGGGCAGGAGGCTAGAGGGCACTTGTACCACAACCCCCACCCCCCTTCCCTCCCCTCAAATCTGGAGTACAGGGTTTTTATTCGTTACAGAATTCTCATACTGTGCTAGAGATAATTTCTCATGGTTTCGCAAAACCTGTAGTACCGCCCATTGTAGCATAATGTGGGTGATCGCAGTGATGCAGCAGTATGGCAGTTACCATCTTACAAAGGACCTCCCCATCGCACCCCCTTCAGATTTAGTTATAAGTTAGCACAGTTGATAGGCCTTGAAAAACTGAACACAGATCAATCGAGAAAACAGGAAGAAGTTGTGTGGAACTATGAAAAAAATTAGCAAAATATACAAACTGAGTAGTTCATCTGCAAGATAGGCAACATCAATGGTAGTGTGAGCTCAGGAGCGTCGTCGTCCCGTGGTTAGCGTGAGCAGATGCGGAACGAGAAGTCCTTGGTTCAAATCCTCCCTCGAGTGAAAAGTTCAATTTTTTATTTTCAGACAATTATTATCTGGCCATCCGTCCATCGGTGACAAACTCTTATGTTTTCATCACTTTTTTGGGAGTGGTTATCACATCCACAAGAAAACCGAAATCGGGCAAGGTAGAAGAATCTTTTTACCCATTAGCCAAGTGTACGAGTTAGGTGGGTCGACAACATATTCCTCTCATGTGACGCACATGCCGTCACCAGTGTCGTATAGAATATATCAGACGTGTTTTCCTGTGCAGGAATCGGTTGACCTATGACCTTGCGATCAAAGGTTCCGGTTCCCACTGGAGAGGCACGTCATCTCGTCTATTAATCGCATGGTTTTTCTGTGCGGACGCAAAACACAGACACTAAACTTATTACAGTGAACAGAGACGTTAATAAGCGGACAAATCATAACTTTGCAAAAATAACGAATGTAAATTCTTCACTCGAGGGAAAACTTGAACCAAGGACCTCTCGTTCCGCAGCTGTTCACGCTAACCACGGCGCTTCTCAGCACACACTATCCTTGATGTTGCCTATCTTGCTCATGCACTACTCAGTTTGTATATTTTGCTAATTTTTTTCATACTTCCACACAACTTCTTCCTGTTTTCTCGATTGATCTGTGTTCAGTTTTTCAAGGCCTAACGACTGTGCCAACGTATAACTAAATCTGAAGGGGGTGCGATGGGGAGGTTCCCTTGTTAGAATGTGCAAGACGAGACACTGGAGTATGGAGCGCAGCCTTCTTTCGTTCTCGCTTCCATAATAATGAGCACGCTGTTGTAGTCGCGGATAGAACAGAGGCGGAAAAATTAGTCGCTCTTGTGTGCCGTACCGATTCGCTTCATTGTCTTCTTCAATGTATTCTTGTCAAGCTGGCTACAAGGCGTATTCTAATTGTAGCGGAATCCAAATCCTCATCGCAGTCTTGCTAACATACCAACAGCGGCTAAACACAGCGCTTTCTGGAGCATTGTTTCATTTCAGAGAACGCCACGTCCGGTACCGCATGCACTATGCATTGAATCTAACGATCGCTTTTGTAGCAGCTTTGTCGTCTTCATCGCGATGACACATCCAAGAATACTTGCCGCAATTGCAAAGTGCTGGATGTAAGTGCAGTCTGCGTAAGGACTTTTGGTGAGTTAGTTCAGTGTACTATGCTTAACCAGAAAGGAATGCTTCTCCCAGGCCCAGACTTCAGATTCGAAATGAAGCTAATCCCGCCGACAGCAATCGGATAAAACCGGAAACAACGATTTTTCATATTTTTCAGAGCTGGTTTGGCCTGGTGGCAGTCAGAGACTGATGGTCTCAATAGTAAACAATTCATCATTTGAAACTTCGTGGCAGATTAAAACTGTGTGCCGGGCCGAGACTCGAACTCGGGACCTTTGCCTTTCGCGGGCAAGTGCTCTACCACCTCACCTAACCAAACACCACTCACGCCCCGTCCTCACAGCTTTACTTCTACCAATACCTCGTCTCCTACTTTCCACGGCTAAGATATGTCTCCGCAATATCCTTTCTTTCAGGAGTGCTAGTTATGCAAGGTTCCCAGGAGAGCTTCTGTAAACTATGGAAGGTAGGAGACGAGGTACTGGCAGAAGTAAAGCTGTGATGACGGGGCGTGAGTCGTGCTTGCGTAGCTCAGATGCTAGAGCGCTTGCCCGCAAAAGGCAACGGTCCCGAGTTCGAGTCTCGGTCCGGCACACAGTTCTGATCTGCCAGGAAGTTTCATATCAGTGGACACTCCGCTGCAGAGTGAAAATCTCATTGTGGAATTCGTCACTTGTCGGCCGAACCCAGTTCTAAGTTATTCACACTTCAGGGGAAATGCACATATACCTCTAGCATGTAAATGCGGCAGAGCTACTACTACTACTACGTGATCAGGCCCAGTGGACCGCACGAATCTACAAGTTTCCTCCTCCACTGTATTCTGTCCATTGCTGCTATCCGCCATCCGTCCACATCTACTGACACTTGGTTGAAATCTTTATGGTGTCCATCCCGCCAACGCTTCTCGGGTCTCCCTGGCGGTCTCTTTCCTGTAGCTGTGAAATCCAGGAGCTTCCGAGGCCATCTGTGATCCTCCATCCGGGCCACATGGCCGCCACACTGCATTCGTTTGGCTTTGACAGTTTCTGCTATGTTGGGCTGCTGGTAGTTCCCAAAGCTCTCGGTTGTATCTGATCCTCCATTCCCCTGTACCTGCATCCAGAACCGGACCGAAGATAGTCCGAAGCACTTTTCTCTAAAAAACAAGGAGCTTATGGAAGTCCTGATTCCGGATACACCATGTCTCACAGCCATATAGCACAACAGGCTGGATCAGGGTTTTGTAGAGTCGAAGCTTGAACTGTCTGGAGAGAGATTTGTCAGACTGATGAGATTCTCTGCTACGCCAAACTCCCTTAAAAAGCTGAGCACGCTCTTGCGATGTGTGCAATCATAGGCCTTCTTAATATCAACGAATAAAATATGCAAATCTTTACCATATTCACCCAGTTTCTCAGTGAACTGCCGGAGACTGAAGATGTGATATACTGTTGACCGTCCTGGCCGGAAACCTCCCTGGTACTCCCCAATCACCGATTCTGCCACTGGCTGAGTTCTATGTATGAGACAATTGGACAGGATCTTACAGTAGACGTTAAGCAGGGCGATTCCTCCATAGTTGTCACATTTCAGTTTGTCGTCCTTCTTATGTATTGGACAAATCAGAGCTGTTTCCATTCTCCTGGTAGTTCTTCTTTGGTCCATATTGCCTGTATCAGTCGGTGTATTTTTTCTGCAAGTTTCTCTCCTCCTGCCAGGGTCATTTCAGCCTGTATTCCATCGTCACATGGTCTCTTATTCTGTTTAAGGTGTCTGATCCTGGTTTTTATCTCATCCAGGGTAGGTGGGGCATAGTCTGCATCGGCTGTAATTGGGTACTGGAAAACAAACTGCAGTTCGGGTTCAGCACAATTTAGCAGCTGTCGAAAGTACTCTTTCCATCTCTGAGCTATGTCCCTATCGTTCGTTAGGATCTCATCACGGCAATCTTTGACAAATTTCTGCTTGGCCTGGTGACCTTTAAGAGGTACTTCACCCTCAGAAACATTTCCCTCGTCTTTTGCCCTCTGAAGTCTGTTTCTGCTTCAGTGATGATATTCCTTATGTATTTCCTCTTTGCTCTTCTCAGAATTGCTTGTGTAGTCTTTCGGACCTCCTCAAATTGTGCTTTGGCCTGTGCCAGGTTTGTCCCCTTGAGACATTTGTTCCTGGCTCCCTTTCTCCTTTCCAGGGCATCTGCACATTCCTTTCCAAACCAGATATTCTTGCCCACTGGGTTTCTCATAAGTGTTTCCTTTGCTGTATCCCTAACTGACCTCTGGATGTGTCCCCACATTAGTGCAAGGTCCTGATTCGCGTCCATTTCACTGAGTGCTTCAAAGCGGTTACTATGTTTGAACTGGTATCCGGTCTTCGTTGCCTCATCTTTTATTTTCTCCACATGTTACCTTTCCACTCTTTTTAACTTAGGCCCCGTTCTTCCTTTACACTGTACGTTTAAAAGGCCTCTGACCAGGAAATGATCACTCCAACCTTTGCCACCCCACGCTGTCTTAACGTCTAACACCCACATCTTGGCTCGGAGATCAATGGCAACATGGTCCATTTGATTTACAGTTCTCCCATCTGGTGACACCCAGGTTCCTTTATGTATGTTTTTCCGCTAGAAGTTTGTGCTGGAGATGAGCAACCCTAATGATGTAGCGAAGCTGATGAACCTAACCCCATTGTCATTGCTTAGGTTGTGTAGACTGTGCCTACCTGTTGTGTCTTGGAATGTTTGTTCTTTCCCAACCTTGGCATTCATATCACCGATGAGGATCCGCATGTGTCCATTTGGTATAGCGTCCATCACTGCCTCTAGCTGTGCACAGAACTCGTCTTTCACTTCACATTCGCTCTCTTCCGTGGGAGCATGAAAGTTCACAAAATTCGCCTTATATGCTTTATGTCCAGTGTTAGAAAAGGTATTCTTGGATTGACTGAAACGAATTCTGAAACATTAGTGACCAACGTCCTACTGACGCAGAAACCAGTGCTTAGGCACTGGTTTCTGCGTCAGTAAGACGTTGGCCACTAATGTTTCAGAATTCGTTTCAGTCAATCCAAGAATACCTTTTCAGATGACCTCGTTCACAGGCTCCATACAGAATTGTACGGTTTTCAGCATCAATGCTCCCAGCATCGTCCCACCGGATTTCTTGCAGTGCAACTAGGTCTACTTCGTACCTCTGAATTTCCCTGACCACACTGATTGCAGCTCCTGTCCTGTACAGACTCCTTACATTCCACGTTCCAAATCGTATACCGTTTCTTTGCCATTGAAGACGTCTATTTTTGTCAGTAATGTTCAGAGACTTACTTGTAATCTTGAAGTGCGGCAGAACAGTCAACTTCATACTCTATACTGCATAAGAGCTTTGTAGATTGTTGTATTGTAAGAGGTCCATAATTAGAGAACTTGTTGCTAGCGCACTAGAGCTGATGTATTTTCGATGTATTGCTCACGCGCTGCCTGCGATATGTAAGCTAGAAGAGAATCTGAGACCAAAGAGCAATATTGACTGCAGTAGGAACTGTGTGGCAGTAGGAGTAAGTTGTTGGTAGCGAGCAGTCGTGTCTGGTGTATCGTGTTGGCTGGGCCGGTCGTGTGCAGCGATGGCGGAGCCTGAGCGTTGTTGGATAAGGTAAAAGCAGCCTCGCGCATATGTAGTATTGTTACATCAAGTCCAATGTAAATGTTTTTAAAAAAATCTGTTAATAATAATCCTTCTCATAAAAAGTAACTTTTGACATTTATCTCAATTTAAAGAATTCACTAATTTCCCCAATCCTTGGCAATCCCGATTATTGAAAAAAAAGTCAGTTCTTTCCTTTTTTATAAGACAAATCTATCGGCCAGCATTGCACTTAGCTGCGCTAGGAAAATTTCTTATAGGAGCAGATATATACACATTATCCGGCTACCTAATTAAGATAAGATTTTTCAGCTTATTCAGAATGATGTATCAGGGCCATGACTCAGCATTGCTGACGTCAAAAATTTACCAGGTTAACTTGACTCTCAATTATTGAAAGGTTATAGGTTTGTCACATTGTATTATATTTTCACTGTTGGGTAGTTACGCTAAATGAGAGTATTATTCATAACATTTTATTTTTTAAAGATTTACATGGAACTTAGTGAATTCTTTAAATTGAGATAAATGTCAAAAGTTACTTTTTATGAGAAGGATTATTATTAACAGATTTTTTTTAAAACATTTACATTGGACTTGATGTAACAATACTATATATGGGCGAGGCTGCTTTTACCTTATCCTACAACGCTCAGGATCCGCCATCGCTGCACACAACCGGCCCAGCCAACACGATACACCAGACACGACTGCTCGCTAGCAAACAACTTACTCCTACTGCTACACAGTTCCTACTGCAGTCAATATTGCTCTTTGGTCTCAGATTCTCTTCTAGCTTACATATCGCAGGCAGCGCGAAGGCAATACATCGAAATTACATCAGCTCGAGTGCGCTAGCAACAAGTTCTCTTACAGTACTGTATGTAGCTTGCAGGGCAGGTAATCAGTAAGATTGCCAAGTCCAGTCCTCAAGCTTTCGTAAGCTGTCCTGGGATCTTAGTATTGAACGCTTACTGTACCTGTTAGACAGGGCAGATGCTATTGAAGGTGGTGTCGCATACGCAGACGAGATCCTAGTAGTAGTGTCTGCAGAGTCCAGGACGAGACTTGAGGAAAGACGAGTGATGTGCTTGCTCAGAAGCAGCGTTGGTGCAGGAGCAACCAACTGACAGTAGCTGTTCATAAAATCACACACATACTTTTGAAAGGAAGACTTGCTATAGCCAGAAATCCTTCCCCGTGGCTTGACGGAATCTCTGTAAAACGCATCGCTGTTTATAGATATTTAGGCACTCCTGCAGACAATAAAAGAAACTTTCTAGAATATGTATAATTGTTGCTCAGAAAACAGCCAAAACTATGCACAAGACTGCCACTGCTGACTAAAAATTACCGTTTCACTAAGCTCCCTTCAACTTCTTTGTCGGCGTCGTTGCCACCACCTGGCGCATCGCCCTCGAATACACAGCTACAAAATAATGCTGCGACGAGTTCAGCACAGCGTAATTCTGAGGCTCATGGTGGCTGTCGTGCTACGCCTATCGAGGGTTTACCGTTGATTCTCGGGATATGACCGATGGGTATCGTGGTAAGGTACGAAGTAGCGCTGTATTGGTTGGGGCATTGAGATGTATAGGGCATGGAGATGTACTCGAGATGACAGCAACTCGTGTTAATCATGAAACTCATTTATGAGCCTGGATGAATGGCAGAGTGACTGGAACACTAGCAGCTCTACAAGGCAGATATACAGTATATTTCCAAGCATCAGGAACAGGCTCAAACTGCGCGACATCGCTCTACTCGAGGTATGGTGCTCCTGTTAACAGGTCATGGCAGGTATCCCAAATGCCTGCATCGAATGGAATGCACTAACACACCAATCTGTGAACGTGAGGAGGAAGGTGCCACTGATCATGTCGGTCTCAGTTGCCCCAAGAGGGGCCTGAAAAGATTCAGGTTGAGAGAGACGACATTTAACATGATTTCACATCGAATACCAAAAGGCAACTGCTCAACTTACAGTCTATAAGACCAGGTGGATGCTTTGAATATCAGAATAACGTCAACAGATCACAAGAAGCGCTTCTTCAATTATACATAATGGTAAGTAGATACAAAGTATGCCCGGCTAGCCGCCCGGTCTAACGCACTGTAGGTCCTCAGCACGAATCCGCCCGCCGGATTAGTGTCGGGGACCAGTGTACTGGCAAGCCTGTGGAAGGTTTTTAGGCGGTTTCCCATCTGCCTCGGCGAATGCGGGCTGATTAGCTTTATTGCGCATCAGTTACACTATGTCGGCGATTGCTGCGCAAACACTGTCTCCACACACGCGCACGGCATAATTACTCTTCCACACAAACATTTGGGGTTATACTCGTCTGGTATGAGACGTTCTCAGCGGGGGGTGGAGGGGGGGGGGGTCCACCGGGGGCTGAACCGCACAATAACCCTGATTTCGGTGTGGGGCGGCGGTGGGGTGGGTGGACTGCTGTAGCCTGTTGTGGGGTTGTGAATCACTGAGGGCTACAGCGAGTCGAACCCTTTCCATCGTTTCTAGGTCCCTGGTTAAATACACACACACACACACACACACACACACACACACACACACACACACACACACAAATAATAAAGATAGAAAGAGAGAAATAATGCTATGGCTACCCATTTGGGTATGCGTAGATTTAAGGATTGCCGAACCAAGTACTCCATGTGGCGATGTAGAATAGTGTAGCAAAAGTATATTCAGATGTAGGTATAGATGTAGTTGATTGATATACATCGAGTTATTCCGAGGGTGCTAGTAAGATAGCTAGTAATATAGGGTGGAAATTATTCACTTGGAAGTTGAGTTAATTTCTTTCCTCTTATTTTTTAAATCTTATTTTCAAGATTCTAATTTATTTCTACATTAAAATTACCGTTCGTTGCTGTTAACATAACTTATTACTGTATACAAAATATAAAATATTATATGTCATCATGATTATTATATATGTATTACATGTTTAGATTTTGCAGATAAAAGGTCTACAGTATTCCTTTCTGTTTTGTAAAAACATAAAAAACACCCAACTTTTCATATTCTCGATTTGGTTTCGAGTGACGGAGGATACGTATCGTAAACTGTGTTTTGTTAGTTTTCTCAAATTACAGTACTGATAAGGTTCAGTCTGCAGTTTTCTTCGTGTACCTGTCATCTGGATACGCACTGAATTGCTCTGAAACGTGATTTGATAATTTATAGCTCGGTTAAGCTAAGTTTTTCCTCAGGCAAAGCTGTCAAAAAAACATTACAATTTAGATAATTTCTTTTGTAAGGAAACACTGTGGTATGTGTTTTGGTCAAATTGCAGAGCTTATTCCTGCTATGAAAGGGGTTATATGAAGTGTAACTGTTTTCAAAACTTGTAAGTAGGCTGTTTACGTTTTCTTATTGGTAACGCCACGTAGCGCTCTGTATGAAAAATCGCTGGCTGTGCCGTGTGCAGTCTGTGGCTGGTTTGCATTGTTGTCTGCCATTGTAGTGTTGGGCAGCGGCAGCTGGATGCTAACAGCCCGTAGCGTTGTGCAGTTGGAGATGAGCCGCCAGCAGTGGTGGACGTGGGGAGAGAGATGGCGGAGTTTTGAAATTTGTAAGAATTGGTGTCACGAACTGATATATATATATATATATATATATATATATATATATATATATATATATATATTAACTATTAAGGTAAATACATTGTTTGTTCTGTATTAAAATCTTTCATTTGCTAACTATGCCTATCAGTAGTTAGTGCCTTCAGTAGTTTGAATCTTTTATTTAGCTGGCAGTAGTGGCGTTCGCTGTATTGCAGTAGTTCGAGTAACGAAGATTTTTGTGAGGTAAGTGATTTGTGAAAGGTATAGGTTAATGTTAGTCAGGGCCATTCTTTCGTAGGGATTTTTGGAAGTCAGATTGCGTTGCGCTAAAAAAATATTGTGTGTCAGTTTAAGCACATTCGTGTATAATTGTTCAAAGAGGACGTTTCACATAGACCAGTTATGTGTAAATTTTTCTAAGGGGACGTTTCATATGGCGACCCTTAGCCAAGGATACCTCACTGGAATCTTCTGATTTTTTTCTTGTAGTTTGTGTAGTTAGTGTATTAGTGTAGCCTTTGTTTATTGCTAGTGCGTAATCATAGAGAGAATTTCCTTTGTAGTTGCAGTCTTTCATTGTTGTAGAGTAAAACAGTTGTGGCATGCATGTAGATTTGCACCAAGTATTTCGCAGCTTCGCTTGCAATTAACTAGATATTATTTTCAGTGCTATGTTAACGTGTTCTCTTAGTTTTGCTCTTCAAATTGGGCTTTTATGTGTTATCGTGTGAAATATTGTGGCAATAATGGCGTGTGAAAAACGTAACACTAGGCTCCAAAGTAAACTGAGAAATAATAGTGACGACGAGCGTCGCTTATCAGCACCACTGTGTAGTGAATTAACAGACATTCGAAGCAGTAATTTGGTAATTGTGCATAGGGAAATGGAGCGGGCGGCGAATAATGGTGTAGACAATGGAACAAGTTGTGAACAGGGAAGCATTATCGATCGATCGGTCGGCAACAGCTCGCCTCAGGAATCCGAAATGACAGAACACAATATTGCAAATACTGTAGACTCAGGTTATGGGTCCTCACCGTTTTCTCAAATGAGTCAAGACACATTTTCTGCCTGTCAAAATGTAAATGTTGCTGGTGAAAATGCACTGCCAAAAAGCATAGAAAAACAGATTCCAGACACTAATACATTATTATTGCAATTAATGCAACAAATGAAACAAAACCAGAAACAAATGGGGCAAAATCTTCAAAAGTTAGACACAATGGAACAAAATCAGTGACAAACACAGCAAAAGCTTCAAAAGTTAGACACAATGGAACAAAATCTGAGACAAACACAGCAAAAGCTTCAAAAGTTAGACACAATGGAACAAAATCTGAGACAAACACAGCAAAAGTTAGACGCAATGGAGCAAAAGCTTCAAAAGTTAGACTCAGTGGAACATACACTTGAACAAACACGTGAACTACAGACCTTTATCATTGACGTCGGTTTGCAGTAGGGTTTTGGAGCATATACTGTATTCAAACATTATGAATCACCTCGAAGGGAACGATCTATTGACATGTAATCAGCATGGCTTCAGAAAACATCGCTCTTGTGCAACGCAGCTAGCTCTTTATTCGCACGAAGTAATGCCGCTATCGACAGGGGATCTCAAGTTGATTCCGTATTTCTAGATTTCCGGAAAGCTTTTGACACCGTTCCTCACAAGCGACTTCTAATCAAGCTGCGGGCATATGGAGTACCGTCTCAGTTGTGCGACTGGATTCGTGATTTCCTGTCAGGAAGGTCGCAGTTCGTAGTAATAGACGGCAAATCATCGAGTAAAACTGAAGTGATATCAGGTGTTCCCCAGGGAAGCGTTCTGGGACCTCTGCTGTTCCTGATCTATATAAATGACCTGGGTGACAATCTGAGCAGTTCTCTTAGATTGTTCGCAGATGATGCTGTAATTTACCATCTAGTAAGGTCATCCGAAGACCAGTATCAGTTGCAAAGCGATTTAGAAAAGATTGCTGTATGGTGTGTCAGGTGGCAGTTGACGCTAAATAACGAAAAGTGTGAGATGATCCACATGAGTTCCAAAAGAAATCCGTTGGAATTCGATTATTCGATAAATAGTACAATTCTCAAGGCTGTCAATTCAACTAAGTACCTGGGTGTTAAAATTACGAACAACTTCAGTTGGAAGGACCACATAGATAATATTGTGGGGAAGGCGAGCCAAAGGTTGCGTTTCATTGGCAGGACACTTAGAAGATGCAACAAGTCCACTAAAGAGACAGCTTACACTACACTCGTTCGTCCTCTGTTAGAATATTGCTGCGTGGTGTGGGATCCTTACCAGGTGGGATTGACGGAGGACATCGAAATTGTGCAAAAAAGGGCAGCTCGTTTTGTATTATCACGTTATAGGGGAGAGAGTGTGGCAGATATGATACACGAGTTGGGATGGAAGTCATTACAGCATAGACGTTTTTCGTCGCGGCGAGACCTTTTTACGAAATTTCAGTCACCAACTTTCTCTTCCGAATGCGAAAATATTTTGTTGAGCCCAACCTACATAGGTAGGAATGATCATCAAAATAAAATAAGAGAAATCAGAGCTCGAACAGAAAGGTTTAGGTGTTCGTTTTTCTCGCTCGCTGTTCGGGAGTGGAATAGTAGAGAGATAGTATGATTGTGGTTCGATGCACCCTCTGCCAAGCACTTAAATGTGAATTGCAGAGTAGTCATGTAGAAGATTTAACTACTGAATTACATAAAATCGAATCGAAATGTCAAAAAGTCTGTAATGACGTAAAAACACAAATTTGTGAGCATTTCCAACCTATTTTTTCGTGCCATGAAAATGCATTACAGAATCACGAAGCAGCCATAAAACAACTGCAAACAATTGTTCATGAAAATCATGAGACCTTGGAAGCTAAAATTGGCTCAGTTGCATCTACCGATTCGGTTACGCAACTTGCAAAAACTCAAGAAAACTTAAAGGACACAGTAGATACTCTGAAAATTGGTTCAGAAAGACACATGGAGGACATTAGTTCATTATCAGAGAAAGCAGTTGAACTTTCGGATCAGCTAAATAATTTATCTACGAAGGTAGATGATAATCTGAATGACACAAAAACGGTAGTCTTTAATGGCGCAGAAGAGTTCGAACAAATTAGGAAATTCAAACAGAATCAAAATCAAATCAACACACAGTATAAAAGAGAAATGCGGGAAGTACAAGATCAGTTGGGTCAAGTAATACAAGAATTACATATTTCAGAGGACACTCGCGCCCTAGTACGGGAAGAGGGACATAGCAATACAGAACAACCACAAAATAATAACACAGGGCATTTCGGAAATCACGAAAGAAATTGGTAAGGTACACTGAATTTTGAGATGGAACCGCCGAAACGATGTAACAATGACCGACATGCGACTCGTCGACATGATGATTTTGACTATAAGCTGTCCATTACTGCACGTAAATTCAAAACATTTAAGAATTCTGGCAACGACATTCATCCACAAGTGTGGCTTCATCAATTCTCTCATTGTTTTCCTCCCAACTGGTCATTAGAACGCAGATTAGAATTTATGTGTGGCTACTTGGAGGATGAACCAGCTGTAAGAATGCGCTCGGTCATTCACGATTGTCACAGTGAAGGAGAATTTTATCATGCCTTCCTCTCAGCATATTGGTCTCAAGCTACACAAGACCGAGTAAAACATAGCATCATTATGATGAAACATTTCGAACAATCTGAATTTTCCAGTCCTATGAAATATTTTGAATACATGTTGCACAAGAATCAGTATCTTTCAAACCCATACAGCCCCTCAGAACTCATCCGCATGTGCTTAATCAAATTGCCTGAACATTTACGACACATTATTTTGGTAGGACGTTGCTAAGACGACACTGAAGCTTTTCAGCGACTCTTACAAGAACTGAAAATTGACACTGACAATCGCGGAACGCAAAAACAGAAGCACAACAATTACAGGTCATATCCGTCGCAATTCCGCGATGAAAGAAATAACAACTGGACACGACAAGGCTATTCTCACAACACAAATCGTGACCAAAACAGACACCACCCTTATGACAACCACTGGCAGAGTAATAGTTACAGAAAAAGATCGTATTTCGGTAGTAATGAACATGACAGAGACAATCATAGAAACAGACAATATGGCAACCAGAACTATTATTATCACGGGAGACAGAATAACTTCAGACGCAACGGTCCACCACGCAGTTACGATTCAGGGAGAAATTCTCCACCATGTGACCGACAAGAAAGAAACTATGGAATCTACCGACATGACGACAGACGATATGATCATAACGACAGACCGGAATTCCATCAGAACTGGCGAGCTTCAAACAGGGCAGGGCCTACTCGTCAAGGTGAATTTGTAGAAGTTAGGTCTCCAAATCCCAATAACGACGCGCTCCAACAAAGGAACAGACAATGACTTGCACCGCAGGCAGTCGCGTGCGCCGGCTGGCTCAGATAAAAATAACATAGACGCTCACCTTGAGAAAAATTTTAGCATTCCTTAGCGACGTGCACAGCATGATAATTACTTTGAAGGTGAAACTCTGCGCACTAGAAAGGGTTAAAGGTTTCACCACATTTCGCACATAAAACCGTTTATTGAAAGGTAATCTGCTTTATAACTTAGTCTCTGCCATAAAATTTTTCACTTCACGTTACTAGTATGCTTTGTCAGACTTAAGAAACGGTTACTATGCAACAATGTTTTGAAGTTAACTATCCAGTCTAGAACCTAGGGAACATATTTAGACAGTTATTACGAATGCATTGTTATAGTGAACAGACGACACAGTGTTGTATTTGTACATTCTTGCTTGTTAGTTGCACGATTACGTAACGACTATAAGGCTTACATACTTAGAACATTTACCAATACTGCTAATGAGATTTTAATGCAACATTTTGGTTTACTTGAAAATACATTCTTTATTTGAAGTACATTCGGTGAGATTAAAGATGACTTAGCATTTGGTTTCTCTGATAGCTACACGATTATATCATGACGCTAGTAATATGTGACACGATTTACATTGTTGCTTTTGCGGTGTATCTGTTTTATATCTGCACCGTTTTTCTGTATTATTCTGGAAAGTAAAACATGTTTTAGTAGCAACTATTGTGGTATAGCTACAATGAGACAGCCTTTATCGTAGCACAATAATACGTTACATTATAGTACTTTCTTGATCACGGTAAGGTACGTAATAACTGCGATATCTATGCGGAAAGCATTTCACTTTCGTTTATGATGAGGTAAGTACATTGACTTCAGCAGAACTTTGCTTACAGAGAACGATAACTACGACAGTTCCACAGAATTATCTTACAGCAAGACGCACATTTAGCACTACAGGACACGCACTTGAGTGATTAATTTGGTACTTAAACCATTTATTTATCAAGATTGTTGAATTAAAAAGAAAGTTCTTCGTGATACATTTCATTCCATTGCTGTAATCTGTAACACCTGAGGGTATAATTACATTAATCCTCAGGGGGTACACGCTTACTTTGTGTACCATGTGCATGGCAAGCACAAGGAGCCCTAGCTAATATGGTATTTGCGTATACAACTTTACACATCAGTACCATATTTCTCTAACACAGAATTACACAGCTATCTGATCATTTAACTGAGAGAGAGACAAATATTTACTTTACTACATCAATGACAGATGTTTACGTAATTACACAGTTGGATAACTTCACACTTATGAAATACTATTTTGTCTGTACTTTGTGAAATGTTCTTATTTTTTCGGAACCATTGTGATACTATGAGAGCTTTGAATGATGTATTTGGTATGGGATTATGATTTTTAAAGTACGTTTGGGGCAGATGACACTTTTGACATGAACAGAGAATTTTTTTAGGTTTTGAAATTATTGGAGGAAGCTACGACGATTTTGAGAGTTGACTGAGGTGTTACGATATTATTACGATGACTATGTGTATTATGCTGTTGCGGTATGTTTATGATCAATATGCTGATGCTATATGAGTTATTTGATTATGCTACATATCTGTTATGATAAAATATTGAAGAAGTGTCGACGAATATGTATATGTGTATTAAGGTAAGGAATAATGAGTAGTGGTTATGGACTCTGGTTTGTGGAAAATGATGTTGGAAACCAAGAATCGTACTTTAAGAATTATGAAATGTGTGTACATGCGCGAATGTATTACAATGTTGTCGAAAATTTTTTGGACGCTGTTATATTTATAGGATTTTATTTTCTACACATTTGTAACGCAAATTCTCAACCTGTGAAAGTATTTTTATATGAGACTGCCACTGTAGCGGAAACTGGTGTCGTAAATATTTCGATAAGACAGTTAAGTGACCACCTGCACGTAATGCGTCGTGGGCACCCAGCTGCGCGACAACCACCCGACAAAAGAAAGCCATTAGTGTGTGCCTGTCACAGGCACAGGTGGAGAGAAAAAAAAGAGGCCATTATCCTCACTACTGACATTCCTTTGTAGAAAGCATCGCAAAAACGACACGCTCATTACTTGGAAAGATATTTTCTTACATCTGCATACCTGACAATGACAAGCGTCTTTCTACGAGAGTTGAAAGAATTTGTACTAACTTATGAAATGTCACATGACTATTGAATTATATTTTTATGCTTTGCCTTTCATAGTTTCTTGTTTCATTTGATATCTGTTTTCCAGCTGTGTTACAGCATTGGTTTTATAAAATAAAATTAAATGCATTTGCTAGTGTGAAAACTTTCTGTCAACAGATATGTTAAATAATAATTTTATGATCCACATTCTTCAAAAAAAGGAGCACTTGGAAAGGAAAGAACAATAAGAAGGGACTAGTAACAGTAATTGTCTTTTCCAGTACTTGGTAATTTTTTTTAGAATTAGTTTTTGTAGTGTGCCACTTTAATTATATAGACATTAAGATGTGATTACAACTTTCCCTTATCTGCATTGTTGTCTTTAGTATACTATTTTTTCTGCTTGTGGATTTGTCATGTTTAGATATAAGTTATCACATTTACTGCTGCTTGCTTTGCAAATCTGCATTTTTTTGGGTCATTGCTGTTTGTGTTAATTTGTTTTGTGCTGCTGCATTGCGTCGCCCCTTAGTTTAGCATCTGAGCTCAGTAGGTTTTAAGTTAGCTTAAGAGGGGGTAGACTATATAAGAAACTAACTATAATGAATTGGAAGAAAAGCACTGAGAAGCTATAAGAAATGATTTGGCTAAAAAAGTAGTGTACAGTGGAGAAAAACTATTTTTTAAAGAGGATGTGAACAAAATACAGCAAAATACAGAAAGCATGCTTGGATAGGATATTTTTGGTGGAAACAAATGTTGAGATATGACGAAAGATCTACAGAATGAAGTTTTGAGTTGGACTGCAGTACCAGATGTTACACTAAAAACAAACCCTGTCCTTTCCTTCTGTTTCCCACTATGTGTTTGTGTACCCTTGTGTATTTATGTTCTGCCGGTCTTTATATGTTTATCTGATAAGACTTATGTTGCAGAATTTTTCTAATACTCAGCTACATGAACTATGATGAGGAATACTGTTTTCCTCAAATATAATTTGCATTAATAATATGTTATTTACTTTGTAAAGATGTTTACACATTATTTATTCTGTTTTGTTCTAATGCTCATGTGTGAAGTTGATGTTTCAAAAGTTATTCTGATCTTTTATGTATGTACTTATGTCGTAATTTTTGTAACACTGATGTATTGGCTATTTGGATTCTTTTGTAAAGCCTGTACTACTACAAATGTTATCTGTATTGTTATGTTCTTTAATGATATATTTTGTACCTTTGTTATTGTATTCTTATGTTATGAAATTGTAATTGACACCAGTTCATCAAATTAAGTAACTTGTAAATTAAATTTCACTGCACACGTTTCTGTTGGTCATAGTATATGCACGATATGTGAGAAGTAGGGACTGATAGTGTTTGCCAGTGTGTTGATAATTCAGCAAGGGACTGGTTAACAGCATTTCTGGTTCTAAGGACGATTCCAAAAACTTTGTGAGTGGACAAGTGGTGGTTTATGGACTTGTTATTTAGTACAAGACTCTTCAATGGTGATGGTGCGCCTGCACAGTCAAACAGATGGCTGCTGGCTATCTCTACAAGGACTGAAGTGGGTCTACACCTTTGATGATTCACCAATACCATTATTTCAACAAGGACTGCAGTGGGTCTGCACCTCTGATGGCCCACCAATACCGTAATCTCTACCAGGACTACAATGGGTCTACTCTGTGTTGACCTACCTACCAATATTCTTCAAAACTCACTCTGCTATGGGTTTGATCTGTTGTGGCCCATTACCTGTCTGCATGTCAAGAGTCAGCACTGTCTTTCCGTTGGAAGGACAACACTACTTCTTCAAGACTGCATGGAAATCCACTACTTCCGTGTGCATTTTCTTTTATTGCTCAGTCTTTGAGAAAAACACTACTATTTTAATGTGATGAATGATCAGGACTGTCTATATGGACTATGAGAAAATTTTAGCTTTTGACCAACATTGTATTAATAAGTGTGTGCATTTGATTTCTTTGCTATTGTAATCATAATTATGAAAAAAAATTTCAAATCTGTATTGGCCACTGCCCAAAACAATTTGTAAATTTTTTTTGTGGGGAGCATGGGGGCTATGTAAGTAGGCTGTTTAGGTTTTCTTATTGGTAACGCCACGTAGCACTCTGTATGAAAAATCACTGGCTGTGCCGTGTGCAGTCTGTGGCTGGTTTGCATTGTTGTCTGCCATTGTAGTGTAGGGCAGCGGCAGCTGGATGCTAACAGCGCGTAGCGTTGTGCAGTTGGAGGTGAGCCGCCAGCAGTGGTGGACGTGGGGAGAGAGATGGCGGAGTTTTGAAATTTGTAAGAATTGGTGTCACGAACTGATATATATATATTAACTATTAAGGTAAATACATTGTTTGTTCTGTATTAAAATCTTTCATTTTCTAACTATGCCCATCAGTAGTTAGTGCCTTCAGTAGTTTGAATCTTTTATTTAGCTGGCAGTAGTGGCGTTCACTGTATTGCAGTAGTTCGAGTAACGAAGATTTTAGTGAGGTAAGTGATTTGTGAAACATATAGGTTAATGTTAGTCAGGGCTATTCTTTCGTAGGGATTTTTGGAAGTCAGAGTGTGTTGCGCTAAAAAAATACTGTGTGTCAGTTTAAGCACATTCGTGTATAATTGTTCAAAGAGGACGTTTCACATAAACCAGTCTTGTATAATTTTTCTAAAGGGGACGTTTCAAACTGAACGATCCATCAGCACTCTACGAAGAGCAAAACTGTGCCTGTGTTCTACAATGAGCGAAAACAGAGTTGTGTGAGCTGTACAAGCTGTGTTCAAAGGACAAAAATGTTTGAAACTTATTCAAATGGTACATATGGCTCTGAGCACTATGGAACTTAACTTCTGAGGCCATCAGTGCCCTAGAACTTAGAACTACTTAAACCCAACTAACCTAAGGACATCACACAAATCCATGCCCGACGCAGGATTCGAACCTGCGACCGCAGCGGTCGCCCGGTTCCAGACTGTAGCGCCTAGAACCGCTCGGCTACCCCGGCTGGCTAACTTATTCATTGACAAACTTGGGCATTGATGTCGGCGGTAGTTATTCGCCTTCTGATAGTATTCTTCGTTGGCTCGTGTGAGAGAAACAAGTATTTTATGATTACGAGCGGGAACTGTATGCTTGCATTAGATATAACTGAAATTGCTTTTCTTATAATCTGAATGGCGGTATTTTTTGTAAGCACGGGTACAGGTAACAGTGTATAAATATTTTTAAAATTTGTTCTCTGCATTTTAACTTTTGAGGCAGATTAGTCAAAGGCTCTTCATGAGTAGTTATTTTTATTTATAGTTAACAGCATTCTCATTTAGGATTTTTTCCTACCTCGAAATTTTCCCATAAAAATTCAACGTTTTTGAAGTATGAATAAAAATATCTTTTGTAAATACTTTACTGCTTTATTTCCTAAGGTACTGGTCAATTTGCTGAATATAAATATGCCAAATTTAATCGTAAGGAATTTTACTTTAAGGTACTAACTTCAAAAATGTGTCACAACCATAATGATTTTAATATGCCGTGATGCAAAAATGGTTACTTTGAAAGTACCATGCTTACATTAAGTATCTAGGAAATCCAATTATTACAAATATTGAGTGAATAATCATCAGTTCTCTAGGATATAATAATAATAAATCGCGATATTACAGTCTTCCTCCCACCTCTCCCCCTCCCCCCTTCCCCCTTCCTCCCCCGGAAAAATTTCTGCGTCACATTTCAGGCTTACATTGGTGACGTCACTAAAATAGGTCATCTAGACTGTGTTATACTTAGAAAATGTTTGCGTAAGTGCATGACTAATACTGAGAATGATTTGATATCATGTCATACATGAATGTTAGTACACAAGGATACGCATCACAGGTACTTACGAAAGTTCTCAGGAGCTTTATCGCTGGTGCAGCGACGCACTCACCTGAAACAAAATAGATCTCGGTGTCAGATTAAAGGAAAAACAACTGAGACGCAACTGCCAGCATCGGCAGGTAAAAGGTGAATTGCTTGAAGATTACGACACAGAGAAACATCTGTTAGCAGTACAGTGTTCGCGAAAGTTCTATGTTTTAATTTAAATCAAGATTTATGCAGTCATTTACGAATGTGCGGAATTCATCAGTAAGAAATACTACACAACAAAACACGACACAGGACATTTGACCACAAAACAAGGTACGGTAATATCATCATTAATCTAAATGAAAGATCATAAATTCCAATTCAGTTTTAACAATCACTTCCTAAACACGGAAGAGGAAAAAGGTACTCTGGCATAAAAATTAAGGCAATACGATCAAAAGCTAAATTTCCGTAAAAATTGGCTACATTCAAGTTTTACCAACTGTCCCATGTGAAATTACAGAACTACAGTTCCTCTTCTAATAAATAAAACTTCATATGGCTGATGGTAGACATTGTGCACTATGAAATGAGAGCTACCATGCAGAGCGTTTTAGTTATATTATGGTAAGTTGAATTAAACACCTGTGATTTGTTGGACATATCAGCCCAGCAACCAAATTAACAGATATTCCAAACAAGACATCCGCAGCAACTGCAAAGAAATAGCACTCATAATATTTTTGCCAATTACAGTTATGATAGTATCCAGACACTCTGGGATGATGATGGCATTGAAACAGAGGATGACACGCGTAAAGCTGAAATACTAAACATCTTTTTCCAAAGCTGTTTCACAGAGGAAGACCGTACTGCAGTTCCTTCTCTAAATCATCACACAAACAAAAAAATGGCTGACATCGAAATAAGTGATCAAGGAATACAAAAGCAACTGAAATCACTAAACAGAGGAAAGTCCACTGGACCTGACGGGATACCAATTAGAAAGAACTTGCTCCCCTTCTAACAGCCGTGTACCGCAAGTCTCTAGAGGAACGGAAGGTTCCAAATGACAGGAAAAGAGAACAGGTAGTCCCAGTCTTCAAGAAGGGTCGTCGAGCAGATGCGCAAAACTCTAGACCTATATCTCTGACGTCGATCTGTTGTAGAATTTTAGAACATGTTTTTTGATCGAGTATCATGTTGTTTTTGGAAACCCTGAATGTACTCTGTAGGAATCAACATGGATTCAGGAAACAGCGATCGTGTGAGACCCGACTCGCTTTATCTGCTCATGTGACACAGAAAATATTAGATACAGGCTCCCAGGTAGATGCCATTTTCCTTGACTTCCGGAAGGCGTTCGATACAGTTCCGCACTGTCGCCTGATAAACAAAGTGAGAGCCTACAGAATATCAGACCAGTAGTATGGCTGGATTGAAGAGTTTTTAACAAACAGAACACAGCATGTTGTTCTCAATGGAGAGACGTCTACAGACCTTAAAGTAACCTCTGGCGTGCCACAGGGGAGTGTTATGGGACCATTGCTTTTCGCAATATATATATATATATATATATATATATATATATATATATATATATATATATATATATATATATATATATATGACCTAGTAGATAGTGCCGGAAGTTCCATGCGGATTGCCGACCAATGTGGCCGAGTGGTTCTAGGCGCTTCAGTCTGGCACCGCACTGGTGCTACGGTCGCAGGTTCGAATCCTGCCTCGGGCATGGATGTGTGTGATGTCCTTGGGTTAGTTCTAAGTTCTAAGGACTGATGACCTAAGATGTTAAGTTGCATAGTGCTCAGAGCCATTTGAACCATTTTCCATGTGGCTTTTCGCGGATGGTGCTGTAGTATACACAGAAGTTGCAGCATTAGAAAATTGCAGCGAAATGCTGGAAGATCTGCAGCGGATAGGCACTTGGTGCAGGGAGTGGCAACTGACCCTTAACATAGACAAATTTAATATATTGCGAATACATAAAAAGAAGGATCCTTTATTGTATGATTGTATGATAGCGGAACAAACACTGGTAGCAGTTACTTCTCTAAAATATCTGGGAGTATGCGTGCGGAACGATATGAAGTGGAATGATCACATAAAATTAATTGTTGGTAAGGCGGGTCCTAGATTGAGATTCATTGGGAGAGTCCTTAGAAAATGTAGTCCATCAACAAAGGAGGTGGTTTACAAAACACTCGTTCGGCCTATACTTGAGTATTGCTCATCAGTGTGGGATCCGTACCAGGTCGGGTTGACGGAGGAGATAGAGAAGATCCAAAGAAGAGCGGCGCGTTTCGTCACAGCGTTATTTGGTAAGCGTGATAGCGTTACGGAGATATTTAGCTAACTCAAGTGGCATACTGCAAGAGAGGCGCTCTGCATCGCGGTGTAGTTTGATGTCCAGGTTTTGAGACGGTGCGATTCTGGATGAGGTATGGAATATATTGTTTCCCCCTACTTATACCTCCCGAGGAGATCACGAAAGTAAAATTAGAGAGATTCGAGTGCCCATGGGGGCTTTCCGGCAGTCGTTCTTCCCGCGAACCATACACGACTGGAACAAGAAAGGGAGGTAATGACAGTGGCACGTAAAGCGCCCTCCGCCACACACCATTGGGTGGCTTGCAGAGTATAAATGTAGATGCAGATGTATCATCCGTAATTAAGTGTTCCGTATAAATCTTTGACGCTTCGATTCGTCCATCAATTCCTCTACTAATGTCGGTCTGTGAGAAACGCGAAAAACAAGTAATCTGGGACTGCTTGAGTAACATGTGTACTATCATAATAAGTTTCACAACGCTTTTGTTTCAGTCTACTCGTCTGGCATACAGAACGTTCTTAAATTTCTTTGAAGCTTTATACTTCGGTAACTTTAAAATGCACTATATGATAGAAACTGATTTCCATGTAATAAAATAGCTGATATTCTTTTTTTTATTTTCCAGGTTTGCAGATCTGACAAAGAATGACAACGTACAGTAATAAGTTCAGTGTGTAGCCTGATCCGTACGGACGGAATCAGATACCGAAGAGCAACGAAAGTTTGGGGAAAGAGTATGAACTGGTACCTCCGCTCCACCATCTATTCATGGAAACAGGTAGCGTCCTCCAAGAACAAGGGGAAGGCTGCTAATTTGTTTCGAACGTGGACCAGTTAAAGGCAGGCGTTTGTAAGAAGTGCGAGCCAATCAGTGCACACAGCGACCAGAGGATTGGAAATGCCATGATCGACAGGACATCAAGTCTCCACAAGATGTCACGTGTTTATGACTGCCCTAAAGCGGACGGACAAAAGACAGTGTGCGCAGTCTGCAGTGGACATGCTACCCAAGACTGTTATAAACGACTTTTTGAGGAAAAAAAATGGTTTCTCCGTTGAGACAACGTTTGATTATCCATCAAGCTGCACTGCAAGAATGTTCATGCATGGACATTATGCTATCCTCACGTTCCAGGAGACTGGAAAGTGTCAGTGCCAAGGTTAATGTGTGGTGCGGTGGTACCCATCATTGCATCCTTGGTCTGTTCTCTTCCAGCGTGTGTACAGTCTACAGCGATGTTTATCTTGTCGTGTTAAAACAATAGTTTGAAGTGCCACAACTGGAACAGCTGCAACCTCACATCACATTCCAACATGACAGGGCACCACCAAACTGGTCGCTAAATGTCCGTTAGTTTATGGGTGAATAGTTTCCGAATAGATCGACCGGGCGAGAGGATACGATTCGGCGTGCGCCACCACAGTCATCTGACGTCTGGCCACTAGATTTCATTACGTGTTCAAAAGTACCCAAGGCAGCCCTGTGTAATGCAGAACTTACTGCTACATCTCACGACAGGCGGACCCATCGGTATAAGAGCAGCCTGGGAATATTGTGGCGTTGAAACTTCTCTGTAAGAACAGTTTCATGGTAGTTTTCTTGACTTACCTTGTTATTGTTCCTCACACTGGCACCTGTGATTCTCGGTGCGCTTCTTAACTTAATGTGGGAGGAGATTCAGCAGTGGAACACATTATTCCAATCATACTTAATGTTATGATTCTAAAGGCATGTGTTCTGCGTCAGTTTAAAACATGCTCATGTACGCATAATTACTATCCGTTCTTACCCACGTAACCTGCATCTTTTCTTCTACTGCCTGTATCCCTTCCCTCTTGCACTCGTAAGGTGGTTAGCTGTCTACTGTTTTCCGTTTGGTGTGGTGACAGTGTGACCAATCATACTTAATGTTATGATTCTAAAGGCATGTGTTCTGCGTCAGTTTAAAACATGCTCATGTACGCATAACTACTATCCGTTCTTACCCACGTAACCTGCATCTTTATCCTCTACTGCCTGTATCCCTTCCCTCTTGCACTTGTAAGGTTTACTGTCTACTGTTTTCCGTCTGGTGTGGTGACAGTGTGACCAACACTTCACCGAGGCAAAGAGTTTTCTCTCCTCTGCGAAATCAATGGACTGTTGTTATACTGTCGGGACACGGGACGAGGCAGCGTAAACTTTCTAAGTTAGCTCTTTTAAGATGCACGTTTCCTCCCTTGTCCATATATTTCGAGGGGCGTTTGAAAAGTCCGTGCAAAAATGAAAACTACTTACGTGTTTGCGGTAAACCTTTTTTATTTTTCGACCTAGTCTCCTTTTAGACTTATACACTTCGTCCAACGCTGTTCTAATTAGTTGATACCTTCCGAATAATAGGAACTGTCCAAGTCCGCAAAATAGCTATTAGTCCTCGTTTGAACAAAATCTTTTTTCCGGGAGCCATTTCTTCAAAATGGGGAACAGACAGTAGCCCGAGGGAGCCAAGTCTGGAGAACAGGGCTGATGTGAAACGAGTTGGAACCCTATTTCCATTAAGCTTGCGACCACAACTGCTGAGGTGTATGCTGGTGGCTTGTCGTGATGGAAAAGGACATTTTTGCGGTCCAATCGCTGGCGTTTTTCTTGCAGATCGGTTTTCAAACGGTCCAATAACGATGAATAATATGCACCTGTAATAGTTTTACCCTTTTCTAGATAGTCGGTGAGGATTATCCCTTGCGAATCCCAAGAGACAGTCGCCATAACCTTTCCGGCCGAAGGAATGGTCTTCGCCTTTTTTGGTGCAGATTCTCCCTTGGTAACCCATTGAGGGATTGTTGTTTGGTCTCAGGAGTACAGTAATGTATCCATGTTTCATCCACAGTGACGAAACGGCGCTTAAAGTCCTGTGGATTCTTCCTGAACAGCTGAAAACCAATCTTGCAACACTTCACACGATTCCGTTTTTGGTCAAACGTGAGCAATTGCGGAACACGTCTTGCGGATAGCTTTCTCATGTCCAAATGTATATGCAAAGTATTATGTATCCGTTCATTCGAGATTCCCACAGCACTAGCAATCTTATGCACGTTAACTGTTCTCTCATTGATCAGCATATCATTGATTTTATCAGTGATTTCTGGAGTCTTAACCTCCACAGGGCGTCCAGAACGTTCACCATCATTTGTGCCCATTTGACCACTCCGAAAAAATTTAAAACCACTTATAAAATTTTATAATCGAAGATGCAGGGTAACCGTAATGTTTATCAAGCTTCTCTTTAGTCTCCCGAGTCGTTTTGTCTTTCATAAAGTAATTTTCAATCACCACACTAAATTCTTTTTTGCCTATTCTTTGACAATCACTCGACTTCCTTGATTCACACGAGTGCCAAGCGCAAAGAAATAGACCAATATGGCTGATACTTGGTGTGCGTTCTTTCCAAAGATGCTACTAACTAAACATGACCTCTATACACGCCAGTGGTGCCATCTCTCGGACTTTGCATGGACTTTTCAAGCGCCCCTCGTACTAACGTTGTTCTGTCTGTTGTAGATACAAATAAAAAATTCAGTATCTGTGAACATGTAGTAAGACAAAAAGGAAAGATGCATGTCCAGTCAATAACGACATCAGCTAATAAAAGTTCACCAAACCGAACAAACTCACTCCCGTCAGAGTAAGCACTTATATTTCTACATCTAAGAGGCGTATTCGGAAAGTAAGATCCGATTAGATACAAAATGGAAACTACTGTGAAAATCCGATGAAACCTTGCACAGATGTGTTGGACAGTGTCTTTAATCTGCCCGTCGATCTCTTCACGTCGCTTTTTTTCAGTTCAGAGAGCGTAGTGAGCACGTAGAGATGCCTACAACAACAGTCTCTCCCGCCAAGTATGTGGATCTGGTGAGACATTTCGACCAAAGCTATGCAACCCACATAACATAAATGTCATGTGTTTCTTTCTTCAAGTGTCAATGAAGACGCTCCTGCAGCGTTTCGACGGGAAGTGTTTGATCGCCCACAATACGTCCCT
The DNA here is from genome assembly GCF_023897955.1 of Schistocerca gregaria. Taxonomy (NCBI): domain Eukaryota; kingdom Metazoa; phylum Arthropoda; class Insecta; order Orthoptera; family Acrididae; genus Schistocerca; species Schistocerca gregaria. Next base: position 71,370,439 of record NC_064929.1, read on the forward strand.
CACTTGGCTCCCTCCGTTGTTTCCCTCTGCTCACATGAACCGCTGGCTAAGAAGACAACATTTTTGCACAAAAAACGAAAGGCGGACCAGCGTAGAGAATTGGCAGAAAGCACTGGCGACTGCTTTCTGCGACGAGGGGTTGGAAAGTTTGTAGAAAACCACGACAAATGTCTACGTCGGAGCAGCGACAGTTTAGAGAGGCAGCTGGAAGATGTGGATAACTGTTGCGAACAAAATATTTTTAATTTTCGCTCTGGCTTACATTTCTCGACTGATCAGACCTTACTTTCTGAACAGCAGATCTATATCTACATCGATATTCCGCGAAGCACAATTAGATACCTGGCAAAGGGTTCATCAAATCACCTTCACAGTAATTCTCTATTATTCCAGTTTCGAACAGCGCGCGGAAAAGACGAACACCTATATCTTGCCGTGGGAGCTCTCGTTTACCTTATTTTATTATGAAGATCGTTTCTCGCTATATGGGCCGGCGTCAGCAAAATGTTTTCGAATTTGGAGGAGAAAGTTGGCGATTGTAATTTCGTGAGAAGATTCCGCCGCGCCGCAACGAAAAGTCTTTGTTTTAATTATATCCACCCCAATTTTCCATATCATGTCAGTGACACTCTCTCCCCTACTTTGCGATAACACGAACTTTCTCGAAGCACTCTGTAAATCCTATATAGTAAGGATCCCACACCGCGCAGCAGTATTCTAAAAGAGGACGGACAAGTGTAGTGTATGCAGTCTCTTTAGCAGATTTATTACACTTTCTAAGTGTCCTCCCAATAAAACGCAGTCTTTGGTTAGCCTTCCCCACAACATTTTCTGTGTTCCTTCCAATTTAAGTTGCTCGTAATTGTAATTCCTAGCTATTTGGTTGAATTTATGGCCTTTAGATTTGATTGATTTAACCTGTACCCACAGTTAAACAGATTCCTTTTTAGGACTCATGTGGATGATCGTACACATTTCATATTTAGGGTTCATTGCCAGTTATCGCACCAAACATATGTTTCCTAAATCGTTTTCCAATTTTTTTTCATCTGCTGATGATTTTACTGGAAGATAAACGATGGCATCAATTGCAAACAACCTAAGACATATATTTACATAATACGAAGTATTATAGAAATGTTTTAGAAAACGCGAATAACGATTCCTTCTCGAGACATTCGGTGTGTTGGTGCTTAGAAATAGAATATATTCATGGGATGTAATGTATAAAGTAAAATCTACCAAATATGCGCTCCTATTGAGCAAGGCAAGTACAACATGCTGTCTGACATATCCCGCTTGTGGCTTATGATGCGTTCTTGCGTGCTACTCGTTCTACGACTGTACTCGAACCTTCTACCAAACTGACCTTCGCTTTTTAATGTTGTGCCTCAAATGACTACGTTAGCCTGCAGTTTCGTGCTCAACGATGTGATATTTTATGTTCTACTCTTCTATAGGCTTTAATTGCTGAAATGTGATTCATTTACATTTAATTATAACAAATCCGAACAAGAATGACTCGTTTTTGACGAATCTTGAATGTGCTGTTGGCTTAGAACGGCTTACGCTCATAACATACGAGTTATAACACGATAATAACTCAATACGAGAATTGTTTAACCACCAATATTACGTTTCCTGACGTTTTGTTACAACAAATCGTACCAGGAACGATTCGGCTCAAATCGTTCAAGTGGCTCTGAGCACTATGTGACTTAACTTCTGAGGCCACCAGTCGCCTTGGACTTAGAACTAATTAAACCTAACTAACCTAAGGACATCACACACATCCATGCCCGAGGCAGGATTCGAACCTGCGACCGTAGCGGTCGCTCGGCTCCAGACTGAAGCGCCTAGAGCCGCACGGCCACTCCGGCCGGCGAACGATTCGACATCGAGAAATTTAAGGTGCTGGTGCTCAGAAACAGCATATATTCATGGGGTGTAAGATGTAACATAAAACCCAGATAACATGGGCCTGCACTGAACGCGGCTAATGCAACATGGCCTCTTGCTTTCGACGGGTCTCGAGCTTTCTGTCTGTGCCGTAGGAAGCCCTCTTGCTTCCTGTGGGTTCTGCTTTGAGTGACACGTCGCCGACATATCTACATCTACATGACTACTCTGCAATTCACATTTAAGTGCTTGGCAGAGGGTTCATCGAACCACAATCATACTATCTCTCTACTATTCCACTCCCGAACAGCGAGCGGGAAAAACGAACACCTAAACCTTTCTGTTCCAGCTCTGATTTCTCTTATTTTATTTTGATGATCATTCCTACATATGTAGGTTGGGCTCAACAAAATATTTTCGCATTCGGAAGACAAAGTTGGTGACTGAAATTTCGTAAAAAGGTCTCGCCGCGACGAAAAACGTCTATGCTGTAATGACTTCCATCCCAACTCGTGTATCATATCTGCCACACTCTCTCCCCTATAACGCGATAATACAAAACGAGCTGCCCTTTTTTCCACCCTTTCGATGTCCTCCATCAATCCCACCTGGTAAGGATCCCACACCGCGCAGCAATATTCTAACAGAGGACGAACGAGTGTAGTGCAAGCTCTCTCTTTAGTCGTCTTGTTGCATCTTCTAAGTGTCCTGCCAATGAAACGCAACCTTTCGCTCGCCTTCCCGACAATATTATCTATGTGGTCCTTCCAACTGAAGTTGTTCGTAATTTTAACACCCAGGTACTTAGTTGAATTGACAGCCTTGAGAATTGTACTATTTATCGAGTAATCGAATTCCAACGGATTTCTTTTGAAACTGATGTGGATCATCTCACACTTTTCGTTATTTAGCGTCAACTGCCACCTGACACACCATACAGCAATCTTTTCTAAATCGCTTTGCAGCTGATACTGGTCTTCGGATGACCTTACTAGACGGTAAATTACAGCATCATCTGCGAACAGTCTAAGAGAACTGCTCAGATTGTCACCCAGGTCATTTATATAGATCAGGAACAGTAGAGGTCCCACGACGCATCCCTGGGGAACACCTGATATCACTTCAGGTTTACTCGATGATTTGCCGTCTGTTACTACGAACTGCGACCTTCCTGACAGCAAATCACGAATCCAGTCGCACAACTGAGACGATACCCCATAGCTCCGCAGCTTGATTAGAAGTCGCTTGTGATGAATATCGCAGAAGTTATTTTGTGCTTCAATTGTCTAATGGCTCCTTAACCTGAAACGGAAAGAAGTGACGTCACAAATCTTCGGTCACTTCTGTTTACCTGGAAAGCTCTCTGGTCAGCAAGCGCGCTCGGGTCTCTGCTGCTGGGATTTGGAAAGGACATATCGTAGTTTAAGACGTGAGCTTGGTAACTTAGAATCACCAAGAGGTTGTGCAAGTCCTGAGACTGACCGCAATATGCAATTTTTTTGCATATTTATTTTCGGAAACATATTCTATGAATAATTTAGAACAGGTAACTGTATGATGTTCATGATTTTTCGATTTTTTCAAGGGACTTTGTTTGTTCTACTCGAACTTTGAGATGTAGAAGTATAATCTACTTCGAGATATTTGGTTATGTTGAAATGTTTCCTCCTCCAATGTGAATATGTGTATACACTCCTGGAAATTGAAATAAGAACACCGTGAATTCATTGTCCCAGGAAGGGGAAACTTTATTGACACATTCCTGGCGTCAGATACATCACATGATCACACTGACAGAACCACAGGCACATAGACATAGGCAACAGAGCATGCACAATGACGGCACTACTACAGTGTATATCCACCTTTCGCAGCAATGCAGGCTGCTATTCTCACATGGAGACGATCGTAGAGATGCTGGATGTAGTCCTGTGGAACGGCTTGCCATGCCATTTCCACCTGGCGCCTCAGTTGGACCAGCGTCCGTGCTGGACGTGCAGACCGCGTGAGACGACGCTTCATCCAGTCCCAAACATGCTCAATGGGGGACAGATCCGGAGATCTTGCTGGCCAGGGTAGTTGACTTACACCTTCTAGAGCACGTTGGGTGGCACGGGATACATGCGGACGTGCATTGTCCTGTTGGAACAGCAAGTTCCCTTGCCGGTCTAGGAATGGTAGAACGATGGGTTCGATGACGGTTTGGATGTACCGTGCACTATTCAGTGTCCCCTCGACGATCACCAGAGGTGTACGGCCAGTGTAGGAGATCGCTCCCCACACCATGATGCCGGGTGTTGGCCCTGTGTGCCTCGGTCGTATGCAGTCCTGATTGTGGCGCTCACCTGCACGGCGCCAAACACGCATACGACCATCATTGGCACCAAGGCAGAAGCGACTCTCATCGCTGAAGACGACACGTCTCCATTCGTCCCTCCATTCACGCCTGTCGCGACACCACTGGAGGCGAGCTGCACGATGTTGGGGCGTGAGCGGAAGACGGCCTAACGGTGTGCGGGAGCGTAGCCCAGCTTCATGGAGACGGTTGCGAATGGTCCTCGCCGATACCCCAGGAGCAACAGTGTCCCTAATTTGCTGGGAAGTGGCGGTGCGGTCCCCTACGGCACTGCGTAGGATCCTACGGTCTTGGCGTGCATCCGTGCGTCGCTGCGGTCCGGTGCCAGGTCGACGGGCACGTGCACCTTCCGCCGACCACTGGCGACAACATCGATGTACTGTTGAGATCTCACGCCCCACGTGTTGAGCAATTCGGCGGTACGTCCACCCGGCCTCCCGCATGCCCACTATACGCCCTCGCTCAAAGTCCGTCAACTGCACATACGGTTCACGTCCACGCTGTCGCGGCATGCTACCAGTGTTAAAGACTGCGATGGAGTTCCGTATGCCACGGCAAACTGGCTGACACTGATGGCGGCGGGCACAAATGCTGCGCAGCTAGCGCCATTGGACGGCCAACACCGCGGTTCCTGGTGTGTCCGCTGTGCCGTGCGTGTGATCATTGCTTGTACAGCCCTCTCGCACTGTCCGGAGCAAGTATGGTGGGTTTGACACACCGGTGTCAATGTGTTCTTTTTTCCATTTCCAGGAGTGTATTTGCATTTAGTAACGAGCTGAGAACAGCCACGCGTTTTCTACCTCTAAAAGTGAGATACAATAGTACTGCTGTTAACTCCAGATGAAATTCAACGTGCAGTATTGTTTCTTCAGAATCACTTCATAACGTGTAGCAACGCTCAAGGTCTACATTTTGAGCACTTGGTACGACAGACGAGATAACAAACACACGGACCGTACCTCAGGTACTAGTATAACACGGCAGACGTTTGTGGAACCTCTTCTCTTGATGGCGGGACAGTGGTTTGCTGCCCTCTTATCTTGATCTTATTTTATCAAATCCCACACCATGTTGTGTCGTTGGTGGGTGACACTCATTTCACAAGACCTCCTACAAACGCGATGTCATTCTGACGTCAGACGCAATTTCGACAAGAGCCTGAGCTGCTATCTCTCACACGATTAACAGCTTACACACGTCGTCAATGGCAGAAGTATACCAACCGGAAGTGACACTGGTTTGCAGTATGTCTTATGAGATGTGTGTGAGCCGTGCAATATTTGTGAGAAGGAAGAATGTTAATGTTATTTTACAATGAAGGCTTTCACGACCGGATGGTACCCGGAAGAGGTAATGTTATTTCTCACTGTTCTACTCGCAGAAATTTAAGCTGTCTTCTCACGTTCCTGCTTATTTAGTAATAGAAATGTACCGAGATAACTTACAGCATTGGTACATGTGTGATTTGTAGCAAACAACCTCAAGTTTGATTCACGTAGTGCTTCAGTACCCCATTCTTCACCAGGCGCGCCTGCTTAGCTCACTCTTAAAACGGCTACTTTCGCAGGTGCCGACCGTGCTCGCTGTGTGTTTTGGCTTGATAAAACCAACTCTGCAACAACTGTTCGGCGTAAATTTCAGAAACCAATACGTTAAAGAAGCTTCAAACAGGCCAACAAGATACTCTTGGCACAAGTACTTTGTCGAGATGGGTTGTTCACTGCGACATGATAAGTCAGCAGGTCGCCCTTGTGTTGATAATTATGTCGAACAGGCTAACGAGAAATTTGTTCGTGGTCTAAATAATCAACGCGACGTGCGTCTCACGACGCTGGCATTCCACAAAAGACTGTTTGGCGAGCAGTGCGGAGACAAAATAGACTTGAAACCTTACAGGTTCACAATAGCACAGCACAGTAATGGAGCAGATTGCTCGTGGAAAATCCCGCACAGAAATGTTACATCGGACAGAGGACAAGGAGAATTTCTAGAACACAACCTTCAGCGATGAGTCGACATTTCATATCAGTAGCATAGTCAACAAACACAGCTGAAAAATATGGGGCACCGAAATTCAACATGAAAACCTGTAACACGTTGGTGACAGCCCCAGATTTAGTGACTTTTGTGCCTTTAGCAAACTGAAAAACACAGCCCTTTCTTCTTTATGGACTAAACTGTCACTAGCATTGTTTTTCTCTTCATTCGACTGATCGATGAAGATAACCGAGATGGGTGATTTACTAGCAGAAAAACGGTGCACCACCCTATTTCCTGACGGAGGTTCGAGGTTTCATCGCTAATCGTTTACCAAGTCAGTGGATGGGCCGCGAAGGGACAATCGCGTGACCACCTCTCTTCTCAGACTCTGCATTTCTTTCTCTGGGATATAATGAAACCGTGCGTGCGTTCCTCCCCTATCAAACAATTTAGCCGAGTTGAAAAATTGAATCTACCCTGCTGTAGCACAAGTTACGCCCGCAACTAGTGTGGGAAGGAATTTACTATCGTTGGAAAAATTGCATCTACCCTGCTGTAGCACAAGTTACGCCCGCAACTAGTGTAGGAAGGAATTTACTACCGTTGGGATGTTTGCTGTATCACAAATGGTAGTTGCATCGAACCAAAATGACACTTTACACTTTTATGTAAAGAGTGAAATTGTTTGTTACAAAATGACACATCTACAGATTCTTTGAGTTACGTCAGTAAATTTCTGTGTCATTCCAAACCTGCAAATGGCTCTAAGCACCATGGGACTTAACATCTGAGGTCATCCGTCCCCTAGACTTAGAACTATTTAAACCTAACTAACCTAAGGACATCACACACATCCATTCCCGAGGCTGCACTCGAACCTGCGACTGAAGCGCCTAGAACCACTCGGCCACAGCGGCCGGCTCCAAACCTGTAAAGTCCTCTTTGACTTCCCGCTTATAACGCTGTATGAGCTGTTGCTGTTGTTGTTGTGGTCTTCAGTCCTGAAACTGGTTTGATGCAGCTCTCCATGCTACTCTATCCTGTGCAAGCTTCTTCATCTCCCAGTACTTACTGCAACCTACATCCTTCTAAATCTGCTTAGTGTATTCATCTCTTGGTCTCCCTCTACGATTTTTACCCTGCATGCTGCCCTCCCTCAGCATCACCCCACTTAATTCGATTACATTCCATTATCCTCGTTTTGCTTCTGTTGATGTTCATCTTATATCCTCCTTTCAAGAAACTGTCCATTCAGTTCAACTGCTCTTCCAGGTCCTTTCCTGCCTCTGACAGAATTACGATGTCATCGGCGAACCTCAAAGTTTTTATTTCTTCTCCATGGATTTTAATACCTACTCCCAACTTTTCTTTTGTTTCCTTTACTGCTTGCTCCAAATACAGATTGAATAACATGGGGGAGAAGCTACACTCCTGTCTCACTCCCTTGATTGAATAACATCGGGGAGAGGCTACAACCCTGTCTTACTCCCTTCCCAGCAACTGCTTCCCTTTCATGTCCATCGACTCTTATAACTGCCACCTGGTTTCTGTTCAAATTGTAAATAGCCTTTCGCTCCCTGTATTTTGTCCCTGCCACCTTCAGAATTTGAAAGAATATTCCAGTCAACATTATCAAAAGTTTTCTCTAAGTATACAAATGCTAGGAACGTAGGTTTGCCTTTTCTTAATCTTCCTTCTAATATAAGTCGTAAGGTCAGTATTGCCTCACGTGTTCCAACATTTCTACTGAATCGAAACTGATCTTCCGCGAGGTCGGTTTCTACCAGTTCTTCCATTCGTCTGTAAAGAGTTGGTGTTAGTATTTTGCGGCTGTGACTTATATAATTGACATGGAACTTCCTGGCAAATTAAAACTGTGTGCCGGACCGAGACTCGAACTCGGGACCTTTGCTTTTTGCGGGCAAATGCTCTACCAACTCAGTTACCCAAGCGCAACTCACGCCCCGTCTTCACAGCTATACTTGGGTAGCTCAGTTGGTAGAGCACTTGCCCGCGAATGGCAAACGTCGCGATTTCGAGTCTCGGTCCGGCACACAGTTTTAATCTGCCAGGAAGTTTCATATCAGCGCACACTCCGCTGCAGAGTGAAAATCTCATTCTATATAATTGATAGTTAGGTAATTTTCACATCTTTCAACACCTGCTTTCTTTGGAATTGGAATTATTATATTCTTCTTGAAGTCTGAGATTATTTCGCCTGTCTCATACATCTTGCTCACCACACGGTAGAGTTTTGTCAGGACTGGCTCTCCCAAGGCTGTCAGTAGTTCTAATGGAATGTTGTCTATTGTGGGGGCCTTGTTTCGACTCAGGTCTTTCAGTGCTCTGTCAAACTCTTCACGCAGTATCGTATCTCCCATTTCATCTTTATCTACATCCTCTTCCATTTCCATAATATTGTCCTCAAGTACATCGCCCTTGTATAGACCCTCTATATACTCCTTCCACCTTTCTACTTTCCCTTCTTTGCTTAGAACTGGGTTTCCATCAGAGCTCTAGATATTGATACAAGTGGTTCTCTTTCCTCCAAAGGTCTCTTTAATTTTCCTGTAGGCAGTATCTATCTTACCCCTAGTGAGATAAGCCTCTACATCCTTACATTTGTCCTCTAGCCATCCCTGCTTAGCCATTTTGCGCTTCCTGTCGATCTCATTTTTGAGACGTTTGTATTCCTTTTTGCCTGCTTCATTTACTGCATTTTTATATTTTCTCCTTTAATCAATTAAATTCAGTATCTCTTCTGTTACCCAAGGATTTGTACTAGCCCTCGTCTTTTTGGCCTACTTGATCCTCGGATGCCTTCGCTACTTCATCCCTCAAAGCTACCCATTCTTGTTCTACTGTATTTCTTTACCCCATTCTTGTCAATCGTTCCCTTATGCTCTTCTTGAAACTCTGTACAACCTCTGGTTCTTTCAGTTTATCCAGGTCCCATCTCCTTAAATTCCACCTTTTTGCAGTTTCTTCAGTTTTAATCTACAGTTCATAACCAATAGATTGTGGTCAGAGTCCACATCTGCCCCTGGAAATGTCTTACAATTTAAGACTTGGTTCCTAAATCTCTGTCTTACCATTATATAATCTATCTTAAACCTATCAGTATCTCCAGGCTTCTTCCATGTACACAACCATCTTTTATGATTCTTGAACCAAGTGTTAGCTATGATTAAGTTACGCTCTGTACAAAATTCTATCAGGCGGCTTACTCTTTCATTTCTTAGCCCCAATCCATATTCACCTACTACGTTTCCTTCTCTACCTTTTCCTAATACCAAATTCCAGTCACCCATGACTATTTAATTTTCGTCTCTCTTCACTGTCTGAATAATTTCTTTTATTTCATCATACACTTCCCGTGTATAACGCTGTATAAGCTGCTACCAAGCCATATTCTTGCGCGGCGATATTTCCAGCCACATTTGGTGCTGAGGTGACGTACCTTCCAGCAGAACTGGTCGGCGCCCCTCAGAACCTAATCCCCGCGCACACACACACACACACACACACACACACACACACACACACACACACCCTCCAGCAGGGTCACGTGGCACATCGGCCACAAAGAGGCCCTGATTGTGATTACACGTATCGCACGCGGCGCGGAATTAGCGCAAGGAAGCGAGCAGCGCCGACAAGTGGCCCAGTAATTGGCCACTGCTGTGCGTGTGTTTACGTGGCCGCCCCCCTGCCTCTAGAATAGCGCGGAAGACACTCGCTAACTGCTTTTAATAACACGGTGGTGCGCCTGCTATCGGGCAGTTGCGGCCTCATTAACAGGCCGGAAAAGGAGGGAAAGAGCAGGAATGAGAGAAAAAAAGCAGCGCACGGCAGGTAGCGGGTAGTCGCTCCTTCCACCCTCTGCAATCTGCAGCGAATTGAGCCGCCGCCCTACCTTGTAATTTTAGCAAGAAAACACGAAATTAGTGCGCGGTGACCACGCAACATGAGGGTGGTGTACAACTTGAAAAGCGCTGATGTTCACAAGTTGCGGTGAATTTTTTATTTTATTTTTAATCTGTCGAAAGTTGTGCTACATGTTTATGAGTAGGGTCTGAAGGTGTGTGTAAGCAGGAGGGACAAATAGAAAGATAGGAAGAGGGAGACGAAGAGAAAGAGAGAGAGAGAGAGAGAGAGAGAGAGAGAGAGAAAGAGAGAGAGACAGAAATAAAGATGGAGAGGAGGAGAGAGAGAGAGAGAGGGAGAGAGACAGAGAGAGATAGAGGGAGGGAGCGAATGAATAGTAAGTGTTTGTTGGGGGGGAGGGGGGGGGAGGTTACCAGTGTGGTTTCCTGGAAGGCTTGATGGTCACTTCATTAGAAGGTCTTTGCTGCAGCTACAAGTACGTCGTATCTGCTCAAAAAATAAGCAAATCTTTTTTTTCTTTTTTTACATCGTCAAATGCTAAATTAACTAAGGGAGCATCGGAAGCGCGCGTTATAGCGCCATTTCAGTTCCCGTACAACGCGTCTGATAGTTACACATGCGAACGAAAGGGGGCGAGTAGTCGGCAGTGAAACAATCAAACCTCCCATAATATGAATACGTGAACATCTACAATCGAAGTAGTGATTTTTAATATCAATTACACGAAAGGCGACAATGAAGCTTCCACACTGCGAAAGGTACTCATGTATGTACGTAGCCGTTCTCGCGTCCGTCGGCCGTCGTAATTTAATATATTATTATTATTTTTTTTATTTTGATTGTTGCCGACTTACGTGGTGGGCCTTAATAAAAATATTTCATTTTATTTTGATTAACAATTAAACGCTTTTGTCAAGTTCTCCTTTTCAACAATATTAATCTTAAAATATTTGTTACGTTAATGAATGTTAGACTAGCTGATTCTTAAAACATGAGCATGTAGGTTGAACAGTGGAATAAACTTTTCATATTAATTTCCTCGTCTAGTCAGCTCACTTTAAAGCAAAAGACCTTTAGCTATTAATTACAATTGCGGCCCCCACACGCCCGAGAGTATTTTTTCTTACCTCCGTTAACCATTGCACTGTAGTCGGAGTCACCGGCCGAGGTGGTCGTGCGGTTCTAGGCACTTCAGTCAGGAACCGCATGACTGCTACGGTCGCAGTTTCGAATCCTGCCTCGGGCATGGATATGTGTGATGTCCTTAGGTTAGTTAGGTTTAAGTAGTTCTAAGTTCTAGGAGACTGATGACCTCAGATGCTGAGTCCCATAGTGCTCAGAGCCATATGAACATTTTCAATACAGGGTGAGTCACCTAACATTACCACTGGATATATTTCGTAAACCACATCAAATACTGACGAATCGATTCCACAGACCGAACGTGAGGAGAAGGGCTAGTGTAACTGGTTAATATAGGGTGTTTAAAAAATGACCGGTATATTTGAAACGGCAATAAAAACTAAACGAGCAGCAATAGAAATACACTGTTTGTTGCAATATGCTTGGGACAACAGTACATTTTCAGGCGGACAAACTTTCGAAATTACAGTAGTTACAATTTTCAACAACAGATGGCGCTGCAAGTGATGTGAAAATATAGAAGACAAAGCAGTCTGTGGGTGCGCCATTCTGTACGTCGTCTTTCTGCTGTAAGCGTGTGCTGTTCACAACGTGCAAGTGTGCTGTGGACAACATGGTTTATTCCTTAGAACAGAGGATTTTTCTGGTGTTGGAATTCCACCGCCTAGAACACAGTGTTGTTGCAACAAGGCGAAGTTTTCAACGGAGGTTTAATGTAACCAAAGGATCGAAAAGTGATACAATAAAGGATCTGTTTGAAAAATTTCAACGGACTGGGAAGGTGACGGATGAACGTGCTGGAAAGGCAGGGCGACCGCGTACGGCAACCACAGAGGGCAATGCGCAGCTAGTCCAGCAGGTGATCCAACGGCGGCCTCGGGTTTCCGTTCGCCGTGTTGCAGCTGCGGTCCAAATGACGCCAACGTCCACGTATCGGCTCATGCGCCAGAGTTTACACCTCTATCCATACAAAATTCAAACGCGGCAACCCCTCAGCGCCGCTACCATTGCTGCACGAGAGACATTCGCTAACGATGTAGTGCACAGGATTGAAGACAGCGATATGCATGTGGGCAGCATTTGGTTTACTGACGAAGCTTATTTTTACCTGGACGGCTTCGTCAATAAACAGAACTGGCGCATATGGGGAACCGAAAAGCCCCATGTTGCAGTCCCATCGTCCCTGCATCCTCAAAACGTACTGGTCTGGGCCGCCATTTCTTCCAAAGGAATCATTGGTCCATTTTTCAGATCGAAACGATTACTGCATCACTCTATCTGAACATTCTTCGTGAATTTGTGGCGGTACAAACTGCCTTAGACGACACTGCGAACACCTCGTGGTTTATGCAAGATGGTGCCCGGCCACATCGCACGGCCGACGTCTTTAATTTCCTGAATGAATATTTCGATGATCGTGTGATTGCTTTGGGCTATCCGAAACATACAGCAGGCGGCGTGGATTGGACTCCCTATTCGCCAGACATGAACCCCTGTGACTTCTTTCTGTGGGGACACTTGAAAGACCAGGTGTACCGCCAGAATCCAGAAACAATTGAACAGCTGAAGCAGTTCATCTCATCTGCATGTGAAGCCATTCCGCCAAACACGTTGTCAAAGGTTTCGGGTAATTTCATTCAGAGACTACGCCATATTATTGCTACGCATGGTGGATATGTGGAAAATATCGTACTATAGAGTTTCCCAGACCGCAGCGCCATCTGTTGTTGACAATTGTAACTACGGTAATTTCGAAAGTTTGTCTGCCTGAAAATGTACTGTTGTCCCAAGCATATTGCAACAAACGGTGTATTTCTACCGCTGCTCGTTTAGTTTGTATTGCCGTTTCAAATATACCGGTCGTTTTTGAAATACCATGTACAAACCATAAAAATTGCACGGAATATTGTGTTTTAACACAAACCTACATTTTTAAAAATGGAACCCCGTTTTTTTTATTAGCAGATCTGAACATATAAACAAATACGTAATCAGTGCCGTTTGTTGCTTTGTAAAATGTTAATTACATCCGGAGATATTGTAACCTAAAGTTGACGCTGCTGTTCGATCGTGTGTATCGGAGAGCACCGCATTACGTAGAGATCCAAAGGGAACGGTGATGGACCTTAGGTACAAAAGAGACTGGAACAGCACATTACGTCCACATGCCAGCACCTTTTTATTGGTCTTTTTCACTGATGCACATGTACATTATCATGAGGGGTGAGGTACACGTACACACGTGGTTTCCGTTTTCAATTACGGAGTGGAATAGAGTGTGTCCTGACATGTCAGGCCAACAGATGTTCAATGTGGTGGCCATCATTTGCTGCACATAATTGCAATCTCTGGCGTAATGAATGTCGTACACGCCGCAGTACATCTGGTGTAATGTCGCCGCAGGCTGCCACAATACGTTGTTTCATATCCTCTGGGGTTGTAGGCAAATCACGGTACACATTCTCCTTTAACGTACCCCACAGAAAGAAGTCCAGAGGTGTAAGATCAGGAGAACGGGCTGGCCAATTTATCCATCCTCCACGTCCTATGAAACGCCCGTGGCCCGTGTTTGTTACAACACGCAACTGAACGTCGGAGATTTCAAGCGTCAACTTTAGGTTGCAATATCTCCGGATGTAATTAACATTTTACAATGCAACAAACGGCACTGATTACGTATTTGTTTATATGTTCAGATGTGCTAACAAAGCTAACGGGGTTCCATTTAAAAAACCGTAGGTTTGTGTTAGAAAACATACTTCCGTGCATTTTTGTATGGTTTGTATTAACCAATTACACTAGCCCCTCTCCTCACGTTCGGTCTGTGGAATCGATTCGTCAGTATTTGATGTGGTTTACGAAACATATCCAGCAGTAATGTTTGGTGACTCACCCAGTATACGTGTTTAAAGTGTTTTCTTTTTATTTCACTGGGGACGCTATACCGTTTACACTCCACTACAAGCTGTGTATTTGACAGATTTACGGCAGAACGTGTCTGATGTCGCACGAGGGCGACATCGTCTTCCCCTCTCCTATTCGTCAAGCACGTGTTCGTCAAAGGTTTAGTCGACCATTGTTGCGCATCCCACGCACAAGAGGCAATTAATTTAATGGCTCAAATGGCTCTGAGCACTACGGGACTTAACATCTATGGTCATCACTCCCCTAGAACTTAGAACTACTTAAACCTAACTAACCTAAGGACATCACACACATCCATGCCCGAGGCGGGATTCGAACCTGCGACCGTAGCAGTCGCGCGGTTCCGGACTGAGCGCCTAGAACCGCGAGACCACCGCGGTCGGCGCAATTAATTTACTATTGTATATGATACATACGTCACATGCTCCTAAGCCAGTATTTTTGAATGTTTCGTTTGTCATTTTACACTTCTATTTTCTTTTTAGTTTACGTTGTGATACCTTGTGATTATAATTATCTTTGTGAAAATGGACTTATGTACCTGATAAGTACTCACGTATATCTCCGATACAACTCCTGTATTTATGCTACTTTGACTTTTCCAAATGTGCCGAGAAACTTTAAGTTGTCGGAGCTACTTGCACATAATTGGTTTTTCCAACACCCAGGATTTTTCCTTGTCAGGTTCAAAACGGCGACAAAAACAGTACAGTATGATCTCGATAGCCCCACCAACATCCGACAAATTCATCAACTTCTGTTTGATGGCTCTGACCAGACTTATGACGAAGAAAGTCTACCTTTATCAGCTTGAGCTCCTGAAGGAACACCGAAGTTCATTCCACAGGTTCCAGATGAGGAAGCAGACACCGACGCAGCATAAGAGGTTCAAGTACACGAAGAGAACTCTGACATTGAAGAAACTGGTTAAGACACACCACCTGATTGTGAAGACGATGAAATCTGTTATTTTTGTCTCAGAAACCGAGGAAGAAAAATATTGCATCCAGTTTCATGGAGAAAAACACCTTATCCACGTAAGAGGAGGGGCAGACACAAGGTCATAAGACAGATCCCAGACTCCGTCGGAAACACAAAAGAGTCGCAGACCATTTTGGAAATGTGGTTCTGTTTATTTGATGCCATCCCTACATCTACATGGATATTCTGCAAGTCACATTTAAGTGCCTGGCAAAGGGTTCATCGAACTTCCTTCACAATTCTCTATTATTTCAATATCGTACAGCGCACGGATAGAACGAACACGTATATCTTTCCGTACGAGCTCTGATTTCCCTTATTCTATCGTGGTGATCTTTTCTCCCTATCTAAGTCAGCGTCAACAAAATATTATCGCATTCGGAGGAGAAAGATGGTGGTTGTAATTTAGTGAAAAGATTCCGTCGCAACGAAAAACGCCTTTCTTTTAATGATATCGAGAACAAATCCTGTATCATTTCTGTGACACTCTCTCCTATATTTCGCGATAGTACAAAACGTGATGCCCTTCTTTGAATTTTTTCGATGTACTCCGTCATTCCTATCTGGTAAGGATCCCACACCGAGCAGCAGTATCCTAAAAAAATGGTTCAAATGGCTCTGAGCACTTTGGGGCTTAACTTCTGAGGTCATCAGTCCCCTAGAACTTAGAACTATTTAAACTTAGCTAATCTAAGGACATCACACACATTCATGCCCAAGACAGGATTCGAACCTGCGACCGCAGTTGTCGCACGACAGTATCCTAAAAGTGGACGGACAAGCGTAGAGTAGGCAGTCTTTTTAGTAGACCTGTTACATTTTCTAAGTGTCCTGCCAATAAAACGCAGTCCTTGGTTAGGTTTCCCCACAACATTTTATGCGGTCCTTCCAATTTAAGTTGTTCGTAACTGTAATAACTACGCATTTTGTTGAATTTACGGCTTTTAGATTAGACTAATTTATCGTGACCAACTGCCACTTTTCGCACCATTCAGGCATCTTTTCTAAATCGTTTTACAGTTTGTTTTTATCTTCTGATGACTTTATTAGTCGATAAACGACAGCGTCATCTGCAAACAGATTGTTTCACACTCCTGGGAATGGAAAAAAGAACACATTGACCCCGGTGTGTCAGACCCACCATACTTGCTCCGGACACTGCGAGAGGGCTGTACAAGCAATGATCACACACACGGCACAGCGGACACACCAGGAACCGCGGTGTTGGCCGTCGAATGGCGCTAGCTGCGCACCATTTGTGCACCGCTGCCGTCAGTGTCAGCCAGTTTGCCGTGGCATACGGAGCTCCATCGCACTCTTTAACACTGGTAGCATGCCGCGACAGCGTGGACGTGAACCGTATGTGCAGTTGACGGACTTTGAGCGAGGGCGTATAGTGGGCATGCGGGAGGCCGGGTGGACGTACCGCCGAATTGCTCAACACGTGGGGCGTGAGGTCTCCACAGGACATCGATGTTGTCGCCAGTGGTCGGCGGAAGGTGCACGTGACCGTCGACCTGGGACCGGACCGCAGCGACGCACGGATGCACGCCAAGACCGTAGGATCCTACGCAGTGCCGTAGGGGACCGCACCGCCACTTCCCAGCAAATTAGGGACACTGTTGCTCCTGGGGTATCGGCGAGGATCATTCGCAACAGTCTCCATGAAGCTGGGCTACGGTCCCGCACACCGTTAGGCCGTCTTCCGCTCACGCCCCAACATCGTGCAGCCCGCCTCCAGTGGTGTCGCGACAGGCGTGAATGGAGGGACGAATGGAGACGTGTCGTCTTCAGCGATGAGAGTTGCTTCTGCCTTGGTGACAATGATGGTCGTATGCGTGTTTGGCGCCGTGCAGGTGAGCGCCACAATCAGGACTGCATACGACCGAGGCACACAGGGCCAACACCCGGCATCATGGTGTGGGGAGCGATCTCCTACACTGGCCGTACACCTCTGGTGATCGTCGAGGTGACACTGAATAGTGCATGGTACATCCAAACCGTCATCGAACCCATCGTTCTACCATTCCTAGATCGGCAAGGGAACTTGCTGTTCCAACAGGACAATGCACGTCCGCATGTATCCCGTGTCACCCAACGTGCTCTAGAAGGTGTAAGTCAACTACCCTGGCCAGCAAGATCTCCGGATCTGTCCCCCATTGAGCATGTTTGGGACTGGATGAAGCGTCGTCTCACGCGGTCTGCACGTCCAGCACGAACGCTGGTCCAACTGAGGCGCCAGGTGGAATTGGCATGGCAAGCCGTTCCACAGGACTACATCCAGCATCTCTACGATCGTCTCCATGGGAGAATAGCAGCCTGCATTGCTGCGAAAGGTGGATATACACTGTACTAGTGCCGACATTGTGCATGATCTGTTGCCTGTGTCTATGTGCCTGTGGTTTTGTCAGTGTGATCATGTGATGTATGTGACCCCAGGAATGTGTCAGTAAAGTTTCCCCTTCCTGGGACAATGAATTCACGGTGTTCTTATTTCAATTTCCAGGAGAGTATATATATATATATATATATATATATATATATATATATATATATATATATATATATATATATATGTTTTACTCGATGACTTTCCGTCAGTTACTACGAACTGTGACCTCTCTGACAGGAAATCACAAATCCAATCACATAACTGAGACCATATTCCATATGCACGCAATTTCACTACGAGCCGCTTGTGTGGTACGGTAATGTTAAAAATGGTTGTAACGTTTACTAATCAATAAAAATGTGAACGTCATGTGACTAGGGCCTCCCGTCGAGTAGACCGTTCGCCGAGTCCAAGTCTTTCGATTTGACGCCACTTCGGCGACTTGCGCGACGATGGGGATGAAATGATGATGATGAAAACACAACACTCAGTCCCTTAACGGAAAAAAATCTCCGACCGAGCCGGGAATCGAAGTATTGACATTCTGTCGCGCTGACTACACAGCTACCGGGGGCGAACTATTAACCAATATATTGATAACACCCAACTGAAACGCCTTTCCATTGATCTTGGAAAGCAACCTCCCGTTTTAAAACAACTCCTAACGACTCATATTTTCGGTACAACTATGCCTGGAGAGTGACGGACGAGAGAGAGAGAGAGAGAGAACGTGATATTACAGCGCAATATGTCAGCGACAGTTCAACGCCAAAGAAGAATGTCTTTTTCAGTTTCAAATTCATAACTATGTTTTGTATGTATCTGTGTAATGCATTATCTTCTATTCATGTCCTACCTTTCCTGTTCCCACTGTCGTCTTCTAACCAAACTGCGTGCCTACGGAGTATCGCCTCACTTGTGCGAGTGGATTCGTGATTTCCTGTCAGAAAGATCACAGTTCGTAGTAATAGACAGAAAGTCATCGAGTAAAACAGAAGTAATATCCGGCGTTCCTCAAGGAAGTATTGTAGGCTCCCTATTGTTCCTGATCTATATTAACGACATGGGAGACAATCTGAGTAGCCGTCTTACAGTGTTTGCAGATGATGCTGTCATTTACCGTATTGTAAAGTTATCAGATGATCAAAACGACTTGGAAAATGATTTAGATAAGATATCTGTATGGTGCGAAAAATGGCAATTGACCCTGAATAAAGAAAAGTGTGAAGTTATTCACATGAGTGCTAAAAGAAATCAGCTAAATTTAGATTACGCGAGAAGACACACAAATCTGAAGGCTGTAAATTCAACTAAATACTTAGGGATTACAATCACAAATAACCTAAATTGGAACGATCACTTAGATAATATTGTGGGTAGAGCAAACCAAAGAGTGCGATTCATTGGCAGAACACTTTGAAGGTGCAACAGATCCACCAAAGAGACTGCTTACACCACGCTTGTCCGCCCTCTTCTGGAGTACTGCTGTGCAGTGTGGGATCCGCATCAGGTGGGACTGACGGATGGCATCGAAAAAGTACAAAGAAGGGCAGCTCGTTTTGCATTATGGCGAAATAGAGGAGATAGTGTCACAGACATGATACGAGAATTGGAGTGGCAATCATTAAGACAAAGGCGTTTTTCGTTGCGACGGGATCTTGTTATGAAATTTCAATCATCAGTTTCTCCTCCGATTGCGAAAACATTCTGTTGGCACGCACGTACCTAGGGAGAAATGATCATCACGATAAAATAAGAGAAATCAGGGGTCGCCCAGAAAAATTTAAGTGCTCGTTCTTCCCGTGTGCAGTCGAGAGTTGAACGGTAGAGGAACACCATGAAGGTGGTTCATTGAACCCTCTGCCAGGCACTTTATTGTGAATAGCAGAGTAATCACCTACATGTAGATGCATGCGGTTGGTCTGGAACTGGTACTTCAGGTTTCCTTAGTTGCCAGAAGGTTTTGTGTAGAGCTTTGAATAAGGGGTACGCTGGGTCAGAGAGGCATTAGTGACCACTGGTCAGCGTCCAGTATCAGGTTGTTACAGGTAGAATCGCTTACGCTGTCTGGGCCCATCCGGGTGGCTGCGTAAACCCGGCGACGGGGCAGGTTTGTTTTACTCTTCCTTAGGACGCAGTATACTAGTCTGGTTTAACTGTTCGGACTGATTTTACACGCACTAGCTTATACATAGTTTATCTAATAACTAATATTCTTAGTTTGATGGCTGGCCGGCGTGGCCGAGCGGTTCTAGGCGCTTCAGTCTGGAACCGCGTGACCACTACGGTCGCAGGTTCGAATCCTGCCTCGGGCATGGATGTGTGTGATGTCCTTAGGTTGATTAGGTAGTTCTAAGTTCTAGGGGTCTTATGACCTCAAAAATTAAGTCCCATAGTGCTCAGAGCCATTTGAACTATTTTTGAACCATTAGTTTGATGTTGTATGTGTACTTTTTCAATCCGAAAGATTACTTGTTGTCATTCAGCTAAATGTGTATCTCACACATACGAGGAGTGTACCAGTGTATGATCGGGTGACGCGAGCAGAGGAGTGTTATGAGAGGTAAAACGGAGTAAACGTTTACAGATGAGAAAAGTTTTCCTCTATCTCTCACACGTACCGAGCTGGTGCTACTGTACAAATGACACACAAAATTAAGAACGTTTCGTGAAATCGCATTCTGGGACTCTCATGTTTAACTGCTGCAGATGGTTTGCTAGCAGTAAGACACACAAACCGGGCATCTACGATGACACAACTGCTACGTAACTCATGTAGTCACCAGTGGTAAACGAAACATCGTAGCAACGAAGCCTTCACGGGCAACACAGACTGCGCATAACGTTGTTCATTGGTGTTGTTTTTGGCTTACTTTTCTTTAAGAGTAAACCTGTTACCACAAATACAATTTTTTCCGCAGACAACAGAACAGGAATAATGTTGACAGTTATAACGATAATCCTGCTTTTGTTTTGAAAGAGAGATTTGAATGTGCAGAGTTATAACTGCGATTTGATGAATTTCAGATGCAGATTTTGTAATGCAACCCATTTCGCACCTGAAGTTACTGTACGTGATACAGCGCCATTCACATTGTGTTGTCATAAGGGAAATGATAATTTCTGCCGTTAACACAAAAATCCATTTTCAACGCACTGCATAAAGGACTCACTTCAAACGACAGAACAACTACAGAAAAATCAAAGAATTATTTCAGCATACTCGTAGCCACAATGCAGCATTTGCGTTTGTCACTTCTCAGGCTAAAATTGCAGGCATAGCTCTACGTGGAGTGTATCACTTCAATATACTCTACGTTCTTTTTATCATACATCAGGTCCAACAACTGTACTATGTTACACGCAGTGATATTTCAATAATATCGACACAATTAGTCGTATTTCGACCACAGTCGATACCAGTACAAATAAAAATGCAAATAATCCTTTATTCAAAGTCTTAAATCTCCGAATGTTCTCCACCGACTGCTTTGAAATTCTGACACAACGTTGCATTTGAATACGTTGTACCGACTGGAGTGCCCTCTTATTCACTGACAGAACAGTTGGTAAGTGAAGATCGAAGGGACTGCTGTGTCAAAAATCTACAAATACCAACCAGCAAATGCTGGCCCCTGTTTTGATTGGACCATAGATGGGATTCTTCCTAACTGTCGGTCAACCGCCCTGAAGATGGCGTAATGTAGCGCCGCAGGTGGGTCCTCAACAAAATAATAACTGTAAATTTAGACTGCTGAATGTGTTTTGATTCGAGATTTTATACTGAACAGAGGAGGTACCACAACCACCTGTAGAAAGAGGGACTAAATGCTATATGCTCCGTACTGAATTAGCGTTTGAGTGACATCTCATGGTAATAGAATGACATTTTCACTCTACAGCGGAGTGTCCACTGATATGATACTTCCTGGCAGGTTAAAACTGTGTGCCGGACCGAGACTCGAACTCGGGACCTTAGCCTTCCGCCGGCAAGTGCTCTACGAACTGAGCTACCCCAGCACGACTCACGCCCTGTCCTCACAGCTTTAATTCCGCCAGTACCTCGTCTCCTACCTTCCAAACTTTACAGAAGCTCTCATGTGAACCTTGCAGAACTAGCACTCCTGAAAGAAAAGGACATTGTGGAGACCGGTCCGACACACAGTTTTAGTCTGCCAGGAAGTTTCATATCAGCGCACACTCCGCTGAGGAGTGAAAATCTTATTCTGGAAACATTCCCCAGGATGTGGTTAAGCCATGTCTCCGCAATATCCTTTCTTTCAGGAGTGCTAGTTCTGCAAGGTTCGCAGGAGAGCTTCTGTAAAGTATGGAAGGTATGAGACGAGATACTGGCAAAGTAAAGCTGTGAGGACGGGACGTGAGTCGTGCTTGGGAAGCTCATTTGGTAGAGCACTTGCTCGAGAAAGGGGAAGGTCCCGAGTTCGAGGATCGGTCCGACACACAATTTTAATCTGCCAGGAGGTTTCACCTCATGGTAATGATGCGAGAACGTTGTAATACGTTTAGAACGAATCTATTGGGATGGCGAATAAGTACGAAGCGGTTTTCCGCATGTTTAATAAAGAAAACAGGTACACACAATAGAGACTTTAGTCATCAATAATATATTCTACAACAGTCTGCCAATGCTAAAGTAACTTTTCGATTCTTCGGCTGTAGAAATCACGTGGTTTAGAGGTGAAGAAGACGTCGAGCCATGTTTGGAGCGCATTTTCATCCGGAAAGTTAGTTCCTTGAAGGTTGTGCGATAGAGAGCGGCCGGCCGCTGTGACCGAGGGGTCCTAGGCGCCTCAGTCCGTAACCACGCGGCTGCTACGGTCGCAGGTTCGAATCCTGCCTCGGGCATGGATGTGTGTGATGTCCTTAGGTTAGTTAGGTTTTATCTACACTCCTGGAAATGGAAAAAAGAACACATTGACACCGGTGTGTCAGACCCACCATACTTGCTCCGGACACTGCGAGAGGGCTGTACAAGCAATGATCACACGCACGGCACAGCGGACACACCAGGAACCGCGGTGTTGGCCGTCGAATGGCGCTAGCTGCGCAGCATTTGTGCACCGCCGCCGTCAGTGTCAGCCAGTTTGCCGTGGCATACGGAGCTCCATCGCAGTCTTTAACACTGGTAGCATGCCGCGACAGCGTGGACGTGAACCGTATGGGCAGTTGACGGACTTTGAGCGAGGGCGTATAGTGGGCATGCGGGAGGCCGGGTGGACGTACCGCCGAATTGCTCAACACGTGGGGCGTGAGGTCTCCACAGTACATCGATGTTGTCGCCAGTGGTAGGCGGAAGGTGCACGTGCCCGTCGACCAGGGACCGGACCGCAGCGACGCACGGATGCACGCCAAGACCGTAGGCTCCTACGCAGTGCCGTAGGGAACCGCACCGCCACTTCCCAGCAAATTAGGGACACTGTTGCTCCTGGGGTATCGGCGAGGACCATTCGCAACCGTCTCCATGAAGCTGGGCTACGGTCCCGCACACCGTTAGGCCGTCTTCCGCTCACGCCCCAACATCGTGCAGCCCGCCTCCAGTGGTGTCGCGACAGGCGTGAATGGAGGGACGAATGGAGACGTGTCGTCTTCAGCGATGAGAGTCGCTTCTGCCTTGGTGCCAATGATGGTCGTATGCGTGTTTGGCGCCGTGCAGGTGAGCGCCACAATCAGGACTGCATACGACCGAGGCACACAGGGCCAACACCCGGCATCATGGTGTGGGGAGCGATCTCCTACACTGGCCGTACACCTCTGGTGATCGTCGAGGGGACACTGAATAGTGCACGGTACATCCAAACCGTCATCGAACCCATCGTTCTACCATTCCTAGACCGGCAAGGGAACTTGCTGTTCCAACAGGACAATGCACGTCCGCATGTATCCCGTGCCACCCAACGTTCTCTAGAAGGAGTACGTCAACTACCCTGGCCAGCAAGATCTCCGGATCTGTCCCCCATTGAGCATGTTTGGGACTGGATGAAGCGTCGTCTCACGCGGTCTGCACGTTCAGCACGAACGCTGGTCCAACTGAGGCGCCAGGTGGAAATGGCATGGCAAGCCGTTCCACAGGACTACATCCAGCATTTCTACGATCGTCTCCATGAGAGAATAGTAGCCTGCATTGCTGCGAAAGGTGGATATACACTGTACTAGTGCCGATATTGTGCATGCTCTGTTGCCTGTGTCTATGTGCCTGTGGTTCTGTCAGTGTGATCATCTGATGTATCTGACCCCAGGAATGTGTCAATAAAGTTTCCCCTTCCTGGGACAATGAATTCACGGTGTTCTTATTTCAATTTCCAGGAGTATAGTTCTAAGTCTAGGGGACTGATGACCCCAGATGTTACGTCGCATAGTGCTTAGAGCCAATTGAGCCATTTCTGATAGAGAGCGGAAAAGATGAAAATCTGGGGGCGCAAGATCAGGTGATTAAGGTGGATGTGTAATGTCTTCCCAACCCAATTCCTGCGCAGTGGTTTTTGCCAGTGTAGCAGAATGCGGGAGGGCGTTTTGTGGAGTAACATCGCTTGAAGCACTCTGCCTGGTCGTTGCTCTCGGATTGCGTCAGCAAGACGTCTCCCTTGTTGACAATAATGTCAGCAGCGTTGTTCAGACGTCGGGGGAACAATTTGTAGTACACCACACCGCCACTGTTCCACCGAATGCATAACTTTATCCTTTGTGGATGCGCCCAGGTCTATATTTGGGGAATGGCTACTTCATTTAGGCTCAATCATTCCAAATGAAACAGTTGATTAGAGGATACTGTAAATCACAGATCCAGGAACCAATGGTTTCCCCGATAGTAAGCACGCAGAAGTGGAATCATGCCAACATTACAATTCCCTAATATCTTAAGCTACCTTTGTTTCTAAACATGGCAATTTAGGTGTAAGTTACAAAGTGATAAACTGTCCTCGTTTCATTTTGCCATCATTCCGGATACATCTGTATCGTCTCACCAATATCACGGACCTATGTTCTTCGCTTTGAACTCGTTGCTTCTTTTTTTATATGATATTTAAAAGTTTTCGTGTGTTCCGCCTTTGTTGATATATTCGATAAATTCGGCAACACACTGTGGATGGGAGCCCATGCATTAGGAACAAACTTACGAGTTGTGAACTAGTATGGGCATTGATTGGGAAACATGCTGAATAGTGCCATCACATGAGCGGTGGCTATGAAGAACAGGTGCAGTAAAGTTTTTGTCCTCAAGTGCAGATCTTCATACGGTTCAAATGGCTCTGAGCACTATGGGACTTAACATCTGAGGTCATCAGTCCGCTAGACCTTAGAACTACTTAAACCAGAGGCAGGATTCGAACCTGCGACCGTAGCGGTCGCAGTTCCAGACTGAAGTGCCTAGAACCGCTCGGCCACCCCGGCCGGCTGCAGATATGCAGATTGGATCGTTGCGGAGTCTATTGTAAGATGTTGATGGACTCAGTGGTAATACGTCGTATGAACCAATGTTCATTAGAATTACTCGCTTGTATCATTGTCCTCTACTCGCCCCTTTGGTTTGTGTCTATAAACGTTCAACCGAACTTGGCATACATGCCGCTTATAGTCTGGAAGTAAGTACTATGTGGGTGGGAAGCACTACCAGCCATTGCGCTGGGGTTGGTGTGAAAACAGAGTGACATAGGAGGTGGACAGAGAGAAGGAAGAAGGTTAGTTGAATAGAGACAGGGAGAGAAGGAGATGGACAGAAAAAAATGGTTCAAGTGTCTCTGAGCACTATGGGACTTAACATCTGAGGTCATCAGTACCCTAGAATTTAGAACTACTTAAACCTAACTAACCTAAGGACATCACACACATACACGACCGGGGCAGGATTCCAACCTGTGACCGTAGCGGTCGCGCGGTTCCACTCTGAAGCGCCTAGAACTGCTCGGGGCGATGGACAGAGGGAGAGGAGTGAGAGAGTAGGAGGCAGGTGGAAGGAAGAGAAGGAGAGAGAGAGAGAGAGAGAGAGAGAGTGGGATAGAGAGAGAGAGGGGGGGGGGGAGGAGGGACGTTGAAGACTGATAGGTGGTGAAGAGGCAGATGGAAGAGCCACTTATAAGGAGGTATGTGCCAGTAGTACTGGATGCGATGAAGTACGTGGTCGAGGAGAAAGAAACATCAAGCGGGAGACCTATAATAGAGGGAGGTTAAAATTTTTCCTTATTATTTTGATGAAACCATTCGAACAAAATTTGGTATATACATGACTCATGCAACAGCGTGTTTCGGGATCAAAGATAATACTATAGGCCGAAAACAAGAGATAAATTGTTAAATTGAAAATCCTCTCTGGAACCGTATGATGTGTGAAACGGTAAAGATTCAGATATACGAAGTGTCTTTCCTATGAGTCGTGAGACACAGTTCGTCTGATGGCAGATATTTGTAACTGCGTTTTTGCAATGCGTAGATGGAGTCGGCCCAAACACCTCCTGCCCCCGTCAAGTCTTTCTTGCGACGTCCTTTGTGAACAGTTTGAGGCAGTTTGATTTCCGTCACAAACAAAATTATCTTTAAATCGGAATTTCGCGTGTCCACTCAATGCTGCACTGCCAAATTAGTTTATTTCAATATTCGGTTGGCAAATATCTGCCGAAACACCAGGAAAAATGCGCCTGACGACGCTTGGGGATGATACCCGATATACGTGTGCAACACACAGCGTGATTGAAACGTAATTGTACACGCTTCGTGGGTGTCATGTGTACATCGTAACGAGAGTAAAATGTTAAGGTTTTTCTGGAAGCGCTTTATTTCAAAGTTATGCAGCAGAGTAGGGATCACAAATTCAACACAAACAATACAAAAATAATTTTTCCCAGAAAGCAACGACACGAAAAAAAGGTAGTTCTGCACACGCGTTACGAGAGGACAGTGAAGGTCTTCAACTCGCGGTGTGCAGGGATCTGAAACTCAACTCAACTACGTACTGTACATTCAACCAACACATGTTCAAAATGATGTCCATGTCTCGACCACTTTCCTCCCTCAAAATATTGAAGTCTCCGTTGATATCATTCTGTACAGTTTCACAGCCCTGCTCAGTTCGCTGCTGTAGATGTGCTACATTCTCAATTGCAACACCGTGCACGAGCTCCTTGCACCGACACAATGATGCAAGTCCAGGAGTTAATATCTGGAGACCTTTCGGGCCAAGCAACTGATCCCTCACGAGCTGTACACCTATCGAGATGAACAACACAGGGATACTCTCTTGCCCCCCGACTTAAATGTGTGGAGGCTCCGTCTACAAAGCAACACCAGCCGATATGCTGGCAAACACGACACGCGAAAAGCCTGTACTACTGGCCGTGGTTTAATGACTACCACGAATGACGTTATGCTTGATAAATTGGAAATAAAGTAGTTTCAGACAAAACTTTGTTCAACACTACCAAGATGCTACTCCTGGCGGTTATAAAATAAAGGTGCGTAACGGAAAATAATAAACACTAAAATGAAGATTTGGCCCTGTCTGACTACCCCCTGAAGCAGATCTTAGGATCTCTTAATGCTCTTTAACATATAAATTCCAACCTAAACAGAAATGACTCATTAAGGGAACTAATTATACTAAGTGATAAATGTTGTTGCTCCTTATACATTTATTGTATATTGAAACAATCTTTATTACAAATGATTATTTTTCCGAACTAAAAATACTGATCCATTGAAGAACTCTGCCCTTTTATTATGACTCCGCGATCTAATATAAATAACGCGATGTGACTGGCATCATCTATATACCAAACACAAGAAGACACTACTTCTAAATATGATCTACAATGGAGTGCAACGTCAGTGGAAATAAATCCTACGTGATCACAGCTGTTTAGCGTTATAGTCCCTAATAAGACAAAAAAATAAACTCTTTGAAAGAGTAGGCTGAAGGCGGTACTCTGACTACTATACTCTAATACTGTCTTCTCCTCTCTGTGTTCTACTGACGGGAAAGGCGAACTCCCAGCCGCAAGGACGGAGTTAAGATAACGTCTCAACGTAAGTATAGGCAGAGGAAGTGCTCTCAATTTCTGAACGCTGCGTACTCAACGACGACTTCCAACCCTGAGGTGAAGTCCAGAATCGTATATGTTCGCAACAGTACAGTGCCTAACCGTTCTAACTATAAACTCTCCTGAGAGCAAAGACAGCAAGTCCGTCTGTACCAACAAAGCTGATACCGAGCGACCGTCACACACATGCGCTCACTACGGAAGACCTCGTCTCTCCACTGCTGGCTTCCCTGCAAGGCTCGGCTCCCCACCTTCGTATATCGGAAAACGAGTCATATTCCCGAAACCACGGACTATTCTCCCTCTCTACAGATTCTTCCGAACGCCGACCAACCATGTTTTAGTCTTTTGTTGCCCAGCGCGGAAAGTTTGCGAGGAAAAACCTATACTCGTACAATGGTACGCTTCTGAGTAAAAATCCTTGGAAATAACCCAGCCTGCGCGGTTTCCGAGGTGCCGCTTCTTCGTTCCTCTCAGCTAACATTTTCGTAGTTTCCGTGGTTTCCTTCCGGTTCGGCTACAATACTGGCCGGCCGTCACCCTATTGTGCTCCAGCGCTTAGGTGCCACGACGTCCGTCTTGCTACTTCCTGTGTTGAAGCAGGACCAACACACCTGTGTGGGCCTTCCACCCAGGGCTTGAGTTGTGCCTGCCGTTTCGTTTCCACTGTCATTCCTGCCTCTACTAGTATAATAATAAAGACACTTCGTCACCTTTCATGCAATAAGCGTTAACAATGATTTACAAGGCATACCTGACAATGTCAGTCTCCTTGATATATTCATATGTACGATGTACTACCTATCAGTTAATATCTAATGTGGTTGTAGATCACGGCAAAGTATGTGGATGAGTGCTTGTAAGGTGCGAAATTATAGCCACGTTACAGACTTTACTATTATCCTGATTCATACATTACGGCCACGAAGAGTATACAGTTATTTTAGAATAAAAAATAGTTGAAATGGCTCTGAGCACTATGGGACTTAACATCTATGGTCATCAGTCCCCTAGAACGTGGAACTACTTAAACCTAACTAACCTAAGGACATTACGCAACACCCAGTCATCACGAGGCAGAGAAAATCCCTGACCCCGCCGGGAATCGAACCCGGGAACCCGGGCGTGAGAATATTTTAGAATCACCCAACACAGAACACTCGTATATTTAAGAAAAACAACAATCCTGAAGCTACAGGTTCTTAGCTTACTCGCAGTATTGCCTGTGATTGTGCCCGTATCTCGTGTGTTGTATTAAAAAAGAACTCACCTCAGAGCAGACGCCGTGAACGATACAAACGCTGCGACGCAGAAGAGACCCGAAGACTGCTAAGTAGTCTACCAGACAGGTCTTACACATATCGCTCTCCTTTCTCTGTCATCGATACCCGGTCCTCTCCTGTCTGTAGAATCCGTCTGGCCTGCGGGCTTTCGGAAACGATGGTTGTTGCGGAGCAACGTACACTCACGGACACAACAACAATCAGATCATCTGACAAACGTGAGCGACGCTGTGTGGACGAGTATGGATCATGGAGACACGCTTCGAATTTCTGAAGGTAGGAGGCTCAGAATAACAGGGAGCGAAAGATTAATCACAAATTGTACGGGAACTATATTTGTGATTATAAGGCGCTTTTCTGATAACTCTATAATTCTGTCAGAGAGGGAAAAGACCTTGGAATTAGAGCTGAACCGGTTAGTGGATAAATTCTAGTGTCCGATACCACCCGCCGCCTGTGGCGAATGACGTCATACATAAGGCAAAGATGCTATCAATGGAACGGATTATACTCGTCAACAAATGAATGTATTACGCCATAAAATAATACATTTAATGCGACTATTATTTACCGCGAATTTCATTTAAACGAGTTGAAGATGACTGAAATAAATAAGAAGACGAGAGCAATTACGAGTGCATATATTGTGTAATATAATAGAACAGCGTTGTGTAGAACCCGTTGCCAGTGATGTGGAAGGCGTAGTATACCGTTAGCAGGGCCTGTTCTATTATATTTTCTACACTTACTGCAGAAACGATCTAAATAATCAATCGTCAAATAGTTGGAATCGGTAACTAGAAGCAACCTATGTAGGAGGTCATTTATAGTTACTAATTCCAATACTACTGTTTGTTGCGCAAAAATCTTAATAACATATCAGAAACGTGCGTAAAAATGATCTTGTTAGTGAACTACAGAATATGACTAGACTTTCAAAAAATGAAAATCTTTAGACACATTACTGCACACGCAACGAAATAAATCGCGAAAAAAGACCAAATCTTGCAACCGATAACTATACTACACAAAAGTCGCACCAGCTTCAGTAGCTCCAAATAACACTCAGTAAAATCGATACACCAGGAGGGACAGTAAAAATAAGACAAGTGTAGCAAGAACATCAAAAAGGGAAACATAATAGTGGCTACATAAAAAGAAACTTAAGAATCATGAAAGAAGGTTGTATACGTGGAAGAACTCTGGAGATACTAAAAGGTATCAAATAGATTATATAATGGTAAGACAGAGATTTAGGAACCAGGTTTTAAGTTGTAAGACATTTCCAGGGGCAGATGTGGACTCGGACCACAATCTATTGGTTATGATCTGTAGATTAAAACTGAAGAAACTGCAAAAATGTGGGAAATTAAGGAGATGGGACCTGGATAAACTGAAAGAACCAGAGGTTGTACAGAGTTTCAGGGAGAGCATAAGGGAACAATTGACAGGAATAGGGGAAAGAAATACAGTAGAAGAAGAATGGGTAGCTCTGAGGGATGAAGTAGTGCAGGCAGCAGAGGATGAAGTAGGTAAAAAGACGAGGGCTGCTAGAAATCCTTGGGTAACAGAAGAAATATTGAATTCAATTGATGAAAGGAGAAAATATTAAAATGCAGTAAATGAAGGAGGCAAAAAGGAATACAAACGGCTCAAAAATGAGATCGACAGGAAGTGCAAAATGGCTAAACAGGGATGGCTAGAGGACAAATGTAAGGATGTAGAAGCTTATCTCACTAGGGGTAACATAGATACTGCCTACAGGAAAATTAAAGAGACCTTTGGAGAGAAGAGAACCACGTGTATGAATATCAAGAGCTCAGGTGACAACCCAGCTCTAAGCAAAGAAGGGAAGGCGGAAAGGTGGAAGGAGTATATAGAAGGTTTATACAAGGGTGATGTACTTGAGGACAATATTATGGAAATGGAAGAGGATGTAGATGAAGACGAAGTGGGAGATACGATACTGCGTGAAGAGTTTGACAGAGCACTGAAAGACCTGAGTCGAAACAAGGCCCCCGGAGTAGACAACATTCCATTAGAACTACTGACTGCCTCGGGAGAGCCAGTCATGACAAAACTCTACCAACTGGTGAGCAAGATGTATGAGACAGGCGAAATACCCTCAGACTTCAAGAAGAATATAATAATTCCAATCCCAAAGAAAGCAGGTGCTGACAGATGTGAAAATTACCGAACTATCAGTTTAATAAGTCACAGCTGCAAAATACTAACGCGAATTCTTTACAGACGAATGGAAAAACTGGTAGATGCGGACCTCGGGGAGGATCAGTTTGGATTCCGTCGAAATGTTGGAACACGTGAGGCAATAATGACCTTACGACTTATCTTAGAAGAAAGATTAAGAAAAGGCAAACCTACGTTTCTAGCATTTGTAGACTTAGAGAAAGCTTTTGACAACGTTGACTGGAATACTCTTTTTCAAATTCTAAAGGTGGCAGGGGTAAAATACAGGGAGCGAAAGGCTATTTACAATTTGTACAGAAACCAGATGGCAGTCATAAGAGTCGAGGGGCATGAAAGGGAAGCAGTGGTTGGGAAAGGAGTGAGACAGGGTTGTAGCCTCTCCCCGATGTTATTCAATCTGTATATTGAGCAAGCAGTAAAGGAAGCAAAAAAAAAATTTGGAGTAGGTATTAAAATTCATGGACACGAAGTAAAAACTTTGAGGTTCGCCGATGACATTGTAATTCTGTCAGAGACGGCAAAGGACTTGGAAGAGCAGTTGAACGGAATGGACAGTGTCTTGAAAGGAGGATATAAGATGAACATCAACAAAAGCAAAACGAGGATAATGGAATGTAGTCAAATTAAATCGGGTGATGCTGAGGGAATTAGATTAGGAAATGAGACACTTCAAGTAGTAAATGAGTTTTGCTATTTAGGAAGTAAAATAACTGATGATGGTCGAAGTAGAGAGGATATAAAATGTAGACTGGCAATGGGAAGGAAAGCGTTTCTGAAGAAGAGAAATTTGTTAACATCGAATATAGATTTATGTATCAGGAAGTCATTTCTGAAAGTATTTGTTTGGAGTGTAGCCATGTATGGAAGTGAAACATGGACGATAACTAGTTTGGACAAGAAGAGAATAGAAGCTTTCGAAATGTGGTGCTACAGAAGAATACTGACGATAAGGTGGATAGATCACGTAACTAATGAGGAGGTATTGAATAGGATTGGGGAGAAGAGAAGTTTGTGGCACAACTTGACTACGAGAAGGGATCGGTTGCTAGGACATGTTTTGAGGCATCAAGGGATCACAAATTTAGCGTTGGAGGGCAGCGTGGAGGGTAAAAATCGTAGAGGGAGACCGAGAGATGAGTACACTAAGCAGATTCAGAAGGATGTAGGTTGCAGTAGGTACTGGGAGATGAAGCAGCTTGCACAGGATAGAGTAGCATGGAGAGCTGCATCAAACCAGTCTCAGGACTGAAGACAACAACAACAACAACATGAACTTCCAAAGGAGTCGAAGATCGAGGCTGATAATAACGAAAGGACATAACAAAAAATAATAATGTTAGAAGGTCAAACTGTAACGAAAGAAGCAAAATCCAGAATAACTAATGAAAAAATAATAAGCAACACAAACTCCAGGCACGAATGAGGCACCGCTCAAATCAGTTCTTCCCGCCCTCAATCAGACGCAAAATTTTAAAATAATAATAAAAAAAATGAAACCACGAGTCAATCACATAACCCCTCCGGCAAAGGCACAGCGGTACCCCTGGGCCCACCATTGTAACCAGAAAATATTAAAACGACAAAAAGACCTCCCTCCAAAGAAACCAAAAAAGTGGCACTCTCACAATACAGTAACATAAAAAAAACGCAACGCAAAACAAGAAAAAAGTATCAGACCCACCAACACCTAACTACCAAAATGAGGACTGTACAAGTTGCCGACTACTTTCATAAACGCAAGAAATAAACAATAACCATTAGAAATACTCTTCCCCCAACAGTATTCATCTAAATGGCCTTGCAACACTGAAATCCTTTTCTTTCCCTGAAATGATGCCCAATGATTGTAAAAATTTTATAGTTGATTTACGGTCACTCACTTTCTGAAGCATAATTTTCGCAGTAAAAACAACTGACTCATCCATAACGAACAGCGTGAGAAATGGAGACCTTATACTTCACAACTACTTTCGTTAACAAAAGATGCCGAAAACAAATTACGAGATGAAAACAAAACAATCTACATCGAATTTTTAATACACGAGCGCAACGAGGAAATGCAAAGAAATCACTTAACGTTCATTGACAGCAATCTGCGGCACAAACAAAATAACATCACACATTACGTTATTGATCAAAGCCAACGGGTGGTCTCGGACAGTAGAATTGACCCCGGTTAGTGTCTTTAAAAGAGATTCGTTAGGCCGCGGGGAGTGCCCGCGCGGTTAGAGGCATCATGTCACTGTTTGCGCGGTCCTTCCAGCCGGAAGTTGGAGTCCTCCGTCGGGCATGGGTGTCTCTCTCTCTCTGTGTGTGTGTGTGTGTGTGTGTGTGTGTGTGTGTGATATTCTTAGCATAAGTTAGTTTAAGTAGTGCGTAAGTCAAGGGACCGATGACCTCAGCATTTTTGTCCCACAGGAATTCACACACATTTGAACATTTTGAGATTCGAGACTAAGGTCAAATAAGATTATACAATGGTAATGCGATGTAGCCGAATTAAAACCTATGACGCTGAAGGCGTTGGATTTGAAAACAAAATACTGAACGTACTAGATAATGACCGCAATTTCGCCAGTAAAATAACCAATAATGGCGAAATAGGAATGGTACGAACTGCAGACTAACAACAGCCAAGAAAGCATTTCTGGAAAAGAAAAATTTTTCAAAATCTAATTTGAGGCAGGATTCGAACGTGCGACCGTAGCAGTCACGCGGTGTGGGAGTGACGCGCTTAGAACAGCTTTTTTTTCTCTACTTAACCTAAATTATGCTAAGGACAAACACACACACCCATGCCCGAGGGAGGACTCGAACCTCCGCCAGGACCAGCCGCACAGTCTCGGACTGCAGCGCCTGAGACCGCAATTTATATATACACTCCTGGAAATTGAAATAAGAACACCGTGAATTCATTGTCCCAGGAAGGGGAAACTTTATTGACACATTCCTGGGGTCAGATACATCACATGATCACACTGACAGAACCACAGGCACATACACACAGGCAACAGAGCATGCACAATGTCGGCACTAGTACAGTGTATATCCACCTTTCGCAGCAATGCAGGCTGCTATTCTCCCATAGAGACGATCGTAGAGATGCTGGATGTAGTCCTGTGGAACGGCTTGCCATGCCATTTCCACCTGGCGCCTCAGTTGGACCAGCGTTCGTGCTGGACGTGCAGACCGCGTGAGACGACGCTTCATCCAGTCCCAAACATGCTCAATGGGGGACAGATCCGGAGATCTTGCTGGCCAGGGTAGTTGACTTACACCTTCTAGAGCACGTTGGGTGGCACGGGATACATGCGGACGTGCATTGTCCTGTTGGAACAACAAGTTGCCTTGCCGGTCTAGGAATGGTAGAACGATGGGTTCGATGACGGTTTGGATGTACCGTGCACTATTCAGTGTCCCCTCGACGATCACCAGAGGTGTACGGCCAGTGTAGGAGATCGCTCCCCACACCATGATGCCGGGTGTTGGCCCTGTGTGCCTCGGTCGTATGCAGTCCTGATTGTGGCGCTCACCTGCACGGCGCCAAACACGCATACGACCATCAGTGGCACCACGGCAGAAGCGACTCTCATCGCTGAAGACGACACGTCTCCATTCGTCCCTCCATTCACGCCTGTCGCGACACCACTGGAGGCGGGCTGCACGATGTTGGGGCGTGAGCGGAAGACGGCCTAATGGTGTGTGGGACCGTAGCCCAGCTTCATGGAGACGGTTGCGAATGGTCCTCGCCGATACCCCAGGAGCAACAGTGTCCCTAATTTGCTGGGAAGTGGCGGTGCGGTCCCCTACGGCACTGCGTAGGATCCTACGGTCTTGGCGTGCATCCGTGCGTCGCTGCGGTCCGTTCCCAGGTCGACGGGCACGTGCACCTTCCGCCGACCACTGGCGACAACATCGATGTACTGTGGAGACCTCACGCCCCACGTGTTGAGCAATTCGGCGGTACGTCCACCCGGCCTCCCGCATGCCCACTATACGTCCTCGCTCAAAGTCCGTCAACTGCACATACGGTTCACGTCCACGCTGTCGCGGCATGCTACCAGTGTTAAAGACTGCGATGGAGCTCCGTATGCCACGGCAAACTGGCTGACACTGACGGCGGCGGTGCACAAATGCTGCGCAGCTAGCGCCATTCGACGGCCAACACCGCGGTTCCTGGTGTGTCCGCTGTGCCGTGCGTGTGATCATTGCTTGTACAGCCCTCTCGCAGTGTCCGGAGCAAGTATGGTGGGTCTGACACACCGGTGTCAATGTGTTCTTTTTTCCATTTCCAGGAGTGTGTATATAAGTAGGTCAGGGGACAGAGCGGGCAGGGCTCGTACTTGGAGGCCTGGCCACGGTGTCCCCATCTCCTGACAGGATAAGGGAGAGGCAGCGGGAAGGAAACATTGCACATTGTAATTTGTTTTGTTAGTAACAATAATATTTTATTTATTCATTTAATTTTAATGTCCCAAAAGAAAAATCGAAAATAAAAAATAAGGGAAAGAAATATAGGCCGAAGTGACATCCTCGTCACTTCACTGGGAGTAAATCCTATCCCTCGAAACAACGTAAATCTGGGACTCCCCACCCCTTCGGGGGGTTATGAAACATGCTGCCTAGACAGTTTGCAAAGTGCGTTTTATATTTAGAGTGGCGTCGGATGATCTCGTGTTGTTCTAGTAGATAATGCCAATAGTCCATGCCCGATATCAAGGCCCGCGAGAGCACGTAGTGCGATGCGTGGCCTCCAATCCATCGGATCGCCGATGATTTTTGTGAGGGGAAAAAGACAGCGTCAGGGAAAAATAAAGCGTCCGTCGTGATCGTGAATTCGTCGGTGCGTCGGAGGAGGGATATGATGCGTTGCGTCAGCCGCCAAACATCCTTTACCTCACCGCACTGCAGAAAATGTTCGTCGGTGTCCTGCATACCTTCGCTGCGCAGTGCCGATGGTACTGTTATCGACGACTGTGCCGCTAAAGCGGAGTTATTGAACGCAGTTTTCCGAAATTCCTTCACCAGGGAAGACGAATGGAATATTCCAGAATTTGAAACACGAACATTTGCTAGCATGAGTTTCTTAGAAGTAGATACCTTAGGGGTTGCGAAGCAACTCAAATCGCTTGATACGGGCAAGTCTTCAGGTCCAGATTGTATACCGATTAGGTTCCTTTCAGATTACGCTGATACTATAGCTCCCTACTTAGCACTCATATACAACCGCTCGCTCACCGATAGATCTGTACCTACAGATTGGAAAATTGCGCAGGTCGCACCAGTGTTCAAGAAGGGTAGTTGGAGTAATCCATTTAACTACAGACCTACATCATTGACGTCGGTTTGCAGTAGGGTTTTGGAGCATATACTGTATTCAAACATTGTGAATCACCTCGAAGGGAACGATCTATTGACACGTAATCAGCATGGCTTCAGAAAACATCGCTCTTGTGCAACGCAGCTGGCTCTATATTCGCACGAAGTAATGGCCGCTATCGACAGGGGATCTCAAGTTGATTCCGTATTTCTAGATTTCCGGAAAGCTTTTGACACGGTTCCTCACAAGCGACTTCTAATCAAGCTGCGGAGCTATGGGGTATCGTCTCAGTTGTGCGACTGGATTCGTGATTTCCTGTCAGGAAGGTCGCAGTTCGTAGTAATCGACGGCAAATCATCGAGTAAAACTGAAATGATATCAGGTGTTCCCCAGGGAAGCGTCCTGGGACCTCTACTGTTCCTGATCTATATAAATGACCTGGGTGACAATCTGAGCAGTTCTCTTAGACTGTTCGCAGATGATGCTGTAATTTACCGTCTAGTAAGGTCATCCGAAGACCAGTATCAGCTGCAAAGCGATTTAGAAAAGATTGCTGTATGGTGTGTCAGGTGGCAGTTGACGCTAAATAACGAAAAGTGTGAGATGATCCACATGAGTTCCAAAAGAAATCCGTTGGAATTCGATTATTCGATAAATAGTACAATTCTCAAGGCTGTCAATTCAACTAAGTACCTGGGTGTTAAAATTACGAACAACTTCAGTTGGAAGGACCACATAGATAATATTGTCGGGAAGGCGAGCCAAAGGTTGCGTTTCATTGGCAGGACACTTAGAAGATGCAACAAGTCCACTAAAGAGACAGCTTACACTACACTCGTTCGTCCTCTGTTAGAATATTGCTGCGCGGTGTGGGATCCTTACCAGGTGGGATTGACGGAGGACACCGAGAGGGTGCAAAGAAGGGCAGTTTGTTTTGTATTATCGCGTTATAGGGGAGAGAGTGTGGCAGATATGATACACGAGTTGGGATGGAAGTCATTACAGCATAGACGTTTTTCGTCGCGGCGAGACCTTTTTACGAAATTTCAGTCACCAACTTTCTCTTCCGAATGCGAAAATATTTTGTTGAGCCCAACCTACATAGGTAGGAATGATCATCAAAATAAAATAAGAGAAATCAGAGCGCGAACAGAAAGGTTTAGGTGTTCGTTTTTCCCGCTCGCTGTTCGGGAGTGGAATAGTAGAGAGATAGTATGATTGTGGTTCGATGAACCCTCTGCCAAGCACTTAAATGTGAATTGCAGAGTAGTCATGTAGATGTAGATGTAGATGTATAAGGCACAGCGGGGAATCTACCATGCGAATGTCGTACAATCGTTGGCGGTTGACGGTCTTGCGGTTGATTAACATGTACCTTGACGATAGCGCTGCTGTGGGGAGGAGAGGTGTATGGACAGCTCGCCAAATCTGTCGCCAGTTTCGTATTGGGTGTTTAAGTTCGACAACATTGCTGCCAAGATGACACCGCAAGTATCGATGTATCTCACGGGTAGTGGCGATTCTTGTAGAAGGTATCTGTAAGTGAACATAACTGAAATCAACAAAAAAACACGCGACGTGAGAAAACGAGGGCGAGATTGTGCCTACCGCCACCGGTAGTTCAAAGGACGTGGGAAGAAGCACATCCAGGATGGCCGACGTGATGGCGTGGTGCCGTTGCTTCCAAGTTCGTAGCGTCGCTCGCAGGTATAGAGATAGAGCCTTGTTCCGCACATCCGTGAGGTTAAGTTCTCCAGAATGGTGTAGGAGAGTCAGAGTCTTGTATTTGATATTAAACAACATTCCTTGGCTGACATAGTATCCAAAGGCCGCCATTAATCTGTCAGCAATAACATGTGGCGTTGGCAGTACCTGTGCCAGGTGCGGCAGTCGCGAGGCCAGGTGAACATTAGTGTAGTCCACCCTTTGGAACAGGTCGTGCGTTCGGAGTGAATTGTTGCGTATGTGCAGTCGGACGTTCTGGAGGAGACGTCGATAGCTCGCCGCCAAGGATTGCCGTAGCGATCGGGTGAACAATACGCCTAAGCATCTCAAGATGTCCACCGTCGTAAACGGACCGTGCAGAGCGTCCAGCCCTCGACCGATGTGCATGATCTTGGTTTTATTCATGTTGACCCTGCTTCCCGCAGCTACTCCGTACGTAGTAAGAAGGGTAACCACCTGACTTACTTCGTTCTCCGACCGGGCGAGTATCATCAAGTCGTCGGCGTATGCACGACACGTGCAGGAGCTGCATCAGTGATTCGAGCGCTATTGTAAACAGTATCATCGACAAGGGACATCCTTGCGTAACTGAGCTGCAAACAGGAATCGGTCCTACCTCCCTGCCATTGACTCTCACCGTGGAAGAAGCGCCGTCGAAGGAGGCGCCTGAGGACGGTAATAAAGTCCTGTGGTATCGCCATGCGTCGCATGGTCGAGTCAAGGACATCATGGCTGATCCTGTCAAAGGCACGATCAAAATCCACCGATACAAACGCCGCTCGCATGCGACAAGCTTCCGTCAGGGAAATTACGTCACGGTATTCGCCGAGGATAGAATGTATGTTGCTCCGAACCCCTAGACAAGCCTGGTCTGGCGGTATTGTCTTGGATATTACAGTCTTGAGCCTTGCCGCCGACATTCGCGCAAAGATCTTATAATCAGTATTGAGGATCGTGAGCGGTCTAAATTGATGGACGCTGACACTCGCTGCCGATTTCGGTATTGGTATAAGCAGTCCCGCCGTGAACTGCGACGGAAAGTCCGTGTCAGGGCTCAAAAACTCATTATACATCAATACCAACTGGGGCATCATTAAATCCGCAAATGCGCGGTAAAATTCGAGTGTCAACCCATCTGGCCCAGGGGATTTATGCACCGCACCCTTCGCGAGTGCGCCCCTGATGTCATATTCCGTTAGGGGTTCCAATAGCGCCTCTGCATCCGGTCCATCCACCTCCGTTTGCATCTGTCGCAAAATTTCTTCTCCTGCCAGATTGTCCGTCGGCGTCCCAGTGAAAAGGCGGCGGTAGTGCTCCAGAAGCGCAGCAGCAATGTCCTGTTGTGACGTGAAGGGCTGACCATCGTCATCGTGGAGGACTGTGATTAGGGATAGGCGATTACGCGCATGTCCCTTGGACACATGATGCATGCCAATAGGTTCCCCATCGACGTTGTCCAAGCACCGAGCACGGATCGAAAGTCCCTCTAGTCGACGTCTCGTGATCGATAAAATTCAGGCCTGAATGCGATGGACTTCCGCTTGACGCTCGGGCGATGGGGTCCTGGAGGACAGGTCGCGGAGCACCATGTAGTAATAATCAAGTGTACCTCGGAGCCATTTCGCTTTTTCCTTGCCATGCGTTATGAGAGCTATTCGTATCGCCGGTTTCGCACACTGCAGCAGTAGTATGTGGGTCACTTGGGACCACCCCATCTTCTAGGGTTAAATTCGACCATAATTCTATTTAACTTTTAAGTTCCTATTTAACCTTAAAAATCAATTCTCAATTTTTTATTTATGGTTCAAGTTCACCTTAAATTCATTTTATTTTTAACCTTGTTTGTGGTTAAAACCAACCACACAAACACCAATGGGGTTTTCAAAACTAAGGTTAACACAACCATACAACACAATCAACAGTTATGGTTCAAACCAACCACACTCTCCCCAATGAGGTTTCCAAAAGTATATCTTGTTTAAGGTTAAAACTAGCCATAAAACGTAATCGAAAATAATGAACCTATTTTATGGTTCACCCAATCTTGAAAAGTTAACCTATTTTAAGGTTAAAACTAAACTTAAAAATCGTCATAAGATTTTATTAAAAAATATGGTTCAAAGTCATCATAAAAAACATTCAAAAATGTTGAGAAAGAGTGTGGCTAATCTTAATCTTAAACAAGATTTAAATGTGTGGTGAGAACCATCCATTCTATTTAAATAAATAATTTCACAAATGTGAAATAAAATGTGGTACAAATAATGGTTAATCTTAACCTTAAAATGTAATCGAAGATTTTTTCAAGAATTATTCCTATACTTAACCAACCATCTTCTAGGCTCCTATTAACCTTAAAAATTATTTTACTTATCTGTAGGATACGCTCCAAGTCAACCTTAATACAATTATGTATCTTATGGTATAAGGGTACCATTAACTTAATTATCAGTCTAGATATATTTTATGGTTAACATCAACCATAATATTATTTCAAAATAATTTTTGACATTATTTCACACATCCTTATTTTATAGTTAAAATCAACCTTAACTTATATTTACTTTTAAAGTTCTAATTAACCTTAAAAATAATTTCATAGAACACCGGTAGACCAACATCTTTTACAACTACTACAAACCTCTCCTACCCATGTATTGTTCTCTTTGTCTCCATTACAATTCTCGTTCTTTACTTTTCCATTCTTTTTCTCTTTGGGTGTAACCATCAATTGTTCTGTTTAACGCCGCTATACGAACATCTTTCTCTTGTAGTAACATTTTTTGATATCTACTTTTAATCACAAGTTTTTTATTTTTAGTCATAATTTTATCCATCTTTAGTATCAACTTCTCCACTTGACTTTCTAATTCATCAAAGTCTTTTAAACAACATTGTGGTGATAAATCACTATAAACACACTCTAAGATCTTAAATTCTAATTCCTCTAGGGCTACTTGGACACGGCATACTAGATCAATACTACTATTATGCGAGGGCTCCATATTTATTATTTATTTTAATTTATATTAAAAAATCAATTCTAAATTTTTGCAAAACTCCAACTCTGTGGAGAAACACCTAACCGCATTAAGTTTTAATGGTTCAAGAAACAATTAAAATTTAAACATCTCAGTAATTAAGCTATGCTTAATTAAAAGTTCTCAGTAATTATTCCATGCTTAAGATCATAAGTCAAGTTTCTTTTACCATACATAATTATGTATGCTAAAGTGTTGTCAGGAATTGGTGAATTAAAAGTAGCTGACAATTTCATGGCAGTTTTTTGTGCAGTGACAACATTCTTTCTCCTGCTCATATTTATTACATATACAGGGTACGAATTAATGAAATTGAATGCACTAATTTTATGGTCATCTTTCAATTCAGTTATTCTCTTAAAGTCTGCAAATGCATTGTATGCCTTCAAACAAGTGTCTGGAGGATCTATGTTCCACAGTTCTTCAGGAAATATCTCATTTCTGCCATTCTTTAGATAAATGTTTTGGAGATGCACTTGATCATACACTGATGAGTCTGCATCTTGGTTTCCTTTCCTGTTGGTCTGAAACACCACAAATACAAAATAAGGCATGTCAAACTCCATAGAATTGTAGTAATTCGTTATGTCTAGCTCAAAGTTTCTCTTACCACTAATTCCTGCTATTTCCTGCGTCTGAAGATCAAAAAATGAAATCGGAATCTTAGGATCCTTTAGCATCTTTTCTCTTAGCTCTAATTCATAGTTAGGCTCGTACTTAACAATGGGTACTCTAATCTCCATATTTGTAATGGTTACTTTACCCAACTCAGGTCGAGAGCCTTCAATATCTGCACCACTATTATTTTTTGAAAACAATCTAAACAAGGCATCGCCAGCGTTTGCGCTTCCCACAAAAGTTACTGTTAGGTCTCCTTCCCACATGATTTCTTTGTAATCTTTAAAAAATCCACCCAACATTTTTAACGGATACAGTACCTCGTTTTCCTTTTTTCGTAACTTACCATTGTTAATGAAATTACCCTCGAATCTAATGTCATCGTCGAGAGAAGAAGTAAGGTGGTATAAAACCGTCGACGAAATGCTTGGATGCTCTAACCTGTAGATTATGTGACCTCTTTTCTTAACAATTACTGCACTCCATAACTGTGTCGGAAAGTTGTCAACGAGTTTAACATTCGATTTACCTTCGTAAGAAGTGTAATCTGATCCATTTGCGTGAGTAACATTATAGGTCATATACAAGTAAGCATTGTTGTCAAACCAACCATCACCAACTTTGATGTCTATTTCTACATCTTTGTTCGGTAGGTTTAAATTATTCCTAGTCTTCTCATTTACTGGAAAAGACTGCCACTGATAACTTTCTCTTTTATTCATTTTATTTACTGCAAGATTTTAATTAAAACATTTCTAAAAGAACTGTTACCGACGCTCCTCCAAAATCTATCGCAGCATCATTTTCATCCGTTACACTTACTTCCAGGTTTTGAACTTTATCGTGCACAGGGAAAAATAATGGATAACACGGTTCGTATATAATCGGACTGCCAAACTGTAAGTGACCACACATTTCCAACTTGGGTTTAAAACAAGCAATAATATTTGTCTCTCGATGAAAGTGGTCAGAATCCTTTACAAACATACCATCAGCTAAGTTAAAATGCACTTTAATTTTTTCAAAAGGGATTATTTTCGGTAGCTCATTTGCTACAACTTTTGTTGCAGGTTCCACAATTTCGTCTCTAAAACCTAGCATCCTCCCAATACTACATTCCTTATTAAAATACAGCTTAAAGTCTAAGCTTTCTATCTCAACTCTATTTAGGATTTTGTTAGCCTTAATCTTTATGTTACTAGCATTGAAAGGTTCCTGGCTCTGAATACACCTCTCTAAATTGTCTAGACTGTACTGCCCTGATGGAATATTTAAAGTATTAACCACACCATCTTTCTCATAGTGTAATCTGTTATTATCCTTTGTGACATTTGGAGTTAAGAATGTTGAATAAAATCCGACCAAACCAACCTTTGTATACATGTTTTTTATTGGTACATTTAGCCTCTTTTTTAAGTTTGAGGATGTACCACTAATTTCAAAAATTCTATTCATTTATTAATTAAGTAATAAGTAGTAAATAAAAAAGTAAAATGACTGATTGGGATCCAAAGATCAGAATTCGAGAAAAACGAATCAAAAGCAGACATGGGAAGTTATTACCTAGTTCAATTCGTTGCGCCATCGTTGGACCAAGTGGATGTGGTAAAACAACTTTAATGGTTGATAATTACCTTCTGTGCCCTGGATGGTTTAACTGGAACACCATTAAACACTTGTACATCTACTCGAAAAGCTTAGAACAGTTTAAGTACAAACATCTTATGGAAAAATGTGAAAGAATTGAAAATGAACACAATGAGAAGGTAGCTACATTTGTTAGTAACTGTGATGACATTATACCATTAGACGAATGTGAAGAGTGCTCCGTTGTAGTGTTTGACGACTTTATATCAGAAAACCAAGATATTGTAAGAGAATACTTTACCAGAGGAAGACATAAGAACATTGACTGTTTCTACTTAGCGCAAATGTATTCTAAAATACCCAAGCAGTTTGTGAGAGACAACCTTAACTTTTTGAACATATTTAGACAAGATGACATTAATTTGAAACACATCTACGACGAATTTGTAGGTGGAGACTTTAAATGGAATGACTTTAAGAGAGCTTTGCAGTAAGGTGTGGAACAAGGACTTTGGATTCATAACTGTTGACATGACTCGAAAGCTGTATGACGGTAGGTACCGTAATAAAATTAAAACTTTTATCAGATTTTAATGGTTTTTTAACCATTAAAATACCACATTTTTTCTGTTTACCCAACTATTGTGTGAGCTATCAAAACCTAGCCACTTAACAAATACTTTGTCACCCTTTTTTCTTAAAACTTTTTCTACAAGATACACATCTGGATACTTTGTCTTTTGTAACTCCTGTTCGTAAAAACTTCCTTTAATTTCTTCTTCACTTGTATCTTTTAACTTGTATGTAGTCGGACTTGTGTTATTAATCTGAGTCACTTCAAATATTTCTGTCGACCAATTAGCAGTATAGCCTTTCTCGAACAAGCCTTTAAGTTTACTTATCCTAACTTTGTCACCTATCTTGAACTTGGGTGCGTCTGTTTTGAGTTCCGCTGTAAAAGCGGCCTTCACCACCTTTTTTGCATTCTTTTCATCTACCTCTATAGGTTTCATCCCTATTGTCCTATGTTTTCTGTTGTTGTAGTCATATACCAGTTTAGGTAGTAAGTCAACCCACTTTTGATTGCCCTGAAGAGCAAATTGTTTCCACATTCTTTCCTTTAAAGTCCTATTGAACCTTTCAACTACTGAAGCCTTAAGTTCTGTAAACGTAGAGTAATGATTTACACCTTCAATCTTCATGAGCTCTTTAAAGTGTTTATTGTAGAATTCTTTGCCATTATCTGTTTGTAAGTGTTTTGGCTTCCTTTCTTTTAGTATACCTTTAAAAGCGCTGGTAATACTTTCACCTGATTTATCTTTAACAGGAATAGCCCAAGCATACTTTGAAAATACGTCTATTACAGTCAGTAAATACTTCATACCGTTGTTGAATTTTGATATACCTTTAAGGTGACCAGAATCCATCTCAACCAAGTCAGC
Source organism: Schistocerca gregaria (assembly GCF_023897955.1). Taxonomy (NCBI): domain Eukaryota; kingdom Metazoa; phylum Arthropoda; class Insecta; order Orthoptera; family Acrididae; genus Schistocerca; species Schistocerca gregaria. The sequence goes on from NC_064929.1 coordinate 71,415,276, forward strand.
TTGCCACAAATCATATATTCCATAGGATGTAACAGGTTTTCTTGGAAAATTCTTTCTCAGTGGTTTGTGAAGCTCATGTATAATTTCTTCACGAATACTTTTACTTGTCGCAGACATTACTTTATTTTTATAAACTTACTTTTCTTGGTATTACACACCCCACAATAGCCCTCAATCCAATGACGACCGTTTTTCGTGGCAACAGTGTGAGGCTGAAGTGTAGCAGTAAATCTCTTGCACCTTAGGCACCAAATATGTTTCTGTTCTATCATTTATTTAATTGAAAATTAAAGATCAAGATTCTAAGTCCTCATCAATAGCATCTTTAAATGATGCTAGTTCGCCAAATAGTAAGAGTTTTACGTCCACAGGGACTGTCTTCGCCGACTCTTTTAGTCTTACAGTTAGGAAATTTCCTTTATGAATTAATATTGGGTTATGCTTATTCTCAATTACGTGTACTTTGTCATACATACTTACTGCAACATCAAAATCATTAAATGTTAAATCTTTGTTTATATCTTTTCCAATGACAATAACTTTTTTCAGTACAAAATCATACTCGAAGGTGTACGTTTGTTGTTCTAATCCAGTCATAAAAGTGAATTCAACTGTTTGTTTATCACATATTTTGTTCAGGCCTTGTTCAGTTTTGTTGATGTATTGTGATAAATCACCTTTTGTATAATAATCTGAGAAAACTTTTTCTAGGTCCTTTTTACTGTAATAATGGTCGAGGTTGGTTTTACTTACATAATTATTAAGGGTTGTTAGTATACTTGTGTATTTGGCATTAGCAACATCATTAACAGCATCGAGCTGGCTTTTAGTGACTGCATCATATCCACCTATGGCATCTGCTATGTTTACAATGCGCCTTCCTTTCAATGATACCCAGTTCTTTGAAAATGAGAAATACTTCTTAATATTAAGTTTACTGATACTAGATTCTAGTCCGTTTATAGCTTCTCTGACATCGTCTAGTTGTTCAATACTCTTCTTTACCTTATTTCCAAAAATATCCATTTATTGTATCAAGAATTTTAATAAAACTCCATCCATCTGTAAATAGCTTCAGTACCATCACACACAAATGACCGCATATAAACTGATCGAAATTCTGAATTCTTTCTGAGTTGTAAAACAGATTGTCAGGACCCAGGTGTTTCACTAAAGTTTGTGGTATACTGCCACCGAATGAGTCAAAAACGTATTTTTCATCACCTTTCTTGAAGTAGCATATCCAGTGAGTACCTACGTGATCAGATGTATCCAAGTTAACTACCCCTGATTCTACTTCTTTAGGTTCTAACGGTAACTCGTCGGCCATGAATACACCTCTAAAATTTTTGATTTTTAAAGACTTTGCTAACCTCTCGATATCATAGTTGCTCAACGGGTGATCATATTTTTGCACAATTTTTTCGACTTTTTTTCGACTTTTTTCTTTAAAAAAATACCATATCCCGCTTTCTTTTCCATTTCAAGATTATGCCTCTTTTGCTCTGCTAACTCTACGTCTTCCTTTTGCTTTTTGTGCACAGCACTTGTTATTGCCGCAGCACCACCAGCTAAAGACCCGATTGCTCCCAACGCTGCAAGTATCAGTGGTAGAAATCCACCTTCGTGCTTATTCAATCCAGAACCTGCTTTCAATCTCTTAGAGTTTAGGTACTCGAGTATCTTCTTCACAACAGGTATAGAAAATGTTATCAGTAAGCTACCACCTTTTTTAAATTTATTAGCTTTCTGTTTCATTTGAGTCTCTGTAAGATAAGCATCTAGAAAGCCATGATTTTTCAGGTCGTCATTGGACAGTTTTATTTTAATAGATTTCGCTCTCGGATTCCCACTGGAGGGAATGTTATAGTCAATACTAAATCCTCTCATTTATTATTTCAATTAAATTAAAAATTTTAGTGCTACACTCGTATTAAATTTTAATGGGTTGTGGCCCATTAAAATTACACCTCTTCATTCACATTCACAATACCCATCCATTATCATCTAACCCTAGACCTAGCTTCCTTTTCCCAAACATTATTCCAGCTACAGCTGTTGAAGCTAATCTTTCTCCTAGGGAAGCATCTTTACTGAAAATCCTTTCCTTTGCCGCTTTCTGCAGTTCTTTATCAGCTTGATGTCTTTCTTCCAAATCTTTATGGTCCCTGTATGCGATATCATGCCTTTTGCAAGCTTCATCTAGAGGATTTATTCCAGCATCTCCTCTTTCTAATCGTTCTTCTAGTTTGGTACCAGGGCCGCAGTAATTGTATCCAGGTAAATGCATTTCAACAGGAAGATTATTAATTAACGTGTTCACTAAGCCCTTCCCATAACTTTCTGCCTTCCAGAATGTATGAGGGAGATTGTTTAGAAATCTAATTAGGTAAGGTATCCCCTTTGGATTATTTACTATGAAGTCATTAAATTTACTCGTAAGCATCTTGGTTATTCCAACCTTCTCATTGTGGAAGTTATTATTTCCCGCATTCTCTTCACCATGAATAACCATTAGCCTATCAATTAAGTCTCTGATGTCATTCATCCACACGTACTCCACCGGTTTGTCTGTATACCTCTTTACAAAACCCATACCACCCTTTGTGTTTGGCGAGTTACCACGTTCTTTCTTGAGTGACTGCCATATTGGTTTAATGATGTTGTTGTATTTTTCGCTACTGCTTGACTTGGGTTTATTCCCCTTTGGATCATTGTTCTGATATATCGCATTGGTAACCTTCAGCATAGTTGTATAGGTATCAAGATCGTCAGATGTGTACTCTTCAGGTGATACGGTTTTCTGAGTCAGGAGCTTCATAAACCCATTGGTGGCTGTAAAGGAGTTACCCTTCACCATAATATTATCGTTGTTGAATGTTACTTCGGAGTCACCCATGTAATGCCTTCCATTGTCAAAACGGAGACCAAAAATTGTGTCACCTAGAGCGCCTAAGTATTTTGAAACTTTTGGGCACAGGTAAGTTGTTGAGTAGTCTGAAACAGCCTTCATCTTCTGCCATTCCTTGTCTTCAATTTGTTCCAACATAGGCTCCAACCTCTTACGTGTCTTTGGTGTGATGGGGTCATCAACAAATAAGCTTCTCTCAAACGATGTTACCTCAGGAGTAGGTGGTATAGGGAACATATCGTCAAACCCCCCATCGTAAGGTAGTAGCTGCTTTTCAATCTCACGATTTTTTTCTATAGCGTCAATCATTTCTTTCCCTATCGCATCTAATTTGTCAATTACTGGTTGGTCCTCCTTTTTGTATTTTTCGTATTCGGTTATAGGCTTAATTTTCCATTCTTTAAATTGGTCTTTGATTTGTTCAAATTTCTTTCTGTTCTTTTTTGCTTGCTTAACAAGCTTTTCATCATATTTTGCAAACATTTATTTAAGGAAAAATAATAAAATTATTCGTTGGGACGTTGACGTTGGGACGTTTGGACGTTGACGTTTTGAGTGACGTCATGAGACGTCCGCACTGATCCGCTCTCCCTCATCTGCTAAGAAGTATGGGACGAGACGTGGTAACAAAGAGTAAAAAAACCCTATGGGGCAGAAGAACAAGGACGACGAAGAAATGATACAAACAAAAGACCCCACAGGGTTCCTCGGCGCCGAGGTTTTGCTGTTTTCGACAAAAATTATTTTTTTTAATTAGATAATACATATAATAAATGTCTGTGAGCAATAAACTAATACCTCCTTGTAGCATGACGGCTATAATGAAAGGCAATGACAACCCCGCAGCACTTTGTTTTGATATAAATAAGGTGCCAGAAAATCTGTTGTTTCCCGTTTTTAATTATCTGCGCAGCCTTCAGTATTTACAACTGATTATTATGGAACATGTAGAAGACGAGAGAGAACTCAACGCAATAGGTGAAGGTATGTCACAGCTAGAAAAACAATTTGAAAAGTTGATGGTTGAAATAATACCACAATCTGACTCTGAGGCTGAACAATCTGACTCTGAGGCTGAACAGTCTGACTCTGAGGCTGAACAATCTGACTCTGAGGCTGAACAATCTGACTCTGAGGCTGAACAATCTGACTCTGAGGCTGAACAATCTGACTCTGAGGCTGAAAAATCTGACTCTGAGGCTGAACAATCTGGATGTTTAACTGATTTAAATGCTAAGCTTGAACAAGAAATTGAAAAATTAAATTTGAACCATAAATTGAAAGATTAAGAAATCGAAATATTGCAATTAAAATTAGAAATTATGACTTTAAAAAGTAATTAGAAATATTACTCAATCATACAAACAACATCTGCAATATCCTGAGGCTGTACAATCTGACTCTGAGGCTGAACAATCTGACTCAGGCTAAATTCAAATATTATTTTTAAGGTCTACGAAACCTTAAAACTATTGGTAGCAAGTAGTAAGAAGATTTTTTCGAAATTAAAAAAATGAATTTTTATTTAATTTTTTAATAAAATAAATCAGTAAATAAATGAATATGCCGGAAGGAAATAAATATAACTATGCAGGTAAATACTGCAACACGTGTGGAGTGGACATCACTTATAAGAATTGGTCCAGGCACTTGAAGTCAAAGATTCATCTTAAGAATGACCCAAACAATGAAGAGAAGGAGGAGCACAACAAAGATAAAATATGCCGCGAAGATCTTAAGATCTTGGCTAAGGATTATAATCTTAGTGGTGTTTCGAAAATGAAGAAATCGCAACTTAAAGAAGCTTTGGAAAAGACTAAGGACATGTTGTACAAGAAGCAGGATTTGGAAAAGCTAAGGGTACCACAGCTGCGAGAGATTGGGAGAAATAATAACATTAAGGCGACTGTTAGGATGAGGAAGGCTGAAATAATTGAATCCATTTTGAAGACGCAAGACATTGTCTTTCGTAATAAGGTAGCTCAAGAGTTAGGCTTTCACGAAGACTTGATAGAACCACCCAAGGAAGAAAGAAAACCACCCTACAAGATCACTGAAACAAACTCACGGTTCATTAAGAAATTTAATGCCACTGAAGTAGACTACACCATTAAAGTTGATAAGTTAATGCAAGTTGAGAGCGCCATCAACGCAATGATTAAACTGGCCAAAGAGAAAGGAAACTACAAAAAAGGAGACAAATTAACAGTAGTAGCAAGCAACCCAAATTTCCATCATGATATTTCAACTGTGGTACAATCTAATGTTAACGCCAGATCTTTCATGAGTCATATCGGTAGAATTCTATCTTCTAACGAGAACTTAAATATCACACAGACCAGGTTCAATATTAAGATTCTGAATGTACCTAGAGGTCAAGGCAGGTCGAAAATTATAAATCTGTCTGAAGATGTGAGAACAAAAAGATGCATCACCCAAATAAAGAACAAAGATAACTTGTGCTGCCCACGAGCCATAGTAACAGCCCTGACCTACCACACGAATGAGGTTCAAGGTAGGCAACTTAGTGACATTAATATTAAACATGTCAGAGGCAGCAGACGCATTCAAACGGAGTTAACTGAAGAGTTGTGCAAGAGGCTAGGAAACTACAATGAGGAAGGTTTCACACTTGAAGATATTAAAAATGTAGAAAAATTATTGAATATTCAAATAAAGGTTGTGTGTGCCGAAAATTTTAATTCTGTTATATACTCAGGAGAAGAAAGAGAAACCAAAATTTATCTATACAAAAATGGGAACCATTTTGACGTCATAAACAGTATGAAAGCTTTTCTGGGAAGCTGTTATTACTGCAATAAGTGCGACTCACCTTACAATAATAAAGACAAACATAAGTGTAAAACGAAGGGAAATGTGTGTATTCTGTGCAAGAAACCTGCGCACTCCCCCGAAGAAAAGAATAAGGTTTATTGTAAGGAATGTAACAGGTATTGTTACAACCAGGAATGCTTAGATAACCACTCAGAAGTTTGTAGCACAGTTTATAAATGTAGAGGATGTAATTTAATTTTATCGAGATCTAAAGAGCATAAATGTGGATACTCATTTTGCTACAATTGTATGGAACCTTATAAGACTGGTGAACATCAATGCTACATACAACATAAACATCAGAAAGGCGGAAGGTGTGAAAGTCGGTGTATTTGTAAGGCTACCGATAAGGAGAGTTTTTTGGAACACTTTGTAGCTAAAAACAAGGATAAACTTCTCAAAAATGTTAAGCTCACTACCCTTCAAAGACAATTTGGTAATGGAGATATTTCAGAACAAGAGTATAAAGTACTCTACAATAATACACTGACTGAAATTATAACGTTATTAAATGGTTGCCATTACACAGAAAAGTATATCTGGTTCGACTATGAAGCTGAGCAAGATACTGGAGTGCACATCCCCAACCTCGTAGTAGCCCACTATATTGACGGTACCAAAGTTTCCTTCAAAACAAATGAAGAGTTCTGGAAGTGGTTGATTTCTAAGAACCACCAAGGGTACACGGCTATTGCACACAATGCGAAAGGCTATGACTCACAATTCATTTTAAAATACTGTATAGAGAATACGTTGAAACCATACACTATATACAATGGAACAAAGTTGATGATGCTAGAGGTAAACGGACTAATAAGCATTATTGATAGCCACAATTTCGTAGCTTCTCCTTTGAGTGACTTCCCTAAAACATTCGGGCTGAAAGAACTTAAGAAGGGTTACTTCCCACATTTCTTCAACACAAGAGACAATCAGACTTATGTAGGACCTATTCCTGAGACCAAATACTATGGCGTAGACACGATGAAGACAAAAGCTAGAAAAGAGTTTCTTGAGTGGTATCATCAAAAGGTTAAAGAAAATTATATATTTGACTTTCAAAAGGAATTTATGGACTACTGTAACTCTGATGTAGATATTCTGCGTAGAGGTTGTTGGAGTTAAGGAAACAATTTTTAGAGATTGCTAACATAGATCCATTTCAGTACATAACTATTGCGAGTGTTTGTATGGGTATTTATAGGTCCAAGTACCTCCAGGAAAATACTATGGCTGTGATAAAAAGTGCCAAGAAAGAAATGTATAGTAAAGAGTCGATAACCTGGCTCAACACCTTCGGGGGTGTACAACACGCTTTGAATGGTGGAGAAGTAACGATTCGTGGGACAAAAGTAGATGGATTCAATAAGGACACTAATACAGTATACCAGTTCCACGGTTGCTTTTGGCATGGATGTCCTGATTGTTATCAAGAAGAGACTATTAACAATGCTAACCATGAGACTATGGGAGACTTGTACGAGAAAACAAAACGAAGAAGTTACCAAATTAGGGAAGCAGGATACAACCTTGTCGAAATGTGGGAATGCAAGTGGGCTAAGAGTAAAGGATACAACAATACTACTCCAATCGTTGAACCCTTGAACCCTAGAGATGCTTTCTATGGAGGAAGAACAAATGCAAGCAAGCTTAAAGTGTGTGGTAAAAAGCTGAGATACATAGATGTATGCAGCCTCTACCCTACAGTTCAGTATTTTGATTACTATCCTGTCGGTCACCCTATAAAATTATACAAACCTAAGAGGTACAACAAAAATTGGTACAGTTTGATTAAGTGCAAAGTATTACCACTGCGCAAGCTGTATCATCCTGTTTTGCCTATTAAAAAGGATAAGTTGATATTTGGGTTGTGTGGAAAGTGTATTGAGGAAAAATGTGGTGCTTGTCAGCACACAGACGACGAAAGGGTGATAATAGGAACGTGGACTACAGATGAAGTGAAGAAAGCTATAGAGAAGGGGTATTAAGTGGTACAAGTGTACGAGGTTTGGCATTTTGAAGAAAAGAGTAATAATCTGTTTAAAGGCTACGTCAAAGACTTTATGAAAATAAAGCTAGAAACGAGTGGGTGGAAAGATGACTTTAAAACTATTGAAGAGTACACCACAGCGGTTAACGAACATCTTGATATCGATCTGAATCCCGAAGAAGTGGTTCCGAATCATGGTAAGCGTGCCGTTTCAAAGATTTGCTTAAACTCATTGTGGGGTAAATTCGGTCAAAGACAGAACTTGACCCAAAGTGAATACGTAGTGGATGTAGAGAGGTGGTACAAAATAATGTTAGATGATAGGGTTGATATAAGCAATATGATTTTTATTAATGATAATATTGTACAAGTCACCTATAAGTACAAAGATAATTTCGTTGAAGACTCCTACTCAACCAATGTGTTTATAGCAGCATTTACAACTTCTAATGCGCGCCTACGGCTTTATGATATGCTAGACAGGGTAGGGTCAAATGTGGTCTACTACGATACTGATAGTATTGTTTATATTGATGATGGTACCAACACTGTTGAAATTGGTTGTATGTTGGGGGAGTGGACTGATGAACTGGGTAAGGATGATCATATCACAGACTGGATTTCTACAGGACCTAAGAGCTATGGGTACGTGACATACAAAGGAAAGGAGACAATGAAGGTAAAAGATTTCACGTTAAACTATGAAAACTCTAAAGCATTGAACATCAAAACTATGAAAAATATTGTGGATAAGGACATCGATAAGGTTAAATTGAAATATAAAATGATTACAAGAGATACAAAATCTAAACACTTGATTAATAAGGATGTTAGTAAAGAATTCAAATTCGATTATGATAAAAGAATGATTGAGTCTGAGGTCAATGGTATTATTGAAACATATCCTTGGGGATATTAAATAACAAAAGAAATAGCAAAGTAAGATAGACACAATCTTGAAACAGATTAAGATAAATAGACAAGTTAAGGTTAAAAGAGGCTATAATTGGTAAGATAAGTTAAGGTAAGGTTTCACCTTAAATAAGATTAATGTAGGTAAAATAAGTTAAGGTAGACACAAACCACAATCTTAAATAAGATTAAGATAATTTTTTATGGTTAATAGGACCTTAAAAAAGTGTTGGTTAAGTATAGGAATAATTCTTGAAAAAATCTTCGATTACATTTTAAGGTTAAGATTAACCATTATTTGTACCACATTTTATTTCACATTTGTGAAATTATTTATTTAAATAGAATGGATGGTTCTCACCACACATTTAAATCTTGTTTAAGATTAAGATTAGCCACACTCTTTCTCAACATTTTTGAATGTTTTTTATGATGACTTTGAACCATATTTTTTAATAAAATCTTATGACGATTTTTAAGTTTAGTTTTAACCTTAAAATAGGTTAACTTTTCAAGATTGGGTGAACCATAAAATAGGTTCATTATTTTCGATTACGTTTTATGGCTAGTTTTAACCTTAAACAAGATATACTTTTGGAAACCTCATTGGGGAGAGTGTGGTTGGTTTGAACCATAACTGTTGATTGTGTTGTATGGTTGTGTTAACCTTAGTTTTGAAAACCCCATTGGTGTTTGTGTGGTTGGTTTTAACCACAAACAAGGTTAAAAATAAAATGAATTTAAGGTGAACTTGAACCATAAATAAAAAATTGAGAATTGATTTTTAAGGTTAAATAGGAACTTAAAAGTTAAATAGAATTATGGTCGAATTTAACCCTAGAAGAGGGGGTGGTCCCAAGTGACCCACATACTACTTGCAGCCACCATGAAATAACCGTACGGTGCAGTGGCAGACGGCGAGTGCAAGTCTGCCATGTTTCTTCGATCCGCTGGCGACATTCAAGATCCACAAGTAAGGATGAATTAAGTTCCCAGGAACTAAGACTCCGCCAGACCCGCTGCCGTGGGAGGGTTAACGTGCAGAAATATGCAAGGTGATCCGTAAAAGCTGTGGGCCAGCGTTCAGCAGCCAACACGTGATCTCTTAATCCGTCAGAAACATAAATTCGATCCAGCCTGCTCGCCAAGTGGCTAGTAAAATACGTGTAGTCCTCTCGCTGCCCATGGATCTTTTCCCACGTGTCCATTAGGGCCGTGTCCCGGCAGAACGTGTTCAGTGCGTGGGAGGAGCTGAAATTAGGAGTTTGATCCTTCGGTGTCAGTACACAGTTAAAATCCCCCCCCCCCCCCCCCCTACCAATATGTGGTCATACCTCCCACGGAATAGGGGGGCAATCTCCTCCGAGTAGAATCGTGCACGCACCTGGCGATTGTCAGATCCGGAGGGTGCATAGATGTCGACGATACGAATGCCGTTCACGGTCATAGCCAAACCCCGAGCCGAAGGAAGATAATCGAGGTCACACATCGGAATCCCTTCCCGGACTAGTATCGCTGTGCCACGTCCTCCATCTGGAGTCGGCGCTAGATAAGTGCACGTCGAGAAAAGCAGCATTGCAGGTTTCCTGCATCAACAGAATATCAACGTCTGTGGCGTAAATCGAGAAGTTGCATCTTTGCAAGCGAACGTGCGGTGTTAAAGTTCACTGTGCCCACCTTATATGCTTGGTTCGTTGCCGTTGTCAAGCTCGTGTCACTGAGAACTCCAAGGGCTTTAGTCCACTATTCGTGCTCGGAGGGGGTGCCCGCCAACGCGTGGCCCTCCTTTGTTGTCGTTCCGTGGTGTGCATCCTGTATGTGAGTGGTCATCATTTGGGGGTGGCAACTCCTGTATGTTTTCGGCTGGTTCCAGCCAGTCGGTGTGGTCATCCATCCGAGAAACGTCCTCTGACGTATTTCGACGTGTCTGCCGGGACATTGGTGTCCCTGACTCCTTCGTCGGCAGCGCTGGATCAGGCGGTGTCAATGAAGAGGGACCATCTGTAAGGCAGGACATCCGGTCACCATCTGACGGAATCCTGTCAGCGTCCTCTAAAGGCACGTGTTCTGTATCAGACAGTTCTTCGGCTAGGATACCTTCCGTGTCCCCTAGGCTAGGGGGGGGGGGGGGGGACGTGTCACCCGAACTATGGCGACGCTCTTTGAGACGCTTTGGCGATCGCTGTTTGCGTGCCCTGCCCTCTGCTGCCTCACTGTGTTCGTCGATCGTTCGTTGGTCTGTTGCCGGCGCCACTGTCTCGATCTCTACTTCCACGCCGCGTGCTACATGTGAGTTTCCGGAAGGGTCCTCCCTCGACTGAGGTGACGTGAGTGTAGGGACATTCTCCGAGTCACCTCCATGCTCCCGTAACTCGGTCTGCTCTTGCATAAACACGTCCTTGTCACGCTCCGAACTTGGCAACACCTCCCGGCTGGCCACCGACACGTACGTCATCGGCAGTTGCGTGGGAACTTCTCGCTGTGACGCTTCTCCATGTGGCAGCTGCACGACGCGGCGTTGGATGCACTCCGAGCGGATATGTCCTTCTCCACCACATCCAGAACAGGTGCGTGGCTGGCCATCGTAAATCACAATAGCTCGACATCCTCCAATGTATAAATAAGAAGGGCTCCGCACCTGTCGGACGCCGTTTAGCACAGGATAGGTGCTAAAACTTGCCCAGCGTTCAAGCGTATGACTAAGTACCGTTCCATATGGTCGCAGCGATTCAGTAACCATCGATTCTGGCGCCTCAAACGGCAATTCAAAGATCCGAATGACCCTCACACCCAATCCTGAAGGAGCTACTGTGACATCGCTGATATGGCCATCCGAGTGTCGAAATTTAAATCCTCTTTGAGCAGCGGAGAGAGTTCTTTCACACGCAGCTTCATCGGTCATCTTTACGTACATTGTGCTGCTTACAATGGACAGGTGTATGCCAATGATGTCTGCAGCAGGTAAACGAACTTCTTCCCTCAAAAAACCGCTCTATTTCGAAAGCTTTTGGTCTGGCAAATTCGTCGTCGAACGTAAATTGGAGCGTAGTCTTTCGAAAATTGTGTGCCATGGCGATCGAGTCGGACAACAACACGCGCGAGTACCGGCGGAGTAAACACTTCCTGGTGCACTCGCGCCCGCGGCCGGGACAGCAGGTCCGTGCCGCGCCACCGCCTGCACCAAACCAGTCTTCGGAGTGAAGAACACAATACCTGTTCCGTGGCAGATCGGTGACAGGTCTTAATAAAAGTAACACACTGGCGGCAGAACCCTGTGGCACCCCTTGTGCCACCTCCCGCCCCACTTCCTCCTCCCACGGCTGCTTCACTGTCCTTTCCACAACTTAGATGACCCCAGCCTCGTTCATAGCTCTTCCCCGTTTGTTGACACTGGAACACAGCCTTCTGCTTCCTTCTCGAAGATATGAAGTGAACCATTATTAAACTTTGTAAGTAGGCTGTTTAGGTTTTCTTATTGGTAACGCCACATAGCGCTCTGTATGAAAAATCACTGGCTGTGCTGTGCGCAGTCTGTGGCTAGTTTGCATTGTTGTCTGCCATTGTATTGTCGGGCAGCGGCAGCTGGATGCTAACAGCGCGTAGCGTTGCGCAGTTGGAGGTGAGCCGCCAGCAGTGGTGGACGTGGGGAGAGAGATGGAGGAGTTTTGAAATTTGTAAGAATTGGTGTCATGAACTGATATATATATATATATATATATATATATATATATATATATATATATATATATATATATATATTATGACTATTAAGGTAAATACATTGTTTGTTCTCTATTAAAACCTTTCATTTGCTAACTGTGCCTCAGTAGTTAGTGACTTCCGTAGTTTGAATCTTTTATTTAGTTGGCAGTAGTGGCGCTCGCTGTATTCCAGTAGCTTGAGTAACGAAGATTTTTGTGAGGTAAGTGATTTGTGAAACGTATAGGTTAATGTTAGTCAGGGCCATTCTTTCGTAGGGATTTTTGAAAGTCAGATTGCGTTGCGTTAAAAATATTGTGTGTCAGTTTAAGCACAGTCCTGTATAAATTTTTCAAAGGGGACGTTTCAACTTCTTCCTTAACCCCATAATGTTCCACACAGTCGCATACTTTTGTTAAACTGAAGAAAATAAGGGATGTTCAAAAAGTCTCTCCGCAGTGCCATATGACTGTTAGCCGAGCGTGCCGTATGCCGCAGTTACTAATTTATTGAACATACATTTTTTCTCACAAATTTTCACATTAAATGTTAAAAGTGTTCCCCCTCTTGTTGAATACACAGTTCAGTTCGTCTAATGATGTTTCCAAAGACAATCTGTTACATTTCGTACTTCAAATGTTTATCAACTGCTTTTTTTAAGTAGGAACCACCGTTTTTATTATATATTCGTGTAGTACGTAAAGAAATATGAATGTTTTAGTTGGGCCACTTTGTTCGCTTTGTGATAGATGGCGCTGTAATAGTCACAAACGTATAAGTACGTGGTATCACGTAACATTCCGCCAGTGCGAACGGTATTTGCTTCGTGATACATTACCTGTGTTAAAATGGACCGTTTCCAATTGCGGAAAAGGTCGATATCGTGTTGATATACGACTGTTGTGATCAAAATGCCCAACGGACGTGTGCTGTGTATGCTGCTCGGTATCCTGGACGACAACATCCAAGTGTCCGGACCTTTCGCCAGATAGTTACGTTATTTAAGGAAACAGGAAGCGTTCAGCCATATGTGAAACATCAACCACGACATGCAACAAAATTTCTATGCACCAGGAATTGCATGGCGACGACTTTGAATGTCGTGTACAGTTCTGCCTTTGGGCACAAGAGAAATCACGGGACGATAACAGATTTTTTGCACGCGTTCTATTTATCGATGAAGCGTCATTCACCAACAGCGGTAACGTAAACCGGCATAATATGCACTATTGGGCAACGGAAAATCGTCGATGGCTGCGACAGGTGGAACATCAGCGACCTTGGCGGCATAATGTATGGTGCGAATTTATGGAAGGAAGGATAATTGGCCCCCATTTTATCGATGGCAATCTAAATGGTGCACTGTAGGCTGATTTCCACGTAATGTTCTACCGATGTTACTGCAAGATGTTTCACTACATGACATAATGGCGATGTAATTCCAACATGATGGATGTCCGGCACATAACATGCGTGCGGTTGAAGTGGTATTGAATAGCATAATTCATGACAGGTGGATTGGTCGTCGAAGCACCATACCATGGCCCGCACGTTCACCAGATCTGACATCGCCGAATTTCTTTCTGTGGGGAAAATTGAAGGATATTTGCTATCTTGATCCACCGACAACGCCTGACAACATGCGACAGCGCATTGTCATTACGGAAGGGGAACTACTCACTGTTGAGAGGAACGTCGTTACACGTATTGCCAAACGCATTGAGGTTGACAGACATCATTTTGAGCATGTATTGCATTAGCGTGGTTTACAGTTAATCACGCTGTAACAGCATGCGTCCTCAGAAATGATAAGTTCATAAAGATACATGTATCACATTGGAACAATCGAAGTAAAATGTGCAAACATACCTACGTTCTGTATTTTAATCTAAGAAACCTAGCTGTTACCAACTGTTCGTGTAAAATTGTGAGCCATATGTTTGTGACTATTACAGCGCTATGTATCACAAAGCGAAAAAGTGGTCCAACTAAAACATTCATATTTCTTTACGTACTACACGAATATGTAACAAAAAATGGGGGTTCCTATTTTTAAAAACTCAGTTGATATACTTTTGACCTATGGCAGCTCCATCTACTGGGCCAACCATAGCACTATCTGGTTTTCCCCTTCAAGCTAGACAAGTTTAGTCCCTTGTAGTTTTTTCGTTTGACGCTTATTTCGTGAGATATTTGGCCCGGTCACGATCAATGGACCACCCTGTATAGGCTTCCTCGGTGAATTCCAGTGATGAAATCCTCCCTAGTTATGGACAGAGACCTGCCACGGTGCTGTGGCAACGTTTCGACAACTTCACTATTCGTCATCTTCAGAGGAAGGGTCGGACTCATGTGCATTTCGTTTATTTTTAGCTGTTGGGCAACTGACTCCTAATCCGAGCGCCCAACGCTTACGGCAATTGCTGGTCCTGGCCAGGGAGTATGTGGTCCAGAAGCTATATAGGAACGAACTGCACATGAAGCCGAGACTACGTCTGAAGATGACGAACGGCGAAGTTGTCGAAACTTTGCAACAACAAGGTACCAGGACTCGTCCCATATCCCGGGAAGATTTTCTTGACAGTTATTGAGAGCAACACAGATTATGTACCGACTTGGGTGCTGAGGAGGAGAGCGGCCCCAGCAGAGAGAGATCCGTGTGCGCTTTCTCCCGAGCCGGCCAGCCGCCAGACGTCGCTTTAAGGCGACCGCCGCCTCGGCCGATATGCAAACCGCACGCGCCGGCCGGCCGCTGATCAATAGGGGATGGCACGCTCGCCGCTGCTCATCTCGAGCCGCCCCTCCACCAGTTCCGGCAGCTGCCGGCGGCTCGTCTTGGGGGGCGGCGGCGAGGACAGCGCGCGGGGGCGGCTGGTGGGGACGAGGACTCGGGTCGCGCAGAGCGCCTTAATTTTATTACGGGGGTGCACACCCCTACCCCCCATCTCGCGGCCCGGCGTCTTTTTCTCTTCCCTTTTTACTCCCCTTAAAGGGGAAAAGCGACCTTATACGCCCGCCTAGACGCACGTCGGCCGAATACTTAACAGCGGCGCGACTCCGACCCAGCAATACAAAGGTCTAAACCCCACCTGTACAGGCTGCTGCTCTTACACGTCTCTTGAGATGCGATTAGACGCACGACATTTACAGCAATGTGTACCTGCAATAGTGGTGGCGTCAACGTTGGTGCAAAATAGCTGCAACACACGGCAATACTGCGGGGTAACTTGGCAATATTGCTGATTGAGCAGGCTATTTATACAGGGTGTTACAAAAAGGTACGGCCAAACTTTTTAGGAAACATTCCTCACACACAAATAAAGAAAAGATGTTATGTGGACATGTGTCTGGAAACGCTTAATTTCCACGTTAGAGCTCATTTTAGTTTCGTCAGTAAGTACTGTACTTCCTCGATTCACCGCCATGATTTCATACGGGATACTCTACCTGTGCTGCTACAACATGTGCCTTTACAATTACGACACAACATGTGGTTCATGCACGATGGAGCTCCTGCACATTACAGTCGAAGTGTTCGTACGCTTCTCAACAACAGATTCGGTGACCGATGGATTGGTAGAGGCGGACCAATTCCGTGGCCTCCACGCTCTCCTGACCTCAACCCTCTTGAACTTTCATTTATGGGGGCATTTGAAAGCTCTTGTCTATGCAACCCCGGTACCAAATGTAGATACTCTTCGTGCTCGTATTGTGGACGGCTGTGATACAATACGCCATTCTCCAGGGCTGCATCAGCGCATCAGGGATTCCATGCGACGGAGGTGGATGCATTTATCCTAGCTAACGGACGCATTTTGAACATTACCTGTAACAAAGTGGTTGAAGTCACGCTGGTACGTTCTGTTGCTGTGTGTTTCCATTCCATGATTAATGTGATTTGAAGAGAAGTAATAAAATGAGCTCTAACTTGGAAAGTAAGCGTTTCCGGACACATGTCCACATAACATGCTTTCTTTCTTTGTGTTTGAGTAATGTTTCCTGAAAGCTTGGCCGTACCTTTTTGTAGCACCCTGTATAGTCAAGGTATATATATAGACAGAGACCGTGCAGTATGCCACAAAGAAGATACCTACCAGGCTGTTTGCGGTGGAGGGCCATAAAAAGAATGGACTTGGCCTGAAGGCTTAATGTGAATCGTTGTGTTGTTTCTCGAATATTGCGATAGTTTATATACACCGAAACTGTATCCTGAAGACAAGGGCAAGGCAGAAAGAGAGGACCGTTATTGGGCTGTAAGGGCACGTCGGTACCGCCCTGGTACTGCATGGCAACTGGCATCTGACCTCGCAGCAACCCCTGGACGTGCTGTATCGAGGAAAACGGTGTACAGAAGGCTTCGGCAGAGTGGCCTTTATTGTCGGAGACCTGCTGTATCTCTACCTGTGACAGGCCTTCACGGAAGGGAAGGTCTAACTAGAGTGGAGCCGTCAACACGCCACCTGCACACTCGAACAGTGGGCCAGTGTTCTTTTCACAAATGAGACCCGATTTGGTCTGGAGGCTGATTATCGACGGATTCGCATCTGGAGGGAACTTTGAAAACGATTTCGACACCCATACGTGGTGGAAAGAGATCGACATTGAGGAGGATCCCTAATGATGTGATTAACGATGATGTTGACCACTCGAACACTTTTTCATGAATTTGTCCACATAACATATTTTCTTTCTTTGTGTGTGAGGAATGTTTCCTGAAAGTTTGGCCGTACCTTTTTGTAACACCCTGTAGAAGCTGCCGAAGTACGGCCTAGTTGTTGGCGGTGCTGTCAATCAAAGGTGGAGAATATTTCGTATGGCAGGGCGGTACCTACTTCTCCTTGTCTGTGTAATGGTGCTTCCTTCTACCAAGGGGACCATGAGACCTTTTAAACACGGATTTTGATGAATCTCAAGTATGTTTCCGAGGGATCTGTTCTGAGTACCCAGATAGAGACTTTTCATGAAACGGCCCTTAATTTCCATAAAATATCGACGTAGAAGTTTTATGCGACAGCCAATGACCGAAACGTTAGTGACATTTCCCACCAAGGGGGCGTAGCGCAATGGATAATATCCACGGCTTGACGCTGGGGGAATGGCTTCAAAACCTGTCTGTGTGCTTCCTTTTTCTTTCCAATTTCATCCTACAGTTGTTGTGGTGGTCTTCAGTCTTGAGACTGGTTTGATCCTGCTCTCCATGCTACTCTATCCTGTCCAAGCTGCTTCATCTCCCAGTACGTACTGCAGCCTACATTCTTCTGTATCTGCTTAGCGTATTCATCTCTTGGTCTCCCTCTACGACTTTTACCCTCCACGCTGCCCTCCGATACTAAATTGGTGATCCCTTGATGCCTCAGAACATGTCCTACCAACTGGTCCCTTCTTCTTGCCAAGTTGTGCCACAAACTCCTCCTCTCCCCAATTCTATTCAATACCTCCTCATTAGTTATGTGATCTACCCATCTAATCTTCAGCAAGCTACAGAGTATCATTAAATAGCGCATGTCATCGAAAATAATTCGAAAATAGTCATTTACGCTGGATCAGCGTCAGTAATATATCAATCATTACAAATATTCCCTAATGTTTTTTACGTATGCAAGAATCACCAGAGAAGTTTGGTCAGACTGTTCAAAAATAGTTTATGAATTGACTCATAAGTTGAAAAAATGTAAATCCGACGTGCTCGAAGATATAGAAGTTCATGAATGTGGTATAAGAAAAGTTTCTTGTCGTTCTTCTGAACGTGAGACAAGTAAAATTTCTTCGTGGAGAGGGCAGACTGATCAGACACTTCATATCTTTGCAGATGATAGAAAATCATGCTGTTGCACTACAAAAATTTTCCCACCCAAAATGAACTTCCTCTTTACCCTCTGTTCATTATTACAAGTAAGTTAATTTTTTAACGCAAACAAATCGAAATGCTACCGACTCGCTTTAGACTAACGGAGAAATTCCTTCGAGGGAAGGTTCCATACAAATACAATCTTTAATTCTGTAGCAGTTTACGGTACCTGCTCTCACAGGAATGATCATGGACGTGTGGTTTCCATCGACGTTAATCAATGAAAGAAACATCTTTCTCAATTCCAGCGAACTGCGTTTTCCGGTACCGTTTCTGACAAATCCGTGAGTCTGCGAGGCAGAAGCTGTAAGGTTTTTCGTATGTTTTCTGTTATTGTACATAATTCAGTTTTACTCTGCTGGGAACAAAGGAGATCTATCACGCTGCATGAGCAGTGGCTAAGATCCTTGACTCTGTGATTAACGTAATCTGTGGTGCGCTTGGTCACCGGTGAGTTGTGTATAAGCTGGGCAGTCCTATCAGAAGCATAGTAGGGAGCAGTTGATTTTTAGATTAAAGAAATCTAATATTTCTGAATCTGGGGGAAATTATCTCGAATATTTTTTATGGAGAAGGAAACACGTTTATGAAGTTATTTTATTGACTGTATTGATGGAGAACATTTTTGGGGGAATATTTCAAAGTAACGCATAAACTTGCAGGAATGAAATGTTTGCCAGAAGTATCAATTGAAGGTAATATTTGTCCCTGAGATAACTGATGACATTCATCATCTGTGGTATTTTGATTTCTTTGTTTTCATTACGTCATAAATTAAGCAACTGGTTGTAATGTCTTTGATTTTTGTAATGAGAGAATTTCGCAATTTTAAGTTTCTTCTTACGTTCTACAGCCTTTTTTGACAATTTTTCTTTAGCTACAGCACTTGTCGACTTCAATTTGCTTTTGAGAACATCAGTAAACCAGACACAAAAAAGCATGCTGAGCAAGAGGCAAGTTTCTTTTCCTTCAAGGGAGTTCTTACTTTGCATTCTGGTGAGAATACAGTACGTCGTCAGAATTTTCAGGTCTTTTGTTAAGTAAGCAGATTAACATACAATGAACAGTGAACTTAATATTAAACATTGTCCACGGAGAAATAATACAACCGAACGATCGCAAATAATTGTTTAATACACTGGCCTAGGTTTCGACACCTCTAAGGATGTCATCATCAGATTCTTGCTCCTTGGAAGGTAGGCGTACCAAAGCCTGAAACGCTCTCAGTTTTTAACTTCAGCATGTCTGCTGTAAACTTTGACTGTTACCTTCTTGCAATGTAACTTTATGGTTTTTTTAAAATTTCGTTCTGATGAACACAGTCTTAAAGGCTGGTTAGCTGATTTGAGTGGGATTGGGGAAGGAAGTCGACCGTGCCCTTACAAAGGAATTATCTCGTCATTTGGCTGAAGCGATTTAGAGAAATCACAAAAATCCTAAATCAGGATGGCCGACGCGGGTTTGAACTGCCGTCCTCCCGAATGCGAGCCCAGTGTGCTAACCACTGCGCCACCTGGCTCGATATCATTAGAGGTGTCGAAACCTTGGTCAGTGTATTAAACAATTATTTACAATTGGTTGGCTGTGTTATTTCTCCGTTGAAACTTACACTCCTGGAAATTGAAATAAGAACACCGTGAATTCATAGTCCCAGGAAGGGGAAACTTTATTGACACATTCCTGGGGTCAGATACATCACATGATCACACTGACAGAACCACAGGCACATAGACACAGGCAACAGAGCATGCACAATGTCGGCACTAGTACAGTGTATATCCACCTTTCGCAGCAATGCAGGCTGCTATTCTCCCATGGAGACGATCGTAGAGATGCTGGATGTAGTCCTGCGGAACTGCTTGCCATGCCATTTCCACCTGGCGCCTCAGTTGGACCAGCGTTCGTGCTGGACGTGCAGACCGCGTGAGACGACGCTTCATCCAGTCCCAAACATGCTCAATGGGGGACAGATCCGGAGATCTTGCTGGCCAGGGTAGTTGACTTACACCTTCTAGAGCACGTTGGGTGGCACGGGGTACATGCGGACGTGCATTGTCCTGTTGGAACAGCAAGTTGCCTTGCCGGTCTAGGAATGGTAGAACGATGGGTTCGATGACGGTTTGGATGTACCGTGCACTATTCAGTGTCCCCTCGACGATCACCAGAGGTGTACGGCCAGTGTAGGAGATCGCTCCCCACACCATGATGCCGGGTGTTGGCCCTGTGTGCCTCGGTCGTATGCAGTCCTGATTGTGGCGCTCACCTGCACGGCGCCAAACACGCATACGACCATCATTGGCACCAACGCAGAAGCGACTCTCATCGCTGAAGACGACACGTCTCCATTCGTCCCTCCATTCACGCCTGTCGCGACACCACTGGAGGCGGGCTGCACGATGTTGGGGCGTGAGCGTAAGACGGCCTAACGGTGTGCGGGACCGTAGCCCAGCTTCATGGAGACGGTTGCGAAAGGTCCTCGCCGATACCCCAAGAGCAACAGTGTCCCTAATTTGCTGGGAAGTGGCGGTGCGGTCCCCTACGGCAGTGCGTAGGATCCTACGGTCTTGGCGTGCATCCGTGCGTCGCTGCGGTCCGGTCCCAGGTCGACGGGCACGTGCACCTTCCGCCGACCACTGGCGACAACATCGATGTACTGTGGAGACCTCACGCCCCACGTGTGGAGCAATTCGGCGGTACGTCCACCCGGCCTCCCGCATGCCCACTATACACCCTCGCTCAAAGTCCGTCAACTGCACATACGGTTCACGTCCACGCTGTCGCGGCATGCTACCAGTGTTAAAGACTGCGATGGAGCTCCGTATGCCACGGCAAACTGGCTGACACTGACGGCGGCAGTGCACAAATGCTGCGCAGCTAGCGCCATTCGACGGCCAACACCGCGGTTCCTGGTGTGTCCGCTGTGCCGTGCGTGTGATCATTGCTTGTACAGCCCTCTCGCAGTGTCCGGAGCAAGTATGGTTGGTCTGACACACCGGTGTCAATGTGTTCTTTTTTCCATTTCCAGGAGTGTATATAGGGTTGCTGAAGGACACTGTAATGTTAAACAGTTATTTTCTCCCGTCTTGAGTACTATTTTATTTAGTGGATATTTCAAGTCATATTTCATAATGTTCTTCAGTATCGTAGTCTGTAAATAGTTTTCACTAAGTACGCAATCAGTTTCTTATTTTCATTATTTCAAGCTGAGCATTGTATTAAGATTGGAGATGTGTTTCACGACACTTTTATCGTGCGCAATACACGGCCAATTAATAGTCAGTTTTGTTTAACAGTTGTATACGATACCTAAAGCACAATTTACACGAGTAGAAAGTTTATGAGGAAAAGAGTATTCAGCATTTCACGTATAGATCAATTACATAGGAAGTTAACATAACCTGTAGCAAACAAAATACACGTTTGATGAACATTTGCTGTTATGATTTTTTTGTCAATTAGATCACGACAGCGAAACCGTCCATTTCTTAATAATTTTGCACGACAGATACTACTTAATGATATTCTGTCCGATGAAAATTTTTAAAAAGAAAAAAAGTACTGAACAGGTGGAATATAAGCCCTCCTCGCAGCACTGTAACATTGAACCTTACGTCACTGGGCTGTACTCGTCTTCCTGAACAATTACTAACTTCACGGGTACAGCAGCTACGCTTAAAACTTCAATATCGATTTTCTCGGAACCTATGGGCCATCGCATGAAACGGCGCTAGCCAGGTACTCCCGACAGCTGCCTCTACAACATCCCTGACATTCATTAAAATCCGCGACTAACATCTCTGACGGTCACGTGGTCAGTCCCACCGTTGTTTCTTCTTTTTTCCCACGTCGGCAGCGCTGCAGAGCCAAGTGGTGCAAACTCATCACTTTTGAAATGTGGAACTTTGGAAACTGTAACCCAAACAGCCGTACAAACACTTAACAACCTTATCTCCTCCCCCCTCATTTGATAAAACTTCATCACAACAGCATATTAAGGTCAACAGAGGGCTGCAGCTCGGGAGTCTGGGCGCACAGGCTCACGAGGGTGCTGCCCGCTATGTCAGTGAGAAAAGGGAAGAGGAATGCGATATTAGGTCAGTGGGGGCCTACAGGACATCTCCAGGTGGGGCCCTGTTAGTGATAATGGGGCTCTGCCCTCTGGACATCATGATTGCAGGCAGCACCGTTCTGGACCAAGAAAGGGAATATCGAGAAAACAGAGGACATTCTGGGTGTTAGGGTTGGGGACAAGAGTGCGATTACGGGAAGAGGTGAGGAACTGTGGCAGGAATCGTGGGAGACTGATGATACTGGTCGTAGAACATTTCAACTTCAGCCGGGCATGAAAGAAAGATTAGGAGTGAAGTACTTTGAGCCAAATCGAAGACTGTTCCACTTTCTCACTGGCCATGGACCCTATCCGACATATCTATGTCGGTTTGGGAGGAGGGATACGCCTGCGTTCGACTGTGGCGCACCGGAGGGTACTCCCGACCATGTGGTTTACGGTTCTAGGCGCTTCAGTCCGGAACCGAGCGTGGCTGCTACGGTCGCAGGTTCGAATCCTGCCTTCGACATGGATGTGTGTGATGACCTTAGATGAGTTAGGTTTAAGTATTTCTAAGTCTAGGGGACTGAAGACCTCAGATGTTGTCCTATAGTGCTCAGAGCCATTTGAACATTTTCAATGATGTAGCAGCCGCGTTACGACTTCAACTACCCAACAATGACACATACTTCCTACTGAGACGTGAGGAGACATTTCGAACTCTGAACAACCTAGCCAACAAGGTATCACTGAAAGTTTAACAGAATATCTGAGGGAAAATTGGGAATAGCAGCAAATAACTAAATGTATCCCAGTACCCCGATCATGTGCGTGGACACGTCGACTCACAACACAGTTGGAATCTGCCACGTGTAGGGCTAGGAGGACAGGATACAACAAACCGAACTGAGACATGCACCGGACTTGAGGTAGGATAGGGTCTTAGTTAGTAGAACTTAGAAATGGGAAATACATATAGGGACCTGCAGCCATTCAAGTCATCCTTGGGGTGTCTAGTGTCAGGGCCACGTTCGTCGGGTTTAGCTCGGTGGACAAGGCCTTCGTAGTACAAGATCCACAGGCAATGGGCCAAAATTCTATTTTACATAGGTCAAGATTAGTAATCATTTTTCTTAAGTTTCATCACGTATGCTTCCGTCTTCATGGGTAGCAGCTGCGAACCGCCCTTTCTTTCAATCATTCTTTTCCAGTACGTCACTTTTCGTATCCCATAATTCTGGTCATAGATCCATCGCATAGCTGTCTCACTGTAGCAGTGAGTGTTGGCACACTTTTGCACTCTTTCCTCTTGTCAGCTCAGTAATAGAAGTTTAACGTATTTTACTTTCCATTTTTATACGATGACATTCACCTTTCATGTGCTTTAACCTTTTCCTCACATTACGAAAATTACTCCGGAAAATTCGGGTTTTTCCAAATCTAAAAAGCTGTTCCAAGATACAGTATGGTCATACGCTTAGGGAAAAATATTCTATTGAAATCTAAAAGCTTCGTTGTCAGTGCTATATTTAGTCGTCTATCTGTTACATTATTACTCTAGCATATATAATCAGTGAGATTAAATTAAGAAGAATTATCATCAGAAACCAGTTAAAAGTTAAATACACTCCGAAACTGAAGCTATTGAGAAGTAGCACACAATACCATTACCAAGACATGTAAAATTGTTAAGAGACGTAAAATTGTTAAGACATTAACGAAACTCAGCTAATTTGCAAATATCTGATACACCACGGTGAAAAGCATGTTTCGAGGTACAAAATGATGGACTACCGACGAAATTATTACACGTTAAAAATTTACAGAATTTTTCATGGATATCTTTTCCGTCTACGGAACTAAATAGGGGGCGGTTTGTTTTTTGTCATAGGCGTTTCGCTTCCTTTTTTATGAAACTTCTTCAGCTCTCGGTAATATATGTTTCTTTTTTTTGCATGTAATAAATGTATTATGTTGTAGTTACAATATGTTACTATGCTAAATTTCCTCGTGTCTTTCTCTTATTTTTCAGATTATAGAAAAACATGAAAAAATGTAACATAGTAACATATTGAAACTAGCACATAATATATTTATTATATGTATAAAAATAAACTTGTATTACACGGCCACTAAAGATGCTTCACAACTAAAGGGCCGGCCGCGTTGGTCTAGCGGTTCTAGGCGCTCAGTCCGGAACCGCGCGACTGCTACGGTCGCAGGTTCGAATCCTGCCTCGGGCATGGATGTGTGTGATGCCCTTAGGTTAGTTAGATTTAATTACTTCTAAGTTCTAGGGGACTGATGACCACAGCAGTTAAGTCCCATAGTGCTCAGAGCCATTTGAACAACTAAAGGAAGCGAAACGTGGGTGCTTAAAGCAAACTGCCTTCGACTTAGTTGCATACATGGAACTTACCTCCATGAATTTAGAAGCAACTAAGGAACGACGGAAAACGGACGATACAGAATTTTACTTGGCATAAATTTCTATAACTGGAGAATTAATAAAATATTCCAAGTAGCTTTAATACACTCCTGGAAATGGAAAAAAGAACACATTGACACCGGTGTGTCAGACCAACCATACTTGCTCCGGACACTGCGAGAGGGCTATACAAGCAATGATCACACGCACGGCACAGCGGACACACCAGGAACCGCGGTGTTGGCCGTCGAATGGCGCTAGCTGCGCAGCATTTGTGCACCGCCGCCGTCAGTGTCTGCCAGTTTGCCGTGGCATACGGAGCTCCATCGCAGTCTTTAACACTGGTAGCATGCCGCGACAGCGTGGACGTGAACCGTATGTGCAGTTAACGGACTTTGAGCGAGGGCGTATAGTGGGCATGCGGGAGGCCGGGTGGACGTACCGCCGAATTGCTCAACACGTGGGGCGTGAGGTCTCCACAGTACATCGATGTTGTCGCCAGTGGTCGGCGGAAGGTGCACGTGCCCGTCGACCTGGGACCGGACCGCAGCGACGCACGGATGCACGCCAAGACCGTAGGATCCTACGCAGTGCCGTAGGGGACCGCACCGCCACTTCCCAGCAAATTAGGGACACTGTTGCTCTTGGGGTATCGGCGAGGACCATTCTCAACCGTCTCCATGAAGCTGGGCTACGGTCCCGCACACCGTTAGGCCGACTTCCGCTCACGCCCCAACATCGTGCAGCCCGCCTCCAGTGGTGTCGCGACAGGCGTGAATGGAGGGACGAATGGAGACGTGTCGTCTTCAGCGATGAGAGTCGCTTCTGCCGTGGTGCCAATGATGGTCGTATGCGTGTTTGTCGCCGTGCAGGTGAGCGCCACAATCAGGACTGCATACGACCGAGGCACACAGGGCCAACACCCGGCATCATGGTGTGGGGAGCGATCTCCTACACTGGCCGTACACCTCTGGTGATCGTCGAGGGGACACTGAATAGTGCACGGTACATCCAAACCGTCATCGAACCCATCGTTCTACCATTCCTAGACCGGCAAGGCAACTTGCTGTTCCAACAGGACAATGCACGTCCGCATGTATCCCGTGCCACCCAACGTGCTCTAGAAGGTGTAAGTCAACTACCCTGGCCAGCAAGATCTCCGGATCTGTCCCCCATTGAGCATGTTTGGGACTGGATGAAGCGTCGTCTCACGCGATCTGCACGTCCAGCACGAACGCTGGTCCAACTGAGGCGCCAGGTGGAAATGGCATGGCAAGCCGTTCCACAGGACTACATCCAGCATCTCTACGATCGTCTCCATGGGAGAATAGCAGCCTGCATTGCTGCGAAAGGTGGATATACACTGTACTAGTGCCGACATTGTGCATGCTCTGTTGCCTGTGTCTATGTGCCTGTGGTTCTGTCAGTGTGATCATGTGATGTATCTGACCCCAGGAATGTGTCAATAAAGTTTCCCCTTCCTGGGACAATGAATTCACGGTGTTCTTATTTCAATTTCCAGGAGTGTATGTTATGCAGCAATTTCATATGTAGAACTCGAAATATTTACAAATACTTCACAGACGGAAATCTCATGTGTAAGAACAAAGTAGGTGTAGGGAATTACGGAAACTACACTCTCGCTCATAAATGAAGGATAATGCTGATACATGGTGAAACAACGCTCTGATGGGCGGTTTGCGGGTTTATATCACCTCGGGGTATGACCATCCGGTGCATTTGACCTTCTCAACCACAGGTTCCCTTTCATGCCCTTCGACTGTTATAAGTGTCTTTAGAATAAAAGGAAGTTTCCGCATAGAAACTTGAACCCATGACCGTCGGATTACAATTCTGCACTCTTTCCTGTGCGCCAACCGCTCCCTGAAAACTTGTGTAACGTAAATGGCTCATACCTCGACAGACAGGCGTCAGAAATACTATTTTTTGTCCAGTCTCTTGGCCATCTGGAGCTCCCTCTGCCGTCACTTGGATTTCTGGCCAGGCCCTGCGTCACTTGGATTTCTGGCCAGGCCCTGCAAGTATCATAAACTTGGACAATTCAGAGCAGTAGAGTCGACTATTTGCGAACAAAAGCAACAATTTTAATAATTTATTATGAATTGTAACAACAATAACAGTCAAACATGGACTGCAGTTTTTACTAGAGTCCAGGTGATACGTAAAAACTGCAACTAAAATATAAATACCGATGCTTACATATTTACAAACTGAGCCAAACTCGCAGCTCCTCCATTTGGTTTAAGATCAGAACAATTTGGTCACTAAACCTCATAACGCTGTTAATAACATTATATTCGATGTTTAAAGTAAATGGAAAAGAAATTTAATGGTTTGATTCAACATCCCGAAAACAATGTACAAAAGAATACAGTATTTTTATGCTGTAAGACATGACTTTGCCTAGTGTCTGTATGTCCATCTTTTCAAAGATGGTCGCGAGAGCTTGGCTGTTCAGCACAGAAATCTTCGCTGTATCAAAATCCTACAGATACCACTCTTTG
Organism: Schistocerca gregaria; assembly: GCF_023897955.1. Lineage (NCBI taxonomy): Eukaryota > Metazoa > Arthropoda > Insecta > Orthoptera > Acrididae > Schistocerca > Schistocerca gregaria. The sequence continues at coordinate 71,442,472 of NC_064929.1, forward strand.
AATGGTGGCCTCTATTTTGACCGTAACCGAGCTTGGAATCTTCCTACACGTCTGTCACGGGGCCTGAAGATGGCGTAATACATCGCCGAAACTGGTAGCCCAATAAAATAACAATTTGGAGATTTTGACGGCTGAGAGTTGTTTGATTTGACATTCTGACTTTTATTGGTTCAAAACAGTCTTGGTTGCAATTTTAGTTTTTTTTTCACTCGCTCCTGTGAACGGGATCGCCTTAAGCAGATCTTGGTGCCTCTCGCGTCCATCTAGGAAAGATAACCTGAAGATGCCTAAATAAGGCGAAACGCGTCCTTGAAAAATAAAAAAACAACATACTAAAAAACTAAAATTGCAACCAAGACTGTTTTTAACCAATACTGTTAAGCACTGGCTTGCTGTTATGCCACATATGGACTAAAAGAATTTCTATTCTGACATTTCCGAAGTGTCAGTGTCTGTGATTTCGGTCACGGTGTCTTCATCATCAGGACCATTCTGCAGAAAACCAACGGCCGCTTAGTCTCCCGGACTAGAGGCTCACAGCCTGCCCCCAGGGACGTCTCAAAGCCCCATCCGAGTCCTCCAGTGCCGGCTTCGCAGATAAGCCTCTGTACTGCTGCGCCACGCCTTCCTGATCTTATTACCAACTTCCCTCCCTCCAACAAGACCTCCGCGGCGAGAAAACTGGATATCAGCCCGAGACGGCGTCGCGAGATGGTCGCCTCCGATGAGACTGCACCGCTCCAAGGATTCATTCCATCTCATTTCCGGATTTTACGACAGGTCAACGGAGTGTTTTCCAGGGGCGCCTGGTAAGTATAGCTTATCCAACATAAACTGGAAACAACAAGGTAACTAGAATATTCCTTACACTGGCTGACAAATATTATGCTCTTCAATATTGATGTTTGATGTTCCTCAGCCGAACTCATAATTTCGTACTCACTATGAGTCACGATTAAGGCAAGGACTGATCTCCTCCATGTGGTCTGTACATAGACGCCTCGTGCTCAACACGCGTGAATATCACGATTAAGGCAAGGACTGATCTCCTCCATGTGGTCTGTACATAGACGCCTCGTGCTCAACACGCGTGAATATCACGATTAAGGCAAGGACTGATCTCCTCCATGTGGTCTGTACATAGACGCCTCGTGCTCAACACGGGTGAATATCACGATTAAGGCAAGGACTGATCTCCTCCATGTGGTCTGTACATAGACGCCTAGTGCTCAACACGCGTGAATATCACGATTAAGGCAAGGACTGATCTCTTCCATGTGGTCTGTACATAGACGCCTGGTGCTCAACACGCGTGAATATCACGATTAAGGCAAGGACTGATCTCCTCCATGTGGTCTGTACATAGACGCCTGGTGCTCAACACGCGTGAATATCACGATTAAGGCAAGGACTGATCTCATCCATGTGGTCTGTACATATACGCCTCGTGCTCAACACGCGTGAATATCACGATTAAGGCAAGGACTGATCTCCTCCATGTGGTCTGTACATAGACGCCTGCTGCTCAACACGCGTGAATATCACGATTAAGGCAAGGACTGATCTCATCCATGTGGTCTGTACATATACGCCTCGTGCTCAACACGCGTGAATATCACGATTAAGGCAAGGACTGATCTCCTCCATGTGGTCTGTACATAGACGCCTCGTGCTCAACACGCGTGAATATCACGATTAAAGCAAGGACTGATCTCCTCCATGTGGTCTGTACATAGACGCCTCGTTCTCAACACGCGTGAATATCACGATTAAGGCAAGGACTGATTTCCTCCATGTGGTCTGTACATAGACGCCTCGTGCTCAAAACGAGTAAATATCACGATTAAGGCAAGGACTGATTTCCTCCATGTAGTCTGTACATAGACGCCTGGTGCTCAACACGCGTGAATATCACGATTAAGGCAAGGACTGATCTCATCCATGTGGTCTGTACATATACGCCTCGTGCTCAACACGCGTGAATATCACGATTAAGGCAAGGACTGATCTCCTCCATGTGGTCTGTACATAGACGCCTCGTGCTCAACACGCGTGAATATCACGATTAAAGCAAGGACTGATCTCCTCCATGTGGTCTGTACATAGACGCCTCGTTCTCAACACGCGTGAATATCACGATTAAGGCAAGGACTGATTTCCTCCATGTGGTCTGTACATAGACGCCTCGTGCTCAAAACGAGTAAATATCACGATTAAGGCAAGGACTGATTTCCTCCATGTAGTCTGTACATAGACGCCTGGTGCTCAACACGCGTGAATATCACGATTAAGGCAAGGACTGACCTCCTCCATGTGGTCTGTACATAGACGCCTCGTGCTCAACACGTGTGAATATCACGATTAAGGCAAGGACTGATCTCTTCCATGTGGTCTGTACATAGACGCCTGGTGCTCAACACGCGTGAATATCACGATTAAGGCAAGGACTGATCTCCTCCATGTGGTCTGTACATAGACGCCTGGTGCTCAACACGCGTGAATATCACGATTAAGGCAAGGACTGACCTCCTCCATGTGGTCTGTACATAGACGCCTAGTGCTCAACACGGGTGAATATCACGATTAAGGGAAGGACTGACCTCCTCCATGTGGTCTGTACATAGACGCCTAGTGCTCAACACGGGTGAATATCACGATTAAGGCAAGGACTGATCTCCTCCATGTGGTCTGTACATAGACGCCTCCTGCTCAACATGCGTGAATATCACGATTAAGGCAAGGACTGATCTCCTCCATGTGGTCTGTACATAGACGCCTCCTGCTCAACACGTGTGAATATCACGATTAAGGCAAGGACTGATCTCCACCATGTGGTCTGTACATAGACGCCTGGTGCTCAACAGGCGTAAATATCACGATTAAGGCAAGGACTGATTTCCTCCATGTAGTCTGTACATAGACGCCTGGTGCTCAACACGCGTGAATATCACGATTAAGGCAAGGACTGATCTCCTCCATGTGGTCTGTACATAGACGCCTCGTGCTCAACACGTGTGAATATCACGATTAAGGCAAGAACTGATCTCCTCCAAGTGGTCTGTACATAGACGCCTGGTGCTCAACACGCGTGAATATCACGATTAAGGCAAGGACTGATCTCCTCCATGTGGTCTGTACATAGACGCCTCGTGCTCAACACGTGTGAATATCACGATTAAGGCAAGGACTGATCTCCTCCATGTGGTCTGTACATAGACGCCTCCTGCTCAACACGCGTGAATATCATGATTAAGGCAAGGACTGATCTCCACCATGTGGTCTGTACATAGACGCCTGGTGCTCAACAGGCGTGAATATCACGATTAAGGCAAGGACTGACCTCCTCCATGTGGTCTGTACATAGACGCCTCGTGCTCAACACGTGTGAATATCACGATTAAGGCAAGGACTGATCTCCTCCATGTGGTCTGCACATAGACGCCTGGTGCTCAACACGCGTGAATATCACGATTAAGGCAAGGACTGATCTCCTCCATGTGGTCTGTACATAGACGCCTGGTGCTCAACACGCGTGAATATCACGATTAAGGCAAGGACTGATCTCCTCCATGTGGTCTGTACATAGACGCCCCCTGCTCAACACGCGTGAATATCACGATTAAGGCAAGGACTGATCTCATCCATGTGGTCTGTACATATACGCATCGTGCTCAACACGCGTGAATATCACGATTAAGGCAAGGACTGATCTCCTCCATGTGGTCTGTACATAGACGCCTGCTGCTCAACACGCGTGAATATCACGATTAAGGCAAGGACTGATCTCATCCATGTGGTCTGTACATAAACGCCTGGTGCTCAACACGCGTGAATATCACGATTAAGGCAAGGACTGATCTCCTCCATGTGGTCTGTACATAGACGCCCCCTGCTCAACACGCGTGAATATCACGATTAAGGCAAGGACTGATCTCCTCCATGTGGTCTGTACATAGACGCCTCGTTCTCAACACGCGTGAATATCACGATTAAGGCAAGGACTGATTTCCTCCATGTGGTCTGTACATAGACGCCTCGTGCTCAAAACGAGTGAATATCACGATTAAGGCAAGGACTGATTTCCTCCATGTAGTCTGTACATAGACGCCTGGTGCTCAACACGCGTGAATATCACGATTAAGGCAAGGACTGACCTCCTCCATGTGGTCTGTACATAGACGCCTCGTGCTCAACACGTGTGAATATCACGATTAAGGCAAGGACTGATCTCCTCCATGTGGTCTGTACATAGACGCCTGGTGCTCAACACGCGTGAATATCACGATTAAGGCAAGGACTGATCTCCTCCATGTGGTCTGTACATAGACGCCTGGTGCTCAACACGCGTGAATATCACGATTAAGGCAAGGACTGATCTCCTCCATGTGGTCTGTACATAGACGCCTCCTGCTCAACACGCGTGAATATCACGATTAAGGCAAGGACTGACCTCCTCCATGTGGTCTGTACATAGACGCCTAGTGCTCAACACGGGTGAATATCACGATTAAGGCAAGGACTGATCTCCTCCATGTGGTCTGTACATAGACGCCTCCTGCTCAACATGCGTGAATATCACGATTAAGGCAAGGACTGATCTCCTCCATGTGGTCTGTACATAGACGCCTCCTGCTCAACACGTGTGAATATCACGATTAAGGCAAGGACTGATCTCCACCATGTGGTCTGTACATAGACGCCTGGTGCTCAACAGGCGTAAATATCACGATTAAGGCAAGGACTGATTTCCTCCATGTAGTCTGTACATAGACGCCTGGTGCTCAACACGCGTGAATATCACGATTAAGGCAAGGACTGATCTCCTCCATGTGGTCTGTACATAGACGCCTCGTGCTCAACACGTGTGAATATCACGATTAAGGCAAGAACTGATCTCCTCCAAGTGGTCTGTACATAGACGCCTGGTGCTCAACACGCGTGAATATCACGATTAAGGCAAGGACTGATCTCCTCCAGTGTGGTCTGTACATAGACGCCTCGTGCTCAACACGTGTGAATATAACGATTAAGGCAAGGACTGATCTCCTCCATGTGGTCTGTACATAGACGCCTCCTGCTCAACACGCGTGAATATCATGATTAAGGCAAGGACTGATCTCCACCATGTGGTCTGTACATAGACGCCTGGTGCTCAACAGGCGTGAATATCACGATTAAGGCAAGGACTGACCTCCTCCATGTGGTCTGTACATAGACGCCTCGTGCTCAACACGTGTGAATATCACGATTAAGGCAAGGACTGATCTCCTCCATGTGGTCTGCACATAGACGCCTGGTGCTCAACGCGCGTGAATATCACGATTAAGGCAAGGACTGATCTCCTCCATGTGGTCTGTACATAGACGCCTGGTGCTCAACACGCGTGAATATCACGATTAAGGCAAGGACTGATCTCCTCCATGTGGTCTGTACATAGACGCCCCCTGCTCAACACGCGTGAATATCACGATTAAGGCAAGGACTGACCTCCTCCATGTGGTCTGTACATAGACGCCTAGTGCTCAACACGGGTGAATATCACGATTAAGGCAAGGACTGATCTCCTCCATGTGGTCTGTACATAGACGCCTCGTGCTCAACACGCGTGAATATCACGATTAAGGCAAGGACTGATTTCCTCCATGTGGTCTGTACATAGACGCCTCCTGCTCAACACGAGTGAATATCACGATTAAGGCAAGGACTGATCTCCACCATGTGGTCTGTACATAGACGCCTGGTGCTCAACAGGCGTAAATATCACGATTAAGGCAAGGACTGATTTCCTCCATGTAGTCTGTACATAGACGCCTGGTGCTCGACACGCGTGAATATCACGATTAAGGCAAGGACTGATCTCCTCCATGTGGTCTGTACATAGACGCCTCGTGCTCAACACGTGTGAATATCACGATTAAGGCAAGGACTGATCTCCTCCATGTGGTCTGTACATAGACGCCTCCTGCTCAACACGCGTGAATATCACGATTAAGGCAAGGACTGATCTCCACCATGTGGTCTGTACATAGACGCCTGGTGCTCAACAGGCGTAAATATCACGATTAAGGCAAGGACTGATCTCATCCATGTGGTCTGTACATATACGCCTCGTGCTCAACACGGGTGAATATCACGATTAAGGCAAGGACTGATTTCCTCCATGTGGTCTGTACATAGACGCCTCCTGCTCAACACGCGTGAATATCACGATTAAGGCAAGGACTGATCTCCACCATGTGGTCTGTACATAGACGCCTGGTGCTCAACAGGCGTAAATATCACGATTAAGGCAAGGACTGATCTCATCCCTGTGGTCTGTACATATACGCCTCGTGCTCAACACGGGTGAATATCACGATTAAGGCATGGACTGATATCCTCCATGTGGTCTGTACATAGACGCCTCGTGCTCAACACGCGTGAATATCACGATTAAGGCAATGACTGATCTCCTCCATGTGGTCTGTACATAGACGCCTAGTGCTCAACACGGGTGAATATCACGATTAAGGCAAGGACTGATCTCCTCCATGTGGTCTGTACATAGACGCCTCGTGCTCAACACGCGTGAATATCACGATTATGGCAAGGACTGATCTCCACCATGTGGTCTGTACATAGACGCCTGGTGCTCAACAGGCGTAAATATCACGATTAAGGCAAGGACTGATCTCATCCATGTGGTCTGTACATATACGCCTCGTGCTCAACACGGGTGAATATCACGATTAAGGCAATGACTGATCTCCTCCATGTGGACTGTACATATACGCCTAGTGCTCAACACGGGTGAATATCACGATTAAGGCAAGGACTGACCTCCTCCATGTGGTCTGTACATAGACACCTGGTGCTCAACACGCGTGAATATCACGATAAAGTCATGGACTGATCTCCTCCATGTGGTTTGTACATAGACGCCTCGTGCTCAACACGCGTGTATATCACGATTGAGGCAAGGACTGATCTCCTCCATGTGGTCTGTACATAGACGCCTAGTGCTCAACACGGGTGAATACCACGATTAAGGCAAGGACTGATTTCCTCCATGTAGTCTGTACATAGACGCCTCGTGCTCAACACGCGTGAATATCACGATTAAGGCAAGGACTGATCTCCTCCATGTGGTCTGTACATAGACGCCTCATGCTCAACACGTGTGAATATCACGATTAAGGCAAGGACTGATCTCCTCCATGTGGTCTGTACATAGACGCCTGGTGCTCAACACGCGTGAATATCACGATTAAGGCATGGACTGATCTCCTCCATGTGGTCTGTACATAGACGCCTCCTGCTCAACACGCATGAATATCACGATTAAGGCAAGGACTGATCTCCACCATGTGGTCTGTACATAGACGCCTGGTGCTCAACAGGCGTAAATATCACGATTAAGGCAAGGACTGATCTCATCCATGTGGTCTGTACATATACGCCTCGTGCTCAACACGGGTGAATATCACGATTAAGGCAATGACTGAACTCCTCCATGTGGTCTGTACATATACGCCTAGTGCTCAACACGGGTGAATATCACGATTAAGGCAAGGACTGATCTCCTCCATGTGGTCTGTACATAGACGCCTGGTGCTCAACACGCGTGAATATCACGATTAAGGCATGGACTGATCTCCTCCATGTGGTTTGTACATAGACGCCTCGTGCTCAACACGCGTGAATATCACGATTAAGGCAAGGACTGACCTCCTTCATGTGGTCTGTACATAGACGCCTAGTGCTCAACACGGGTGAATATCACGATTATGGCAATGACTGATCTCCTCCATGTGGTCTGTACATAGATGCCTCGTGCTCAAAACGCGTGAATATCACGATTAAGGTATGGACTGATATCCTCCATGTGGTCTGTACATAGACGCCTCGTGCTCAACACGCGTGAATATCACGATTAAGGCAAGGACTGACCTCCTCCATGTGGTCTGTACATAGACGCCTAGTGCTCAACACGGGTGAATATCACGATTAAGGGAAGGACTGATCTCCTCCATGTGGTCTGTACATAGACGCCTGGTGCTCAACACGCGTGAATATCACGATTAAGGCAAGGACTGATCTCCTCCATGTGGTCTGTACATAGACGCCTCGTGCTCAACATGCGTGAATATCACGATTAAGGCAAGGACTGACCTCCTCCATGTGGTCTGTACATAGACGCCTAGTGCTCAACACGGGTGAATATCACGATTAAGGCAAGGACTGATCTCCTCCATGTGGTCTGTACATAGACGCCTGGTGCTCAACACGCGTGAATATCACGATTAAGGTATGGACTGATATCCTCCATGTGGTCTGTACATAGACGCCTCTTGCTCAACACGCGTGAATATCACGATTAAGGCAAGGACTGACCTCCTCCATGTGGTCTGTACATAGACGCCTAGTGCTCAACACGGGTGAATATCACGATTAAGGGAAGGACTGATCTCCTCCATGTGGTCTGAACATAGACGCCTCGTGCTCAACACGTGTGAATATCACGATTAAGGCAAGGACTGATCTCCTCCATGTGGTCTGTACATAGACGCCTGGTGCTCAACACGCGTGAATATCACGATTAAGGCAAGTACTGATCTCCTCCATGTGGTCTGTACATAGACGCCTGGTGCTCAACACGCGTGAATATCACGATTAAGGCATGGACTGATCTCCTCCATGTGGTCTGTACATAGACGCCTGGTGCTCAACACGTGTGAATATCACGATTAAGGCAAGGACTGATCTCCTCCATGTGGTCTGTACATAGACGCCTGGTGCTCAACACGCGTGAATATCACGATTAAGGCAAGGACTGATCTCCTCCATGTGGTTTGTACATAGACGCCTCGTGCTCAACACGCGTGAATATCACGATTAAGGCAAGGAATGATCTCCACCATGTGGTCTGTACTTAGACGCCTGGTGCTCAACAGGCGTAAATATCACGATTAAGGCAAGGACGTATCTCATCCATGTGGTCTGTACATATACGCCTCGTGCTCAACACGGAAGAATATCACGATTAAGGCAATGACTGATCTCCTCCATGTGGTCTGTACATATACGCCTAGTGCTCAACACGGGTGAATATCACGATTAAGGCAAGGACTGACCTCCTCCATGTGGTCTGTACATAGACGCCTAGTGCTCAACACGGGTGAATATCACGGTTAAGGCATGGACTGATATCCTCCATGTGGTCTGTACATAGACGCCTCGTGCTCAACACGCGTGAATATCACGATTAAGGCAAGGACTGACCTCCTCCATGTGGTCTGTACATAGACGCCTAGTGCTCAACACGGGTGAATATCACGATTAAGGCAAGGACTGATCTTCTCCATGTGGTCTGTACATATACGCCTAGTGCTCAACACGCGTGAATATCATGATTAAGGCAAGGACTGATCTCCTCCATGTGGTCTGTACATAGACGCCTAGTGCTCAACACGGGTGAATATCACGATTAAGGCAATGACTGATCTCCTCCATGTGGTCTGTACATATACGCCTAGTGCTCAACACGGGTGAATATCACGATTAAGGCAAGGACTGACCTCCTCCGTGTGGTCTGTACATATACGCCTAGTGCTCAACACGGGTGAATATCACGATTAAGGCATGGACTGATATCCTCCATGTGGTCTGTACATAGACGCCTCGTGCTCAACATGCGTGAATATCACGAATAAGGCAAGGACTGACCTCCTCCATGTGGTCTGTACATAGACGCCTAGTGCTCAACACGTGTGAATATCACGATTAAGGCAAGGACTGATCTCCTCCATGTGTTCTGTACATAGACGCCTCGAGCTCAACACATGTGAATATCACGATTAAGGCATGGACTGATATCCTCCATGTGGTCTGTACATAGACGCCTCGTGCTCAACACGTGTGAATATCATGATTAAGGCAAGGACTGACCTCCTCCATGTGGTCTGTACATAGACGCCTAGTGCTCAACACGGGTGAATATCACGATTAAGGCAAGGACTGATATCCTCCATGTGGTCTGTACATAGACGCCTCGTGCTCAACACGCGTGAATATCACGATTAAGGGAAGGACTGATCTCCTCCATGTGGTCTGTACATAGACGCCTGGTGCTCAACACGTGTGAATATCACGATTAAGGCAAGGACTGATCTCCTCCATGTGGTCTGTACATAGACGCCTGGTGCTCAACATGCGTGAATATCACGATTAAGGCAAGGACTGATCTCCTCCATGTGGTCTGTACATAGACGCCTCGTGCTCAACACGCGTGAATATCACGATTAAGGCAAGGACTGATCTCCACCATGTGGTCTGTACATAGACGCCTGGTGCTCAACAGGCGTAAATATCACGATTAAGGCAAGGACTGATCTCATCCATGTGGTCTGTACATAGACGCCTCGTGCTCAACACGCGTGAATATCACGATTAAGGCAAGGACTGACCTCCTCCATGTGGTCTGTACATAGACGCCTAGTGCTCAACACGGGTGAATATCACGATTAAGGCAAGGACTGATCTCCTCCATGTGGTCTGTACATAGACGCCTGGTGCTCAACACGCGTGAATATCACGATAAAGGCATGGACTGATCTCCTCCATGTGGTTTGTACATAGACGCCTAGTGCTCAACACGGGTGAATATCACGATTAAGGCAAGGACTGACCTCCTCCATGTGGTCTGTACATAGACGCCTAGTGCTCAACACGGGAGAATATCACGATTAAGGCATGGACTGATATCCTCCATGTGGTCTGTACATAGACGCCTAGTGCTCAACACGCGTGAATATCACGATTAAGGCAAGGACTGACCTCCTCCATGTGGTCTGTACATAGACGCCTAGTGCTCAACACGGGTGAATATCACGATTAAGGCAAGGACTGATCTCCTCCATGTGGTCTGTACATAGACGCCTGGTGCTCAACACGTGTGAATATCACGATTAAGGCAAGGACTGATCTCCTCCATGTGGTCTGTACATAGACGCCTGGTGCTCAACACGTGTGAATATCACGATTAAGGCATGGACTGATATCCTCCATGTGGTCTGTACATAGACGCCTCGTGCTCAACACGGGTGAATATCACGATTAAGGCAAGGACTGACCTCCTCCATGTGGTCTGTACATAGACGCCTAGTGCTCAACACGGGTGAATATCACGATTAAGGCAAGGACTGATATCCTCCATGTGGTCTGTACATAGACTCCTCGTGCTCAACACGCGTGAATATCACGATTAAGGCAAGGACTGATCTCCTCCATGTGGTCTGTACATAGACGCCTGGTGCTCAACACGTGTGAATATCACGATTAAGGCATGGACTGATATCCTCGATGTGGTCTGTACATAGACGCCTCGTGCTCAACACGCGTGAATATCACGATTTAGGCAAGGACTGACCTCCTCCATGTGGTCTGTACATAGACGCCTAGTGCTCAACACGGGTGAATATCACGATTAAGGCAAGGACTGATCTCCTCCATGTGGTCTGTACATAGACGCCTGGTGCTCAACACGCGTGAATATCACGATAAAGGCATGGACTGATCTCCTCCATGTGGTTTGTACATAGACGCCTGGTGCTCAACACGTGTGAATGTCACGATTAAGGCAAGGACTGATCTCCTCCATGTGGTCTGTACATAGACGCCTCGTGCTCAACACGTGTGAATATCACGATTAAGGCAATGACTGATCTCCTCCATGTGGTCTGTACATAGACGCCTCGTGCTCAACACGCGTGAATATCACGATTAAGGCAAGGACTGACCTCCTCCATGTGGTCTGTACATAGACGCCTAGTGCTCAACACGGGTGAATATCACGATTAAGGCAAGGACTGATATCCTCCATGTGGTCTGTACATAGACGCCTGGTGCTCAACACGCGTGAATATCACGATAAAGGCATGGACTGATCTCCTCCATGTGGTTTGTACATAGACGCCTCGTGCTCAACACGCGTGAATATCACGAATAAGGCAAGGACTGATCTCCTCCATGTGGTCTGTACATAGACGCCTAGTGCTCAACACAGGTGAATATCACGATTAAGGCAAGGACTGATCTCCTCCATGTGATCTGTACATAGACGCCTCGTTCTCAATACGAGTGAATATCACGATTAAGGCAAGGACTGATCTCCTTCATGTGGTCTGCACATAGACGCCTCATGCTCAAAACGCGTGAATATCACGATTAAGGCAAGGACTGATTCCCTCCATGTAGTCTGTACATAGACGCCTCGTGCTCAACACGCGTGAATATCACGATTAAGGCAAGGACTGATCTCCTCCATGTGGTCTGTACATAGACGCCTAGTGCTCAACACGGGTGAATATCACGATTAAGGCAAGGACTGATCTCCTCCATGTGGTCTGTACATAGACGCCTGGTGCTCAACACGCGTGAATATCACGATTAAGGCATGGACTGATCTCCTCCATGTGGTTTGTACATAGACGCCTGGTGCTCAACACGCGTGAATACCTTCTGCCCCTCCTCCCATCCCCCCCCTCACCCCGCCCCAGCCACTATAAATCGCAAACGAGCTCCGTGTCTTTGCTTTCAACTCGCCAGTGGGTCTTATGACGTCTTGTCCCAACTCGCCGTCTCCGTACGCCCAGAGACTGGACTCGCTAGTCTCCGCCGTTGCCTATTTAACTGGAATCTCGTCAGTCCAGTCTTTTGTCACCTGCAAGGGGACTATATCAGCTCAGAAATGGGAGTGGTCACATGGGTTTGCAAGTATAGCCCGCAGGTATAACCTGGGGACTTGATGCATAGCTGCTATACACACAACCATTCGACCACGAGGTTTATCACATACCAGTACAATGCCTGCTTGGTTGGTTATGAATATTGTCGTCTTCAGACGCACAAACTATACGGGGTGAGTCACTAAATATTGCCAAATAGAATAACTCCGAAAGTATGATAGTAACTGAAAAGTTTGGTTTTTCGTTGCTAGGTGGGGTCGCTTCGGAGATATGAACATCAACTTTGTTTTTTAAAATGAGATGCTATAGTTTGATACTTATTTTCTGATAGCGGCTATCGAGGCGAATCCAATGATGTGTAGCAGTAAGGTTAGTCTTTTCTTTTCTGCAGACTGCGAGAAGAATAATGCTCGACCCAATCACCTGTTTCACTTGCGGTAAAGCTGTATCGGGAGGAGGGACATCAAAAGGGACGAAGAGGTGGGAAACTATGATACGTGTCAGCAAGGAACAGAAGGACGAAGCATATACCATACATCTTCATCATACTCTGCAAGCCACCTAATGGTGCGTGACGGAGGGTACTTTCGGTACCACTATCTGATCTCTCCGACCCTGTTACACTCGCGAATAATGCGGGGGAAGAATGGTAGCCGGTAAGCCTCTGTACTGGCTCTAATTTCTCGAATTTTCTCCTCGTGGCCAATACGCGAGATGAATGTGTGGGGGAGTAATATTTTCTCCGACTCCTTCTGAAAAGTACTGTCCCGCAACGCCTCTCTTGTAACGTCCGCCAGTGGAGTTTCTTTAGTATCTCCGTAATGCTATCTTAACTCTTCTACAATACGATGGAATGATTGAAGTGCGTAAAGCACATCGACGATAATTATTAAGCAACGTAACGTAAAGAAGGTAATTAATCAGAAAGCTGCAAAAGTAGATGATACAAGGTTAAGTAGTGTTGCTCTTATCCATCCAGTTTCAAAAGAGACTGTTTCATACGTACTGAAAAATGAGACTTAGAGGCTGAAAGAAACCAACAATCTGTCCAGAAAAGTAGCGGAACGTTTGAGGTTCGTTCTTTAATTCTGGAACACACATTGCTCGTGAAATCAGAGAACCGCGATCATTGTTTTGGCCGAAAAGCTGTCGAAGGCATCAACAGTGGTTTGTGTTCAGTAGGTGCACAACCCTGTTACCAAGATAGGTATCCTAAATAAGTGTCGAATCCTCCTCTACTCGGAAAAGAAGTCGCCATCGTCACACCAATTTTGACGGTGCTTTCCGAGAGGTGTCCAATTTTGTGGCTTCTTCAGGAGAATGTCAATTTTCACTGCACGTTTTACTGCAGGAAGCCAACGAATGTCTTCAGGAAGGGGACACATAAATGATCACAACTCCAAAGAAACAACTTTACTGAGTGCTACGTTGATGGAGTCGTGTTTAACGCAATGCGCCCCGCAATGCATGACGTACAGAAACATGAACTCAAGATCAATGTGTCGATGCTATATATAAATTATTATGCCTATCCTGCGATGTTTTACCTAAAAAAGACAACAAATGGCAATGTAAAAGGGTTCAAGGAACAATAATGGGAGAAAAACGAAAAGGAAAAGAATATAAAAACGGAACCTATAAATGACAGTAATATTAACCAACACTAGGAATATAATAGGTTAATGGTATAAAATGTCTTTTTTTAAATGTAACGTTGTCAATATATTTAAATAAATATATATGGTTACCAAAAACCAAAACAAAACAAAAAATAAACGGTTCGAGTCCCGGCCGCAGCACAAATTTTAATTCATTTCGTCTGCTTCGATCATTATCGTACATAATAAAAAGAGACTTAAATGTCTCAGGGTACCATTTAATTACCAATGGTACAAGGACGTCCCATTACGTCCAATGCTGGGGTGCTTGCCAATATCGGAGAGCCCTGGCAGTATTGACAATATGTAAGGGAAAAATGAATTGAAGTTTATGTTGGGGAGGGCAATCAGTTAGGTAGTTCGTGGAGCAATGTTGACCATCGTACTGTGGTGGTGTAACTTTTACCATTTCAGGCTACCAAGCAAGGAGAGCTGGGTTCGAGTCCTGGCTGTAGCATGAATTTCAATTCATTTCGTCTGCCTCGATCATTATTGTCGACCCAATGGTACGATGAATGAGCTATCATTGAAACAACCATCAGGTCCAGACAGGATGTTGCTTACTGGTTCCGTACGACCGCACTCAAGGTTGCGGAAGAAACACAACAACGTGTAAAGGCAGTCGCTTACAAAGCTACACTACAGGGACCCGCAGTCATTTGACAGAAGATGTAGAGGACAGTTTTCTGTGAATAATTACATACGAGGGCTGTTCAGTAAGTAACATAACTTTTTTTCGGAAAATTGATTGATATTATTCAGCATTCCAGTACTCCATATTATTCCCCACTCTGCTCGCTATAAAACCAGGTTTTCAACACAATCTCCGTTCAGTGTGACGCCTTACGCTACCTTACTGGGAGGCCCTGTATGACCGCACATTACAACTCCGAAGGTCGACGTTGGAGGCAACGTCTTGCTTTGTCAGTAGCCTTCACATCATCCGCGCACTGCTTCCAGCAGAGTGCGTCTTTCACTGGGCCAAACAGGTGAATGTCGGAAGGTGTGAGAACCGGGGCTGCAGGGTGGATAAGGAAGAACAATCCTCAGGGTGCATAGACTTGAGTGAAGCCTTGAGTTGCCATGATCAGCCTCGTGATGCGCAAGCAATTCCGCCCAGATGATCCTGCGTCGCTCTAAATGGTCTTGTGTCAGGTGGCGAGAAAAACAGCGGCCACACATCTCTGTGTAAACTAACTAGTGAACGAGTGTGTTAGCACTGCCGACAGAGGCGTCCTGTTATGCAACGAAGGAGATCGGACAGGTTTGGGCAACCTGGTTGTGATGATAACAGACGCCTCGCCCAACGACTGCAGTGCTTTTGTTCAGTATGACGCCTTACGCTACCTTACTGGGAGGACCTGTACGCCTCGCTCAACGACTCACCGTGCTTTTGTTCACTGCCGGGTCTCCCTAGACATTCTGCAAGACCCAATGAATACCCGAAATGCTCTGGTATTCCTCCAAAAGAAATTAGATGACAGCCCTCTGCGTCGATCGCAGCTCGGTTACAGAGGCAGTTTTGAAGGCTACATATAGCGCAAAGATCTACCGGAGCTTCGTGAAACTACAGGAGCTTAAACGCGGATATTCCACGATATGCCGTATCAAATTCCACATTTTTTCAACCAAAATTGGCCAAGAAAAATTACCTATTGAATGGAGCTCGCATAACAGCTTATTTGTTCAACAGATATTGTGATATTTTAGTTGTGCAGATATTGTACATCTGATGACTGTTTCTACATCTCATGATTCTAGATGTATAGTAAAGACAGTAACTGTTGATTAATTCTACAAAAATTCTTTCTTCTAAAGAAAAATGATATTGATTCCATTGCAAATATTACACTAAATGATACTGCACAAAAAACTGTATAGTAAAATTGTTCCGAATCAATAGTAGTCAGTTTTGAAAGGAATTACGCTCTCTCTCTCTCTCTCTCTCTCTCTCTCTCTCTCTCTCTCTCTCTCTCTCACGCCTTCCTATTTTTTTACCTTCAGATATTACTATTGATTTTTATGTCCTGGATATATGTTTCTGTATGTATAAATGTTAAGTCAGAGAGAGCAAACAATGTGGGAGGGCAGTTGAACGGAATGTACAGTGCCTTGAAATGAGCAGATAATCTACTACTGGCCATTAAAATTGCTAGACCACGAAGATGACGTGCTACAGACACGAAATTTAACCGACAGGAAGAATATGTTATACAGATGATTAGCTTTTCAGAGCATTCACATAAGGTTGGCGACACCTACACCGTGCTGACATACGTTTCCAACCGATTCCTCATACACAAACAGCAGTTGACGGGCGTTGCCTGGTGAAACGTTGTTTTGATGCCTCGTGTAAGGAGGAGAAATGCGTACCAACATGTTTCCGACTTTGATAAAGGTCGGATTGTAGCCTGATTGCGGTTTATCGTATCGCGACAATGCTGCTCGCGTTGGTCAAGATCCAGTGACTGTTAGCATAAAATGGAATAGGTGGGTTCAGGAGGGTGATACGGAACGCCGTGCTGGATCCCAACGGCCTCGTATCACTAGCAGTCGAGATGACACGCATCTTATCCGCATGGCGGTAAAGGATCGTGCAGCCACGTCTCGATCCCTGAGCCAATAGATGGGGACGTTTGGAAGACAACAACCACCTGCACGAACAGTTCGACGACGTTTGCAGCAGCCCGGACTATCAGCTCGGAGACGTGGCTGCGGTTTCCCGTGACGGTGTATCACAGACGGGAGCGCCTGCGATAGTGTACTCAACGACGAACCTAGGTGCACGAATGGCAAAACGTCATTTTTTTGGATGAATCCAGGTTTTGTTTACAGCATCATGAAGGTCGCATCCGTGTTTTTGCGACTTCGCGGTGAACGCACATTCGAAGCGTGTATTCGTCATCGCCATACTGGCGTATCACCCGGCGTGATGGTATGAGGTGCCATTGGTTAGACGTCTCTGTCACCTTTTGCTCGCATTGACGGCACTTTGAACAATGGACGTTACATTTCAGATGTTTTACGACCCGTGGCTCTACCCTTCATTCGATCCCTGCGAAACCCGGCATTTCAGCAGGATAATGCACGACTGCATGTTGCAAGTCCTGTACGGGCCTTTCTGGATACAGAAAATGTTAGACTACTGCGCTGGACAGCACATTCTCCAGATCTCTCACCAATTGAAAACGTCTGGTCAATGGTGGCCGGGCAACTGGCTCGTCACAATATGTCAGTCACTACTCTTGATTAACTATGGTATCGTGTTGAAGCTGCATGGGCAGCTGTACCTGTACGCGCCATCCAAGCTCTGTTTGACTCAATTCCCAGGCGTATCAAGGCCGTTATTACAGCCAGAGGTGGTTGTTCTGGGTGCTGGTTTCTCATGATATATGGACCCAAATTGCGTGAAAATGTAATGACATGTCAGTTCTAGTATAATACATCTGTCCATACCACCCCCCCATGAACCATGGACCTTGCCGTTGGTGGGGAGGCTTCCGTGCCTCAGCGATACAGATGGCCGTACCGTAGGTGCAACCACAACGGAGGGGTATCTGTTGAGAGGCCAGACAAACGTGTGGTTCCTGAAGAGGGGCAGCAGCCTTTTCAGTAGTTGCAGGGGCAACAGTCTGGATGATTGACTGATCTGGCCTTGCAACATTAACCAAAACGGCCTTGCTGTGCTGGTACTGCGAACGGCTGAAAGCAAGGGGAAACTACAGCCGTAATTTTTCCCGAGGACATGCAGCTTTACTGTATGATTAAATGATGATGGCATCCTCTTGGGTAAAATATTCCGGAGGTAAAATAGTCCCCCATTCGGATCTCCGGGCGGGGACTACTCAGGAGGATGTCGTTATCAGGAGAAAGAAAACTGGCGTTCTACGGATCGGAGCGTGGAATGTCAGATCCCTTAATCGGGCAGGTAGGTTAGAAAATTTAAAAAGGGAAATGGATAGGTTAAAGTTAGATATAGTGGGAATTAGTGAAGTTCGGTGGCAGGAGGAACAAGACTTCTGGTCAGGTGACTACAGGGTTATAAACACAAAATCAAATAGGGGTAATGCAGGAGTAGGTTTAATTATGAATAGGAAAATAGGAATGCGGGTAAGCTACTACAAACAGCATAGTGAACGCATTATTGTGGCCAAGATAGATACGAAGCCCACACCTACTACAGTAGTACAAGTTTATATGCCAACTAGCTCTGCAGATGATGAAGAAATTGAAGAAATGTATGATGAAATAAAAGAAATTATTCAGATAGTGAAGGGAGACGAAAATTTAATAGTAATGGGTGACTGGAATTCGATTGTAGGAAAAGGGAGAGAAGGGAACATAGTAGGTGAATATGGATTGGGGCTAAGAAATGAAAGAGGAAGCCGCCTAGTAGAATTTTGCACAGAGCACAACTTAATCATAGCTAACACTTGGTTTAAGAATCATGAAAGAAGGTTGTATACGTGGAAGAACCCTGGAGATACTAAAAGGTATCAGATAGATTATATAATGGTAAGACAGAGATTTAGGAACCAGGTTTTAAGTTGTAAGACATTTCCAGGGGCAGATGTGGACTCGGACCACAATCTATTGGTAATGACCTGTAGATTAAAACTGAAGAAACTGCAAAAATGTGAGAAATTAAAGAGATGGGACCTGGATAAACTGAAAGAACCAGAGGTTGTACAGAGTTTCAGAGAGAGCATAAGGGAACAATTGACAGGAATAGGGGAAAGAAATACAGTAGAAGAAGAATGGGTAGCTCTGAGGGATGTAGTAGTGAAGGCAGCAGAGGATAAAGTAGGTACAAAGACGAGGGCTGCTAGAAATCCTTGGGTAACAGAAGAAATATTGAATTTAATTGATGAAAGGAGAAAATATAAAAATGCAGTAAATGAAGCAGGCAAAAAGGAATACAAACGTCTCAAAAATGAGATCGACAGGAAGTGCAAAATGGCTAAACAGGTATGGCTAGAGGACAAATGTAAGGATGTAGAAGCTTATCTCACTAGGGGTAAGATAGATACTGCCTACAGGAAAATTAAAGAGACCTTTGGAGAGAAGAGAACCACGTGTATGAATATCAAGAGCTCAGATGGCAGCCCAGTTCTAAGCAAAGAAGGGAAGGCAGAAAGGTGGAAGGAGTATATAGAAGGTTTATACAAGGGCGATGTACTTGAGGACAATATTATGGAAATAGAAGAGGATGTAGATGAAGACGAAATGGGAGATACAATACTGCGTGAAGAGTTTGACAGAGCACTGAAAGACCTGAGTCGAAACAAGGCCCCCGGAGTAGACAACATTCCATTAGATCTACTGACGGCCTTGGGAGAGCCAGTCATGACAAAACTCTACCAGCTGGTGAGCAAGATGTATGAGACAGGCGAAATACCCTTCAAGAAGAATATAATAATTCCAATCCCAAAGAAAGCAGGTGCTGACAGATGTGAAAATTACCGAACTATCAGTTTAATAAGCCACGGCTGCAAAATACTAACGCGAATTCTTAACAGACGAATGGAAAAACTGGTAGATGCAGACCTCGGGGAGGATCAGTTTGGATTCCGTCGAAATGTTGGAACACGTGAGGCAATACTGACCTTACGACTTATCTTAGAAGAAAGATTAAGAAAAGGCAAACCTACGTTTCTAGCATTTGTAGACTTAGAGAAAGCTTTTGACAATGTTGACTGGAATACTCTTTTTCAAATTCTAAAGGTGGCAGGGGTAAAATACAGGGAGCGAAAGGCTATTTATAATTTGTACAGAAACCAGATGGCAGTAATAAGAGTCGAGGGGCATGAAAGGGAAGCTATGGTTGGGAAAGGAGTGAGACAGGGTTGTAGCCTCTCCCCAATGTTATTCAATCTGTATATTGAGCAAGCAGTAAAGGAAACAAAAGAAAAATTTGGAGTAGGTATTAAAATTCATGGAGACGAAGTAAAAACTTTGAGGTTCGCCGATGACATTGTAATTCTGTCAGAGACGGCAAAGGACTTGGAAGAGCAGTTGAACGGAATGGACAGTGTCTTGAAAGGAGGATATAAGATGAACATTAACAAAAGCAAAACGAGGATAATGGAATGTAGTCAAATTAAATCGGGTGATGCTGAGGGAATTAGATTAGGAAATGAGACACTTAAAGTAGTAAAGGAGTTTTGCTATTTAGGAAGTAAAATAACTGATGATGGTCGAAGTAGAGAGGATATAAAATGTAGACTGGCAATGGCAAGGAAAGCGTTTCTGAAGAAGAGAAATTTGTTAACATCAAATATAGATTTATGTATCAGGAAGTCGTTTCTGAAAGTATTTGTTTGGAGTGTAGCCATGTATGGAAGTGAAACATGGACGATAACTAGTTTGGACAAGAAGAGAATAGAAGCTTTCGAAATGTGGTGCTACAGAAGAATACTGAAGATAAGGTGGATAGATCACGTAACTAATGAGGAGGTATTGAATAGGATTGGGGAGAAGAGAAGTTTGTGGCACAACTTGACTAGAAGAAGGGATCGGTTGGTAGGACATGTTTTGAGGCATCAAGGGATCACAAATTTAGCATTGGAGGGCAGCGTGGAGGGTAAAAATCGTAGAGGGAGACCGAGAGATCAGTACACTAAGCAGATTCAGAAGGATGTAGGTTGCAGTAGGTACTGGGAGATGAAGCAGCTTGCACAGGATAGAGTAGCATGGAGAGCTGCATCAAACCAGTCTCAGGACTGAAGACAACAACAACAACAATGAATACCCGTTTATCATCTGCATTTCTTCTTGGTGTAGCAATTTTAATATCCAGTAGTGTATGTATGTCAATTAGGGAAAACAAGGTTAACATAGTGTTGCCCGTGAGGCAGTTAGAGAAGGAAACGACACACTTGAAAGTAGTAACGAGTTTTGCTATTTGGGTAACAAAATAAGCGGTAATGACCGAAGTAGAAAGAATACAAAACGTGGACTGGCTGTTGTAAGAAAAGCGTTTCTGAAGAAGAGAAATTTTTTAATATTGGGTATAGAAATCTTTTCTGAAGGTGCTACAGAAAGATGCACGTAACTAATGAGGACATATTGAATAGAATTGGGTAGATAAGAAATTTATGGAAAAACGTGACTAAGAAAAGGGATCACATCAAACAAACATCAATGTATCAGGTATTTAGTATTGGAGGGATGTCGGAAAGGGGGGGGGGGGGGGTCGGCTAAAGACCGTAGAGGTAGACCAAGAGAAAATGGCTCTAAGCACTATGGGACTCAACTGCTGTGGTCATCAGTCCCTTAGAACTTAGTACTTAAACCTAACTAACCTAAGGACATCACACACATCCATGCCCGAGTCAGGATTCGAACCTGTGACCGTAGCAGTCGCACGGTTCCAGACTGTAGCGCCTAGAAGAGCTCTGCCACACCGGCCGGCGGACTTGCATCAAACCGATCTTTGGACTGAGGACAACAACACCAACAGAAAACAAATAGTCGAGGACAAACAGAACGAAGATTTAACTGAAGTACTATGGAAGTTGTAAATTATGCTTATTCCAGATAGAATGTCTCGAAATCTTGTTATCTTGATTAAAACTAGCGTATGACCTTCTTTGAAGAGAGTTAGAGTAGAGCCGGCCGCTGTAACCGAGCGGTTCTCAGCGTTTCAGTCCGGAACCGTGCGACTGCTGCGGTCGCAGGTTCAAATCCTGCCTCGGGCATGGATGTGTGCGATGTCCTTAAGTTAGTTACATTTAAGTTGTTCTAAGTTCTAGGGGACTGATGACCTCAGATGTTAAGTCCCATAGTTCTCAGAGCCGTTTGAACCAGTCACAGCAGAATTATTTTGTTTCAGAATCGAGTTCTTCAAAAAATAAGCCATTTGGCATAAAAGTTGTAAAAAAGGCACAAAATTAAATCAAGAGATGGTTGAGGCGGATACTCACCTGTTAGGTGAGGAGATCTCTCTCTTTCTTACTACTTCATCCTGTACAGGTGCTTCCCCAAAATTTCAAAACTTTATAAATTACTTCCCCCATG
This sequence comes from Schistocerca gregaria, assembly GCF_023897955.1. Classification (NCBI taxonomy): domain Eukaryota; kingdom Metazoa; phylum Arthropoda; class Insecta; order Orthoptera; family Acrididae; genus Schistocerca; species Schistocerca gregaria. The sequence goes on from NC_064929.1 coordinate 71,464,874, forward strand.
CTTTTTTTTAATTTGCCAGGGGTATTCTTGGGGCTGCGGAAAATGTACTCCTGGGTAAGGCCAATGACTAACCACACATGTGGTATATAAGTTTATGTCTGCCTTCCTTTCATTCCCAGTACTGCCAGGAGCTTTTCCTTGGCGGAAGGGTTGAACCGGGGTACATTTAGCCTCGTGATGTCAAATGAGGAGGTTCTCGAGCGAGTAGCAGCGGCTGTATTCACAAACGCTGACAACAACTGGGAGAGCGGTGTGCTAACCAAATATCCTACCATACTACATCCACCATCGGCAGATGGTGATACGGTGGTCAGTCGGGTCCCGTTGATACGTCTAGGGATAGTATGTGGAACTTTGTCTACCTCATCTGTATAGTTTTATGCTTTCTCAGTGCTGTGAACAGTTTTGTCAGTTTATAACAACTATCACATAGATGGCTTGTCATTGATGGGAAGGTAGCCAACTGGGCCTGTTGCGTATTGTACACCTGAACGATGCTATCATGAAGGTCAAAGTGGGGTGGAACGAGAGTGAATGTGGAATTCTGCTCACCAACTTAGCTGCCAGCTGTTTCCAAGAGGGGAAGAGCGTAACAATGACCGGGTAAAGCAATAACAGAATCACACATCACAACAAAAATTTTCCTATGCCATTTCTGTGCGCAACTTTACAGCAGCAACGAGTGGCTGTCAGGATGCCCTAACATGCAAAAATCTGAATCAACGCAATTATATCGAACTTATGTATCTTGTTCGTGGGTTTGTTTTTCTGCTACCAGTCACGCTTTCTCCTTTACTTATATTTCAGACGACGCGTTTCGGAAATGATTCCCACATTCAAGTGCGTTTTTGTCAATGCACTATGCTATTTTTTCGTAATGATTTTGATGTGTGGGTTTCTTCACTGTTTTGTTGCCTATACTGCTACAATGCGGAACGATTTAGAACCTCGCATATTAAAAAAAAAACGCTACGAAAAAAATGGCATACGGAGAAAAATACGAGCTCGAAAATCGAAATCTTTTCCCTGAAACGTGTAATAGAAAAAATAAAAGAAACTCGTGGCTGGTAGCAAAAAAGTGACTTATCAGCAAACCCATTGTTTCCCCAGTCGCAGGTTTCTCTGTGAATATGAATAAAAGCTGTACCGTTGATTTGTTTTCCGACCAGGGAGGCCGAGAGGTTCTAGGCGCTACAGTCTGGAACTGCGCGACCGCTACGGTCCCAGGTCCGAATGCTGCCTCGGGCATGGATGTGTGTGATGCCCTTAGGTTAGTTGGGTTTAAGTAGTTCTAAGTTATAGGGGACTAATGACTTCAGAAGATAAGTCCCATAGTGCTCAGAGCCATTTTTGTAGCGTTGTTTACTATATTATTCTGTGAGCACGGGAGTGTCAAATCTAATACTCAGTCACTTACCCTATTCTGTTTCAAACCCTTATGAATAAAATAAGAAAAATGAATCCAATTGTATATCAGTTATCATGGATGAAGCAACTGATATATGCACATTCTTGGAGGTCTTCTTAGTGTTTCGCTACGTCACACTGTTAGTTGAGGCCGTGAAAGGTTTCTGAAAGTCATGAACATGTTCAGAGATACGACAGAGCTCCAGTTGGCTGCTCATTTGAATGTACTGCAATCAAGAATGATAAACAGATTTCTTTCTGGAATGTTAATTCACCATTTTGTTCATAGACTAAATTCAGGGCTGTCGCAAGCCGTGTCAAAGATTTAAGAATGCAGAATTGTTTCTCTCACTTCCAATGGTCCTGCTACTTTTTTTCCAAGTCAGCAAAGATCCTGGATTCTAGATGACGAAGTAAAGAAATCACGGCCCAAAAATAAAAAAAATTGTACACATACACTACTGGGCATTAAAATTGCTACACCACGAAGATGACGTGCTACAGACGCGAAATTAAACCGACAGGATGAGAGTGCTGTTATATGCAAATGATTAGCTTTTCAGAGCATTCGCACAAGGTTGGCGCCGGTGGCGACACCTACAACGTGCTGACATGAGGAAAGTTTACAACCGATTTCACATACATTACTGTACTAGTGGGTGTTACAGCTGCACCTCTTTGAGATTGAAGTCAGCTGATAGGTATTCCTGTTTAAGGGAAGTCTCTCTAACAAAGAAAACACTTTCGACAAAGCTTAGGTATCCGAGTAATGGGATAATTGGTATATTTCATAAAAATATACAAGGTATTAGAGATAAAGTTGGTGAAATGCTTAAAGATGTTGACTCTGAAATTATTGGTATATCTGAACACTTCTTAAATAAGGAGATAATTCAGCGGCTTCCTTTACCAGGATACAGGTTGGCTGCCAGCTTTTCGAGGAGCTCTTTGCGGTGTGGTGGAGTAGTCATGTATGTGAAAAACGGAATCCCATGATTGATGTTTCAAAGTACTGCACTGAAAACGAGTTTGAATGTTGTGCAGGTGTGGTTAAATTTAGTGGAGTTAAACTTCTAACTGTTGTTATTTATAGATCCCCAGACCCCGATTTCACAACATTTTTGCTAAGGCTAGAGGAGGTTCTTTGTTCACTTTATAGGAAATACAAAAAGTTAGTTATGTGTGGTGACTTCAATATTAATTGTGTAAGTGATTGTGCAAGGAAAAGGATGCCGGTAGACCTCCTTAATTCATATAATCTTATTCAAACCATATTCTTTCCAACGAGAGTGCAAGGGAACAATAGAACAACCATAGACAACATTTTTGTTCATTCCTCATTACTAGAAGGGCATTCTGTTAGCAAAAAGGTGATGGCCTTCCAGGTCATGATGCACAAATTTTAACTATAAAAAATTTTTGTGGTGCAACACGTGTTGAATATAGTCATCAACTGTTTAAGAAAGCTGATCCAGTTGCTGTAGAGGCCTTTGTAAACCTTATCAAGGAACAAGAGTGGCAAGATGTTTGTAGCGCTGATACAGTAGACGATAAATGTAATACTTTCCTCGAGACTTTTCTCGTGCTCTTTGAAAGTTGCTTTCCGTTAGAACGTTCAAAACAGGGTACTAGCACAAACAGGCAGCCTGGGTGGCTGACTAAAGGGATAAGAATATCTTGTAGAACAAAGTGGCAATTATATCAAAACAGTCGCAATCTAAATGCAGCAGCCCATCACAAAAAGTATTGTAAGGTGCTTTAAAAAGTTATTAGGAAGGCAAAAAGCATGTGGTATGCAGATAGAACAGCTATGTCCCAGGATAAAATTAAAACCATATGGTCAGTCGTAAAGGAAGTGGCTGGTCTGCAGAGACAGGTCGAGGATATACAATCAGTGCGTAGTGAGAATGTCCGTGTTACTGATAAGTCGCATATATATACAGTATTTAATAATCACTTTCTGAATGTAGCAGGTGAACTAAATTGAAATCTAGTCCCAACAGGGAATCATATAGCGCTCGTAGAAAAAAGTGTTTCGAGACTGTTACCTGAAATGCTCCTCCATAATACTGACAAGAGGGAGATTGAGTTAATAATTAAATCACTAAAGACCAAGAACTCTCATGGATATGACGGGGTATCTAGCAGAATACTGAAGTATTGTTCTATGTACGTTAGCCCAGTACTTAGCCATATCTGTAACTTTTCCTTTAGGAGTGGTCGGTTTCCTGACTGATTAAAGTACTTGGTAGTGAAGCCACTTCACAAAAAGGGAGACAGGGATAATGTTGACAATTTTAGACCTATTTCTATGCCATCGGTGTTTGCTAAAGTTATCGAGAAGGTTGTATATACAAGGTTACTGGACCATTTAAATTCACATAATTTGCTGTCAAATGTACAGTTTGGTTTTAGAATAGTTTAACAACTGAAAATGCTATATTCTCTTTTCTCTGTGAGGTTTTGGACGGATTAAATAAAAGGTTGCGAACGCTAGGTGCATTCTTTGATTTAACGAAGACTTTTGACAGTGTTGACCACAAAATATTACTGCAGAAGTTGGACCATTATCGAGTAAGGGGAGTAGCTTACAATTGGTTCGCCTCTTACTTTAAGAACAGAAATCAGAAGGTAATTCTCTGCAATATTGAGAGTGGTAGTGATGTTCAGTCCCAATGGGGCACTGTTAAGTGGGGCGTTCCTCAAGGGTCGGTGCTGGGGCCACTGCTGTTTGTTATTTATATAAATGATATGCCTTTTAGTATTACAGGTGATTCAAAAAAATTTCTGTTTGCTGATGACACCAGCTTGGTAATGAAGGATCTTGTGTGTAATATTGAAACATTATCAAATAATATAGTTCATGAAATAAGTTCGTGGCTTGTGGAAAATAATTTGATGCTAGATCACAGTAAGACTCCGTTTTTACAGTTTCTAACTCACAAATCAACAAGAACTGATATTTTGATCAGACAGAATGGGCATATTATAAGCGAGACGGAACAGTTCAAGTTCCTAGGCATTCGGATAGATAGTAAGCTGTTGTGGAAAGCCCATATTCAGGATCTTGTTCAGAAACTAAATGCTGCTTTATTTACCATTAGAACAGTATTTGAAATAAGAGTCAGTTCAACATGGAAAGTAGTCTACTCCGTATTTTTTGATATGTTTATGTAAGATACTATTATTTTTTGGGGTAATTCTTCTGATTCAAAAAGGGTATTTTTGGCCCAAAAACGGTCTGTTCGACCTGTGTGTGCTGTACGTTCGAGAACCTCTTGTCGACCCCTATTAATAGTCTGGGGATTCTGAACTTGCCCTCACAGTATATATTTTCTTTAACGTCGTTTGTTGTTAGCAATATTCCCAAGAGTCAGCAGCTTTCACTCAGTTGATACTAGGCAGAAATCAAATCTGCATGTGGAATGCACTTTCTTGACTCTTGTGCAGAAAGGAGTGTACTATTCTGCTCCATCCATTTTCAATAAGCTACCACAAGAACTCAAAAATCTTAGCAGTAGCCCAAACTCTTTTAAGTCAAAACTGAAGAGTTTCCTCATGGCTCACTCCTTCTATTCTGTCGAGGAGCTCCTGGAAGAGCTGAAAAATTAAGCAAATTCCAGTGTTACATTGTTGATTTTGTTTATTTAAACTTACGAATTGTCGCCTGAATATGTTTCTTGCATTTCATTTTATCTGTTTCTACTATCGTGTTATAATTTCATGTATAGACTCGTTCAATGACCATGGCGACTTCTCCTTAATTTGGTCCCACGGAACAATAAATAAAAAAAATAAAAAAATACAGAAACAGCAGTTGACAGGGGTTGCCTGGTGAAAAGTTGTTGTGATGCGTCGTGTAAGGAGGAGAAATGCGTACCATCACGAATCAGACTTTGATAAAGGTCGGATTGTAGCATATCGTAATTGCGGGTTACCGTATCGCGATATTGCTACTCGCGTTGGTCGAGATTCAATTACTGTTGGCAGAATATGGAATCAGCAGGGTAATACGGAACGCTGTCCTGGATCCCAACGGCCTCGTATCACTAGCAGTCGAGATGACAGGCATCTTATCCGCACGGCTGTAAAGGATCGTGCAGCCACAGATGGGGACGTTTGCAAGACAACAACCATCTGCACGAACAGTTCGACGACGTTTGCAGCAGCACGGACTATCAGCTCGGGGACCGTGGCTGCGGTTACCCTTGACGCTGCATCATTGACAGGAGCGCTAGCGATGGTGTTCTCAACGATGAACCTGGGTGCACAAATGGCAAAAGACCATTTTTCCGGATGAATCCAGGTTCTGTTTACAGCATCATGATGGTCGCATCCGTGTTTAGCGACATCGCGATGAACGCACATTGGAAGCGTGTATTCGTCGTCGCCATACTAGCGTATCACGTGGCGTGATGGTATGGGGTGCCATTGGTTACAGGTCTCTGTCACCTCTTGATCGCATTAACGGCACTTTGAACAGTGGACGTTACATTTCAGATGTGTTATGGCCAGTGTCTCTGCCCTTGATTCGATCCCTGCGAAACCCTACATTTCAGCAGGATAATGCACGACCAGTTGTTGCAGGTCCTGTGCGGGCCTTTCTGGATACAGAAAATGTTCGACTGCTGCCATGGCCAGCACATTCTCCAGGTCTCTCGCCAATTGAAAACGTCTGGTCAATGGTGGCCGAGCAACTGGCTCGTCAGAATACGCCAGTCACTACTCTTGATGAGCTGTGGTATCGTGTTGAAGCTGCATGGGCAGCTGTACGTGTACACGGCATCCAAGCTCTGTTTAAACTCAATGCCCGGGCGTATCAAGGCAACCAGAGGTGGTTTTTCTGGGTACTGATTTCTCATTATCTATGCACCTAAACTGCGTAAAAATGTAATCATATATCAGTTCTCGTATAATATATTTGTCCAATGAATACCCGTTTATCATCTGCATTTCTTCGTGGTGTAGCAATTTTAATGGCCAGTAGTGTATATAAGCGTCCTAGTACACAGTATTGATAGCAATATCAGATTTCTAGAAGATGGCGGAGTTATCTACACCGAAGAAAGGTGTTGCAGAATTTTTCCCCACCTGTCCCAGCAGCGTGTGTGTGTCGCTGCTGGGTGATAGAGCTCAGCAGAAGGCATCGGCCTCAACTTTTTGAGGATCGTCCGCCGAGTGAAAAACGGCACAAGAAGAAGAAGCAGCAGAGCAGCTGGCGTGTTGCGAAGAATTAATGCGCGACATTAAATCCTGGCCGAGCAAATTAGGCAGCAGTTGGTGGCGGCGTGGACACGCAGGGCGGAAAAAAAAACTTAAATTTATGGTAATGACGGCCGCTGAGTAGCTGAGGTGTTTGCAAGGCAGTCCTTTAAGGTACCAGGGCTGGGCGATAACGGTCGCGAACACAGGAGCCGGTGTTGACGGCAAGTTCTTTCCCTCGTACATTACTTCCAACACTTGTTACACGAAAATGAGCAATGGCGGTTGACCGGTTGAACGTTATTTAAAAAATCCAAGCATTCTTTATTCCCACATGAGCGCAAGGAGAAGGAAATGACGGAGAAAACAGCAAAACATGCATAAGGAAAATCACTGGCCTGAACGCCAAAGATGCACCGGTGAAAAGGGGGGGGGGGGATGGAATCTTAATGACAACGCGCTTTGCCACTGCTGTAGAACGTGTACAGCGTCTTTACTATCGGTCGGCTTGGAGATGTGTGTACACTGGAGCATGGTGGGACGCGGCAAGAACTTCTACAGTCACACTGTCCTAACGAATAAGTTCGTCTTACGTCCCCGTTTATTTATGCGGTAGTTTCACGATATGCTATTTGTCCGTTAGCACTGACAACTCTACGCAAACACCGGTGCTCTTGGAGACAACTCAATCAGCCTGTATACACGGTGGTCCATTGATAGTGACTGGGCCAAATATCTCACGAAATAAGCGTCAAACGAAAAAACTGCAAAGAACGAAACTCGTCAAGCTTGAAGGGGGAAACCAGATGGCGCTATGGTTGGCCCGCTAGATGGCGCTGCCGTAGGTCAAACGGATATCAACTGCGTTTTTTAAAATAGGAACCTCCATTTTTTGTTACATATTCGTGTAGTACGTAAACAAATATGAATGTTTTAGTTAACCACTTTTTTCACTTTGATAGATGGCGCTGTAATAGTTGTAAGACGTGTATATTTCTATTATTGTCAAATCACAATTTGTGAAACATGTTCATAGTTTATTAATAGGATTAAGTAGCATAATTAATATTTCTGATGTTGGAAATAATTGTGGTAGCACGGAATGTCTGCACCAAAGTATTGTTGGCAAGAGAGATCACACATTGATGTAATGTTTAAAAAGGGCGGGAGAGACCGCGTATGGATACATTTTCAACGAAAAGAGCGGGAAAGACCGCGCATTGATACATTTTGTAATGGTAGCAGGGATTGTCTGCACCAGAAAGCATTGTTGGCAGGAGAAACAGCACTTTAGCGTTCGCAGTGAAACGTCCCCTTTGAACAATTTATACACGACTGTGCTTAAACTGACACACAATAATTTTTGGCGCAACGCAATCTGACTATCAAAAATCCCTACAAAAGAATGGCCCTGACTAACATTAACCTATACCTTTCACAAATCACTTACCTCACAAAAATCTTCGTTACTCGAGCTACTGCAATACAGTGAGCATCACTACTGCCAGCTAAATAAAATATTCAAACTACTGAAGGCACTAACTACTGACAGACATAGTTAGCAAATGAAAGATTTTAATACAGAACAGACAATGTAATTACCTTAATAGTGATAATATATAAATCAGTTCGTGACACCAATTCTTACAAATTTCAAAACTCCGCCATCTCTCTCCCCACGTCCACCACTGCTGGCGGCTCACCTGAAAACTGCGCAACGCTACGCGCTGTTAGCATCCAGCTGCCGCTGCCCAACACTACAATGGCGAGTATTACAACAATGCCAACCAGCCACAGACTGCACACGGCACAGCCAGTGATTTTCATACAGAGCGCTACGTGGCGGCGGCGTTACCAATTAAAAAAAACCTAAACATCCTACTTACATAGCCCCCCTGCTCCCCACAAAAAAATTTACAAATTGTTTTGGGCAGTGGCCAATATAGATTTGAATAATTTTTTCATAATTACAATAACAAAGAAATGAAATGCACACACTTATCGATACAATGTTGGTCAAAAGCTAAAATTTTCTCACAGTCCATATAGACAGTCCTGATCATTCATCACAGTAAAATAGTAGTGTTTTTCTCAAATAATGAGCAATAAAAGAAAATGCACACAGAAGTAGTGGATTTCCATGCAGTCTTGAAGAAGTAGTGTTGCCCTTCCAACGAAAGACAGTGCTGACTCTTGACATGCAGACAGGTAATGGGCCACAGCAGAGTCAGTCGACGTTGAAGACTATCGGTAGGTAGGTCATCACAGAGCAGACCCACTGTAGTCCTGGTAGAGATTACGGTATTGGTGGGCCACCAGAGATGCAGACCGACTATAGACCTTGTAGAAATAATGGTATTGGTGGGTCATCAAAGGTGTAGACCCACTGTAGTCCTTGTAGAGATGGCCAGCAGCCATCTGTTTGACTGTGCAGGCGCACAATCACCATTGAAGAGTCTTGCGGATAATATAACAAGTCCATAACCACCACTTGTGCACTCAGAAAAATTGTTTTTGAAATGTCCTTAGAACCAGCTATGCTGTTATCCAGTCCCTTACTGAGTTATTAACACATGTGCAAACACTATCAGTCCCTACTTCTCACATATTGTCCATATACTATGACCAACAGAAACGTGTGCAGTGAAATGTAATTTACAAGTTACTTAATTTGATGAACTGGTGTCAATTACAATTTTATAACATGAGAATACAATAACAAAGGTACAAAAAATATCATTAAAGAACATAATAGTACAGATAACATTTGCAGTAATACAGGCTTTACAAAAGAATCGAAATAACATATACATCAGTGTTACAAAAATTACGACATAAGTACATACATAAAAGATCAGAATAACTTTTGAAACATCAACTTCACACATGAGCATTAGAACAAAACAGAATAAATAATGTTTAAACATCTTTACAAAGTAAATAACATGTTATTAATGCAAATTGTATTTGAGGATAACAGTATTCCACATCATAGTGAATGTAGCTTAGTATTAGAAAAATTCTGCAACATAAGTCTTATCAGATAAACATATAAAGACAGGAAGAACATAAATACACAAGGGTACACAAACACATAGTGGGGTAACACAAGGAAAGGACAGGGTTTGTTTTACTGCAGTATTTTGCAAACAAAACTTTCTTTACTTCTCGGAGATCTCCCTTCGTTCTTCATTATTTCCAAAAAAGTCCTATCTATACCTGATTTCTGTACTTTTTTCGTATAACTTCGCAATGCATTTCTTCCAATCCATCGCAAATCATTCTCTTATATAGGCTACCCCCTCTTAAGCTAACTTAAATCTACTGAGCTCAGATGCTTAACTAAGGGATGAGGCAATGCAGCAGCACAAAACAATTTACACAAACAGCAATGTTAAAAAATGGAAATTGGCAAAAAAAGGCAGCAATATTACAACTAATATGCGCAGCAAACAAGAAAAATAAATCAGTAATAAAACTGGCTTAACCTATTAATACAAAGTGACATTCAGTAGCACTATGCCTGGCACATAGCAGCAGCAGCAAATGCTATAAATTATACCTAAACATGACAAAGCTCAAGCAGAAAAAATATTACGCTAAAGACAACAATGCAGATAAGGGAAATGTATATTCACATCTTAATGTCTATATAATTAAAATGGTGCACCACTACTTGTTCAATGAAATAAATTACCAAGTACTTGAAAAGAAAATTATATATACAGTTACTGTTATTAGTCGCTTCTTATTGCTCTTTCCATTCCAAGAGCTCCTTTTTCGCAGAATGTGGATCATAAAATAATTATTTAATAGATCTGTCGACAGAAAGTGTTCACATTAGCAAATGCATTTAATTTGATTTTATAAAAGCAATGCTGCAGCACAGCTGGAAAACAGATATCAAATGAAATAAGCAACTATGTGCAAAGCATAAAAATATCATTCAATAGTCATGCGACATTTCATAAGTTAGTACAAATTCTCTCAACTCTTGTAGAAAGGCACTTGTCGTAATCAGGTGTGCAGATGTAAGAATGTTTCCAAGAAATAAGCGTATCGTATTTGCGGTGCTTTCTACGAAGGACTGTCAATAGCGAGGATAATGGCCTCCCTTTTTTTTTTCACCTTTGCCTCTGAAAGGTATACACTAATGGCTTGTTTCCCGGTGGCTGTCGCCCAGCTGGGTGCCCACGACGCATTACTTGCAGGTGGTCACTTAACTGTCTTACCGAAATATTTACGACACCAGTTTTCGCTACAGTGACAGTCTCATATAAAAAAATTCACAGGTCAAGAATTTGCGTTACAAATATGTAGAAACAAAATCCTTTAAATAGAATAGTGTCCAAATAATTTTCGCCAGCATAGTGATACATTCACGCATTTACATACATTTCATAACTCTTAAAGTACGATTCTTGTTTTCCAACAACCTTTTTCACAAACCAGAGTCCCTAACCACTGCTCATTATTCCTTACCTTATTCGTCGATACTTCTTCAATATTTCATCATAACAGATACGTAGCATAATCAAATAACACATATAGCATCAGCTTATTGATCATAAACATACCGCAACAGCGTAATACATATAGTTATCGTAATAATAACATCATAACACCTCAGTCAACTCTCAAAATCGTCGTAGCTTGCTCCAATAATTTCAAAACCTAAAAAAAAATTCTCTGCTCATGTCAAAAGTGTCATCTGCCTCAAACGTACTTTAAAAATCATGATCCCATACCGAATACATCACTCAAAGCTCTCATAGTATCACAATGGTTCCAAAAATAAGAACATTTCACAAGGTACAGACAAAATACAATTTCATAAGTGTGAAGTTATCCACGTGCGTAATTGCGTAAACATGTGTCACTGTAGTAGTAAAAAGATGTTTGTTTCTCTATCAAATAATCAGATCGCTGTGTAATTTATGTGTTAGAGAAATATGGTACCGATGTGTAAAGTTGTATAAGCAAATACCGTATTAGCTAGGGCTCCTTGTGCTTGCCACACACATGGTACACAAAGTAGGCGTGTACCCCCCTGAGGATTAATGTAATTATATCCTCAGGTGTTGCAGATTACAGCAATGGAATGAAATGTATCATGGAAAACCTTTGTATCATTGTACTTCAAATATCTTTAAGAATAAATGTTTAAGTACAAAATTAATCACTCAAATACGTGTAAGGGTAGGGCTAAACTGTGCGTCTTGTTGTAAGATAATCTCTGTGGAAGTGTCGTAGTTATCGTCCTCCGAAAACTAAGTTCTGCAGAAGTCAATGTACTTACCTCATGATAAACAAAAGTGAAATGCTTTGCGTATAGATATCGTAGTTACTACGCTTATTGCCGTGATGAAGTAAGTACTGTACTGTAACGTATTGTTGTGCTACAGAAAAGGCTGTCTCATTGTAGCTATACCACAAAAGTTACTAGTAAAACATGTTTTACTTTCCAGAATTATTCAGAAAAACTGCAGATATAAAACAGATACACCGCAAAAGCAACATTGTAAATTGTCACTCATTAGTAGCGTCGTGATATAATCGTGTAGCTGTCACATATACTAACCACTGTGTCATCTGGTATCTCACAGAAAGTACTTTAAATCCAGAATGTATTTGCAAGTAAACCAAAATGTTGCATTAAAATCTCATTAGTAGTACTGGTAAATGTTCTAAGTATGTCAGCCTTATGGTCGTTACATAATCGTGCCACTAACAAGCAAGAATGTAGACACACACAATGACACTGTGTCATCTGTTCACTGTAACAATGCATTCGTAATTTCTGTTTAGATAAGTTCTCTTGGTTCTTGATTGGATATTTAACTTAAATATTGCTGCATGTTAAGAGATTATAAGTCTGACAAAGCATACTAGTAATGTGAAGTGAAAAGTTATATGGCTAATACAAAGTTAAAAAGCAGATTATCTTTCAATAAACGGTTTTACATGTGAAATGTGGTGTAAACCTTTACTCTTCCTAGTACGCAGAGTTTCAACTTCAACGCAATTATCATGTGGTATACGTCGGATTCTGTAAGGTCCATTGTAAACTAGAAAGAATTTGTGACTCAAGTGTTTCTTCTTATGTGACAATGGATGAGCTTTAATGAGAACTTTCTGACCAATATATAATTTCTTTGCATTTGCTTTACTGTGTAATTTTTTCCTTTTGTCTGCAGCAGAATTTATATTTTTAATAGCCAAATCAATTATGTCTTTGTGTCGAAGTTTACGTGTATTCGGAAAAGGTACAAGCTCTCTGATTCTGTTTGGTGGTTCTTTATTCTTCAGTACAAGAACAGGTGGTAAAGCAGTGGAGTCATGAGGCATTTCATTCAGCACGTTTTGAAATAAGTGTAAATATCTGTCCCAATGCTGATGTTTTCTGTGACAATAAAGTCTGCAAAGCTTATTGATTTCTTTCATAATCCGTTCAGACGGGTTACAATGTGGTGAGTACAATGAAATAAAAACAGATTTGATTTTATGGTTACGAAGCATGCGTGACCAAACAGCAGATCTGAATTGCGGTCCGTTATCTGAAATTACTTTACTAATGTGTCCAACTTCACGTAAGAAATTTCTAACAAAGGCGTTGGATACAGACCGTCCAGTGGCTTTACGTAACGGAGTGAAAGAAACAAATTTTGAAGTAAGTTCAACAGCGACTAGAACGTACGAAAATCCATTAGATGTTCTGACAAGCGGTCCCAAGAGATCAACAGCAGCAAATTCTTTTAATTTAGAAGGAATGATAGGAAACAATGGAGCACGATGAGAGATAGTAGATGGTTTCGCCTTTTGACAAAGTTTACAAATAGACAAGACTCTTCGAATTCTCTTTTCCATATTGTTAAAATAACAAGTCGTTCGAAGAATATGATAACATTTTCGTGGACCAAAATGTGCATAGCTGAAATGAATGTACCAAATGAGCTTATTAACGAAATCGTTCTGAATGCAAAGTACCCATAGCTTGTCATCAACAGTGCATCGTTTGAACAGTATGTTGTTTCTAACCAGATAATAATGCCGAATCTGTGTGTGCGTCTTTTCATCCATTTACTTTTGATGTCTTTCCAAATCGGATCTTTATCTTGTTCATGAGCAATGTCCTTTAAAGATGTGGTGATGAAGTTTTCAAAGGCGACTTTCTCGATGTAAAGAATACTGAAATTTCCCTCGAGGTTGCTTTCAGTGTTACTTTTCTCAAGCCCAGCCGGTGCACGTGACAGTGCGTCCGCAACAATGTTCTCCTTGCCGGGAATGTAGACTATTGTGAAGTGGAATTCTTGCAGAAACAATGCCCAACGTTTTAACCTGTCATGATTTAATTTTGAAGACATAAGAAATTGTAATGCACGATGGTCACTGTATACTTTTACGTGCTTACCATAAAGAAAGAAACGGAATTTGTTAAATGCCCAAACGATAGCTAAAGCTTCTAATTCAGTAACGGAATCATTTTTTTCAGATTTTGTTAGCACTCGGCTAGCAAAAGCAATGGTTTTCTGAACAGTAATGTCATTTTCTGTGGCTTCTTGAAATAAATGGGCACCAAGACCGACTTTAGAAGAATCCGTGCTAAGGCAAAAATCTTGTGAGAGATCTGGATGAGCTAGTATTGGTGCGTTAAGAAACGATTCTTTCAAAGAATTGAATTCCAACTGTGCTTGTTCGTCACAGTTCCAAATAGTATTTTTTTTGTGGATGGAATTGGAATGGCTCTGATTGCTTCTAACTTTTCAGGATCCGGCTGGAAGCCTTCAGAAGAAATAATATGTCCCAAAAACTTCACTTTTGTCCTACCGAATTCAGACTTTTCCAAGTTAACTGTAATTCCAGATTCTGCAAAAATATGTAACACGCTGTTGAGGATGCGATTATGTTGTTCCCATGAGGCTTCTGCTATCAGAAGATCGTCCACATATAAGGTGATGTGACGTTTTAAGAACTCAGGTAATACGGAATTTAGCCCGCGAATGAATGCTGCCGAAGAAATGTTCAAGCCAAAAGGAAGTTTCCGAAACTGATAACAAACGCCGAAACAAAGGAAAGCTGTGTATTTTCTACATTCTGGATGAAGTTCGATCTGATAAAAGCTGGATCTAAGATCAATGGAAGACAACACTTTTACACCATTAAAATTTTGAAGAAGTTCTTCCAACGTTTGCGGCCTGTCTGTTTCAGGAATAATGATAGTATTGATTTGTCTCGAATCCAAGACAAGCCTGATCGACCCATTTTTCTTCTCAACAATATGTAATGGATTGTTGTATGAGCTTACTGCAGGCTCAATAATGCCCTCGTCAAGCATAGATTGTATTTCTGTTCTAACACGGTCCCTATAATGTGCTGGAATTACGTATGGTCTAACACAAAATTTAGTATGCTCACGAACACGAAATTGGTATTGAAATCCCTTGATTGTTCCTGTTTTGTGAGTAAAAACTGTGGAATGTGCTTGTAAAATCTCAAAAAGGTCCTGCCTATCAGTGTCATTACAATTCTCAATTGTTTGAATTTTATTCTGAATTAACTCATTATTTTCAATTGTGCCGTCGATATCATCCCTGTCAGTACTTGCAGAGCGACTGTTAGTGTCTAGTTCCGTAGAAAATTCCGAACTGTTGTCTAACAGAAGGTAAAGCCGATTAATTTCCTCGTCATGGTTTGAGAGCCAATCTTCAAATTTCAAAGCTATTGAATTACCTTCTTTCTCTAAACTTATTTCAGCATCGTGAAAGTTTAAGATTGCTTTGTTGTCATTCAAAAAGTCTACTCCCAGTATAATTTCCGTCGACAATAATGGAACAATAAGAAAATTCATAGAGAAGCTGTGGCTTTGACAAAAGAATTCTAAGTTAGTTTGTTGGCGTACATCTACACTTTTTCCAATGACTGCACCTTGTAATTTAATCTTGCGTAACGGAAGTGTGGGGCAATCTTTCGATTTGCTGCATTTACTAAAAGCTGTTTCACTAATTACTGAAATGGGACTGCCTGAGTCAAGTACTGCCGTAAATTTTACGTCATTTACTGTAATGTGAATCACAGGATATGCAATGTTGTTATGTTTTACGTCCTCTTCCTGGAGTAAGATGTCCCTAATGTCTTCCATTTTTACATAATTACTAGCTACGGCAGCTGCGTCGTCAGTTTCATGCGTACGTTTTGTGGCTGCCAGCGGTATGAGTCATTGCCTATTGTGTCTTTATTGGCGCGAGTCGTTATTGGGATTAGGAGACCTAACTTCTACAAATTCACCTTGTCGAGAGGGCCCTGCTCTGTTTGATTCCCGCCAGTTCTGCTGCAATTCAGGTCTGTCGTTACGATCATATCGTGTGTCGTCATGTCGGTAGATTCCATAGTTTCTTTCTTATCGGTCACGTGGTGGAGAATTTCTCCCTGAATCGTAACTGCGCGCTGGACCATTGCGTCTTAAGTTATTCCGTCTCCCTTGATAATAATTATTTTGGTTTCCATATTGTCTGTTTCTCTGATTGTCTCTGTGATAGTCATTACCGCGGAGAGGTGATCTTTCCCTGTAATAATTACTACTCTGCCAACGGTTGTCATACGGGTGGTGTCCGTTTTGGTCACGATTTACGTTGTACGAATAGCCTTGTCGTGTATTATTTCTGTCATCGCGGAATTGTGACAGGTGTGACCTGTAATTGTTGTGTTCCTGTTTTCGCGTTCGATTGTCAGTCTCAATTTCCAGTTCTTGTAACAGTCCCTGAAAAGCTTCAATGTCATCTTTGCATCGTCCTGCTAAAATAATCTGTCGTAAATGTTCAGGTAATTTGATTAAGCAAATGCGGATGAGTTCTGAGGGGCTGTATGGGTTTGAAAGATACTGATTCTTATGTAACATGTCTTCAAAATATTTGACAAGACTGGAAAATTCAGATTGTTCGAAATGTTTCATCATTATGATGCTATGTTTTACTCGGTCTTGTGTGGCTTGGGACCAATATGCTGAGAGGAAGGCATGGTACAATTCTCCTTCACTGTGGCAATCGTGAATGACCGATCGCATTCTTACAGCTGGTTCATTCTCTAAATAGCCACACATAAATTCTAATCTGTGCTCTAGTGACCAGTTGGGAGGAAAACAATGAGAGAATTGATGAAGCCACGCTTGTGGATGAATGTCGTTGCCAGAATTCTTAAATGTTTTGAATTTACGTGTAGTAATGAACAGCTTATAGTCAAAATCATCGTGTCGGCGGGTCGCATATCGGTCATTGTTACGTCGTTTCGGCTGTTCCATCTCAAAATTCGGTGTATTTTGCCAATTACTTTCATGATTTCCGAAATGCCCTGTGTTATTATTTTGTGGTTGTTCTGTATTGCTATGTCCCTCTTCCCATACTGGGGCGCGAGTGTCCTCTGAAATATGTAATTCTTGTATTACTTGAGCCAACTGATCTTGTACTTCCCGCATTTCTCTTTTGTACTGTGTGTTGATTTGATTTTGATTCTGTTTGAATTTCCTAATTTGTTCATACTCTTCAGTGTCAGTAAAGGCTGCAGGTTTTGTGTCATTCAGATCATCATCTACCTTCGTAGATAAGTTAGTGAACTGATCTGAAAGTTCGGCTACTTTCTCCGATAGTGAACACATTTCCTCAGTGTGTTTTTCTGAACCAAGTTTCAGAGTGTCCATTTCTGTTGAAATCGAATCTACTGTATCCTTTACGTTTTCCTGAGTTCTTGCAAGTTGCGTAACCGAATCGGTGGATGCAACTGAGTCAATTTTAGCTTGCAAGGTCTCATGATTTTCATGAACAATTGTTTGCAGTTCTTTTATGGCTGCTTCGTGATTCTGTAATGCATTTTCATGCCGCGAAAAAATAGGTTGGAAATGCTCACAAATTTGTGTTTTTACGTCATTACAGACTTTTTGACATTTCGATTCGATTTTATGTAATTCAGTAGTTAAATCTTCACGTGTTTGTTCAAGCATATGTTCCACTGTGTCTAACTTTTGAAGCTTTTGCTGTGTTTGTCTCTGATTTTGTTCCATTGTGTCTAACTTTTGAAGATTTTGTTCCATTGTGTCTAACTGTTGCTGTGTTTGTCTCTGGTTTTGTTTCATTTGTTGCATTAATTGCAATAATAATGTATTAGTGTCTGGAATCTGATCATCTATGCTTTTCGGCAGTGCATTTGCACCGGCAACATTCACAGTTTGACAAGCAGAAAATGTGTCTCGGCTTATTTGAGAAAACGGTGAGGACGCAAAACCTGAATGTACAGTATTTGCAAGATTGTGTCCTGTCATATCGGATTCCTGACGTGAGCTGTTGCCGACCAATCGATCGATAATGCTTCCCTGTTCACTAATTGTTTCACTGCCTGCACCATTATTTGCAACCCGCTCCATTTCCCTATGGACAATTACCAAATTACTACTTTGAACATTAGTTAATTCATTACATGGTGGCGCTAACACACTGCTTTCATCTTCACTGTCATTTCTCAGCTTACTTTGGAGCCTAGTATTACGTTTTTCACACGCCATTATTGTCACAATATTTCACACGACAACACAAAAAAAGCACAATTTGAAGAGCAAAAATAAGAGAACACATTAACATAGCACTGAAAATAATATCTAGTTAATTGCAAGCGCAGCTGCAAAATACTTGGTGCAACTCTACATGCATGCCACAACTGTTGTACTGTACAACAATGAAAGACTACAACTACAAAGGAAATTCCCTCTATGATTACACGCTAGCAATAAAAAAAATCTACATTAATTACACAAACTACAAGAAAAAATCAGAAGATTCCAGTGAAGTATCCTCGGCTAAGGGTCGACATATGAAATGTCCCCTTTGAACAATTTATACACGACTGTGCTTAAACTGACACACAATAATTTTTGGCGCAACGCAATCTGACTATCAAAAATCCCTACAAAAGAATGGCCCTGACTAACATTAACCTAAACCTTTCACAAATCACTTACCTCACAAAAATCTTCGTTACTCGAACTACTGCAGTACAGCGAGCGCCACTACTGCCAGCTAAATAAAAGATTCTAACTACGGAAGGCACTAACTACTGATAGGCATAGTTAGCAAATGAAAGATTTGAATACAGAACAGACAATGTATTTACCTTAATAGTGATAATATATAAATCAGTTCGTGACGCCAATTCTTACAAATTTTAAAACTCCGCCATCTCTCTCCCCACGTCCACCACTGCTGGCGGCTCACCTCCAACTGCGCAACGCTACGCGCTGTTAGCATCCAGCTGCCGCTGCCCGACACTACAATGGCGAGTATTACAACAATGCCAACCAGCCACAGACTGCACACGGCACAGCCAGTGATTTTCATACAGAGCGCTACGTGGCGGCGGCGTTACCAATTAAAAAAAACCTAAACATCCTACTTACAGCAGGAATTCAGTAGTAAGCGAGAAGTCAAGCGAGTCGGTAGCAGGTCTGAAGCGAGAGGTTGAGAGGAGCGGTGTGCCTGCCAGCCACTAGCTATGATTCACAAGAGATTATAAACGGATGTACAGAGATGTCAGCTAACTATTATAATAAGAGGAACTAATATCATTGAATTAATTTTTTTTTAGAAACTCAGGACTACTGAAGGTATGTTTGCGCATTGCTAGTTGTAAAATTATTGTAAAATGTAAGTCCCATTTCAACGTTTGTAAAATCATTTCATTCAGAATATAATTAACTTTTGCAAGCAACATTGCATTTCTAACTATAATCCATCCCAAAAATCATCAAGTAAAACCTTGCAAAATTTTATTGTTGTCAAGAAAAGTTTAACTATGAATTACATAACTTCACTCAAATTAATTAAAGAATAACGTCAGCTTTGCTATTAAAGAATTACGTCAGCTTTGGTAATAAATACAGCCACTTATTACGAAATCCCACCAGCAGCTAATAGAGTATAGTAAATCAGTATAAGTATATTAATGTCGCAGCTAGATGTAGCAGTCAGATGGCGATCTAGAAACAGTAAAAAAGGTAAGGAACAGTTTTGGGTTATTGCAGGTAACGACTGAGGGCCACGACTACGACACATTCCATGTTTCGTCGGAATAATCAGAAAATCACTTTTAATAAGCAGCAATTAAATTTGTATGCAAAGATTGAGAAAGAGAATAAATTTCAAAGGGAAGATTTCATTTGTTATTATTAAGCAAGAGATAGAAATCATAAGGAAAGGTTTCATAGGTTATTGCAGAAGGGAAGGTTATAATAAACAGAAGAGGTATAGAGGAGACGCGAAGGTTTCATAGTCACAAATGTATAAGTACGTGGTATCACGTAACATCCCGCCAGTGGGGACGGTATTTGCTTTGTGGTACATTACCCGTGTCAAAAGGGACCGTTTACCAATTACGGAAAAGGTCGATATAGAGTCGATATATGGCTATTGTGATCAAAATGCGCAACGATCGTGTGCTATGTATGCTGCTCGGTATCCTGGACGACATCATCCAAGTGTCCGGACCGTTCGCCGGATAGTTACGTTATTTATGGAAACAGGAAGTGTTCAGCCACGTGTGAAACGTCAACTACGACCAGGCAAAAAATGATGATGTCTTAGCTGCTGTCGCGGCTAATCCGCACATCAGTAGCAAACAAATTGCGCGATAATTGGGAATCTCAAAAACGTCGGTGTTGAGAGTGCTACATCAACATCAATTGCACACGTACCATATTTCTATGCACCAGGAATTGCATGGCCCGTATCTCGTGGTCGTGCGGTAGCGTTCTCGCTTGCCGCGCCCGGGTTCCCGGGTTCGATTCCCGGCGGGGTCAGGGATTTTCTCTGCCTCGTGATGGCTGGGTGTTGTGTGATGTCCTTAGGTTAGTTAGGTTTAAGTAGTTCTAAGTTCTAGGGGACTGATGACCATAGATGTTAAGTCCGATAGTGCTCAGAGCCATTTGAACCATTTTTTGAATTGCATGGCGACGACTTTGAATGTCGTGTACAGTTTTGCCAATGGGCACAAAAGAAATTACCGGTCTATGACAGATTTTTTTGCACGTGTTCTATTCATCGACGAAGCGTCATTCACCAACAGCGGGCCGGCCGCAGTGGTCTCACGGTTCTAGGCGCGCAGTCCGGAACCGTGCGACTGCTACGGTCGCAGGTTCGAATCCTGCCTCGGGCATGGATGTGTGTGATGTCCTTAGGTTAGTTAGGTTTAAGTAGGTCTAAGTTCTAGGTGACTGATGACCACAGCAGTTGAGTCCCATAGTGCTCAGAGCCATTTGAACCATTTGAACCAACAGCGGTAACGTAAACAGGCATAATATGCACTATTGGGCAACGATGGCTGCGACAAGTGGAACATCAGCGACCTTGGCGGGTTAATGCATGGTGCAAATTTAGAGAAGGAAGGATAATTTCCCCCCATTTTATCGATGGCAATCTAAATGATGCAGTGTAAACTGATTTCCACGTAATGTTCTACCGATGTTACTGCAAGATGTTTCACTGCATGACAGAATGGCGATGTACTTCCAACATGATGGATGTCCGGCACATATCTAGCGTGCGGTTGAAGCGGTATTGAATAGCATATTTCATGACCGGTGGATTGGTCGTCGAAGCACCATACCATGGCCCGCACGTTCACCGTATCTGACGTCTCCGGATTTGTTTCCGGGGGAAAGGTGAAGGATATTTGCTATCGTGATCTACTGACAACGTCTGACAACATGCGTCAATGGATTGTCAATGCATGTGCGAACATTACGGAAGGCGAACTACTCACTGTTGAGAGGAATGTCGTTACACGTATTGCCAAACGCATTTAGGTTGACGGACATCATTTTGAGTATTTATTGCATTAGTGTGGTATTTACAGTTAATCACGCTGTAACAGCATGCATTCTCAGAAATGATAAGTTCACAAAGGAACATGTATCAGATTGGAACAACCGAAATAAAATGTTCAAACGTATCTACGTTCTGTATTTTAATTTAAAAAACCTACCTGTTACTAACTATTGGCCTAAAATTGTGAGCCATGTGTTTGTGACTCTTACAGCGCCATCTACCACAAAGCGTAAAAAGTGGTTTAACTAAAACATTCATATTTCTTTACGCACTGCACGAATATGTAACAGAAATGGGGGTTGCTATTTTAAAAAACGTAGTTGATATTCGTTTGATCTGTGGCAGCGCCATCTAGCAGGCCAACCATAGCGCCATCTGGTTTCCCCCTTCATGCTAGACAAGTTTCGTTCTTTGTAGTTTTTTCGTTTGACGCTTATTTCGTGAGATATTTGGCCCGGTCACTATCAATTGACCATCCTGTATAAGAGTACTAGGGCTTCCCATGAATTAGAGACAATATAACGAAATTATTGCCGCCACACAGCACGACCTAAAAATCACCTTAATCCCAAACAAAGGTTCTACTAAGAGAGTTTCGCTGCACAACCTCTTTGACAGAGTTGTTGCCCCACTATTTCTGAGATACTACTGAAGCTTTACTTTTGCGCGTGACATACAAAATATTACCAAAATTACAATTTCATGTATAAAACATAACGCTTACAAAGTGAAGAGCGTGACGTCAAGTCCCTATTCTGGAAGTTTTTTTTATTTTATTTTCTGTTACTACTTTACTTACATCGTAAACGAACCGAAATGATGCCCAATGTAACGTATGTATTAATATTTTCATAGAAGGCATGAAAAGGAAACTCGGAGATAAATGTGGGATTGCAAATAAATTTCTAAGAAAATATATTATTTACATTGTCTACGAAGATTCTGCACACAACTTTCCAAGAAAGTGTTATAACTGAAGTGGCCAGTGAAACAGGTAAGTGGCGAATTCTCCTTCGTCGACGTCAACTGAATGTCACGTATAATAATAATAATAATAATAATAATAATAATAATAATAATAATAATAACACATTCGTGTGCTCTCGTTCTGAGTTGCTAGTACCAACCAAAGTTATCGCACCCTGGGCTATCGAGGAATGAAGGTAGATCTCGTGAAATGGCACTATATGAACAAAGCAATCCAGTATGCTACAACGCACTGAATGTCACGTATAATAATAATAATAATAATAATAAAAACACATTCGTGTGCTCTCGTTCTGAGTTGCTAGTACCAACCAAAGCTATCGCACCCTGGGCTATCGAGGAATGAAGGTAGATCTCGTGAAATGGCACTATATGAACAAAGCAATCCAGTATGCTACAACGCAAGTAATACTATCTCAGTTGGATCAAGGATGCAAATAACGGTGGATGGGTACTCTGGAAATGATAGGGAAATCGTTATGCTTCGTCAAAATCCGTGAAACTTACATTTTCACTGACGTGATGAAGCCCTACGAGCAGCACAAAAAATACTTCCATTAACTGAGTCCTGGGGAGGGCAAACAAAACAACAATTATAGGACGAAATTTTTCAAGACAAAGAATGATTGTCTTCGAACGGTGAAACCTCCCCTTAGAAAAATTTAGAATTACTGTGCTGGTAAACCCCTTACGTTATTTGATTTTCAAACAGCTGAGCAAAACTGAATTTTCTCAGACATTTCTCTGTTTACTTATTCTGATCAACGCTAAAGTGACACACAATATTTTTAGCGCAACGCAATCGAACTTTCAATAATCCCTACAAAAGAATGGCCCTGACCAACAATAACCTATACCTTCCGTGAATCACTTACCTCATAAAAATCTTCGTTACTCGAACTACTGCAATACAGCGCCTATACTGCCAACTGAATAAAAGATTCTGACTACTGAAGGCACTAACTACTGATAGACATAGCTCGCAAATGAAAGATTTTGATAGAGAACAAACAATGTATTTACCTTAATAGTGTTCAAAAGTCATAATATATATGGCAGTTCATGGCATCCAGTCTTACAAATTTACTGTCTCTGATAAACGCACGTCCAGATAATCCGCTCTCAAAAATCCGCCATTTCTCTCCCCACATCCAGTACTGCTGGCGGCTCACCTCCAACTGCGCAACGCTACGCGCTGTTCACATCCAACACTACAATGGCGAATATTACAACAATGCCAACCAGCCACAGACTGCACACAGCAGAGCCAGTGATTTTCATATAAAGCGCTACGTGGCGTTACCAACATAAAAATCTAAACAGCCTACTTACAACGGTATTACAGAGATTCCCCCCCCCCCCCCCCCAAATCCCCTCACCTAGTACAGCCCTGCGATGTGTATTTTCATTGTCAGATAAAGAATTCGATCAATGCTGCATAAACTGCTCTTACGTCATCGTGAGAGAAAAAGAAATCACATAGCGAGGAGACTGCATCAAAATACGTTCCACTGTTCAAGACCAGCTATCCTTGCCGATATCTGGCGAAATGATGCCTTACGCGTGGTTTGTTGCCGAACTGTGTGCTGAGAGAGAACCTTTTCTGGATGGAACCGACGTTTGTTTTTCTACAGAAACTTGAAAGCAACACTGTATTTGTAAAAATACGCCTGTTACAGCGTGTGCAAGATATGGAGAAAATCTTTGTTCCCAGTTTTTACGATGAACATCACACCAGTACATGTACGTGTAATTCTTAGGGTCTTCTTATGTTGTGCAGTTCTTTTTGATAATAATCATAGTTCAATTTTTAAACAACGACTTTCTTTAAAATAAAACTCTCCTCCATATTTCCTAGTAAACTTCTGAATATTTTTTCGCGTGTGAATTGCGCCTTACGCCACACGAAGCCAGAGATTGCTTCTGACAAGCAGAAAACAAATTTTGTGGTGAATAGTTTTTTTTCTTCTTTAGCTGCTGAACCTGCTGATTTTTATTTGCTTTTGAGAATGACAGTACACCAGATACAAAGCAGCATGTTGAGCTTGAGATAAGTTAGTTTTATTTCAGGGCAGACCCTACTTTGCATTCTTGTGAGCAAACAGTGCACAGTTAGAATTTTCAATGATCGTACTTATTAAGCAGAGATATTCACACTGAGTTGTGTAGGTAACCTCAAGCTGTTATTTTTCCACCTTTCGCAGCAATGCAGGCTGCTATTCTCCCATGGAGACGATCGTAGAGATGCTGGATGTAGTCCTGTGGAACAGTTTGCCATGCCATTTCCACCTGGCGCCTCAGTTGGACCAGCGTTCGTGCTGGACATACAGACCGCGTGAGACGACGCTCCATCCAGTCCCAAACATGCTCAATGGGGGACAGATCCGGAGATCTTGCTGGCCAGGGTAGTTGACTTACACCTTCTAGAGCACGTTGGGTGGCACGGGATACATGCGGACGTGCATTGTCCTGTTGGAACAGCAAGTTCCCTTGCCGGTCTAGGAATGGTAGAACGATGGGTTCGATGACGGTTTGGATGTACCGTGCACTATTCAGTGTCCCCTCGACGATCACCAGAGGTGTACGGCCAGTCTAGGAGATCGCTCCCCACACCATGATGCCGGGTGTTGGCCCTGTGTGCCTCGGTCGTATGCAGTCCTGATTGTGGCGCTCACCTGCACGGCGCCAAACATGCATACGACCATCATTGGCACCAAGGCAGAAGCGACTGTCATCGCTGAAGACGACACGTCTCCATTCGTCGCTCCATTCACGCCTGTCGCGACACCACTGGAGGCGGGCTGCACGATGTTGGGGCGTGAGTGGAAGACGGCCTAACGGTGTGCGGGACGGTAGCCCAGCTTCATGGAGACGGTTGCGAATGGTTCTCGCCGATACCCCAGGAGCAACAGTGTCCCTAATTTGCTGGGAAGTGGCGGTGCGGTCCCCTACGGCACTGCGTAGGATCCTACGGTCTTGGCGTGCATCCGTGCGTCGCTGCGGTCCGGTCCCAGGTCGACGGGCACGTGCACCTTCCGCCGACCACTGGCGACAACATCGATGTACTGTGGAGACCTCACGCCCCACGTGTTGAGCAATTCGGCGGTACGTCCACCCGGCCTCCCGGCCTCCCGCATGCCCACTATACGCCCTCGCTCAAAGTCCGTCAACTGCACATGCAGTTCACGTCCACGCTGTCGCGGAATGCTACCAGTGTTAAAGACTGCGATGGAGCTCCGTATGCCACGGCAAACTGGCTGACACTGACGGCGGCGGTGCACAAATGCTGCGCAGCTAGCGCCATTCGACGGCCATCACCGCGGTTCCTGGTGTGTCCGCTGTGCCGTGCGTGTGATCATTGCTTGTACAGCCCTCTCGCAGTGTTCTGAGCAAGTATGGTGGGTCTGACACACCGGTGTCAATGTGTTCTTTTTTCCATTTCCAGGAGTGTAGTTTCGCAAAACTCAGTGACATGCACCTTGTGTATGGGGAAGTACGTTGCAATGCTCTCGCTGCTGAAAGACTGCACAGGGAAAGATTTCCTGACAGCCATCACCCGTCACGACGAGTGTTTATTTTTCTCGCCGAGTACGAAAGACTGGTTCATTGGTAGGAAAAGAAGGAGGGACCTGGCAACATCAGGACCATCCGCACATCCGATTTTGAAGAGGAGTTACTGGAACGTGCTGCAGCGGACTCCACTGCAAATACTTGTCTTATTGCACATGAAAAGTGCGCTGCATGTACTAGCGTGTGGCGGGTACTTCACGAACAACAATTACACCCATGTCACCCACAAGGAGTCCGTGCAGTGCTTGTGACTGACTTTGCACCGAGGGCCGCGTTGGGTCAGTGGTCGCTCCAACAATGGACAGATTGTCCAGATTTCCTCCAGATCGTGCTGTTTACAAACGAGGCCTCATTTCATCGCGACGGTACTTCGAGTAACAGGGATAGCACTGTGTGGAATGTGGAAAACTCTTACGCTGTAGTAGAGTCACACCATTGCTGCAAATACCTGGGCCATATCTTCTACCTGGCCATCGCAATGGCCACCTGTACTTGAGGTTCGTCCACAGAGTTCTACCGTACCAATGGCTGTTCGTGAGATGGTGTGGATACAACATGACGATGCTCCACCTCACTTCAGTGTGGATGTCCGCAACTATACCAATGCTGAATTGGAAGGTGAAGCCCTATTCTGTGGCCTACGAGGTCACCTGACCTGAATCCTCTTGATAATATCCGATGGGGATATCTAAAGTTACTTGTGTGTGAGACTCCAGTGGATACGAAGATGGAATTAGTTGCCAGATTTGTAGCTGACTGTGACGCGATTCGAAACACAGCACCGATAGTTAACTGGGTTTGTCAGAATCTTGTTCGCCCATGTCATTCCCGCATTGAGATTAATGGCCAGCATATTGTGTAAGATACAGTACAAATGGTTACTTCATTGTGTCAGTGAGGGTATTTCCAGTTAGCTGTAACTAATGTCGATAAAGTACACCGTAATGTGTTTTTATTCTTATTATCTCGTTAAGATGGTTTCTCCGACCCAGGTTCCTTACCTGAAATTGTTCAGTGGAGCATCCTCCATATCCTGTTAAATTTTTGCACGTTAGTACGAAAACACCTCGTGTAAGAGACGTGAACGGCGGCTGATGTTGAGTTACAACTGTGAGGGCCACGGAGATGCCGTCTACTTGTGTGAGACAGCGTTGTCAGCACCTGACAGCGTTCGAAAGGGGTGTCACAGCGGGTGTGAAATTGGCCCACTGGTCGAAGCGTGATGCATGCGTATTTGTTGGGTACTCAGAGCTGACAGTGGCCCGATGTTGGGCTGCATGGGAACTTGAGGGCAGACATCCTCGACGTCAAAATTCTGGGCGACGACGTCTGACCACCACAAGGGAGAAATCCCTTATTGGGCACCAAGCACATCATGTCTGCGCCTAGTACCCAAGGTCAACTAATGGACTCCCCGCAACATTCTGTGTCATAATCATCTTGTGGATGATGCAGTTCTTCTGTGTCATGCCGCGCCAATGGTCGGAGACTAGCAACAGCCAGACTATGGAATTACCATCCAGAGCATAGGCTTCCATCACGACAACAACACAAAGGCTGCATTTGGAGTGATTCCTCGATTTGGAAGAATAAACTCATGAATGGCATCACGTTGTCTTCAGCGATAAATTACAGTTTTACACTAACCTATCCGCCACCATAGCTGAGTCGACAGCCCGCCGGCTTATCATGCCAGGGGCCCATTTTCGATTCCCAGCTGGGATGGAGATTTTATTCACTCAGGGACTGGGTGTTTGTGTCGTCTTCATCATCACCATTTCATCCTCATCGACGAAAAGGTCGCCGAAATGGCGTCGCCTCAAAAGACTTGCACCAGGCGATCAAGTCTATCCGCCGAGAGGCCCTCGTCACACGACATTTCGTTTTACACTATCATGGGGGACGTTTGTTAGCGATTATGACTGCGGCCTGGGAAGAGATTGCATTCATCCAATGCTTTGGGGAGTCACAACTACTTGCTGTGGGGAACCACCGAGCATGACTTCAGGGCATGGCTGATAACGATTGAGTGAACCCTGATGAGACAACAGTAGGTCACATATACAGGGTGAGTCACCTAACATTACCGCTGGATATATTTCGTAAATCACATCAAATACTGACGAACCGATTCCACAGACCGAACGTGAGGAGAGGGGCTACTGTGACTGGTTAATACAAACCATACAAAAATGAACGGAAGTATGTTTTTTAAACACAAATCTAAGTTTTTTTTAAAAATGGAACCCCGTTAGCTTTGTTACCACATCTCAACATATAAACAAATACGTAATCAGTGCCGTTTGTTGCATTGTAAAATGTTAATTACATCCGGAGATATTGTAACCCAAAGTTGACGCTTGAGTACCATTCCTCCGCTGTTCGATCGTGTGCATCGGAGAGCACCGAATTACGTAGGGATCCAAAGGGAACGGTGATGGACCTTAGGTACAGAAGAGACTGGAACAGCACATTACGTCCACATGCTAACACCTTTTTATTGGTCTTTTTCACTGACGCACATGTACATTACCATGAGGAGTGAGGTACACGTACACACGTGGTTTCCGTTTTCAATTACGGAGTGGAATAGAGTGTGTCCCGACATGTCAGGCCAATACATGTTCAATGTGGTGGCCACCATTTACTACACAAATTGTAATCTCTGGCGTAATGAATGTCGTACACGCCGCAGTACATTTGGTGTAATGTCGCCGCAGGCTGCCATAATACGTTGGTTCATATCCTCTGGGGTTGTAGGCACATCACGGTACACATTCTCCTTTAACGTACCCCACAGAAAGAAGTCCACAGGTGTAAGATCAGGGGAGAACTGGTTGGCCAATTTATGCGTCCTCCACGTCCTATGAAACGCCCGTCGAACATCCTGTCAAGGGTCAGCTTAGTGTTAATTGCGGAATGTGCAGGTGCACCATCATGCTGATACCACATACGTCGACGCGGTTCCAGTGGGACATTTTCGAGCAACGTTGGCAGATCATTCTGTAGAAACTCGATGTATGTTGCAGCTGTTTGGGCCCCTGCAATGAAGTGAGGACCAATGAGGTGGTCGCCAATTATTCCGCACTATACATTTACAGTCCACGGTCGCTGTCGCTCTACCTGTCTGAGGCAGCGAGGATTGTCCACGGACCAGTAATGCATGTTCCGTAGATTCACTGCCCCGTGGTTTGTGAAACCCGCTTCATCGGTAAACAGGTAGAACTGCAACGCATTCTCTGTTAATGCCCATTGACAGAATTGCACTCGATGATTAAAGTCATCACCATGTAATTGCTGATGTAGCGACACATCAAACGGATGAAAGCGATGACGATGCAGTATGCGCATGACACTACTTTGACTCAGTCCACCGGCTCTCGCAATGTCCCGTGTACTCATGTGTGGGTTCATGGCAACAGCAGCTAACACACCAACAGCACCCGCTTCTCCTGTGACGGGCCTGTTACGGACCCGTTTATTTATTTATTTATTTATTTATGCATTTATTTTACCTGGCAAGATTAGGGCCTTCAGGCCCTCTCTTACACCTAACCAGGCAAACTCAGGTTGAACGAGTTACAGTTTCTACTTAACATTAAGGACATATAGCCTATTATGCAGTATTGATGTTAAAGAAAAAAATAGATATTATAACAGTAGTACAATGATAATTATAACAATAAAAAATAATTAAAACAATCAATAATAATAATAATAATAGTAATAGTAATAATAATAATAATAGTAATAATAATAATAATAATGACTATGTATATGAAAGTAAACATACTTTTCTTTTCTGAATGTCAGTCCCATTGTTAGTTGGGAATTTTCTTGCACCTTGTGAGTTATTCTCGTCGAGCAGAGACATAAGACGATAGAATGGGGTGAAAGAGACATATAAGAGGTAGATAGGTTAGAGGAAGAGAAATAGAACGGTAAAATTCGAAGCTGTGATGGAGAGGAGAAAGAAAGAGATGGGAGGGGCACAAGAATGGTGGTTATACCGTCCCTAATATGTAAGCTTTGAGTTCCCTCTTGAATGTTGAGTAGTTCTGGATAAGACGCAGATCACAGGGGAGCGCGTTCCATAGCCGTATGGCTGAGATGGAGAATGACACGGAGAAAGATTTTGTGTTATGTAAAGGTACAGCCAAGATGACAGACGTATCCGATCTGGTGTTGCGATTGTACGTGCTACGATCATACCTGTTGCATATAGTTGGCGGTAGATGTTTTGCAATGTGCGGCACGTTGGATGCTCTCTGTCCGGGTACCGTTCTGCATACACCCTGCAGGCGCATTTCGTCGACACTCGCCATAGATGAGTATCATCTCCGCCTTTTCAAAGTTCGAGTACACCATGGCCACAGTTCCTACAACACTACACTATCACAGACGTCTGGTAACACGGTGTACTACAGTTGGTCTGCGTGCGGAGACGAATGCAGAATAGCAATAGCATTAAGTGCTACATGCGGACACTGCGACAGCTAGACCAAACTACAACAGCGCACTACAGCTACACTCGTAAACACGGTCGTCATCGTAAACATGTCCCTGCAGACGCTGCTCGCCGACCGTGGCCCGGGTTTGTTACAACACGCAACTGAACGTTGGAGGTTTCAAGCGTCAACTTTAGGTTACAATATCTCCGGATGTAATTAAAGTTTGACAATGCAACAAACGGCACTCATTACGTATTTGTTTATGTGTTCAGATATGCTAACAAAACTAACGGGGTTCCATTTTAAAAAAAACCTAGGTTTGTGTTAAAAAACATACTTCCGTTCATTTTTGTATGGTTTGTATTAAACAATTACACTAGCCCCTCTCCTCACGTTCGGTCTGTGGAATCGGTTCGTCAGTATTTGATGTGGTTTACGAAATATATAGAGCGGTAACGTTAGGTGACTCACCCTGTATATTGCATCCTATTGTGCTACCTTCATGTGGCAGTGTGGAGCAGTTTTTCAATAGGACAATGCTTGCCCACACACAGTATATGTCTCTATGAACATTCTGCATGATGCTGAGTTAGTCTCCTGGCCACCAAGGTGCTCAGATCTGTCCCCATTAGGTCGTCGGTGGGACCCACATGGACGTTATCTCAGTCCCATTGACAGAATCGAGGACACCAAAAATCAGTTACGACAGTTGTGGCCCAGTTTCCAGTTTACCTCAGCAGAGGATACAACGGCTTTACGATACCCTTCCCAACCAAATTAGTCCAGACATCCGGACCACGACGGTTCAACGTCATACTGAGTAATGGGCTCAGACTCTTAAACTCTTCCTGAATTTTACACTCCTGGAAATTGAAATAAGAACACCGTGAACTCGTTGTCCCAGCAAGGGGAAACTTTATTGCCATATTCCTGGGGTCAGATACCTCACATGATCACACTGACAGAACCACAGGCAGATAGACACAGTCAACAGAGCATGCACAATGTCTGCACTAGTACAGTGTATATCCACCTTTCGCAGCAATGCAGGCTGCTATTCTCCCATGGAGACGATCGTAGAGATGCTGGATGTAGTCCTGTGGAACGGCTTGCCATGCCATTTCCACCTGGCGCCTCAGTTGGACCAGCGTTCGTGCTGGACGTGCAGACCGCGTGAGACGACGCTTCACCCAGTCCCAAACACGCTCAATGGGGGACAGATCCGGAGATCTTGCTGGCCAGGGTAGTTGACTTACACCTTCTAGAACACGTTGGATGGCACGGGATACATGCAGACGTGCATTGTCCTGTTGGAACAGCAAGTTCCCTTGCCGGTCTAGGAATGTTAGAACGATGGGTTCGATGACGGTTTGGATGTACCGTGCACTATTCAGTGTCCCCTCGACGATCACCAGAGGTGTAGGGCCAGTGTAGGAGATCGCTCCCCACACCATGATGCCGGGTGTTGGCCCTGTGTGCCTCGGTCGTATGCAGTCCTGATTGTGGCGCTCACCTGCACGGCGCCAAACATGAATACGACCATCATTGGCACCAAGGCAGAAGCGACTCTCATCGCTGAAGACGACACGTCTCCATTCGTCCCTCCATTCACGCCTGTCGCGACACCACTGGAGGCGGGCTGCACGATGTTGGGGCGTGAGCGGAAGACGGCCTAACGGTGTGCGGGACCGTAGCCCAGCTTCATGGAGACGGTTGCGAATGGTCCTCGCCGATACCCCAGGAGCAACAGTGTCCCTAATTTGCTGGGAAGTGGCGGTGCGGTCCCCTACGGCACTGCGTAGGATCCTACGGTCTTGGCGTGCATCCGTGCGTCGCTGCTGTCCGGTCCCAGGTCGACGGGCACGTGCACCTTCCGCGGAACACTGGCGACAACATCGATGTACTGTGGAGACCTCACGCCCCACGTCTTAGCAATTCGGCGGTACGTCCACCCGGCCTCCCGCATGCCCACTATACGCCCTCGCTCAAAGTCCGTCAACTGCACATACGGTTCACGTCCACGCTGTCGCGGCATGCTACCAGTGTTAAAGACTGCGATGGAGCTCCGTACGCCACGGCAAACTGGCTGACACTGACGGCGGCGGTGCACAAATGCTGCGCAGCTAGCGCCATTCGACGGCCAACACCGCGGTTCCTGGTGTGTCCGCTGTGCCGTGCGTGTGATCATTGCTTGTACAGCCCTCTCGCAGTGTCCGGAGCAAGTATGGTGGGTCTGACACACCGGTGTCAATGTGTTCTTTTTTCCATTTCCAGGAGTGTATTTGATATTGCAATCACTGAAATGGCCACGTATCCACTCAGTCCCTGAAGATTCATTTGGTTTCGTCTTCCGTGTGCTTCACTCTTATTGTCGGACAGTCTAATAGCTGCATATGACGAATAATCCTGGGGCAGTGTTTGAACTACAATAACAGCCGGCTGGAGTGGCCGAGCGGTTCTAGGCGCTACAGTCTGGAACCGCGCGACTGCTACGGTCGCAGGTTCTAATCCTGCCTCGGGCATGGATGTGTGTGATGTCCTTGGGTTAGTTACGTTTAAGTAGTTCTAAGTTCTAGTGGACTGATGACCTCCGAAGTTAAGTCCCATAGTGCTCAGAGACATTTGAACCATTTTTTGAACTACGATAACAAACACTGGCCGCCTTTCTTTTTTCGATATCTTTATCAGAAGCTTCGACACCAGGACTGACACGTCTCATATCCCTGTACGTACTCGTCTTTTGAAGAGCTTGTTCATTAGAACATCATGTTGCACTGTCGTTCCTCACAGTAGCCAACTTGATCGAGTTGTTCGTTGCCTTATTCTAGCTTAGACGAGTGGAGAAACGTCCACTCTGCGCACCCTTGTATCTGTAAGTGGGGGCAATATTTTGACATGCGATGGCCAAAACCCTAAACGAGAATTGGAAAAGGTTCAAATGGCTCTAAGCACTACCTGACTTAACATCTGAGGTCATGAGTCCACTAGACTTGGAACTAGTTAAACCTAACTAACCCAAGGATATGACACACATCCATGCCCGAGGCAGGATTCGAACCTGCGCCCCTAGCAGCAGAGCGGTTCGGGACTGAAGCGCCTAAAAGTGCTCGTCCAAGACGGCCGGCTACGGAAAAGGCTGCTGGCTCTAGATGACGTGTTGTACTTTGGCGATACCTATGGAAAGGGCGGTAAATTCCTCAAAGCGAGAGGTCGCCGACATTGTCAACAGCTGGAACAAATGAAGACTGTCTTTGAATTACTTTGATCGTAGACGTTGCCTGAAACGCTTCGATGTATATTGAATTGCGTAATTCTCATTACTCAGAACGTTATCGTAAAATGGATCTGTCGTTTGTTTGACTTCAGTTGTTCAAGTGTAGAGGAATCATTGAAGAAGGAGTGAATTTATCATTTCAGCTGTGCTAAGTAGTGAAGAGTTTTATTTCAGCACCACCCTACAGGAAGAAATAGTCCAACGAAGTCAACTTCGTACATATCCGTGGTACAAAATAGGTGGGCTTCGAGAATTTTTAGAACGGCGACCGTAAACATCTACAAGAATTAGCAAACAGATAACTTTTGACTGTGAGTGACAGATCCAAGGCAGATACTGCGTACACGCTTACAACTTTTCCCGAAGCGAACATTTTACCCCAAGCTTGAGACTGGCTTTAAAGAAGTAGGTCATTCGATACAAAAAAAGCACTCTTCCAACAGAACCTCTTTTAAAACAAGAGTTAACAGGATTAAACATTGAAGAAGGTTACATACTACTCTGCGTATTACCACTTGCTGAAATTACGTTTAGAGATCTTTTTAACTGCTCACGAAAGAATATGGATTTCCCTCTGTATGTGTGTCACAACTGCTGGAATTAGAAACGTGCCAAATTTATTGACATCGGCAGTAAGATCGTCAGCGAAGCTTTAAAGCAGAGTGACAAACAATAGCAGCGATTTCCACGAGAATAAATTCGCGGACAGTCACAATAGGCGTCCATTGTGTCTAGATTTGTGTCGTAACGCGAGGGTCCTTCATAAAACTCGGCTGATAAATTAGAACCGCGTTAAATCTAAAGATGTGGCTGTATACCAAACACCTGTCCCGCCTCAAGGTGCGTGTTTCATCCAGGAGTTAGAACGCGAATCGAAAGCTGTGTCTCGACTGATGCAACAAGAAATCTCCACAACCGAAGTAAATTTTAATCAGGCAGTATGTCGCCACTTCTTTTGACGATAAAAAAAAAATTAGGTGATGGCGATAAATCTTGAGCGTTCATAATTATGCGAGAAGATTGTCTTTGAAGTTTTGGCATAAGCAAAGGGAGATAAAGTGTTTTTGCTACAATATGTTTTACTTTTCTTCATAATATTCGCCTTTAAAATTTATACTATTCCGCGTGTGTTGAAACCCATCCTAGAACAACTTTGATGCTGCAACTTCTTTTTATATGACAACAGAGAACAATAAATTTTTTGAGAAAAAAAAGCAGCCAAAAGTTTGGAAATGATTTGTATGAAAGTAAGAAGTAATATAGATGACCAATGTGCGGGTGGCACCCAAGGAAATGTTCATTATTTCAGAAAGTAATCTTAAGGTAGTTCTTCGATGCTCTCTCACAATGACAGCAACAGTGTTGATGTTTTCTTCCGTAAGAACAGCAACTTGAGCACCGGGTCCACCTTCCTTTGAAACTGATTGTCTCCCCTCGTTAATCATTTGAAACCACCTTCGAACTGTGCTGTAGGGAAGTACAGACTCTCCATAGGCCTCCTGTAACTCTATATGGGCCTCAGCAGAAGATTTGTTGAGACGAAAGCAGAATTTCAAAACCGCATACTGTTTCTCGAGTGTTACCTCCATTGCACCGGTAGGCGATACTGAACATGTCTGACTTTGCCTGCCTCTCACAGGCGGGAACCAGGAGTCCCAACAATGAAACTACTACGGTGTGTTTGCTGCACTTTAAGCTCACAGAATATCATAAAGGTCAATTTTAGCGCGAGAAATTATGACCATAAAAAAAAATTATGATCACTCTTTGTTGAACAGCCCTTGTACGTACAGCAGCTGCGATTCCGATTGTGGTTCAAATGGCTCCGAGCACTACGGGACTTAATATCTGAGGTCATCAGATCCCTAGAACTTAGAACTACTTAAACCTAACTAACCTAAGGACATCACACACATCGATGCCCGAGTCAGGATTCGAACCTGCGACCGTAGCCGTCGCGCGGTTCCAGACTGAAACGCCTAGAACCGCTCGGCCACTGCCGATTGTGAATTTGGAGTTCAATGTTAAACTTCGCCCGGCAATAGTATCTAATGGCTACACATGAGAACACGGCACGGTCTACACGATACAGTACATAGATGTTCTCTAGTACTCTTTAAAATTTAAGGTTCAAATTATTCCCGTGAAACGTGAAATACATAAAGAAGAAAAAAATAGGCAATCGCTGGTTGGAGTCTCATTTCCGTCACTACTTTGTTTCGGTTCTTTCCGTTCAGTTCAAATAACTACGCCATTTAAATATAAAATTCGTATATAAATGTCATTTTTATGTAAAATGCAAGTCTTCTTATTTCAAATAACACATTACTCAGAAATCCCGTTTTCAATATACATACAAAAGGCAGTGTCCTGAATGACTGAGTAGTCATTACCCAGCCGAAACCGCTACGGATGGAAACTTGCAATTTGGAGAGGGTGTTGACCTTATACTCCAGGCATCGTCCAAGACAGGATTTTTCGAAATTCCACTTCTAAGGGGGTGAAATAAAGGGTGAAAGGTTTCTTGAAAATATGTCTGTAATAAAGCTATCTTGAAGCTAGATCTACGAAAATTGGCATTTGGTTTCTCGGTCAGAAATAAAGAAATGTGTGTTTCAGCAGTTTAAAAAAATTTCTCTCCTACTGGGATGAAATAGTGGGTGAAAGTTTCTTTGAGAGTAAATTATTAAAAAATTGCTAAAGTATTTTTAAAGCTACATGTATGAAAATTGGTATTTTTTTATCCCTGTTGTAAATAAAGAATATGTCTTTTCACTTTTTTGAACATTCACTCTCTACGAGGATGAAATAGGAGATGAAAAATTTTTAAGACAGTATTTCGTTGTAATAAAAAGAAATATTAAATATAAATCTATGAAAACCGATTTTTCACTTATCGGTTAGATGTAAAGAACTATGCATGACTGAATGAAAATTTCCATGGTAATATCGCTACCAGAACCCAAAACGCATGATTAAATGGTTCAAATGGCTCTGAGCACTATGGGACTCAATTGCTGTGGTCATCAGTCCCCTAAAACTTATAAGTACTTAAACCGAACTAACCTAAGGACATCACACACATCCATGCCCGAGGCAGGATTCGAAGCTGCGACCGTAGCAGTCACACGGTTCCGGACTGCGCGCCTAGAACCGCGAGACCACCGCGGCCGGCTAAACGCATGATTAACAAAAATCTTGAACTCTAGCTATCAGAATCGCTTTTTGGTCAGAAAATTCTGGAAATACCATGCTTGTATCGCATTATTTGGCGTGAAAAGTGTAGAAGGTACTGCAATTTGTCAACAACATAATAATTCGATTAAAGAAAAACAAAAACAAAAAAATTGTGCAGATTACACGGTCTGCAGCGGGTGCTAAACTAGTGCAGATATAAGTTCTTAATTTCCCATCTCTTATAAGAGATTCGTAATAGAGATTGTTTAAATTAAATAAAAAACATTTTGCGTTGTCTGGGTTTACTCAAAATTTTGGGCGAGGAAACACAAAGAAACTTTCTAACGTCAGACAAATCTTTTATATGTTAGCACGAGTCAGGGATTAGAAGTAGTTCACTATTTGGCCGTTCGCAGACGGAACGAAACGAAAAAGATGATTCGTTCGCGAACCACTTCCAATATCTTTTTGATCTCCAGTTTCTTTGTTCGCACTGAACACGACGCGACCTGCGGTTTAGAGCGGCGAAGAACAGTTAATATCGAATTGCAGCAATTTGTCTGCCACAAATTATAGATGACATTAGGAGCAACCGAAAACATCGCATCACTTGTCATGACGACAAACCAGCTGTCGCATAACACATTGATCATTTAACGGAGAAAATTAATGTGTTGTCTCCTGTATTCGCCAGATTTATTACCTAGCGACTTACTAGTAGTCAGATGTTTGAGAGGAGCGAAAACAGGACTCCCGTAAGTCACGCAATGGATTTTTGTACGAATATTCACAGGCAAACAACGGCGGATAGGAAATGGACGATAGATCAAGTTTTGAAAAAAAAAGAAAAGAAAAAAAAGAAAGTGGGTTTAAAGCTTAATAGCCTGAAAATAAACGTTGTACTTAAGAACAACTTGCTGAGCGAAAAGTGAGTACGGAAAGAGTGATGGAAAGAAAGGGTTGGTGAGATGAGAAGAGAGATACAGACCATACAGATTTTAAAGGGAAATGGAGAAGAACTGAAATGGACAGTCGTTGAGACGGGACTGCTTTGGAGTGTCTATTTTGTGCGGGAAGACTGAGAGGAAAGAGATACAAGATGGTAGACGCCATCAAGGAAAGCGGAAATTACGCGGACCTGAAGAGGATGACGCCAGACAGGAGAGGATGGGGAGTCACCACGTGAAAACTTGCCTTTGGGCAGGACACTGATAATGATGATGATGATGATGATGATGAACAGGGGAAAGTGAAATATTTCACGACGAGCTGATGGGTAGTAAATGAAGTGTCAAAGAACTCAGTTCCTCAAGGACTTGCTATGTTGCACATACAAAGTTGAATTGGAGTGATATTTAACTGTCAAAAAATCTTGAAAACAGAAATAATTTGCAAAAAAAAAAAATTGTGAGTACAAATCAGTTGTCTAAAAATAACAAAGTAGATTAGTGAAGTATTTGAGGTGCATCTGAATGTTGCTCCGATTCAACCAGAGAAAAATAGGTTCCGATACTGAATTTAAAGTTCAGTGTTTAACTGACTACAAGACCACATGGCTCAGTATATAAAGGGAAATACGTGGACTGACTGACTGACTGACCCATCATTCGCGTAGACCACACCGTTACGAACACAAACTTGAAGTTTGGAGAGAGTGTTGGCCTTATACTGTAGGCAAGAAACGAATTTCGAAATTCCGCCCCTAGGGGGGGGAAGTAGGGGATTTTGAAAATATGTCACTAGGTTGATTATACGTCTCTATTGAGAAAACTTTGAAGCTAGAACTACGCTTAATGGTATTTGGTTTGTCAGTCAGACATAAAGAAAAACGTGTTTCAGCATTTTTTTAAAATTTAAATCCTGTCCCCTCCACAACTATAATAAACATTTCCGGTGTCCTTTTCTACAGATAAACCGTATCGCTGAAATACACTCTAAGGAAAATGAACGACGAACCACGAAGTAATTCACCGAATGGGATGAAATGCCGGCCGGAGTGACCGAGCGGATCTAGGCGCTTCAGTCTGGAACCGCGCGACTGCTACGGTCGCAGGTTCGAATCCTGCCTAGGGCATGGATGTGTGTGATGTCCTTAGGTTAGTTAGGTTTAAGTAGTTCTAAGTTCTAGGGGACTGATGACCTCAGATGTTAAGTCCCATAGTGCTCAGAGCCATTTGAACAATTATTATTATTATTTTTTTTTTTTTGGATGAAATCGGTGGATGTGATGTATGTATACACAGAAACAAATGGTCACACTTTCAAAAAAAGAAAACTGGAAAATTTATTCAAGAGTAAGAGATTCACAAATTGAGTAAGTAAATAAAGCATTGATGCACCTCTGGCACTTATACAGGCACTTATTCCGCTTGGCATCGATTGATGGAGTATTTTGCGGGACATCGTGCCAAATTATATCCAACTGACGAGTTAGATGGTCAAAATCTGGAACTAGCTGGAGGGCTCTGTCCATTGTCCTCCGAACGTTCTCAATTGAGGACAGACCCGGCGACTTTGCTGACCAAGACAGTGTATGGCATGGTCGAAGGCCGGCAGTAGAAACTCTCGCCGTGTGCGTAAGGGCATTATCCTCCTGAAATGCAAGCTCAGGATGGCTCGCCAGAAAGGGCAAGAGCACGGGGCCTAGAATATCATCGACATACCGCTGTACTGTAAGAGAGCCGCGGCTGACGGTCAAATGGGTCCTGCTATAAAGAGAATGGTTGTCGGGCATTATGGCTGGCAACAGTCAAGCTGGTATCCCACCATCGTCAAGGGCGTCTCCAGATACTCCTCCGCCCGGAGTAGAATTGTCTTCACTGATGAGTACCGTTTCGAGCCGAGCCACTTTTGCCGGTGATCGGGGCTTACATTTCACCAAGATAACGGCTGCCCGCAAACGGACAGCTTGTCTTACCAAATCCCACCTTGGCCAGCAAAATCGCCGGACCTCTCCGTAATTGAGAACGTTGGGACCGTAATGGTCATTGCTCGCGAACCGTTTCGAGCAATAAGCAAAACAAACATCACGGAAATTTCTTCGGACAGTAATGAGTTATTTCGTTTCCAGATACGACTCCACGCATTGGGCTCTCTTGGTGATGCGTGGTCGTTTCTGATAATTATTTGCGAGGGACGTTTCAACAGTCAGTGCGAAGTCCGAGAGATGCCACCACTGGCGCGAATCGACGTCATGTTTAGTCAGTAGCATCTTTGGAAAGCACGCACACCAAGTTTCAGCCATTTTGGTATATTTCTTTGTGTTTGGCATTTGTGTGGATCAAGGAAATCGATTGATTGTCAAAATGGACGACAAAGAATTTCGTGTGCTGATTAAACGCTACTTTATTAAAGGCAAAACGCCTCAGGAGACTAAAGAGAAGCTTGATTAACATTACGGTAACTCTGCCCCTTCGATTAGAACAGTTTATAAGTGGTTTCAAAACTTTCGGAGTGGCCATATGGACACAAGTGATGCTGAACGTTCTGGACGCCCTGTGGAGGTTACGACTCCAGAAATCATTGATGAAATCCATGATATGGTGATGGATGACAGAAGAGTTAAGGTGCGTGAGATTCCTAGTGCTGTGGACATCTCGAATGAAAGGGTACATAATAGTTTGCATAAACATTTGGACGTGAGACAGCTATCTGCAAGAGGGGTTCCGCGATTGCTCACGCTTCACCAAAAACGGAATCGTGTGAAGTGTTGCAAGGACGGTTTGCAGCTGTTCAGGAAGAATCTGCAGGAGTTTAAGAATCGTTTCGTCACTCTGCATGAAACACGGATATATTACTGTACTCCTGAGACCAAACAGAAATCTAAACAATGAGTTACCAAGGGAGAATCTGCGCCAGAAAAGGCGAAGACCATACCTTCGGCCGGAAAGGTAATGGCGACTGTGTATTGGGATTCGCAAGGGATAATCCTCTGAAAGAGGGTATAACTATTACAGCTGAATATTATTTATTCATCATTATTGGACCGTTTGAATACCGCGCTGCAAGAAAAACGCCGACGATTGGACCGAAAAGGGTCCTTTTCCATCACGACAATGCACCTCAGCAGTCGTGGTCGCAAAATTAATGGAAATAAGATTCCAACTCGTTTCACATCCCCTCCATTCTCCAGACTTGGCTCCCTCGGACTACTGTATGTTCCTCAATTTGAAGAAATGGCTGGCAGGACAAAGATTTTATTCAAACAAGGAGGTGATTGCAGCAACTAAGACCTATTTTGCACACTTGGACAATTCCTTTTATTCGAAAGCGATCAACAAATTACAACAGCGTTGGACGAAGTGCATGAGTCCAAAAGGAGAGTATGTCGCAAAAGAGAAAAGGTTTACGCCAAACACGTAAGTAGTTTTTATTTTTGCACGGTCTTTTCAAACGCCCCTCGTAACACCACAAGAAAATATAACGGGTGATCAAAAAGTCAGTACAAATATGAAAACTTAATAAACCACGGAATAATGTAGATAGAGAGGTAAAAATTGACACACATGCTAGGAATGACATGGGGTTTTATTAGAACCACCCCATATTGCTAGACGCGTGAAAGATCTCTCGCGCGCGTCGTTTGGTGACGATCGTGTGCTCAGCCTCCACTTTGGTCATGCTTGTCCTCCCAGGTCCCGAGACGTCAGTGCGTGCGATTATTGGCTATGGGGTTACCTGAAGTCCTGAAGTCGCAAGTGTATCGTTATCGACCGACATCTCTAGGGATGCTGAAAGACAACATCCGACGCCACTGTGTCACCATAACTCCGGACATGTTTTACAGTGCTGTTCACAACATTATTCCCCGACTACAGCTATTGTTGAGGAATGATGGTGGACATATTGAGCATTTCCTGTAAAGAACATCATCTTTGCTTTGTCTTCCTTTGTTATGCTATTTATTGCTATTCTGATCAGACGAAGCGCCAGCTGTAGGACGTTCTTTGAACTTTTGAATTTTTTTGGTTCTAATAAAACCCCATGTCATTCCAAGGATGTGTGTCAATTTGTACCTCTCTATCTACATTATTCCGTGATTTATTCAGTTTTCAAATTTATACTGACTTTTTGATCACCCTATATACACTCCTAGAAATTGAAATAAGAACACCGTGAATTCATTGTCCCAGGAAGGGGAAACTTCATTGACACATTCCTGGGGTCAGATACATCACATGATCACACTGACAGAACCACAGGCACATAGACACAGGCAACAGAGCATGCACAATGTCGGCACTAATACAGTGTATATCCACCTTTCGCAGCAATGCAGGCTGCTATTATCCCATGGAGACGATCGTAGAGATGCTAGATGTAGTCCTATGAAACGGCTTGCCATGCCATTTCCACCTGGCGCCTCAGTTGGACCAGCGTTCGTGCTGGACGTGCAGACCTCGTGAGACGACGCTTCATCCAGTCCCAAACATGCTCAATGGGGGACAGATCCGGAGATCTTGCTGGCCACGGTAGTTGACTTACACCTTCTAGAGCACGTTGGGTGGCACGGGATACATGCGGACGTGCATTGTCCTGTTGGTACAGCAAGTTCCCTTGCCGGTCTAGGAATGGTAGAACGATGGGTTCGATGACGGTTTGGATGTACCGTGCACTATTCAGTGTCCCCTCGACGATCACCAGAGGTGTACGGCCAGTGTAGGAGATCGCTCCCCACACCATGATGCCGGGTGTTGGCCC
This sequence comes from Schistocerca gregaria, assembly GCF_023897955.1. Lineage (NCBI taxonomy): Eukaryota > Metazoa > Arthropoda > Insecta > Orthoptera > Acrididae > Schistocerca > Schistocerca gregaria. Next base: position 71,507,503 of record NC_064929.1, read on the forward strand.
TGTGTGCCTCGGTCGTATGCAGTCCTGATTGTGGCGCTCATCTGCACGGCGCCAAACACGCATACGACCATCATTGGCACCAAGGCAGAAGCGACTCTCATCGCTGAAGACGACACGTCTCCATTCGTCCCTCCATTCACGCCTGTCGCGACACCACTGAAGGCGGGCTGCACGATGTTGGGGCGTGAGCGGAAGACGGCCTAACGGTGTGCGAGACCGTAGCCCAGCTTCATGGAGACGGTTGCGAATGGTCCTCGCCGATACCCCAGGAGCAACAGTGTCCCTAATTTGCTGGCAAGTGGCGGTGCGGTCCCCTACGGCACTGCGTAGGATTCTACGGTCTTGGCGTGCATCCGTGCGTCGCTGCGGTCCGGTGCCAGGTCGACGGGCACGTACACCTTCCGCCGACCACTGGCGACAACGTCGATGTACTGTGGAGACCTCACGCTCCACGTGTTGAGCAATTCGGCGGTACGTCCACCCGGCCTCCCATATGCCCACTATACGCCCTCGCTCAAAGTCCGTCAACTGCACATACGGTTCACGTCCACGCTGTCGTGGCATGCTACCAGTGTTAAAGACTGCGATGGAGCTCCGTATGCCACGGCAAACTGGCTGGCACTGACGGCGGCGGTGCACAAATGCTGCGCAGCTAGCGCCATTCGACGGCCAACACCGCGTTCCTGGTGTGTCCGCTGTGCCGTGCGTGTGATCATTGCTTGTACAGCCCTCTCGCAGTGTCCGGAGCAAGTATGGTGGGTCTGACACACCGGGGTCAATGTGTTCTTTTTTCCATTTCCAGGAGCGTATATATATAATCGTTCGGAAAGTTGTGAATTGCCTTACATGGTGCCGCCAACCGCAATCTCTCTTTTTTTTAAAAAAATTGTATTTGGGAATCAGTGACGCTTCTTGTCAATACCATGTAGTATTTGCCGGAAAGTGCGTCTGAGCGAAATCCCTCAGAGGAGTTACGTATATGATGTGTAGTGCCAAGACGGATGTTTAAACCCCCACAGCACGGAAATATAAAAGCGAAGACTTGCCACTAACGTCTGTACCAAAAACTTAAAAAGTTGGAATTACACTAAAAGACGAGGGTGCTGGGCGAAATGCGATTAAAGCGAGCGCACGTCCGAAGACGGTTCAGTATTCGGCCTAGTCCCGCCGCCCTTTAACTTAACGCCTGCCCACCTCTCCCTGCCGCAGATATCTTTGCGCCCCCTCAAAGCGACCGGAATGCGCTTTTGAGTCTAAGATGTGGCGAGCGCCGCTGCTCCTTGACTTGCGGCTTGAGATACGGTTGCCCCACCCACCACCCGCACCTCCCTATCCGCTTTTGAAAAGCTTAGCTGGCGAGGGCGCGGTTCGCGGAGCTTTCGCCGTTGCTGTTGCTGCCGCTGCCTTCGTTTCTTGGGCGACTGCCTGAGAAATTGCCCTTCCGTGGCCGCCGGTAAGTTTCAAGGGCAGCGGTTCCGCAGGTGGAAACCCTCTCTCTGCCAGTGCGAGGGCAAGAAATCCACGCCTCGTGGTAGGTCCGTGCCAGGGCGAGCGATTTCTTGCAGGTAGCCAGAGTCTGCTATGGCGGTGGCCTTACGGCATTACTACACTGCTGTCCAAAAATTAGGCATGACCTCGAGAACATGGAAAATATAAAGAGAAAACGTGAAAAACCGTCCAAAATAACCATAAATACGAGGTACACTCCAGGGCGAGCGATTTCTTGCAGGTAGCCAGAGTCTGCTATGGCGGTGGCCTTACGGCATTACTACACTGCTGTCCAAAAATTAGGCATGACCTCGAGAACATGGAAAATATAAAGAGAAAACGTGAAAAACCGTCCAAAATAACCATAAATACGAGGTACACTCCAGGGCGAGCGATTTCTTGCAGGTAGCCAGAGTCTGCTATGGCGGTGGCCTTACGGCATTACTACACTGCTGTCCAAAAATTAGGCATGACCTCGAGAACATGGAAAATATAAAGAGAAAACGTGAAAAACCGTCCAAAATAACCATACATACGAGGTACACTCCAAAAGAAACGCACACTATTTTCGTAAAAGTACAATTTTCATTCTGCACGTGTGAAGGTTTTACAGTGTGTAGATACAACCTTCCCGTTTGTTTTCGAACTTAGTTCAACCTGTTCTCGTGAGTGGCTCCGTCACAGCATATCTTCAAGATGGCTGCTACACTTGACGTTCGTCAGAAGCAATGTGCTGTCATAGAATTCCTGTGCTGTGAAAACGAGACAGTGGGAAGCATCCACAAGAGTTTGAAAAAGGTGTATAGAGGTGCTGCTGTCGATCGCAGTACAGTTAGTCGGTGGGCAAGCAGGTTACGTGATGAAAGCGGGCACGGCAATATTGAGGATTGTCCTCGCCGCGGCAGGGCTCGTACTGAACACACTCCAGACAATGTGCAGGGAGGTAACGAATTGGTGGCTGCTGACAGACGCATCACAGTGAACGAATTGTCACGCTACGGTGGGATACGGGAAGGAAGTGTTTGCAGAATACTGAAAGCGTTGGCGTTAAAAAGGTTTGTGCCAGGTGGTTTCCCAGGATGTTGACAGTGGCTCACAAAGGAACAAGAAAAACGGTATGTAGCGAACTTTTGAAACAATACGAGAACGGTGGAGATGAATTTCTTGGAAGAATTGTGACAGGTGATGAAACATGGCTCCATCATTTTTCACCAGAGACGAAGAGGCAATCAATGGAGTGGCGGCATGCAAATTCACCCAAGAAAAAAAATTCAAAACCACACCTTCTCCTGGAAAATTTATGGCTACTTTTTTTTCGATTCCGAAGGACTCTTGGTTGTGGACATTATTCCAAGTGGAACCACCATAAATTCTGATCCACATGTGACGACACTGAAGAAACTTCAAGTTCGACTGAGTCGTGTTCGACCACATCGGCAAAAGCAGGGTGTTTTGCTGTTGCACGACAATGCACGACCACATGTCGGTCAAAAAGCCATGGAAGCGATCACAAAACTTGGATGGACAACACAAACACCAGCCTTACAGTCCCGACCTGGCTCCATGTGACTATCGTCTCTTTGGGAAATTAAAAGACTCCCTTTGTGGAACAAGGTTTGAAGATGATGACTCCCTTGTGCACGCTCCCGAACAGTGGCTCCAACAGATTGGACCAGAATTTTACGGTGCGGGTATAAAGGCGCTCGTTGCACGATGGCGTAAGGCAGTTGAAAGGGATGAAAATTACGTGGGGAAATGAAAATATTGTTCCTGAAGGATGTATCTACACACTGAAAAACTTTCAAACATGTAGTATAAAAGATGGATTTAAAAAAAAATAGTGTGCATTTCTTTTGGAGTGACCCTCGTATATACCTACCAACACTACCTGTTGGCTCTGTATAGGAAAGGAGTTCTCTGTGCTGTGAACAGCGGCGTACCCGAAAGGTAGACACCAGCAGTGCACGAGACCACTCATGTCTCAGTTTTGATTGTCCGTTCATTGTGAACAGAGCATAGTCTCTTGGTGAAGTTGACAAAATAATGCCACAAATGCGTCATTGGGATCACGTTTTGCAGGGTAGAATACTGGAAGCAGGCCAGATACAGGCTAAAGACTCAGTACTCTTGGATGTGCCACAGAGTGTCATTTCCAGGTTTTGGCGTCGATTTCGAGGCACAGGAGATGTTTGTCATAGACCAGTAGATGGTCGACCACGAATAACTACCCGACAGAACGACCGGTCTCTACCTGACGAAATGCGAGTACACCTGTGAGGCGATTGGCTGCAGAGCTTGCAGCCGCCTCGGGTGTTGCTGTTTCCTGGCAAACTGTGAATTGGAGGCTCAGAATAGCAGGGCTATTTGCCAGGCGTCAGGTTGTGTGCATCGCACTGAGTCCAGCACAGAGACAATGAAACGTCCCCTTAGAAACATTTATCAATTACTGTGCTGATCAAAACTGAACGTACTAAGACATTTCGCTCTTTATCTATTCTGACCAACACTAAACTGACACAAAATATTTTTTGCGCAACGCAATCTGACTTTCAATAATTCCTACAAAACAGTGGCCCTGACTAACATTAACCTATACCTTTCACAAATCACTTACCTCGCAAAAATCTTCGTTACTCGAACTACTGCAATACAGCGAGCGCCACTACTGCCAGTTAACTAAAAGATTCAAACTACTGAAGGCACTAACTACTGATAGGCATAGTTAGCATCATCATCATCATCATCATTTAAGACTGGTTATGCCTTCGTCCAGTCTGGAGCAAAGCCCCCTTTATAAAATTCCTCCATGATCCCCTATTCAGTGCTAACATTGGTGCCTCTTCTGATGTTAAACCTATTACTTCAAAATCATTCTTAATCGAATCCAGGTACCTTCTCCTTGGTCTGCCCCGACTTCTCCTACCCTCTACTCCTGAACCCATGAGTCTCTTGGGTAACCTTGCTTCTCCCACGCGTGTAACATGACCCCACCATCTAAGCCTGTTCGCCCTGACTGCTACATCTATAGAGCTCATTCCCAGTTTTTATTTGGTTTCCTCATTGTGGACACACTCCTGCCATTGTTCCCATCTACTAGTACCTGCAATCATCCTAGCTACTTTCATATCCGTAACCTCAACCTTGTTGATAAGGTAACCTGAATCCACCCAGCTTTCCCTCCCATACAACAAAGTTGGTCGAAAGATTGAACGGTGCACAGATAACTTAGTCTTGGTACTGACTTCCTTCTTGCAGAAGAGAGTAGATCGTAGCTGAGCGCTCACTGCATTAGCTTTGCTACACCTAGCTTCCAGTTCTTTCACTATGTTGTCATCCTGTGAGAATATGCATCCTAAGTACTTGAAACCGTCCACCTGTTCTAACTTTGTTCCTCCTGTTTGGCACTCAATCCGTTTATATTTCTTTCCCACTGACATTACTTTCGTTTTGGAGATGCTAATCTTCATACCATAGTCCTTACATTTCTGATCTAGCTCTGAAATATTACTTTGCAAACTTTCAATCGAATCTGCCATCACAACTAAGTCATCCGCATATGCAAGACTGCTTATTTTGTGTTCACATATCTTAATCTCATCCAGCCAGTCTCTTGTTTTCAGCATATGATCCATAAGTAATACTAACAACAGTGGAGACAGGTTGCAGCCTTGTCTTACCCCTGAAACTACTCTGAACCATGAACTCAATTTACCGTTAACTCTAACTGCTGCCTGACTATCCATGTAAAGACCTTTAATTGCTTGCAAAAGTTTGCCTCCTATTCCACAATCTCGTAGAACAGACAATAACTTCCTCCTAGAACCCGGTCATATGCTTTTTCTAGATCTATAAAGCATAGATACAATTCCCTGTTCCACTCATAACATTTCTCCATTATTTGCCATAAGCTAAAGATCTGTCCTGACAACCTCTACGAAGCCTAAACCCACACTGATTTTCATCCAATTGGTCCTCAACTAATACTCGCACTTTCCTTTCAACAATACGTGAGAAGATGTTACCCACAACGCTGATTAAAGAGATACCTCTGTAGTTGTTACAATCTTTTCTGTTTCCATATTTAAAGATTGGTGTGATTACTGCTTTTGTCCAGTCTGATGGAACCTGTCCCGACTCCCAGGCCATTTCAATTATCCTGTGTAGCCATTTAAGACCTGACATTCCACTGAATTTGATGAGTTCCGATTTCATTTCATCCACCCCAGCTGCTTTATTGCACTGTAATCTACTGACCATTTTCTCCACTTCTTCAAATGTGATCCTATTTCCATCATCATTCCTATCCCATTCTACCTCGAAATCTGAAACATTACTGATCATATTTTCACCTACATTAAGTAACTCTTCAAAATATTCCCTCCATCTGCCCAAGGCATCCACAGGATTCACCAGCAGTTTTCCTGACCTGTCCAAAATACTTGTCATTTCCTTCTTACCTCCCTTTCAAAGACTGCTAATTACTCTCCAGAATGGTTTTCCAGCAGCTTGACCCGAGGTCTCCAACCTGTTTCCAAAGTCTTCCCAAGATTTCTCCTTGGATGCTGCAATTATCTGTTTGGCTTTGTTTCTTTCTTCAACATAACTCTCTCTGTCTACCTGAGTTCTAGTGTGTAGCCATTTTTGATACACTTTCTTTTTCCTTTTACAGGCTGCCTTAACTGTGTCATTCCACCAAGCTGTTTGCTTCATCCTACTTTTACACACTACTGTTCCAAGACATTCTTTAGCCACTTCTAGTATTGTGTCCCTGTACCTTTCCCATTCCTTTTCCAATGACTGTAATTGACTACATTCAACTAACTGGTACCTTTCTGAGATCGCTGTTATGTACTTGTGCCTAATTTCCTTATCCTGAAGTTTCTCCACTCTTATCCTCCTACACATGGACCTGACCTCCTGCACTTTCGGTCTCACAATCCCAATTTCACTGCAGATTAAATAATGATCAGTGTCATCAAAGAATCCCCTGAATACACGTGTGTCCCTCACAGCCTTACTGAATTCCTGATCTGTTATTATATAGTCAATGACAGATCTGGTTCCGCTGCCTTCCCAAGTATACCGGTGAATGTTCTTGTGTTTAAAAAAGGAGTTTGTGATTACTAAGCTCATACTGGCACAGAAATCCAAGAGTTGTTTCCCGTTCCTGTTGGCCTCCATATCATCTCCAAATTTACCCATAACCTTTTCATACCCTTATGTTCGATTTCCAATCCTGGCGTTAAAATCACCCATGACAAGAACACTGTCCTTGTCCTTTACTCTGACAACTACATCACTGAGTTCCTCATAAAAACTATCTATCTTATCTTGATCTGTCCCTTCACAATGCGAATATACTGACACAATCCTAATTTTCTTGCTAGACACTGTCAAATCTATCCACATCAGTCGTTCGTTTACATATCTTATTGCAACTACGTTTTCCTGATGTAAAGCCCTACATCCCATTGTGCTATTCGTGCTTTGACTCCTGGCAGGTAGACCTTCTATTCTCCCACTTCCTCTTCTTTCTCACCCCTTACCCGAATGTCACTGACAACTAAAACGTCCAGCCCCATTTTACTTGCAGCCTCTGCCAGCTCTATCTTCTTCCCAGAGTAGCCCCCATTGATATTAATAGCTCCCCATCTCATTACCATTTGTTTGCCAAGTCGTGTCTTAGGAGTCCCTGGTTTGTCAGTTAAAGGTGGGACTCCAAAGGTTCGAGGCATTTTGCTCTGATTGTTGCCAGCATCATATTTAAAGTATCGGGGAAGCAGGTTGCTAGCCTTACTTCCCCGGGTCCCATTGAGTTTTACCCCTAACGGTTGAGGGACTAACTGGTGGATTTAACACGCGATCTAGTGTTGAGCACAAAGGTGACCACAACTCAGAATATGTCCGAGATGCCAAACCTTATTCCAAAGTAACTGGTATCCCGACTGTCGGGACCACTTACTTGGCCACTCATACGTTGCCCGTGGTTCATGAACCTGGACATGACTACTGGAACCCACACCATGAACCACGCATAGTTAGCAAATGAAAGATTTTGATAGAGAACAAACAATGTATTTACCTTAATAGTGTTCAAAAGTCATAATATATATAGCAGTTCATGACATCAGTCTTACAAATTTACTCTCTTTGATGGACACACGTCCAGATCATCCGCCATCTGTCTCCCCACATCCACCACTGCTGGCGGCTCACATCCAACTGCGCAACGCTACGCTCTGTTAACATCCAGCTGCCCAACACTACAATAGCAAATTCCAACAATGCTAACCAGCCACAGACTGCACACAGCACAGCCAGTGATTTTCATACAGAGCGCTACGTGGCGTTACCAATTAAAAAAAAAAAAACTAAACAGCCTACTTACAACAGGCCCTTGTATTCTAGAGTTAACAGCATCAAAACTGGACCATGAATGAAAGGAGGAATGTGCTCTTCACAAATGAACCCCATTTCAGTTTGCAAGATAATTCTCGTTGCACATTACTCTGGTAAAAAACTGTTAGCCAATAGAGCCCGAGGAACATCGTGGAAAGGGACTGGTTTAGTCCTGGTGGTGTCATAGTATGGGGAGGCATCATGTCGGATATCAGTACGGAGATGCACATCTTCATTGGTGGTCGGAAGAATACTAAAAGCGCTCAGAGGTACAAGTGTGAGATACTGCTACCACATGTTCACCTTTTCACATATGTATTCGGTCCAGCCTTCCTGGTTACGGAAGACACTCCCCGTCCGCATCGAGCTGGTGTGGTGGATGAGTTTCTTAAAGATGATGACATCTGTCCTATGGACTGGAGAGGTCCGCAGGTGTGAATCCTGTAGGACATGCCTGGAGCCCAGTAGGAAGCCGAAATGCATCCCGTCTGCCTGCACCACAGCCGCATGCAGACCTCCGCACCACTCTTACTGAGCAATGGGAACGATTGGCAAGAGAGCTCTTGAACCATCTGGTAGAGAGAATGCCACGTTGTAGTGCAGCATGTGTGGCTGTTAGCGGTAGCTACAGCGATTACTAGAAGAGATTTACCAGTTGTGTTATTTTCGTACAGATGTGAATCTTAGCTATCAGGACTTTTCTAACATTATGTTTCGAGAGAATGCTGTATGCCAAGTGCCGCGCGGAATGACCGCGCGGTTAGAGGCGCCATGTCACGGATTGCGCGGCCCCTCTGACAGGATGTTCCAGTCCTCCCTCGGACATAGGTGTCTGTGTGTTGTTCTTAGCATAAGTTAGCTTAGTAAGTCTAAGGACCGATGACCTCAGCAGTTTGGCCCCTTAGGAATTCACACATATTTGACCACTTTTTTTCCTTTTTTGTATGCCAAATGTCTTATGATGAAGCTGTAGCTTGTTCAGTAATCCTCTTACATCCTGAAAAAGCAATATCTCCTCTTTTATGCTTAACTTTTGGAAACTAATGCAGCAATTCCCTGCTCTCTCTCTCTCTCTCTCTCTCTCTCTCTCCCCATGCTATACATGCTTTAAAGAGCCGAACTACCCGAGTCCAAAAGAACTTCAGACGTCTTACTAATTTACAGTTTATTGACTGTGTTAAACACATGGCGTCCCACAAAGGAGTTTATACTATTTCGACTTTAATGACTCAAACAAACAAAAAAGTAACTATAATTTTAAGTCACTTAAATCGTCACGACAATACTGATGATGTTTCACTATCGAAGGTGTTCAGCCGCGCGGGATTAACCGAGCGGTCTTAGGCGCTGCAGTCACGGACTGTGCGGCTGGTCCCGGCGGAGGTTCGAGTCCTCCCTCGGGCATGTGTGTGTGTGTGTGTGTGTGTGTGTGTGTGTGTGTGTGTGTGTGTGTGTGCTTGTCCTTAGGATAATTTAGGTTAAGTAGTGTGTAAACTTAGGGAGTGATGACCTTAGCAGTTAAGTACCGTAAGATTTCACACACATTTGAACATTTTGAAGGTGTTCAAAATCGCCTCTAACTGCATCAATACAGGGTCTGCAAAGCTACGGAAGAGATCGACACACACCTGTCATGGTGGCCATTCGAACGTATTCACAGGCAGTCACAATCGCCTTTCCCATGTCATCTTTGTCCTTCAGGATTACCCAGAGAAAGAAGTATAGCGTCGTTAGATCCGGAGATCTAGGTAGAAACTCAACACTTCTGCACATTACAATGAAATAAATAACCTTACCTGCATACAGGCGTAGATATAAGTCAATGGGGACAGGTGAGAATGTGTGCCCCGTCCGGGACTTCGAACCCGTGATCTCTTGTTGACATGTCAGACGCTCTATCCACCTGAGCCACCGAGGACACAGAGGATAGAGCGACTGCAGGGTCTTATCTCTGGCACGCCTCCCGTGAGACCCACATTCGCAACTTATTGTTCCGCACTATATTCATAGAGCCCCTGCCCATCATATTCATTACTCGCGGCTTTACCGCCGATTCCCGTAAGAGTTCGGGCAATGTGAGTGCATCCGCACAGAAGAACAGGAGAAGATGGTCAAATGGCCAGTTAGCCTTGTATATGCAAATGTTCCGTCCAGGAATTGCCGCACATCACGACAGTAATGCGAAGGTGCAGCGTCTTGCTGAAAAAAAAAAGAAAATTTTCGTCTCAATACAGTTGATGAAAAGGTGGTATAATTTGTTCCTGCAACATGGTAAGGTACGTAGCACCTGTCACTGTTATTTCGAGAAAGAATGACCCTACAAGTCCTCTGACAGACATACCACACTACACTGATAACCCAGGAAGATTAGCAGCTTGTTCTTCCGCAACATGAAGATTATTTCCTGCCCCCCGCAATCGATGGCTGCATTCATTTCATTCTCAATGTCAATAAAACCCACCAACGGCCGTATACTACAAGATACTATTTTATTTTATTCTGAAAGCTAGCAGTTTCGGCATTTCACTATATCTTCTACAGGCCTCATACGGTTCTGTCCAAATAAACGAGCTTGTCGTATAGCGCCATAAATCACTGGATATCGTGAATTCCAGTCGTTATACAATTGCTTCATACAAAGACGTGACAGCAAGATGAAGCAATTGTATAAAGATTGGAACTCACGATATCCAGTGATTTATGGCGCTATACGACAAGTTCGTTTATTTGGATAGAACCGTATGACGCCTGAAGAAGGCACAATGAAATGCTTTCAGAATAAAATAAAATAATATCTTAAAGTACATGGGACGGCCGAGGCGGCCATCCGGTTCTAGGCGCTACAGTCTGGAACCGCGCGACCGCTACGCCGCAGGTTCGAATCCTGCTTCGGGCATGGATGTGTGTGATGTCCTTAGGTTAGTTAAGTTTAAGTAGTTCTAAGTTCTAGGCCACTGATGACCACAGCAGATAAGTCCCATAGTGCTCAGAGCCATTTGAACTTTCTTTTTTTTTGTGTCCTGTGGTGTCCCTCCTGCTCCAAGTCGGCCCATTTGACGTCCTACCTTAACCTGTCTTAGCAGAAAGAACGTTCAAAACACACTACTGGCCATTAAAATTTCTACACCATGAAGAAGTGCAGATGATAACCGGTTATTCATTGGACAAATATATTATACTCGAATTGACGTGTGATAACATTTTCACACAATTTAAGGGCATAGATCCTGGGAAATCAGTACCCAGAACAACCACCTCTGGCCGTAATAACGGCCTTCATACGCCTGGGCATTGAGTCAAACCGAGCTTGGATGGCGTGTACAGGTACAACTGTCCATGCAGCTTCAACACGATACCACAGTTCATCAGGAGTAGAGACTGGAGTATTGTGGCGAGCCAGATGCTTGGTCACCATTGACAAGACGTTTTCAGTTGGTGAGAGATCAGGAGAATGTGCTGGCCAGGGCAGCAGTCGAACATATTCTGTATCCAGGAAGGCCCGTACAGGACCTGCAACATGATGTCCTGCTGAAATGTAGGGTTTCGCAGGGATCGAATGAAGGGTAGAGACACGGGTCGTAACACATATGAAATGTAACGTCCACTGTTCAAAGTGCCGTCAATGCGAACAAGACGTGACCGAGACGTGTGACCAATGGCACCCCATACCATCACGACGGGTGATGCACCAGTATGGCGATGACGAATACACGCTTCTGAAGTGGGTTCACCGTGATGTCGTCATACTCGGATGCGACCATCATGATGCTGGATTCATCCGAAAAAATGACATTTTGCGATTCTTGCACCCAGTACACGATCACTGGCGCTCCTGTCTGTGATGGAACCTCAAGGGTAAGCGCAGCCAGGGTCTCCGAGCTGATAGTCCACGCTGCTGCCAAAAGTCGTCGAACTGTTCCCTTGGAAACGTCCCCATCTGTTGACTCAGGGATCGAGACGTGGCTGCACGATCCGTTACAGCCATGCCGATAAGATGCCCGTCATATCGACTGCTAGAGATACGAGGCCGTTGGGATCCAGCACGGCGTTCCGTATTACCCTCCTGAAACCACCGATTCCAACAGTCATTAGATCTCGACCAACGCGAGCAGCAATGTCGCGATGCGATAAACGGCAGTCGCGATAGACTACAATCCGACCTTTATCAAAGTCAGAAACGTGATGGTACGCATTTCTCCTCCTCACACGAGGCATCACAACAACGTTTCACCAGGCAACGCCGGTCAACTGCTGTTTGTGTTTGAGAAATCGGTTGGAAACTTTCCTCGTGTCAGCACGTTGTAGGTGTCGCCACCGGCGCCAACCTTGTGTGAATGCTCTGAAAAGCTAATCATTTGCATATCACAGCATCTTCTTCCTGTCGGTTAAATTTCGCGTCTGTCATCTTCGTGGTGTAGCAGTTTTAATGGGCAGTAGTGTATCTGTCAGACTGCAGGACTGCCAAGGCTGGAGCGTGATCTCACTCATGCACCAGTGGCAAGGTGGCGTGAAGCGTTCTGGTTGAAATGGCTCTGAGCACTATGCGAGTTTAACTTCTGCGGTCATCAGTCCCCTAGAACTTAGAACTAATTAAACCTAACTAATCTACGGACATCACACACATCCATGCCCGAGTCAGGATTCGAACCTGCGACGGTAGCGGTCGCGTGGTTCGAGGCTGTAGCGCCTAGAACCGCACAGTCACTCCGGCCGGCGAAGAGTTTGTGTGTGCCAGTCGTCACAGGCTCCGCTCCATGGTGTATCCCATAGGCTGGAGCCGCAAAGCTACACGGGCGTGCAGTCGGCGGAGACAGAGGGACGCAGAGGTTCATTGTGAGGCGGTGGCGAGTGTCCCCGAGGGAACAGCCAGCAAATCCCAGGGGCATCGCCTTAACTCAGCCGGCAGTCCGGCCTTCCCTGTCGCAGCCCTCCTGTAACGCATTACTGCAAGAAACCTGCCGAGGGTGGAAGCCAGGAGGAGGGGGTGAGACGAAAGGGGTGGCGCGAGGTGCTCCCACCCCCATCCCTACCCCTGCACGCCGTGCCGTGCCACAGCACACAGCAGCGGAAAGCAAGGTACTCTCTGTCTAGGCGGCTGCGCGTCCGCCGAGCTAATTCGGTTTAATCTCTTACCTCGCTGTAAACTCGTTTCCGCTAAATAAAGCAGAATTGAAAAAGACAAGGAGGAGCGTCGGCGGCGGTGACGGGAAGAAAGGGGTGCGCAACCCCCGGTCTCAGTGTGGGCCCGGTAAATGAGCTCCCGGCCCTTATCTCGCCGTGGCTGGGGATGTCGCGGCAGCCGCTGGAGGAAAAGGGTTGCCGCAGTCTCGGCTGGGCTGCAGGTAACAGCTCCACTGCCGTCACTCTGACAAGGGATTTGTCCGAAATTTTGTGTCGTGGAAGAGGACCCCTAACACCTCACGTGGTTAAAATATTAGGACGCACTACTCGGAAAATCCCGAGAAAAATCGATCCAAAGTTTCTTGGGTGCCTTATGAGTATAAAATGTTAGTCCAATGCCGAGCCTCCGTCTGGGCGATACGGTAATTTAGATTAAGTATGGTACGTTATGCAGATGATACTGCTATAGTCACGGAGACAGAAGAAGATCTAGAGGAAGTCCTCAGAACAACGGAAAAAATTCTATACAATCACTATGGAATGAGAATAAACAAGAAAAAGACTAAAGTGATGGTATGCAGTACAGGAGCAGAATATGAACCTCCGAGAATTAGAATTGGAAGAGAGGAGCTGGAAGTGATACAGGAATTTACTTACCTGGGAAGCAAAATCACAAGGGATGGTAGAAGCCGGAAAGAAATTGCGACCAGAATACAAAAGGCCAAAATTGCATTTAATCGGAGAAGGAACTTACTCACGAGCAACAACATCAGTCTGAAAATAAGGAAACGCATCATGAAAGGTTTCGTTTGGAGTGTGGCCCTATATGGATGTGAAACTTGGATAGTTGGAAGAGCAGAGAGAAGACGGCTAGAGGCCCTGGAGATGTGGTGCTATAGAAGGATGATGAAGATCAGCTGCACAGACAAAGTAACAAATGAAGAGGTGCTTAGAAGAGTACAGGAAACCAGATCTCTGTGGAGGCACATCCAAACAAGAAGAGACAAACTTGTAGAGCACATCCTACGACACAACAATATCATTGGAACAATAGCAGAAGGAGTTATTGAGGGAAGGAATCGGCGGGGGCGACCAAGGATATCATACATGCAACAGATCATGAATGACGTTGGATGTAACACATATGTGCAAATGAAGAGGAAAGCAGACAGAAGAGAGGAATGGCGCTCTGCTGCAAACCAACCTCAGGGTTGAACACTAAAGAAGAAGAGATTAAGTAGCGTGTAAGCTTAGGGACTGATGACCTTAGCAGTTAAGTCCCATAAGATTTCGCACACATTTGAACATTTTTGACCCTCTTCCTGTACATCTCGCCAAGGTTCGCGCTGCGCAAGCTGGTTACTTATGCTTCTGACAGACGGTCACGTTAATGTGACTGTACCGTGAGGATGATGATTATGAGGTCCCGTACTCCAAGGAGCGTAGGGGACGATGTGGGAGACCCACACCACTGTACTAGGCAAGGTCCTACTGGGGGTGGTTTGCCGTTGCCTTCCTCCGATGACGACACAACACGCAGTGAACCCGAGGGTGGACAAATTCCTGACCCCGCCGGGAATTGAACCCGGGACCCAGTGCCAAGGGAAGCGAGGACGCTGCCGCAAGACCACAGGCTGCGGACCTGTACTGTGTAAATCCGTATGTGTTTCATATTTCTATTACTATTCGTTTATGGAGGGCGAGGCAGAAACAGTGACCTGTTTCGTATTGGGCACCACTGTCGAACACAGTTGGTCATAAATCGCCACCTAAGCGTGCTGTGCACATATCTGTTCCCCTGTCGGTATTGATGAGTCCGATGTGATCTCGTCATGTCTACCCATTGAATGATGACGATGATATGATCATGTTGGGGTATCAGGTTGAGCACACGACAGCTAGGTCTGATGAGCTCTGCAGGGTGCACTGCGGAGGTGGAGAACTACCGCTCACCTCTTGTAAACCTAGATAACAGAACGCAGCATGTCATTCTCAATGGAGAGAAGTCCTCCGGAGTAAGAGTGATTTCAGGTGTGCCGCAGGGGAGTGTCGTAGGACCGTTGCTATTCACAATATACATAAATGACCTTGTGGATGAGATCGGAAGTTCACTGAGGATTTTTGCAGATGATGCTGTGGTGTATCGAGAGGTTATAACAATGGAAAATTGTACTGAAATGCAGGAGGATCTGCAGCGAATTGACGCATGGTGCAGGGAATGGCAATTGAATCTCAATGCAGACAAGTGTAATTTGCTGCGAATACATAGAATGAAAGATCCCTTATCATTTAGCTACAATATAGCAGGTCAGCAACTGGAAGCAGTTAATTCCATAAGTTATCTGGGAGTATGCATTAGGAGTGATTTAAAATGGAATGATCATATGAAGTTGATAGTCGGTAAAGCAGATTCCAGACTGACATTCATTGGTAGAATCATAAGGAAATGCAATCCGAAAGCAAAGGAAGTGGGTTACACTTCGCTTGTTCGCCCACTGCTTGAATACTGCTCACCAGTGTGGGATCCGTACCAGATAGGGTTGATAGAATAGATAGAGAAGATCCAACGGAGAGCAGCGCGCTTTGTTACAGGATCATTTAGTAATCGTGAAAGCGTTACGGAGGTGATAGATAAACTCCAGTGGAAGACTCTGTAGGAGATACTCTCAGTAGCTAGGTACGGGATTTTGTTGAAGTTTGGAGAACATACCTCCACCGAGGAGTCAAGCAGTGTATTGCTCCCTCCTACGCATATCTCGCGAAGAGACCATGAGGATAAAATCAGAGAGATTAGAGCCCACACAGAGGCATACCGAGAATCTTTCTTTCCACGAACAATACGAGACTGGAATAGAAGGGAGAACCGATAGAGATACTCAAAGTACCCTCGGCCACACACCGTCAGGTGGCTTGCGGAGTATGGATGTAGATGTAGATGTAGATCTCGCAACTGTTCGCGCTGCACAAGCTGGCTATTCATGCTTTTGAGAGACGGTCACAATGATGAGACTGTACAGTGTAAATCCGTATGTATTTCATACATCTATCGCTATTCGTTTATGTATGGCGCGGCAGAAACAGCGACCTGTTTCATATTGATCACCATTGTCGAACACAGACGGCATTTCGCACAGTTGATGGTCATAAATCTCCAGTTAACTGTGCTGTCCACATATCTGTTGCATCTACATTAGGGTCCTGTCGGTATTGTTAAGTCCCACGTGATCTCAAAAAAATTGTTCAAATGGCTCTGAGCACTATGGGACGTGACTTCTGAGGTCATCAGTCCCCTAGAACTTAGAAGTACTTAAACCTAACTAACCTAAGGATATCACAAACATCCATGCCCGAGGCAGGATTTGAACGTGCGACCGCAGCGATCGCGCAGTTCCATACTGAAGCGCCTAGAACCGCTCGGGCACTCGGGCCGGCCATCAAGAGTAGTGAATGGCGTGATGTGACGAGCCAGTTGCTCGGCCACCATTGACCAGACGTTTTCAGTTGGTGAGAGACCTGGAGGATGTGCTGGCCAGGGCAGCAGTCGAACATTTTCTGTACCCAGAAAGGCCCGTACAGGACCTGCAACATGCGGCCGGCCATGTATTCTGGTCTTGTCTAATGATTGGATGAGCCAGTTGCTCGGCCACCATTGACCAGACGTTTTCAGTTGGTGAGAGACCTGGAGAATGTGCTGGCCAGGGCAGCAGTCGAACATTTTCTGTACCCAGAAAGGCCCGTACAGGACCTGCAACATGCGGCCGGCCATGTATTCTGGTCTTGTCTAATGATTGGATGAGCCAGTTGCTCGGCCACCATTGACCAGACGTTTTCAGTTGGTGAGAGACCTGGAGAATGTCCTGGCCAGGGCAGCAGTCGAACATTTTCTGTACCCAGAAAGGCCCGTACAGGACCTGCAACATGCGGCCGGCCATGTATTCTGGTCTTGTCTAATGATTGGATGATGATGATGATTATTATGATATGATCGTGACGGGGTATCAGTTTGAGCACATGGCAGCTAGGTCTGATGAGCACTGTAGGGTACACTGTGGAGGTGGAGAATAACCGCTCACCACTTGTCAGTCCGTCACAGTGTCGGGAGCACCGTATTCCGGCTGGCCTATCGACCTCTCTCGGGGTTGCCTTTCATCGGGCTGAGAGTTCGCCGGTGAGTTTCCCTGGGAGTTAAGCGAGGGGCGTTCCTTCCTTCTCCCAGACAGACTGATGGGCAGCAGTCGGGGAGGGATCAGCGCAACCCCTTAACGGCCTGGCCAGGACTCCATTAACTAATGGCCCGCGACCAGAGGAAGGAACCGGGAGCGTAGCGGCGAGGCAACTAATGCCGGGTGTTTCAGTGTAAGGCAGAACGGAACACTTTGGCGGTACAGGGACACTTTAATGACCCAGCTGCCGGCTATTGTCTCCTCCTAGACGCTACAGACCGTTGACAGCTCTGCTCAACTTTGCTCTCTCTCTCTCTCTCTCTCTCTCTCTCTCTCTGCTCTGCTCTCCTTCTCATACATTTTCTGTCCTGCAGTTCTCATTCCACCGCAGAAAGCAGGATTTTGCTTCGAACTCAATACCTGCCGAAAGTTCCTGACGTCAAGTTGCAACAACATGAAGTCGGTATGCAACAAATGGCAAACTAGATTGAAGTGCACTGCAGGGTGTAACAGAAAGATAAGGAATGAGGAGGTTCTCCGCAGAATCGGCGGAGAATCCAACATGTGTAGAACAGTGACAAGATGAACGATAGGGTGATAGGACGTGTGTTAAGATATCAGGGAATAACTTCTGAAGTTCTGGAGGGAACAGTAGAGGGTGGCTGCTGTAGAGGAAGACAGACTGGAATACATCCAGCAAATTATTGAGAACGTAGGGTGGAAGAAGTAGTCCGAGATGAAAAGGGCGGCACAGAAGAGAATTCGTAACGGGTCGCAAGCTCATTACCCCTCTATCCCCTCCCTTCCGATCAAAACAAAAATAAATAAAAATAAAAATTAATTGTACCTAGAAAAGATAACCTAACACTTTGTTGCTAATTGGGAGGCGTCAGTAAAGCGTCAGTAGATAATTGTGTTCCTCAAGGATGAATGATAGGACCATTCCCGTTTTCGATGCATAGAAGGTATCACCGAAAACTACACACATCGTAGAGTATCTCCAATTAAGTACGTTGAGTTAAACAACTAACAGTGTCGAACGGATATTTAGCTTCTTTTATTACCTGACATGTACCACATGTATTGCCAATGTACACCAGCGACTTTATTCTGTCTTTGAAGCAATCATGTACAGGGTTCCCCAAGGCTCAGTCTTATGTCCGATATTGTTCTGCATACATGTTAACGATCTTCCTGGATGTGTTATAGATGTTGTTGTTGTTGTTGTGGTCTTCAGTACTGCGACTGGTTTGATGCACCTCTCCATGCTAATCTATCCCGTGCAAGCTCCTTCATCTGCCAGTACCTACTGCAACCTACATCCTTCTGAATCTGATTAGTGTATTCATCTCTTGGTCTCCCTCTACGATTTTTACTCTCCACGCTGCCCTCCAATGCTAAATTTCTGATCCCTTCTTCTAGATATAAATGTCAATGTCAAATTTGGACAAAGTGTTCATTGGTATTTCCTCTACAAACTGGAATTGTTTCGAGCGGAAATGTCGAAGTGTATAGGAGGACGTGTCGTCGGAACGAAACAAAATTTCTATGTAGACCTCTACGGGCGGTGTGTCACAGGTCAGCCGGCTCGTCTGAAATCAAAACTGAGTTGACGTTAGCGAAGTATATACTATTCTTTAGGAGTTGTACCTCACTTTAGTTATTGGGACCCTAGAGAACAAAATGGAGGCCATTTGAAAAAAAAACAGTGTTTTTCCATCGAATTTTCGACTTCGTCGGCCAAGTAAAAATACTTCTAGTTAACGGATCGGAATAAAAGTGGTACAACTCCTAGACAATTTTGTTAGCTTCGTTGCATACAAAGAATCATGCCAATCGGTTCAGTAGATGTAAAGTTAGCATACCGCTCGATAAAAAAAAGTCATTTCGAGAAAAACGCCTTTGAAGTTCTGACTACATATAAATGCAATATTATGCAACTTACTTTCAATCTGATATTCCGGGTCCATAAACTAGTCCTTCCTCTTCATCACAGAGGGCGTTCTGCTCGATCTGGGCCATCCTGCGCTGCTCCAGAGCCGCTCGTACGGCCGATGACAAACGGTTTCCGGTCTCTTGAATCCGGTGGTCGTCCGAATGCTTGGCGAACTGCGTCGAATAGAGACCCAGGGTGACGGCCATCGTTGTCATGGTCTTCAGAATTGCTGAATACCCTTCGTTGAAGCTGCTCACTGCCAGGGAAGTCGCAATCTCCACAGTCTTAGCATCAGAATGTAAATGCTTGGGGGCTAACTTCCAAACATACGCATTCTAACTTTCATTTGAATTTTGTGCGTTTCCTCCCAAGCACCGGTACAATAAAAGGCCGATTTCAGGTAGGTGCATTTTTCGTTCAGCCGCGAATAACAAACATTTCCGTTCCACATTCGGAAAAATCGCTTTAGGGGTTGATTCTACGGATCGGAGCATGGAATGTCAGATCCCTTAATCGGGCAGGTAGGTTAGAAAATTTAAAAAGGGAAATGGATAGGTTAAAGTTGGATATAGTGGGAATTAGTGAAGTTCGGTGGCAGGAGGAACAAGACTTCTGGTCAGGTGACTACAGGGTTATAAACACAAAATCAAATAGGGGTAATGCAGGAGTAGGTTTAATAGTGAATAGGAAAATAGGAATGCGGGTAATCTACTACAAACAGCATAGTGAACGCATTATTGTGGCCAAGATAGATACGAAGCCCACACCTACTACAGTAGTACAAGTTTATATGCCAACTAGCTCTGCAGATGATGAAGAAATTGAAGAAATGTACGATGAAATAAAAGAAATTATTCAGATAGTGAAGGGAGACGAAAATTTAATAGTAATGGGTGACTGGAATTCGAGTGTCGGAAAAGGGAGAGAAGGAAACATAGTAGGTGAATATGGATTGGGGCTAAGAAATGAAAGAGGAAGCCGCCTAGTAGAATTTAGCACAGAGCACAACTTAATCATAGCTAACACTTGGTTTAAGAATCATGAAAGAAGGTTGTATACGTGGAAGAACCCTGGAGATACTAAAAGGTAGATAGATTATATAATGGTAAGACAGAGATTTAGGAACCAGGTTTTAAGTTGTAAGACATTTCCAGGGGCAGATGTGGACTCTGACCACAATCTGTTGGTTATGACCTGTAGATTAAAACTGAAGAAACTGCAAAAATGTGAGAAATTAAGGAGATGGGACCTGGATAAACTGAAAGAACCAGAGGTTCTACAGAGTTTCAGAGAGAGCATAAGGGAACAATTGACAGAAATAGGGGAAAGAAATACAGTAGAAGAAGAATGGGTAGCTCTGAGGAATGTAGTAGTGAAGGCAGCAGAGGATAAAGTAGGTACAAAGACGAGGGCTGCTAGAAATCCTTGGGTAACAGAAGAAATATTGAATTTAATTGATGAAAGGAGAAAATATAAAAATGCAGTAAATGAAGCAGGCAAAAAGGAATACAAACGTCTCAAAAATGAGATCGACAGGAAGTGCAAAATGGCTAAACAGGGATGGCTAGAGGACAAATGTAAGGATGTAGAAGCTTATCTCACTAGGGGTAAGATAGATACTGCCTACAGGAAAATTAAAGAGACCTTTGGAGAGAAGAGAACCACGTGTATGAATATCAAGAGCTCAGATGGCAGCCCAGTTCTAAGCAAATAAGGGAAGGCAGAAAGGTGGAAGGAGTATATAGAAGGTTTATACAAGGGCGATGTACTTGAGGACAATATTATGGAAATAGAAGAGGATGTAGATGAAGACGAAATGGGAGATACGATACTGCGTGAAGAGTTTGACAGAGCACTGAAAGACCTGAGTCGAAACAAGGCCCCCGGAGTAGACAACATTCCATTAGAACTACTGACGGCCTTGGGAGAGCCAGTCATGACAAAACTCTACCAGCTGGTGAGCAAGATGTATGAGACAGGCGAAATACCTTCAGACTTCAAGAAGAATATAATAATTCCAATCCCAAAGAAAGCAAGTGCTGACAGATGTGAAAATTACCGAACTATCAGTTTAATAAGCCACGGCTGCAAAATACTGACGCGAATTCTTTACAGACGAATGGAAAAACTGGTAGATGCAGACCTCGGGGAGGATCAGTTTGGATTCCGTCGAAATGTTGGAACACGTGAGGCAATACTGACCTTACGACTTATCTTAGAAGAAAGATTAAGAAAGGCAAACCTACGTTTCTAGCATTTGTAGACTTAGAGAAAGCTTTTGACAATGTTGACTGGAATACTCTTTTTCAAATTCTAAAGGTGGCAGGGGTAAAATACAGGGAGCGAAAGGCTGTTTATAATTTGTACAGAAACCAGATGGCAGTAATAAGAGTTGAGGGGCATGAAAGGGAAGCAGTGGTTGGGAAAGGAGTGAGACAGGGCTGTAGCCTCTCCCCGATGTTATTCAATCTGTATATTGAGCAAGCAGTAAAGGAAACAAAAGAAAAATTTGGAGTAGGTATTAAAATTCATGGAGACGAAGTAAAAACTTTGAGGTTCGCCGATGACATTGTAATTCTGGAAGAGCAGGACTTGGAAGAGCAGTTGAACGGAATGGACAGTGTCTTGAAAGGAGGATATAAGATGAACATTAACAAAAGCAAAACGAGGATAATGGAATGTAGTCAAATTAAATCGGGTGATGCTGAGGGAATTAGATTAGGAAATGAGACACTTAAAGTAGTAAAGGAGTTTTGCTATTTAGGAAGTAAAATAACTGATGATGGTCGAAGTAGAGAGGATATAAAATGTAGACTGGCAATGGCAAGGAAAGCGTTTCTGAAGAAGAGAAATTTGTTAACATCGAATATAGATTTATGTATCAGGAAGTCGTTTCTGAAAGTATTTGTTTGGAGTGTAGCCATGTATGGAAGTGAAACATGGACGATAACTAGTTTGGACAAGAAGAGAATAGAAGCTTTCGAAATGTGGTGCTACAGAAGAATACTGAAGACAAGGTGGATAGATCACGTAACTAATGAGGAGGTATTGAATAGGATTGGGGAGAAGAGAAGTTTGTGGCACAACTTGACTAGAAGAAGGGATCGGTTGGTAGGACATGTTTTGAGGCATCAAGGGATCACAAATTTAGCATTGGAGGGCAGTGTGGAGAAGGTAAAAATCGTAGAGGGAGACCGAGAGATGAGTACACTAAGCAGATTCAGAAGGATGTAGGTTGCAGTAGGTACTGGGAGATGAAGAAGCTTGCACAGGATAGGATAGCATGGAGAGCTGCATCAAACCAGTCTCAGGACTGAAGACCACAACAATATAAACACTTTCATGGATCCAAAAATGCAGTTTAAAAAAATCGATTTTTTTAAAGCAAAAGATGGTAAACGTCCCCTGGACATATCAGGGAATAACTTCTGAGGTACTAGAGGGGCCATGGAGGTTAACTACAGTAAGGAAGGACAGAGACTGTAACATATCCAGCAAATTATTGAGAACCTAGGGTGGCAGAGGTGAGATGAAAAGGTCGTCACAGGAGATAAATTCGCGGGACGGCGCATCAAAACATTCGGAAGACTCTTAATCCCTCCACCCCCTCCGAACAAATCAAATAAAGAAAGAAATTATCCCTAGGAAAGATAACCTAGCACTTTGTCGTTAATTGGGAGGCGGCAATAAGCGTTAGTAGCAAATTGTGTTCCTCAAGGTCGAGTGATAGGACAGTTCCTATTTTCGTTACATACAACATGTCATGAAAGTTATACATATCGTAGAGTATCCTGAAGTAAGTACGTTGAGTTAAAGAAGTAATAGCGTCCACCGAATATTTAGCTTCTTTTATTGCCTCTTCACGCGCATTACGTTACATGTACCACATGTACTAACAATGCGCTGCAGGGACATTATTCTTACTCGGAAGCAATCACGTGTGTGGTTCCCCAAGGCTCAGTCTTAGGTCCGATATTGTGCCGCATATATGTTAACAATCTTCCGTCTAATAAAGAACTAGCAGAATTAGTTCTTTTAAGAAGATGGCACTAGCACTGTAATCAATACAGCATACATACAGCAGCAGAAAAAATGATAAACAATGTCTCCCTAAAAGTATCACTGACTGGTTTCCTTTGAATGGTCCCGCCGTCAATTTTAGAAACATACAACATATTCACATCTGCGCACCTACGGTACAACGCCAATCTCAATTGTAGCACATACTGAGGAAGTAATAAACAGGGTGGAAACTTCAAACATTCTTAGGAATCCATATTTATGAGAACTGAGACTGTACAGAGCACGTTTTGGTACTCCTGGAACAGTTTAGTTCAGTCACATTTGCACTTTGAATCACTGCTAGTCCTAGGGACAGACAAATCAATAAGCTGGCATATTTTGGATATTTTCATTCAGTAATGACATATCGAATAATGTTCTGGGGAAACTCATCTTTAAGAAAGAAAGTCTTCATTGCTCAAAAACCTGCTACATGAATAATATGTGGGGCTCACCCACGTTTATCTTGTAGACATGGGTTTAAGGAGTTGGGCATTCTGACCACTGCTTCACTGTATATTTATTCCCTGATAAAGTTTGTTGCGAATAATCCACTACAGTTCAAAAGCAACAATGATGCAAATAATTACAACACTAGAAGAAAAAAATGACATTGAACACTCCACATGAAGGCTGTCTTCAGCACAAAAAAGAATGCTAAATACTGCAACAAGAATTTTTCCATCACTTGCCCGGTGATATAAAACGTCCGATAGAGAGCTAAGTAAAATCTGAAAACAAACTGAGAAACATTCTCGTTGGCAGCTCCATCTGTTCCGTAGAAGGGTTTCTATTACTGTAATGTGTAGAATGGGGTGAGTAGGAATTACTATCTGAAGTATGTATCCTTAAAAAATAAGGATAATATTACTAAAATGTCCAGCCTGTAGCCATATTTACAAATTAATTTGCGACGTGAATATAAAATGACTCATACTACATCACTACGACTAATCGTGCAACAAGTAGGCGATGGAAATTAACTACCTTACTAGCTAAACTGACGGAAGAAAACCTCAACACCAATAAGGAGTTGTGAGATATAAACGGAAGTTGACAGATGTGTTTGCTTTAAATATTCGCTGTAACGTTTGTGAGCGTGAGTTATCTTTGAGATTGGACATGGTGAGTTGATGTTAGTCAAGAAAGCCATTATCAATAGCTCAATAAGTTTGAACGAGGTCTTATAACAGGGCTACGAGAAACTGGATGCTCCTTCTGCGGCCGGCTGGAATGGCCGAGCGGCTCTAGGCGCTACAGTCTGGAACCGAGCGACAACTACGGTCGCAGGTTCGAATCCTGCCTCGGGCAATGATGTGTGTGATGTGCTTAGGTTAGTTAGGTTTAAGTAGTTCTAAGTTCTAGGGGATTGATGACCTCAGAAGTTAAGTCCCGTAGTGCTCAGAGCCATTTGCACCATTTTTGTTCCTTGTGCGATATTGGTGAAAGAATTGGCAGGAACGTAGCCACTGTACATGGCTACTGGCAGCGGTGGTCACGAGAATGTAGAGTGTCGAGGAGACCGGGCTCTGGTCAGTCACGTGGCACTACAGAGAGGGAAGATCATCGCGTTGGGCATGGGGTTCTGTCGCATCGTACTGCATCTGCAGCAGCAATTCGAGCGGCAGTTGACACCACAGTGACACAACGAACTGTCACAAATCTGTTACTTCAAAGACAGCTCCGAGCCAGACGCCCTGTAGCGTGTATTGCACTGACCCCAAACAACAGCCGTTTGCAACTTCAGTGGTGCCAGGCGAGAGCTCATTTGAGGGCAGGGTGGAGGTCTGCTGTGTTTTCTGATGAAATGTGGTCCTGCGTCGGCAGCAGAGATCGTCGTGTGTTGGTGTCCTAGACACACTGGACCTACACCTTGAGGTATGGTCTTGAGTGCGATTTCGTATGACAGCAGGTTGTCCAACTCACCCTTACGGCAAAGTTGTACGTTAGTCTGGTGACCCGACCTGTCGTGCTGTCATTCATGAGCAGAATTCCCGGAGGGGGGAGGGGGGGTTTCCAACAGGATAACGGTCGTCCACGTACCGCTGTTGTAAATCGACAGACACACTCTACAGTGCGTCGACATCTTGCCTCGGACTGATCGATCACCGGATCTGCCTCCAATCGAGCATATAGGGACACCATGGGAGGACGACTCCACAGCTCCCTGTACTGACCGACCAAGAGTAACAGGCATGGAACTCCGTCCGCCACCTTGTCAACACAATGCATGCACGTTTGCAAGCTTACACTGAGCACAATAAAATTTTCACTCTGCATCGAAGTGTGCGCTGATACGGAACTTCCTATCAGATTAAAGCTCTGTGCCGGACCGAGAATCGAACTCGGGATCTTTGTCTTTCGCGGGCAAGTGCTCTACCGTCTGAGCCACCCAAGCACGACTCACACCCCGTCCTCACAGCTTTAATTCCGCCAGTACCTCGTCTCCTACCTTCCAAACTTTACAGACGTTCTCCTGCAGACCTTGCAGAACTAGCACTCCTGAAAGGAAGGATAGTGCGGAGACATGGCTTAGCCACAGCCTGGGGGATGTTTCCAGAATGAGATTTTCCCTCTGCACCGGAGTGTGCGCTGATATGAAACTTCCTGGCAGATTAAAACTGTGTGCTGCACCGAGACTCGAACCCGGGACCTTTGCCTTTCGTGGGCAAGTACTCAACCAACTAAGCTACCCACGCACGACTCAGGACCTGTAAGTACAGCTTCAATTCCGCCAGTACCTCGTCTCCTTGCTTCCTAACTTTACAGAAGCTCTCCTGCGAATCTTACAGAACTAGCACTCCTGGAAGAAAGGATATTGCGGAGACATGGCTTAGCCACAGCCTGGGGGATGTTTCCAGAATGAAATTTTCACTCTGCTGAGGAGTGTGCGCTGATATGAAACTTCCTGGCGGGTGCTGCAAGGTCAGCAGGGGAGCTTCTGTGAAGTTTGGAAGGTAGGAGACGAGGTACTGGCAGAAGTAAAGCTGTGAGGACGGGGCGTGAGTCGTGCTTGGGTAGCTCACATGGTAGGGCACTTCCCCGGGAAAGGTAAAGGTCCCGAGTTCGAGTCTCAGTCCGGCACACAGTTTTAACCTGCAAGGAAGTTTCTTAGAGTGAACAGTATGGTAGTTACACTGGTTATTAATGTACCGGCATTTCACATTTGCAATGACTTATCTCGCGTTGATCACTTAGGTAAATGGGAAATGGAACCGAGCGTTTGGCGTCATTGGCCGGGAGACCCCTTACGGGGCAGGTCCGGCCGCCTTGGTGCACGTCGTATTACATTCGACGCCACATTGGGCTACCTGCTCGCCGGATGGGGATGAAATGATGATGAAGACAACACAACACCCAGTCCCTGAGCGGAGAATATCCCTGACCCAGCCGGGAATCGAACCCGTGCCCGTGGGACGGCAATCCGTCACGCTGACCACTCAGCTATGGGGTCGGACATCACTTAGGTGTATCACCTAGATAAATGTATTCCCGAAATTTCATTACATTACAGTAACTGTCTTTTGGTGAACCGATTTTTTTCTGTCGGTGTGTGTGTGTGTTGAGGTGCAGCTGTCAATCTTTTCCCCAGGTACAGTTCATTAGTACAAGCGTGCCAGCCCTCACAAGGGAATCTCCCCATCGGACCCCCCTCAGATTTAGTTATAAGTTGGCACAGTGGATAGGCCTTGAAAAACTGAACACAGATCAATCCAGAAAACAGGAAGAAGTTGTGTGGAACTATGAAAAAAATAAGCAAAATATACAAACTGAGTAGTCCATGTGCAAGATACGGAACATCAAGGATAGTGTGATCTCAGGAGCGCCGTGGTCCTGTGGTTAGTGTGAGCAGCTGCGGAGGGAGAAGTCCTTGGTTCAAGTCTTTCCTCGAGTGAAAAGTTTAATTTTTTTATATTCAGTTTATGTGACAAAGTCTTATGTTTTCATCACTTGTATGGGAGTGATTATCACATCCACAAGAAAGGCAAGGTAGAAGAATCTTTTTACCCATTCGCCAAGTGTACAAGTTAAGTGAGTCGACAACATATTCTTGTCATGTGACGCACATGCCGTCACCAGTGTGGTATAGAATATATCAGAAGTATTTTCCTGTGGAGGAATCGGTTGATCTACGACCTTGCCATCAAATGTTTTCGGTTCCCATTGGAGAGGGACGTGCTTTCATCTACTAATCGCACGGTTTTGCGGTGCGGTCGCAAACCACAGACACTAAACTTATTACAGTGAACAGAGACGTCAATGAACGAACGGACAAATCATAACTTTACGAAAATAAAGAAAGTAAAATTTTCACTCAAGGGAACACTTGAACCTTTTTTTGTTATCATATATATTTATTTAAATATATTAACAACGATACATTTTAAAAAAAGACATTTTATTCTATTAACCTATTTTATTCCTAGTGTTGGTTAATATTGCTGTCATTTTATATGTTTTCGTTTTTATATTTTCCTTTTTCGTTTTTCTCTTATTGTTGTACCTTAAGCCCTTTTACATGGCCATTTGTCGTCTTTTTTTGAGGGGGTAGACTTTGCAGGACGGGCATAACAGTTTATATTTGGCATCGATGCATTGATTTTGAGTTTATGGTTCTGAATGTGATGCACTTGTGATGCCACAGGCACATTGTGTATTCTGGTTTGATCTCTTCCTCTAGTTACACTGTTAAGTGGGACAGTATGAGGGAAACGTCACCATGATAGGTGGAGCAGACGTGGAAGAAACTTTTTTTTTACATATACTACAGAATATACCTAAATTGAAGAAGAGATAAAATGTTGTCATATTACATAAGAGAAGCAGAAAGGAGAGTGTGAGGAATCAATAGAATTTTATAGGCACAAAGTAAAGGAAATCATTTAAAAAATATCTACTACGGTGTCGTAGCAGGCGGAGAGGTGATACTCCGACGTGGCGCGACCCCAGGTGGCGGATAGGGGTGTCCTCAACGGCTTGCCGGCGGATATGAGTGAAATAAAAGAGCTATCGCGCACCAAACACTCAACCTCTATGATTCACAACCATAGTTGTAATTCGGAGCTTGCTCCATCCAAGACTCAGTGCCTTCGATACTCAAATATGGACGGAAATCTTTTAAGAAAATCTCCACCGCTTGGCACTACCCAAGGAAGACTGCACTCGGATACGGTGGGCAGTCACTTAAAAGATAAGTTGGATGAGTCGGAGCATCTAGAAATACCCAAGACAGAGCAAAGACCGAAACAGAAATTAAAAATGAAACAAATAAATTATTTAACAACATTTAACATTAACTCCCTGGCACAAGTAGGAAAATTGAAAATTCTAACTAATGAACTAGACAAACAAGGGATCCTAATAGCAGGACTACAAGAGATTGAGGAATTCGGACCAGATGCCCATGGAATCTCAAGGTTATAGAATATACAAAGGCACCCAAGGAGAAAGAGTGATGAAACATTGTCCACAATTTGGTACGGGATTCATAGTCAACTTAAAAAGAATTGATTCGATAACAGATTTCCAGGCCCAATCTCCTAGGCTGTCGACGCTGACAGTAAAAGCATCAAATAAAATCTATACAATAATTAGCGCCCATGCTCCCACGAATGATAAAAACAATAGGAGAAAAACCAGAGAAGAGACAGATGAATTCTGGGACCTACTAGATCAAACAGTGACAAATATAAACAAAAATCATAGTAAAATTTTAATAGGTGATTTCAATGCACAACTGGGCTATGAAAAGAGATACAGAGACATAATAGGAAAATGGCCGCCTCAAAAACGAACCAATAAGAATGGTATAAGATTAGTAGAATTCTGTAGAAACCATAACATGATATCAAAATCGGCCTATTTTATGAGAAAACCCAATAAACTAAAGACATGGAATCACCCAGATTGGAAAAAGGGGGAATGGCAATTAGATCACATCTGTATGGACAAAAATTACCATAAATAAATCCAAAATGTTAAAGTACTTAGAAGAATAGACATAGGGTCAGACCATTACATGGTGAAAATCAAATGTAAATTCACACCTGCAAAGAAACCAAAATCCAAATTTAAAATGAGAAAAATATATTACCCTCATAAACTAATAAACGATGATCAATATAAAGAACTAACTCAAAAAATTGAGAAAACTGATAAATTAGAAGAGATAGTCCCGAAACTAAAAGAAATAGCCGAAAAAATTGCCCCACGAAACCCAAGGAAAAAGCATCAATGGTGGAATGAGGAATGCGATAAAGCATTTGAAAATAGACACCAAGCATGGTTAAATCATCAAAGCCAGAAAACAGAGAAATCACATGAAGAATTGACTAAACAAAGAAAACTAACTCAAAAAACAATCAGAAGTACTAAAAGACAATATCAAAAGAGCATTATTCAACAAATAGAAATAAATCATAAAAAGACAAATTCCAGGGATTATTATAAAATATTTAGTAAACAACTTCAAAAATATGAACCACCAACACTCATGCTAAAAGATACAACCGGAAAAATAGCACACAACAATAAAGATAATGCCCAAATTCTGGCACATGCATTCGATCAACTACTGAATGGTGAAGAACCAAAAGAACGGCTTCATATAAACACAAAAACGCCCATTAAAACTTCAACAGAATACATTGGTCCACCAAACATTAATGGAGTAAATCAAGCCATTAAAGAATTGAAAAATTATAAAGCTAGTGGCGAAGACCAAACATTTGCAGAGCTGTGGAAAAATGCATCAGAATCAAGTAAAGAATCACTTCACCAAAGTTTAATTAAAATGTAGAATGATGAAACATTGCCGGAACATTGGACAACAGCAGTAATACACCCTCTATACAAGAAAGGAGGTAAAACTAATCCGGACAACTATAGAGGAATCTCTCTCTTGGATTGTACATATAAAATATTTTCTAGAATAATTTATAATCGATGCAAAGGTGATCTGGAAAAAGAATTAGGGGATTACCAAGGAGGATTTCGACCATGGCGCAGCTGTCCGGAACAAATC
This sequence comes from Schistocerca gregaria, assembly GCF_023897955.1. NCBI lineage: Eukaryota > Metazoa > Arthropoda > Insecta > Orthoptera > Acrididae > Schistocerca > Schistocerca gregaria. Next base: position 71,537,696 of record NC_064929.1, read on the forward strand.
ATAACACTAAAATTGGTAATGGATATTTACAAAAGAAGACAGAAACAAATGATTATAACTTTCGTGGACTTTAAAAAAGCATATGATAGTATTGAAGGTCTGTTTTGTGGCAAGATAAACGCAACCCTGTAAAATTTCGGTTTGTTGCTTTAAGCCGGCCGCGGTGGTCTTGCGGTTCTAGGCGCGCAGTCCGGAACCGCGCGACTGCTACGGTTGCAGGTTCGAATCCTGCCTCGGGCATGGATGTGTGTGATGTCCTTAGGTTAGTTAGGTTTAAGTAGTTCTAAGTTCTAGGGGACTAATGACCACAGCAGCTGAGTCCCATAGTGCTCAGAGCCATTTGAACCATTTTTTGTTGCTTTAATTTTGGACACCAGTTAGTTATGAACAAAGATAGTACCCCGGCGCAACTGTAATCAAAAGTACTATTGACGTCAGCCGCGCTTGATTAGCCGAGCGGTCTTGGGCGCTGCAGTCGTGGAATGTGGAGCTGATCCCGGCGGAGGTTCGAGTCCTTCCTCGGGCATGTGTGTGTGTGTGTATTTGTCCTTAGGATAATTTAGGTTAAGTAGTGTGTAAACTTAGGGACTGATGACCTTAGCAATTATGTCCCATAATATTTCAGACACATTTGAACATTTTTTGAACTATTGTCGTCAACGAAAGTGCCAATCTGGGGCTGCTAATAAAAAGTTTACGACTAACTTCAGTGCAAATCAACGAAGTGGCGTAACTGCCGCGACAAGAGAAGTCACGGGTAAGTCCATGGGCGAGAGGGGGTGAGGTAGAGGGGAGATCAGAAACACTGTTCAGACAGCAGCGCCGTGGCAGTAATACAGCAGTGGCTGGGTGTTCCCGAAACGTTGAGTTGGCGCACCGCATTCATTTTCGATTACCACCATCCACGCTTTCAGAAACCCATGTGGGAACTTGAATGAATACAGGCCGAGGTGGCCGAGCGGTTCTAGGCGCTACAGTCTCGAACCGCGCGACCGCTATTGTCGCAGGCTCGAATCCTGCCTCGGGAATGGATGTGTGTGACGTCCTTAGGTTAGTTAGGCTTAAGTAGTACTAAATTCTAGGGGACTGATGACCTCAGATTTTAAGTCCCATAGTGCTGAGAGCCATTTGAACCATCTGAACTTGAATGTACTCAACCATTTTTCAAGTTGATGCTCATTATACTCTACCTGACAAAAAAACAATATATTCCAGAATACATGATCGAATGTGAATGTGACAGCGTAGACGTGCACACCATCACAGGGTTGGAAATGACTGGGGTTGCAACTGTCTGTGACAAGTAGAAAGGCCACCAAAGTGCATGAGAACTGTTTGTGTTTAGCGTTGTTACCTGGGCTGACAGGGTTTGTATGATGCATGAACAGCGTCAGATCTTGAGTAATCACTGCGAAGGATGCGGAGATGCCGCGCACTCGTGTGAGACAGCGCTATAAGCACCGGTCACAGTTCAGAAGAGGCCTCACTGCAGGTCGCCATTCGGCCGACTGGTAAAATGTAAAAGTCGTGTGCCTAAGGCCTCCCGTCGGGTAGACCGTTCGATGGATGCAGCTCTTTCGATCTGGCGCCACTTCGGCGACTTGCGCGTCGATGGGGATGAAATGATGATGATGACAACACAACACCCAGTCCCTGAACGGAGAAAATCTCCGACCCAGCTGGGAATCGAACCCCTACCCTTAAGATTGACATTCTGTCACGGTGACCAGTCAGCTACCACGGGCGGAAGGCCGACTGGTCAAACTTGGCAATATCTTGATTTATGGCGTGGCCCGATGTTGGATTGCACGGGAAAGTGAGGGTAGGCATACTTATCTTCAAGCTTCCGATCGACCACACCCAACTATGACAAAGGATAATCATCGTCTTGTGCACCAAGCGCATGGTAAGGCCTTCACGTCTGCACCAGCCATCTTAGAACAAGTGATGAATGGACTCCATCCATACAACGTTTTGTGTCATTGGTTGGAAACTAGAAGGAGCTAGTCTAGGGAACTACTTTACCATGCATAGGCTCCTTTAGCACCCCATCACAAATGGCTGAGTTTCGAGCGATGTCGTGACGGGAACCTATGGTTTGCTGATGAATGGCCTCGCATTATGTTCACCGACGAATCGTGGTTCTGGACTACTCTGGATGACCATTGTCAGTAAGTGTGACAGTAACTCGAGAAAGGTACCATCCATCCAATTTTTGGAGAGGCACAGCAGTTTTGGAGAGGAGGAGCTATCGGGTATGACTTCCAGTCATGGGTGATAGCGACTGACGGAACTCCGATGTCACAACTGTACATCATGAACACCTGCGTTGCCACGTGTTCCATCTCGCATGTGGATATTCTGGTGCCATTTTTCAAGAGGACAGTGCTCGTCCACTGATGTGACATGCCTCTGTGAACTGTCGGCATGGTGTGCAGGTACTCTTGTGACGAGCGAGAGTGCCATACCTGCTCCGAACACAACGAGTGTAGGACCACTTTCGATGTCATCTCTATTCTAGTGCTAATACTCAGGTTAAAAGGGTCCAGTCACAACAGTTGCATGCCAGCTTGCCTGGGTAGAGGACACTACAACTTCATGACACCATTCCCAAATGTATCAGTGCATGTCTCTAGCCCAGAAGGGGCGTAACGTCGTAATTCTATATGGCCCTTACTGCAAAGTTCTTTGTAAAGTTGTCTGTTTTGTAATGACTGCAGCAACATTGCGTAGCCTCCCAATTCGTGAAGTTTCAGTTTGTTTTCCATCTGCGGCAGCCGAGCTGTTCTAGGCGCTTCAGTCCGGAACCACACGACTGCTACGATCACAGGTTCGAATCCTCCCTCGGGCATGGATGTGTGTGATGTCCTTAGGTTTAAGTAGTCATAATTTCTAGGGGACTGATGACCTCAGAATTTAAGTCCCATACTGCTCAGAGCCATTTGAACCATTTTTTCCAGTTTGTTTCTTCCTAGGCTTTTGGATGCTTCACCTACTTTTACTAGTCAGTATATTCCTAATTGTTGTCGGTGTCAGGAAGTCGGAAATCTGGCGACCTGTCCAGGGGCCTACGCTCCCTGAGGCGGTCTGTTGTGTCGCGGCAGCGACTGTACGGCAGAGTGGTGGAGAAGCGAGCAGCAAGCCGCGAGACACTGCGGTGGCCATGCGGGCCGCAGTTTGGCTTCCAGACACAACTTGTGGGGGAGGGAGGGCGGGGGGGGGGGGGGAAGTGGGAGAGGAAGACAGCGGCAGCAACGGGGAGCAAAGAGCGGCCACGGCGGTGCAGCGTCGTAAGAGCGCGCCAGGGGTTGGGGGGGGGGGGGGGGCGAGGATTTCAATTAAGAGCGGGCCAGCTAACCGCTCTTACCCTTACCCCGCACTGCTGTGCTCTCCCGACTCGCCCTGCTGTGTGTGTTGGTGTGGGGGCGGCGCCGCCCACCGCCGCTATCACGGCCCGGTCTCCAGCAGGTAGAGCAGAGCAGGGGCCATTCCGGCCTGACAACTTCATATCGGCGCCGCACCAAGTTTCGGCCGCACAGTCGTTTCGCTGCCGCGCGGCGCGGAATCTTCAGCACTGCAGTAGCGGTGAGACACATAGCCACGCAGGGCACGTAGTTGGCGGACAGGCGCCGCGTCTGAGGCACGCCGTGTGCCCGCTTACATATTACTGACAAGGGGACCTCCCCACGCACCCCCCCCCCCTCCCCCCTCAGATTCAGTTATAAATTGGCACAGTGGATAGGCCTTGAAAAACTGAAGACAGATCAGTCGAGAAAACAGGAAGAAGTTGTGTGAAACAATGAAAAAAATAAGCAAAATATACAAACTGAGTAGTCCATGCGCAAGATATGCAAACACAAGGATAGTGTGAGCTCACGAGCGCCCTGTTCCCGTGGTCAGCGTGAGCAGCTCCGGAATGTGGGGTCCTTGCCTAAGCATTACGTAGTGGAAAGTGCCAACTACTCGTTATTATTATTATTATTGTGCTTTTACGGCCTCATTGGACCACTTCAGTCAATTTCTTTCCGGTCTTCCTAAGATTTCTCATTGTTTTTTCCTTCTCGGCTTTCCAGTATTTCTTCATTCTATCCGATCTTTCTTTTCGTTCCTCTTCTGAAAATACCCTTTTAGTTGTTTCTCTTTTATCAATTTTTGGCAAGAATCTGATATTTCTATTTTTTAATTTATTTACTTGTTTTGATTTGGTTTTCAAGTCCTCCAGCGTTATGTCTAGTTCCTTCATGTCTTCTTTTATTTCCTTTATCCAGACAGGTTGTTGTTTTTGTTTCCGGAGTTTCTCCAAAATTTTGCGTATTAATCTGTCTTCAGGTGTTCTCAATAGATGGCCAAAAAATGATATTCTCTTCTTTCTCATGGTATCCGTTACTGGTTCTATCTCCTGATATACTACTGCATTTGGGACAATACGCCATTCTCCTGCTTTTTGGTACTTTTTATTGATGCATGTCCTTATTATTCTTCTTTCTATTTTTAGAATTTTGTCTGTCTTGTTCTTTTGATTTAGCTTAAACAGGGTTTCACTTCCATAGGTTATTTCTGTTTGGACAACGGTTTTGTAATGTTTTAATTTGTATTTATTGACAAACATTTTTTGTTGTATGTGTTTCTGGATACTTTTTGCGCTCTTGATAAGTTATTAGTTCTCTCTGTCCACGACATTTTTTCATTTAAGTTATAGGTTATATTTTCTCCAAGGTACTTAAATTGTTTTACAATTTCTATATCAGTCCCACACATCTGTACACTATTTATTCCAAGGGGGTCTGTTGCCATTATTTCTGTTTTTTCAAATGAAATTGTTAATCCTACTTTTCCTGCAATATTTTGGAGATTTGTGAGTTGATCCCTAGCCTCTTCAATGTTGTTGGCTAGTAGTGCCAGATCATCTGCAAATCCCAAACAATTTAGGCTATTCTTGTCTTTATTGTACCCAATTTTTATATATTTTTTATTTTCTTTATACCATTCTCTCATTAAATATTCCAGAGTACAGTTGAACAGAAGGGGTGATAATACATCACCTTGTCTTAGTCCTGTTTTAATTGTGAAGGGTTCAGACATTTCACTTCTGAACTTCACCTTTGATTTAGTATTTGTTAAAGTTACGCTTATCATCTTCACTAGTTTAGAATGTAATCCAAGATTTCGTATTATTTTCAACATTGAAGTATAAACAGGTCATAGTAAAGTAGGAACAATATAAACGATACAGACTGTAAACAACTGTAACATGCACAACAGTAGACAAAAATGTTCTACGTTTCTTTTTACACACACATTCCGACAACTGGTTAATCCGCTCAGTGCGGTTTGTGACCACCTCTGGCAGCGATACAGATCTGACAACGACGGGGCATGCAGTCTTGCCATCGATCCCACGTTGAGGCAATAACGTCCATCCTTCCTGCAGAGCTGCTCGAAAGTCTTGGAGAGCGGTTGGTGGATGTTGACGTGATGCAACCCGTGTCCTACGGTCGCAGGTTCGAATCCTGCCTCGGGCAAGGATGTGTGTGATGTCCTTAGGTTAGTTAGGTTTAAGTAGTTCTAAGTCTAGGGGACTGATGACGTCAGAAGTTAAGTCCCATAGTGCTCCGTCGCGTCCGGCCATCCTGATTTAGGTTTTCCGTGATTTCCCTAGAACTCTTCAGGCAAATGCCGGGATGGTTCCTTTGAAAGGGCACGGCCGATTTCCTTCCCCATCCTTCCCTAACCCGAGCTTGTGCTCCGTCTCTAATGACCTCGTTGTCGACGGGACGTTAAACAGTAACATCCTCCTCCTCCTCTTCCATAGTGCTCAGAGCCAGGCAACCCGTCTCCGTGGGATTCAAATCGGGATAGTGAGCAGGCGACGTCATGCGTGCAATACCTTCCGTTTCCAACAAAACATCAACCATACGCGCTCTGTGAGGCCGAGCATTAAGCATTATTGTCCATCAATGGACTCACAGCACCTCGCAACAACCGCACATGTTGTCCCAAGATCTCGTCACGACACCTGACAGCAATTAAGGCTTGCCCATCCAACAGTACAAATTCATGAAAAAGTGTTCGAGTGGTCAACATCATCGTTAATCACATCATTAGGGATCCTCCTCAATATCGATCTCTTTCCACAACGTATGGGTGTCGAAATCGTTTTCAAAGTTCCCTCCAGATGCGAATCCGTCGATAATCAGCCTCCAGACCAAATCGGGTCTCATTTGTGAAAAGAACACTGGCCCACTGTTCGAGTGTGCAGGTGGCGTGTTGACGGCTCCACTCTAGTTAGACCTTCCCTTCCGTGAAGGCCTGTCAGAGGTAGACATACAGCAGGTCTCCGACAATAAAGGCCACTCTGCAGAAGCCTTTCTGTACACCGTTTTCCTCGATACAGCACGTCCAGGGGTTGCTGCGAGGCCAGATGCCAGTTGCCGTACAGTACCAGGGCGGTACCGACGTGCCCTTACAGCCCAATAACGGTCCTCTCTTTCTGCCTTGCCCTTGTCTTCAGGATACAGTTTCGGTGTATATAAACTATCGCAATATTCGAGAAACAACACAACGATTCACATTAAGCCTTCAGGCCACGTCCATTCTTTTTATGGCCCTCCACCGCAAACAGCCTGGTAGGTGTCTTCTTTGTGGCATACTGCACGGTCTCTGACTATATATATACCTTGACTATACAGGGTGTTACAAAAAGGTACGGCCAAGCTTTCAGGAAACATTACTCACACACAAAGAAAGAAAGCATGTTATGTTGACATGTGTCCAGAAACGCTTAATTTCCATGTTAGAGCTCATTTTATTACTTCTCTTTAAATCAAATTAATTATGGAATGGAAACACACAGCAACAGAACGTACCAGCGTGACTTCAAAAACTTTGCTACAGGAAATGTTCAAAATGTCCTTCGTTAGCGAAGATACATCCATCCACCCTCCGTCGCATGGAACCCCTGATGCGCTGATGTAGCCCTGGAGAATGGCGTATTGTATCACAGCTGTCCACCATACGAGCACGAAGAGTCTCTACATTTGGTAACGGGGTTTCAAATGCACCCATAAATGAAAGTCAAGAGGGTTGAGACCAGGAGAGCGTGGAGGCCACGGAATTGGTCCGCCTCTACCAATCCATCGGTCGCCGAATCTGTTGTTGAGAAGCGTACGAACACTTCGACTGAAATGTGCAGGAGTTCCTTCGCGCATGAACCACATGTTGTGTCGTACTTGTAAAGGCACATGTTCTAGCAGCACAGGTAGAGTATCCCGTATGAAATCATGATAACGTGCTCCATTGAGCGTGGGTGGAAGAACGAAACTAAAATGAGCTCTAACATGGAAATTAAACGTTCCCGGACACATGTCCACATAACATCTTTTCTTTATTTGTGTGTGAGGAATGTTTCCTGAAAGTTTGGCCGTACCTTTTTGTAACACCCTGTATACGAGGATGTAGGACTACCCGGCAAACGCTACCCTGTTTGATTGCTGTCCTGACGTCATCGTTGGCTGGGATGTCCGTGCAGAACACGACCGTGGGGACATCTGTCGACACTTTGATTATACGTGAATTAGACACAGGACGGGGAAATAGCGCTTCGTTGCTTCAATTTTGGACACCAGTGTACGTTATTAGGGAAAACTTTATGTGCTTCAATTATGGACACCAGTGTATGTTATTAGGGAACACTCTATGTGCTTGTCCTATTTTTTTTAAAAAAAATCAGTAGCCCTAAGTTACGATATTCTGCAAGTTGCATATGACAAGACTAGACTATTGTGATTACGGCCTATGCGACTGCAAGAGAGAAGATTTACCTTTCTTAGATTTTCATCATACTACAAAATGTGACGGTCAATGCCTAGACCTTAAGCAGTATAACGCTATTTAAAAAATCGGGAAAGTCGACTTTGGAGATCATAACGATTTAGAGCGCTACTTAAGTGCGAAACATTTCCTTCATTTTAAAGGATTTGTCTGTGACCGAGTCCGTAGCGTGTCAAGTTTTGTAGTCGCAAGTCGCCACTTTGATTCTGCACTCATTATCAAATGTAAATGTCGGGTAAAAGATACTGAATCATATATTCTGAGAAAAACAGCGTGGTTTTTCTTTTCAAATTACCAATCACATGAAAATAAATTAAAATTCGATGCAGACACGCGAAATCCACCAATGTTAATGAAAGAATTATATGCATCGATAGCAATATACATTTCTAGAAATAAAAAATATATTTTATTTTCTATTTGGTGTTTCGTATTTTTGTACTGTTTTAATAAATTATGAAGCCTCTGAATAAAAAGTAATAATACGCTTTTTTTAAAATATGAGTAACATTTTTGGTTGACTTTTTCATTTGACAATAAACATACAAATATCGAGATTCGAACGTTGAACTTCATACTACATAGTCATCTACCAGCGCCTTTGTTGAGATACTCGGCCGGCCGGTGTGGCCGAGCGGTTCTAAGCGCGTCAATCTGGAACCGCGCGTCCGCTACGGTCGCAGGTTCGGATCCTGCCTAGGGCATGGGTGTGTGTGATGTCCTTAGGTTAGTTAGGTTTAAGTAGTTCTAAGTTCTAGGGGACTGATGACATTAGAAGTTAAGTCCCATAGTGCTCAGAGCCATTTAAACCATTTTTTTAGATACTCGAAATGTGTTGTAATTCACGTGTCTCGGACATCTTCAAGTCGTCGAATTCAACTTTCTCTATTTGTTTTGAGAATTGTGCCATACATCTTTAGGAAGATGATTGGCAGTGGGGGTGGGGGAGGAGGCTTGGCGAGAAGGAGGGGGGGGGGGGGGGGGGGAGGGTATATAAAGCGTGTTGTGGGGGGAAGCGGAGAGCAGTGCAGTCGTTACGTGGAAACGCAGCGAGTTATCTGACGTTCAAAGAGGTATGATCGTTGGTTTTCGGGGCAAGGGTGAGTTTGTGAAGTGTTTGCATGCTGCGAAACCGACGTGGAAACAACTGTGCTGCACTAAAGACCATAGATAGATATCATGTGTGAAGGACGGCTGGGAGATGTGTCCAGGACGTCTAGACGAACAACTGTTGAGCAGCTGGCCGCCCTGATGAGCCAATGGGTAGAGGTCTGCGCGGATAAGAAAAGTGCAGTCTGCACCGCATCCGTAAGTTCGATATCCGCATCCTCATATACTTAAGCTTTGAATGAGTAATTAATAGTAACAGACAGCAGTACTTAGAATTGTGGTATGTAATGACATAGTTATTGTTAGGGTGCCATTTCTGCGACAACTTCACTGCTTTTGACTTCTTAAACCACAGGAAGTGCTCTATACCTACTCTAAAGCAGACCATTCCAAACAGGAAAGCATTGGCGCTCCGGAGCACACACAGTAGCGGCTCGGATCTCGTGAGATCGGAAACGCTATTTAAAAAAAAAATCAATGTAATAGTATTAAATGATGGAAATACGTGTATAGAAACAATTATATTTCTCTGCTCTTGTGCCAAGGCAGCTGAAAATTTAGATGGTTTTAAACTTACTAGCACATTGCATCTTTTACCGAGGGTGTTTTTGTACTCACTGCTTGGATGTGTCAAATTTTTGAAGCCATTCATGTCGGCTGATGATTATATTATACTTTACGCGTTCAGTCCTCGTCATTTCCAGTTGAAAATATTTACAGTATTAGGCCTACACTGCAAAACGCCGGCGAACCCGTGAAAAACTTAAACTGCCAGCAATAACTGACGTTGTCTGGAAGAAATAACTCGTCTTCCGAAGAGTGACAACAAAATGAGTGGTTATAGAAATTAGGTGTGGTTGGATGAGGTAGCAGTCCCTTAGCACTCACTGCACCGTACTTGGCCCCCACATCAATAAGAAAGTGTGCCGTCTCGAGAAACCCAGATCCACACGCAACTTCGAACTGCAAAATGTCTTTGCTGACAAGATTGATAAGTTTTTCTGTCGCGGCTGTCTCCAAATTTGGCGGAACTTCAGGAACTTTCTCTTGGTATTTAAATAAGTAATTATGCTGCTTTGTCCAGCCTCACACGAATGTTTTGGAAATTTGAAGTTCCACTTTTGTGTCCAGTGTACGAATATACTTTTTTTACATGTAAAACAAGCCACTATATCTTTTATCTTTTCGTTGCCATCAAATACGTATGCGAATTTTTTCCAAATTGGTGATTTCAATTTGTTTTCTTCCACTAATGTAAAATCACCCTGATTTACCTTACACGAAATTGTATCCATCGATATGGTGTTCATTTGAAGCAAGAACTCTCTGATATTTGGTACGATGCACGTTGTCACTCGGTCGCTACAAAGCGCTAACTGAAGGCAGCGGAAAACTGCAACGGGCACCTGTCTGGTAGACAGCGGGCAGGTTTCCCACCAGAGAGCACTTCACAGGCCACACAAAAGGCACGGTCGCGGAAACGGATTAGGCGCAGGCCTCTTGGGTACAGCCACAGAGTAACATCTTTGTCTGTGGTACAGCTACGTCGGTCGTAGCCAGGGGCTGAGGACAACAGATATCCGCTCTACCCGGGCCCTGCAAGATTCCAAGAATGTAAACAGACTTGAAGTTTTGAACTAACATTGCAACAGACGTACTGGGCAGATGCCTTGCTCATTATCCGCATATGACCCGGGGATATCCGCATCGGACGGGATTTTATCCGCCAAGTAATAAATACCGCGGATATCCGCATCCGCGCAGACCTCTACCAATGGGCTACCGACAGCGTCTCCTCAACCACCGTTCAGCGAACGTTGGAAGTAGGCCTCCGCTGTAGACGCCTGGTCAATGCACCCATGCTGACTGCTCTTCACCGGCGACGAAGGCTGGAATTTGGAGAGGAGTACCGTAACCGGATGTCCACTGGGCGACGATAAGTGGCCTTTCCAGATGAATCACGTTTTGTGTCTCGTCGGACACATTGCCGTTGGCATGAACGGCGTGAAGTGTCTGAGACCAAACATTCAGCATGCATTAGGGTCTGGGGATTGTTTACGTGGCATTTCCTGCGTGATCTCGTCATTCTTGAGGCACAGTGGATCATCACAAATATGCACCTGTGCTTTGGGGCTATGATGACTTGAACATGCAGTTTGTCTTTCCTCGGTGCGATGGCATCTACCAGCAGGACAATGCAACGTGTCACACATATCGCAGTGTACGTGTGTGTTTCGAAGAGCACCAGAATGAGGTTACCATACTCCAGTCACCGCGAAAGTTCCGGGATTCAAACACAATGGAGAATATGTGAGAGCGTCTATATCGGGCTGTTCCTGCTATGGCTCCTCATCCGACAAACCTGGTGTACGGTACTGAAGGCTGCATGAGTCTACACTCCTATCAGTACCTTCCAGAACATCACTGACCCTCTTCCTGCACGTCCGCGCTCCGAAAGACCGCTATTCCGGCTTCTGAAGGGACACCGTATATGCAACAAATCGTGTAGTCAACTTGAAATAATCTTTCATATACAGTCATGCTCATAAATTAAGCATAATTGCAAAATGTGGTGCCACACAACGTGGCACTACGCAAAACTGGCGCTAATGGCATAGGAACATAGGGAACACACACGACACAGATGTGGAAGTCCACGACATTGGTGATAAGTTGAGAAACCCATCCCGAAATCCATGTGCTACAAAACGCCACTGTTCCCTGCGCATGTACCCCGACATCAATATAGGGTATGATCACCATGCACACGTACACAGGCCGCACAACTGGTTGGCACATTCTGGATCAGATGGTCGAGCAGCTGCTGGGGTACAGCCTCCCATTCTTGCGCCAGTGCCTGTCGGAGCTCCTGAAGTGTCGTAGGGGTGTGAAGACGTGCAGCCATACGTCGACCGAGAGCATTCCAGACGTGTTCGAAAGGGGTTTGGGTCTGGAGGACGGGCAGGCCACTCCATCCGCCTGATATCTTCTGTTTCAAGGTACTCCACCACGATGGCAGCTCGGTGGGGCCGTGCGTTATCATCCATCAGGAGGAAGGTGGGACCCACAGCACTCCCGAAAAGGCGGTCCCTTTCGAGAACATTAAGAGGTTGGTATCTGGTTCCTGGTTCACGCCAGATGAAAACCCGGCGAGAATCACTCTTCAGACTATACCTGGACTCGTCTGTGAACATAACCTGGGACCACTGTTCCAATGACCATGTACTGTGTTCTTGACACCAGGCTTTACGGGCTCTCCTGTGACCAGGGGTCAGTGAAATGCACCTCGCATGTCTCCGGGAGAATTAGCCGTGAGTGTTCAATCGTCTGTAGACTGTGTGTTTGGAGACATCTGTTCCAGTGGCTGCGGTAAGGTCCCGAGCAAGGCTACCTGCAGTACTCCGTGGCCGTCTGCGGGCACTGATGGTGAGACATCGCTCTTCTTGTGGTGTTGTCCACTGTGGACGTCCCGTACTGTAACGCCTGGACACGTTTCCTGTCTCCTGTCATAATCTTGAGTTCACACTTTGTGGCACACGGAGGGAGCGCGAAGCGACCAGATGTGTTTGACCAGCCTCCAGTCGCCCTAGTATTCTACCCCTCATAACGTCATCACTGTGTGTTCTTTGAGCCATTTTCAATACACAGTCACCATTAGCACGTCTGAGAACGTTTGAGCACTTACTCGCTGCACCGTGCTCTGACATGCACCAACACACCTCTGCGTATGTGGACTGCTGCCAGCGCCACCGTGCGACGACCGCAGGTCAAATGCACCGCGTGGCCATACTCTCTCTTTCTCTTCTCTTCTTCAGTAGCGCTACAGCCCTTGGTGAGATTTGACTTCTTCAACACTCTTCCTCCACACTTCTCGGTTATTTGCTGCTCTTTTCCACCCCTGGTCTCCCATATTGGTGATACCATCATTACCTCGTCGATCCATCTTCTTCTAGGTCTCCGTTTTCGCGTAACTGAATGGATCATACCTTTCATCATTGTAATTCGGCATTGTAGCGTATTCTCCAGCCTTCTTCCGCCCTTATTGGCCCATAGATTTTGCGTAGTATTTTCCGCTCAATGCTTCTTAGTGCATTTTTATCGTGTTCTGTCAACGTCCATACGTCTGAGCCAAATGTGATAACTGGGCGGATTAGGGAATTATATATTAGCAGTTTAGTTTTTCTTGTAACAAGGCTATTTTTGAAAAGCTGCATATTTGCATTGTAAGCTCTGTTTCCTGCTTGTATTCTTTCCCTTATAGCCTTTCCAATACTGTTATCATTTGTTATTAGGGCTCCCAAGTAGTTAAAAGAGGACACTCCATTGGTCGTACCCCGAGGTGATTTAAACCCGCAAACCGCGCACCAGAGCATTGTTTCACCATGTATCAGCATTGCCTTTAATTTCTGAGCATGAGTGTAGTTTGTTAGTAGGCATATAGCGTTATCCTGAGTAAACGCTCCAACAAAACAGTGATACATGTAATTACAATCTTTTGACAGGTAGTCACATTAATGCGCCTGCATCATGTATAATGTAGGCTGGAATGATATAATCTGTATCAAAATACATAGATTAATGCGCCTGCATAATGAATAATGTAGGCTGGAATGATATAATCTGTATCGAAATACACTCCTGGAAATGGAAAAAATAACACATTGACACCGGTGTGTCAGACCCACCATACTTGCTCCGGACACTGCGAGAGGGCTGTACAAGTAATGATCACACGCACGGCACAGCGGACACACCAGGAACCGCGGTGTTGGCCGTCGAATGGCGCTAGCTGCGCAGCATTTGTGCACCGCAGCCGTCAGTGTCAGCCAGTTTGCCGTGGCATACGGAGCTCCATCGCAGTCTTTAACACTGGTAGCATGCCGCGACAGCGTGGACGTGAACCGTATGTGCAGTTGACGGACTTTGAGCGAGGGCGTATAGTGGGCATGCGGGAGGCCGGGTGGACGTACCGCCGAATTGATCAACACCTGGGGCGTGAGGTCTCCACAGTACATCGATGTTGTCGCCAGTGGTCGGCGGAAGGTGCACGTGCCCGTCGACCTGGGACCGTACCGCAGCGACGCACGGATGCACGCCAAGACCGTAGGATCCTACGCACTGCCGTAGGGGACCGCACCGCCACTTCCCAGCAAATTAGCGACACTGTTGTGGGTATCGGCGAGGAGCATTCGCAACCGTCTCCATGAAGCTGGGCTACGGTCCCGCACACCGTTAGGCCGTCTTCCGCTCACGCCCCAACATCGTGCAGCCCGCCTCCAGTGGTGTCGCGACAGGCGTGAATGGAGGGACGAATGGAGACGTGTCGTCTTCAGCGATGAGAGTCGCTTCTGCCTTGGTGCCAATGATGGTCGTATGGGTGTTTGGCGCCGTGCAGGTGAGCGCCACAATCAGGACTGCATACGACCGAGGCACACAGGGCCAACACCCGGCATCATGGTGTGGGGAGCGTTCTCCTACACTGGCCGTACACCTCTGGTGATCGTCGAGGGGACACTGAATAGTGCACGGTACATCCGAACCGTCATCGAACCCATCGTTCTACCATTCCTAGACCGGCAAGGGAACTTGCTGTTCCAACAGGACAATGCACGTCCGCATGTACCGCGTGCCAGCCAACGTGCTCTAGAAGGTGTAAGTCAACTACCCTGGCCAGCAAGATCTCCGGATCTGTTCCCCATTGAGCATGTTTGGGACTGGATGAAGCGTCGTCTCACGCGGTCTGCACGTCCAGCACGAACGCTGGTCCAACTGAGGCGCCAGATGGAAATGGCATGGCAAGCCGTTTCACAGGACTACATCCAGCATCTCTACGATCGTCTCCATGGGAGAATAGCAGCCTGCATTGCTGCGAAAGGTGGATATACACTGTACTAGTGCCGACATTGTGCATGCTCTGTTGCCTGCGTCTATGTGCCTGTGGTTCTGTCAGTGTGATCATGTGATGTATCTGACCCCTGGAATGTGTCAATAAAGTTTCCCCTTCCTGGGACAAGGAATTCACGGTGTTCGTATTTCAATTTCCAGGAGTGTACATCGATTTCTGTGTTACTCCTATATGTGAAACATATGCTTAGCGTGTGTTTTTTTTTAAATTCCTGTTCCATATCGACGGCACGAGCGACGCGCATTTCGACGGCAGTAGCTCCTGTGCAGCATCCGACAGGCCGAGTCCCCCACTGCCACAGCTTAGCCGACACGACGCCTGCCTCTGACTCCGTTGCGTTAAATGAAAGTCAGCTGCCAAAATTAAAATAACTGAATGACTTTCACGTGGTGCGACATGTTCAAATTGTCTACTTTCTTGTCGGTTTTATCGTGTGGATACTATAAAAATGCATTTGTGTGTATGTGCGTTTCGCATCTCCGCCTAAAGCACAGGACCAGTTTCAACCAAACGCGGTGCACGCAAACCTTACTCTGAGACAACATTTGCTGTGGGGATAAGAACCACCTACCTCTTAAAAAGGTGGGTTTGATGGGAGGAAAAGAAGAGTAACCAGCGAAGCCTGAATTCGTACACTTCATTTATCCAGTGTTTGAAAATGACAGCACCGAGTGACTTGCAACCAACTTCAGACACAATTTCAAACCTTTACGAATTTTGTTCTCATTGACAACCCCTAAGAAATGATGGAAGAAAAAAAAATATTATCGGATACTACTTTTCCGCTGTTCATGCAGCAAAGGTACCGCTGACAAATGACGTTCCAATTTATTATTTCTTTACTACCAATTGTAGTCGCCACACATTTTGCAGACACGATTCACATATGTCGCTGAATGTACCAGCAAAATAATATCAATGTACGACTCATAGTTCAGAAGATATAACGTCATAAACAGTGAGATACGTAAAAATCTCCCACATTTTGTTCAAATGGCTCTAAGCACTATGGGGCTTAACATCTGAGGTCATAAGTCCCCTAGAACTTAGAACTACTTAAGCGTAACGAACCTAAGGACAGCACACACATCCATGCCCGAGGCAGGATTCGAACCTGCGACCGTAGCAGCAGCGCGGTTCCGGACTGAATCACCTAGAACCGCTCGGTCACAGCGGCCGGCGCCACATCATGCATGGCTTTTAATTTTACTGTTTCGTTGGTATTATATCCAATCGCAACACTTTTGCAGAGGTTCCCCACATACGCCGACAAATGTACCTACAAAATTATATCATGGTACGACACATATTCAGAAGATATGACGTCATAACCAGGACGGACGCTACGTGGTATGGAGGTGAACGTACAGCTGTAAGTAAATACCTGGGCGACGGCGGGTTTCTCTGTTAGTATACTGTATACATACGGCAGGTGTCGAGAAAAGTGGATGACAGATGTTGAACATGTGACGTCACGTCCGAAATACGGAGAGTATTTTCGAGCCCGTGAGAAAAGTGATGACTGAGGGACGAAGCACCTGCATTCAAGCAAACGGCGTGAATTTCGGCCACCTTTCCTAAAAGCAAGCTGTTGAAAACGTAGAAGTTACAAAATTATTGCCTTCGCTAAAACGAACAAAACCCGTTCTTATTTTGTATTTCTTGTCTGTTCTCTCTTTTTATTTCTTTACAGATATTATGCAGTAAAGAAAAGGCAGGTCATTTACTGGTAGTGACGCAATTCGGGGATTTATACTCGTTTACTTGGGACGCAATACCGTAGGTTTCTGTTGTACTATACTTTGTAATAAACCAGATCGATAGTTCCTTGATGGTGTAAGAAATTAAAGTTTTCAGATCGCTGCAATACAAAGATTTTGTCGTGTAGGCCACATGTTCTGATACTCGCGAAGTCACTAATCAAAACCTATGGAGTACATCCTGTTGACCAACGATAGCAAAATTTTGCAAGAAGCAACATTCCACGGCACAAGTAAAGGAAAAAATCCAGCAAATTCTTAATTTGTAATTGTATCACACGGAAAAAAATTTCTTCTGTCATTTGTTGTCAGGGTGCGTGGTGTCGGGGCTAGCAGTGTATTTAACGCTAAATTCTTCATATGAAAATGATGCTCTAAGCCCCCCCCCCCTTTCTAACTCCGACTTTTGCTGTTGCTCACGGATCAAAAAGAAACGCGAACTGACTGTAATCGACCCTGCAAGTGGAGTAGAAAAGAGTTGGCACCTGCCATAATTTAATTGAATATAAATTAATTAGATAAAGAAAAGTTTCATTAACGTAGTGAGAAATGAAAGGGTTGCTTTACCGATACACGGAATGAATCTTCTGTACAAAATAACAATTTGATTTATTATGACTAAAAAAATAACAAACAAAAGTCGTGCAACATTTACAATAAGTCAAACAAATAAATGTTGTGAAGGTGAAGTTTTCCATAAACTAGACTGTGACATTTATGACCAAGTGGTATGTTGAGCCAATTCCTTGCAACTCAAATCTTAAGAGAAACACCCAGCCAACTCAACATTAATTGCTGCTACAGTACAGAGAACTCAGACAATTAACATCCAAGACAGAACCATGTAAGAAAAGATGGGAACAGGCGCGCTCTGCTGAGCTCTGATTATCGCCTAGGAAAATCCCTAATCTGCCGGTGCTGTGGACATACATTACCAAGCAGTCTTGTTAACTGCAAGGACACGATCTGGCGTACCGGAGGCGATGGCTGGTTGCTTCGACATCCCTTCGTGGTGATGATAATGTCGCGAGTATAGCCCAAAAAATTCTCCTGGTCTGGTTGTTCCAGACTAAAGACTTCCTAGCAACACAAATACGCCTCTGAGGGGAGCGAAGAAGGCTCGCTACATAATCACTGACGGTACAGTGAGTGATTTTAACAAGCAAAGTCACGCGGTAACTCCGGCACAGTCAACTTTAGCCAAAATTCCTCAAGACGGACAACATAGGCCGCTTGTACGCAGAATACTCTATTCGCCAACCGTACTCGGAAAGTTACGTTGAAGTGGAAACTTTGTCAAACAGTTGCAATTAAATGAAAGTAGATTAGACAGCCAACGAAAGGCAGGCTGTCCAGAGCAGTGAGAGCTCAGTCTTGTAACCTACTCTGACCGAAAGGCGAGAGCCGACCACCACAAGAGCACCCGTACAAACCGAACACAGAACATTCCCGCCCCCACGACAGTGGCCGTGGTTAAACGTTCCAATCAGCAACTGAAAAACCGGCGGAAAATTCCACTCTATTTGCCGACGCAGTACTATTCCACAAATGGAGATACTTGGCGCCAATTTCTGCGCCGATTTTGCTACGTTACAGAGCTATCCCCTGAGCCAGCCAATCACAGTTATGATTTTGTAGAAAACGCGGGAATTTCCCCGCCAAGACTGCCTGGGAACACAAGTCATTCCCACGCCTCGCTGGTAGCCCGCCAGAAAGTGTTTTCGCTAAGTTTCTGCGAAGTAAAGGAATCTCTAGCCCAGCCGCTCCGTCAGGCCCATGTAGGCGTGTCGTCGCCGCTCTTATGACAATGTCGGCGTCTGGAAAGCATTCACTCGACTCCCTCACACCCATCGGCTTAACTCTTTCAAGATCAGCAGAGCCCGTCTGTCACTGGGCCACCCGGCTGACGAGAGACGCTACGTGGGAAGTCCGCGTGTGAAGGAATAGCGACTTTTCACTGCATGCAATTAGGGAGGAAAATCGAATTACTCGGAGTAAGATAGAAATATGAGAGGGGGCTCATGCCACCTCTCAAGGGTTCAAAATTCAAATCGTCTCTAATGTCTGATAATTTCCGGGACCGACATGTTGCCGGTATCAGTGTCGAGAAGAGGCAAAAATCGTTTTAATTCTCCATTCCTAGAATGGCTAAACTGTCTATATACATAGTTAAGTCTGTAGGGAACCCCTACCCACACATGGCTAATGTTTATTGTTATTATTATTATTACTTATAGGGTATTTCGCTAATGAACAGAACCACATTAGCGTGAATTGCGGTGGAGATGGCACAATTTTTTTCCGATCTACTTACCTGCCCTCATCTGTGTGTACTAGTGGATTCGTTCAGAGAAAAGATAACAGAGAGAAGCATTCATTCGGAAGACACTGGTGTCCAAAATTAAAGCAACAAACAGAATTTTTATAAAGTTGCGTTTATTGTGCCGTTTTTTTTTTTTTTTTTTTTTTTTTTTTTTTTTTTTTTTTTTTTTTTTTTTTTTTTTAAGAAACAAGAGTCGATCGATTTAGAAGAGATAGGGGATCGAGTATTAGAATCGGAATTTAAAAGAGCTTTGGAGGACTTACGGTCAAATAAGGCAGAAGGGATAGATAACATTCCATCAGAATTTCTAAAATCATTTGGGGAAGTGGCAACAAAACGAGTATTCACGTTGGTGTGTAGAATATATGAGTCTGGCGACATACCATCTGACTTTCGGAAAAGCATCATCCACACAATTCCGAAGACGGCAAGAGCTGACAAGTGCGAGAATTATCGCACAATCAGCTTAACAGCTCATGCATCGAAGGTGCTTGCAAGAATAATATACAGAAGAACGGAAAAGAAAATTGAGAATGCGCTAGGTGACGATCAGTTTGGCTTTAGGAAAAGTAAATGCACGAGAGAGGCAATTCTGACGTTACGGCTAATAATGGAAGCAAGGCTAAAGAAAAATCAAGACACGTTCATAGGATTTGTCGACCTGGAAAAAGCGTTCGACAATATAAAATGGTGCAAGCTGTTCGAGATACTGAAAAAAGTAGGGGTAAGCTACAGGGGGAGACGGGTCATATACAATATGTACAACAACCAAGAGGGAATAATAAGAGTGGACGATCAAGAACGAAGTGCTCGTATTAAGAAGGGTGTAAGACAAGGCCGTAGCCTTTCGCCCCTACTCTTCAATCTGTACATCGAGGAAGCAATGATGGAAATAAAAGAAAGGTTCAGGAGTGGAATTAAAATACAAGGTGAAAGGATATCAATGATACGATTCGCTGATGACATTGCTATCCTGAGTTAAAGTGAAGAAGAATTAAATGATCTGCTGAACGGAATGAACAGTCTAATGAGTGCAGAGTATGGTTTGAGAGTAAATCGGAGAAAGACGAAGGTAATGAGAAGTAGTAGAAATGAGAACAGTGAGAAACTTAACATCAGGATTGATGGTGACGAAGTCAGAGAAGTTAAGGAATTCTGCTACCTAGGCAGTAAAGTAACCAATGACGGACGGCGCAAGGAGGCCATCAAAAGCAGACTCGCTATGGCAAAAAAAGCATTTACGGCCAAGAGAAGTCTACTAATATCAAATACCGGCCTTAATTTGAGGAAGAAATTTCTGAGGATGTACGTCAGGAGTACAGCATTGTATGGTAGTGAAACATGGACTGTGGGAAAACCGTAACAGAAGAGAATCGAAGCATTTGAGATGTAGTGCTATAGACGAATGTTGAAAATTAGGTGGACTGATAAGGTAAGGAATGAGGAGGTTCTACGCAGAATCGGAGAGGAGCGGAATATGTGGAAAACACTGATAAGGAGAAGGGACAGGATGATAGGACATCTGCTAAGACATGAGGGAATGACTTCCATGGTACTAGAGGGAGCTGTAGAGGGCGGGCCGCATCAAACCAGTCAGTAGACTGATGACCAAAAATAAAAAATAAAAAAAAGGAGTGTGACCTCCTCTGGGAGCAGTACAGGCCTGACAACGACGCGTCAAGCTGTGACTGACGCCATCAGTCTCATGTTGGGGCAACAACGTCCATCCTTCCTGCGGAGCTGCTCACAAGTCTTGGAGAGTGGTTGGTGGGTGCTGGCGTGATGCAAACAGTCTCCCTATGGGATTCAAACCGGGAGAGCGAACAGGCCACCCCATCGTGCAATATCTTCCGTCTGCAGCGCAATGTCAAACCACGCGCGCTATATGTGGTCGAGCATCGTCCGTCAGTACGAAGTCTGTGCCCACAGCACCTGGCAACAGCCTCACATTAAGCCCCAAGATGTCGTCAAGATACCTGACACCAGTTGAAGGTTGCCGATTCAACCATGTAAGTTAATGAAAAAGTGTTCGAATGGGCAATATAATCCCTGCCCACACGGTTAGGGACCCTCTTCGATATCGGTCTCTTTCCACAATGTTTGGGTCCAGAAATCGTGTTCCACTGCCCCTCCAGATGCGAATCCGTCCAGAATCACTCTCCAGACCAAATCGGAACTCATCTGTGAAAAGAAGCTTGGCTCACCGTACGTGGCATGTTGACGGCTCCACTCTAGACGATCCCTTCTGTGAACGACACACCAGAGGGAAACAGACAGCAGGTCTCCAACAATAAAGGCCACTCTGCTGAGGGCTTCTGTACACTGCTTGCCTCGATAAAACAGGTCCAGGGGATGCTGCGAGGTCAGATTCCAATCGCAGTGCAGTACTAAGGCGGTACCGCCGTCCTCTTTCAGCCAAATGACGGCCCTTTCCTTCTGCTGTCACATGTGGTCAGTCCTTCTCTGGTCTTTGAGATACAGTTTCGGTCTTCATGAACTGTCGCCACATCTGAAAAAACACAGGACGATTCACGTTAAGACATCGGGCTACATCAGTTTGTGGCTGTCCTGTTTCCATTCTTCTTATGTCCCTCCGACGCAGATAGGCTGGTAGGTGTCTTCACTGTGCCATACAGCATCATCTATGACTTTGTTGACAGCGATTGTGAATTTGGACCACCTGGCAAAGAACACCACGTTTGATTGGTGCCCTGACCTCATCGTTGGCGTGGTTGTTCGTCGATCCGAATGCCACCTTCCGTTCAGAACACGGTTGTACAGAGATCAGTTGACAGTTTCTACGATTCTACCGTGTATTAGACACAGGACGGTGCAGTAGTGATTTGTTGCTTGAATTTTGGACACCATTGCATATTCCCTGGCTGTGAATTCTTTGACATCGACTGTGTGTGACATGTACTATCTAATCAAAAGTATCCGGATACCCCCAAAAACAAACGTTTTTCATATAATGTCCGTTGTACTGCCACCTAATTCCAGGTACTCCATATCAACGACCTCAGTAGTCATTAGGCATCGAGACAGAGCAAAATGGGGCGCTTCACTTCGAACGTGGTCAGGTGAGTGGGTGTCACTTGTGTCATACGTCTGTATGCGAAATTTGCACGCTCTTGAACGTCCCTAGAGCCACTGTTTCGATGTGATAGTGAAGTGGAAACGTGAAGGGACACGTACAGCACAAAAGCATACAGGCAGACCTCGTATGTTGACTGACAGAGATCGCCGACAGTTGAAGAGGGTCGTATTGTGTAATAGGCAGACATCCATCCAGACCATCACACAGGAATTCCAAACTGCATCAGGATCCACTGCAAGTACTATGACAGTTAGGTGGGAGGTGAGATAACTTGGATTTCATAGGTCGAGTGGCTGCTCATAAGCCACAAATGACGTCGGTAAATGCCAAACGACACCTCGCTTGGTATAAGGAGCATAAACATTGGACAATTGAACATGCAAAAACGTTGTGTGGAGTGATGAATCACAGTACACAATGTGGAGGTCCGACGGCAGGGTGTGGGTATGGCGAATTCCCGGTGAACGTAATCTGCCAGTTTGTGTAGTGCCAACAGTAAAATTCAGAGGAGGTGGTGTGATGGTGTGGTCGTGTTTTTCACGGAGGGGGCTTGCACCCCTCGTTGTTTTGCGTCGCACTGTCACAGCACAGGCCTACATTGATGTTTTAAGCACCGTCTTGCTTCTTACTGTGGAAGAGCAATTCGGAGATGGCGATTGCATCTTTCAACGTTATCGAGGACCTTTTCTCAATGCACCGCCTGTGGCGGAGTAGTTACACGACAGTAACATCCCTGTAATAACCTGGCCTGCACAGAGTCCTGACCTGAATCCTGTACAACACCTTTGGGATGTTTTGGAACGCCAGCTTCGTGCCAGGCCTCATCGATACCTCTCCTCAGTGCAAAACTCCATGAAGAATGGGCTGCCATTCCTCAATAAACCTTGCAGCACCTTATTGAACGTATGCCTGCGAGAATGGAAGCTGTCATCAAGGCTAAGGGTGGGCCAACACCATATTCAGTTCCAGCATTACCGATGGAGGGCGCCACGAACTTGAAAGTCATTTTCAGCCAAGTGTCCCGATACTTTTGATCACATAGTGTATGTAGGATTGGGTCGGTTCGGGGAGTGTGCACGGACATGTGAAGTGGTTAAAGAGTGAGGTCGCGATAAGTGGGAAATCCGGGTTCGAGTTCTCGTGCGGCACAAATTTCCGTATGTCACTGTTTGGTAGTAGATCTATACCTAATACATCTGGAGACAAGGAATTAGAAGTCAGCGAATAAATTTGGAGTGATTTCGGCGTGTGTTGTTGTGCTAGTAGTGAGCGCTGCTCCCACTCTGTGTACATTGTGTGTGTGTGTGTGTGTGTGTGTGTGTGCTACGGAGAGCGCCTGCTCGCTGCCCTCTGCTGTGCTCCCGGTGTTGGGGAGTTGTCCGCCGGCGCCTCCGCCGCCGCTGTGGTTTCATTCGGCCCGCCTCCCACGCTTTGCTCCGCTGCGGTCTGCGCGTTGTCGACGTTCGCCGGACGCTGCCCGGCGCCAGATGTCGGACAAACTCTCCGCCACACACTCCACACGGCCCCAACCACTGGCCGCGCCAGCCCCACATTACGCTACAGGGCGCTGCGTGGCTAAGCCACTGTTCTGTTAGTAGCTGCGCCCCACACAAACACGCACACACGTACACTAGATAAATATTGGCCATTAAAATTACTACACCACGAAGATGACGTGCTACAGACGCGAAATTTCACCGACAGGCAGAAGATGCTGTGATATGCAAATGATTAGCTTTCCACAGCATTCACACAAGGTTGGCGCCGGTGGCGACGCCAAGTCCGTGCTGACATGAGGAAAGTTGCCAACCGATTTCTCATACACAAGCAGCAGTTAACCGGCGTTCCCTGGTGAAACGTTGTTGTGATGCCTCGTGTAAGGAGGAGAAATGCGTACCATCACGTTTCTGACTCTGATAAACGTCGGATTGTAGCCTATCGCGATTGCGATTTATCGTATCGCGACATTGCTGCTCACGTTGGTCGAGATCCAATGACTGTTAGCAGAATATGGAATCGGTGGTTTCAGGAGGGTAATACGGAACGCCGTGCTGGATCCCAACGGCCTTGTATCACTAGCAGTCGAGATGACAGGCACCTTATCCGCACGGATGTAACGGATCGTGCAGCCATGTCTCGATCCATGAGTCAACAGATGGGGAGGTTTGCGAGACAACAACCATCTGCACGAACAGTTCGACGACGTTTGAAGCAGCACGGACTATCAGCTCGGAGACCATGGCTGCGGTTATCCTTGACGCTACACCACAGACAGGAGCGCCTGCGATGGTGTACCCGACGACGAACCTGGGTGCACGAATGGCTAAACGTCATTTTTTCGGATGAACGCAGCTTCTTTTTACAGCATCGTGATGGTCGCATCCGTGTTTGGCGACATCGCAGTGAACGCACATTGGAAACGTGTATTCGTCATCGCCATACTGGCGTATCACCCGACGTGATGGTATGGGGTGCCATTGGTTACACGTCTCGGTCACCTGTTGTTCGCATTGACGGCACTTTGAACAGTGGACGTTAACATTTCAGATGGGTTACGACCCGTGACTCTACCATTCATTCGATCCCTGTGAAACACTACATTTCAGGAGGATAATTCACGACCGCATGTTGCAGGTCCTGTACGGGCCTTTCTGGATACAGAAATGTTCGACTGCTGCCCTGGCCAGCATATTCTCCAGATCTCTCACCAACTGAAAACGTCTGGTCAATGGTGGCCGAGCAACTGGCTCGTCACAATACGCCAGTCACTACTCTTGATGAAGTGTCGTATCGTGTTGAAGTCCAGGCGTATCAAGGCCGTTATTACGGGCAGAGGTGGTTGTTCTGGGTATTGATTTCTCAGGTTCTATGCACCCAAATTGCGTGAATATGTAATCACATGTCAATTCTGGTATAATATATTTGTCCAATGAATACCCGTTTATCATCTGCATTTCTTCTTGGTGTAGCAATTTTAATGGCCAGTAGTGTAGTTATCCCGGTAGCACAGCTGAAATGCGTACGCTGCTACCGGCCGCAGCTGAAAATTACGCAAACACTTCCGACAGTACGATTAGCGCGGCATTCCACGGCTTCAGCGCATCTTACAGCTCTTACTTGTTGCTGAAAGTACGCACCTCTTTCCTAACCCTCTAAGCACCACTGGAATCAGTATGACCCCATAAGCACACTGGACATTTAGGGTGACAATTATTGAACTACATGGAAAAAAAGTAAATTCGTTACAAACTACAGCACGCGCACACTTTATTAAACATTTATCGTTAAGGCATGTATATTTGTATTGTCTATTGTCAAACCACAATTTATGAAAGGTGTTTATATTTTATCAATAGGATTGAGTAGGAATAATTAATATTTGTCATGTTGGAAATAATTGTGGTAGCAGGGAATGTCTGCGCCAAAGTGTTGTTGGTAAGAGAGACCTCACATTGATATAATTTTAAAAAGGGTGGGAGAGACCGCGTATGGATACATTTTAAGAAAAGAGCGGGAAAGACCGCGCATTGATACATTTTGTAATGGTAGCAGGGATTGTCTGCACCAGAAAGCATTGTTAGCAGGAGAGACCGCACTAAGGTGTTTCTCGAAATAATCAACTTCTCCTTTACTGCTGTTTACTGCTGAGGTCTTCAATCCAGTGCTGAAAATTGTGTATCTGACAGATTTGACGTTGACGTCGAGGACTGTACGACAGAAACTGTCAACGTCTTAGAAGTTGGCATTTCTTTGCGTTGTTCTTAATATTGGCGATATTGCCTTATAACCACACATTTATCCGTGCCGCCAATGTTCCGTACACTTTGCTTCTCCTTCTTTGCAGGTACATACTTGAATTCCACTTCGCTCAAGACCGCGTCACTGCTTCCAAAATTTTGACCACCATCGATTTATCATTTTTACTGCGCGTCACAACAGCTTTTCCAACATAACTATTGCTTCTTTCTTCCCCTCATCGGCAAAAAATGTAATGACTCTGAAAGTTGGCAGTTACCCTGTAACATTCAATATTTAATTTGATATTTTTAAGCTTCAATCACTTTCTACATCCACACCTACGTGATTACTCTGCTATTCACAGTAAAGTGCCCGGCAGAGGGTTCAGTCAACCACCTTCAAGCCGTGTCTCTACCGTTCCACTCTCGAACAGCACGCGGGAAGAACGCGCACTTAAATTTTTTCTGTGCGAGCCCTGATTTCTCTTATTTTATCGTGTTGATCATTTCTCCCTATGTAGGTGGGTGCCAACAGAGTGTTTTCGCAATCGCAGGAGAAAACTGGTGATTGAAATTTCATGAGAAGTTCAGTCGCAACGAAAAACGCCATTGCTTTAATGATTGCCACTCCAATTCACGTATCATGTCTGTGACACTATCTCCCCTAATTCGCGATAATACAAAACGAGCTGCCCTTCTTTGTACTTATTCGATGTCATCCGTCAGTCCCACCTGATGCGTATCCCACACCACACAGCAATACTCCAGAAGAGAGCCGACAAGGGTGATGTAAGCAGTCTCTTTGGTTGACCAGTTGCACCTTCTAAGTGTTCTGCCAATGAATCGCAGCCTTTGGTTTGGTCTACCCCAGACTGAAAGGAGGATATAAGATGAACATCAACATATATAAGATGAACATCAACAAAAGCAAAACGAGGATAATGGAATGTAGTCGAATTAAGTCGGGTGATGCTAAGGGAATTAGATTAGGAAATGAGACGCTTAAAGTAATAAAGGAGTTTTGCTATTTGTGGAGCAAAATAATTAATGATGGTCGAAGTAGAGAAGATATAAAATGTAGACTGCCAATGGCAAGGAAAGCGTTTCTAAGGAGAGAAATTTGTTAACATCGAGTATTGATTTAAGTGTCAGGAAGCCGTTTCTGAAAGTATTTGTATGGAGTGTAGCCATGTATGGATGTGAAACATGGACGATAAATAGTTTAGACAAGATGACAATAGAAACTTTCGAAATGTGTTGCTACAGAAGAATGCTGAAGATTAGATCGGTAGATCACATAACTAATGAGGAGGTATTGAATAGAATTGGTGAGGAGTTTGTGGCACAACTTTACTAGAAGAAGGGATCGGTTAGTAGGATATGTTCTGAGGCATCACCAATTTAGTATGGGAGGGCAGCGTGGAGGGTAAAAATCGTACAGGGAGACCAAGAGGTGAATACAGTAAGCAGATTCAGAAGGATGTAGGCTGCAGTAGGTACTGGGAGATGAAGAAGCTTGCACAGGATAGAGTAGCATGGAGAGGTGCATCAAACCAGTCTCAGACCAGAACAACAACAACAACAACCCACAATATTATCTATTTTCGGGTACTGTTTAGTACGTGGTTACAGCGAAAATACAAACCTGTACCTAGTATTGATTACACCTGACGTACCTCTGGGGAAGACTGCAAGGTATCCGGGAAGTCTCTAAGTTCCAGGTCAGCCGAGCAATGAGAAACAGAATGGGGGCAACGAGGGTGTGTATCGCCATCAGAATGCATCCTGTCACGTACTGAGGTGATAAACGTCATGGGATAGTGATATACACGTACACAGGTGGCGGTAAAGTCGCGGAAACAAGGTATAAAAGTACACTTCGCTGCCGGCGCTGTCATTTGTACTCGAGTGATTCATATAAAAAGGTTTCCCACGTGATTATGACCGCACATCGGGAATTATGAGAGTTTGTACGCGGGATAGTTAGTTGAAGCTAGGCGCATGGGATGTCCCATTTGGGAAATCGTTGGAGAATTCAATGTTGAGAAATCCACTGTGTCAAGAGTGTACCAAATTTCAGGCATTACCTCTCATCACAGACAACGCAGTGACTGACCGCCTTCACTTGTCAACCGAGAGCAGCGGCGTTTACTTAAGAGTTGTCACAGAAATACTTCTCTTCTCCCCAATCCTATTCGGCCGGCCGCGGTGGTCTCGCGGTTCTAGGTGCGCAGTCCGGAACCGTGCGACTGCTACGGTCGCAGGTTCGAATCCTGCCTCGGGCATGGATATGTGTGATGTCCTTAAGTTAGTTAGGTTTAAGTAGTTCTAAGTTCTAGGGGACTAATGACCACAGCAGTTGAGTCCCATAGTGCTCAGAGCCATTTGAACCAATCCTATTCAATACCTCCTCATTAGTTATATGACCTACCCATCTAATCTTCAGCATTCTTCTGTAGCACCACATTTCGAAAGCTTCTATTCTCTTCTTGTCCAAACTATTTATCGTCCATGTTTCACTTCCATACATGGCTACACTCCATACAAATACTTTCAGAAACGACTTCCTGACCCTTAAATCTACACTCGATGTTAACAAATTTCTCTCCTTAGAAACGCTTTCCTTGCCATTGGCAGTCTACATTTTATATCATCTCTACTTCGACCATCATCAGTTATTTTGCTCCCCAAATAGCAAAACTCCTTTACTACTTTGTCATTCCCTAATGTAATTTCCTCAGCATGACCTGATTTAATTCGACTGCATTCCATTATCCTCGTTTTGCTTTTGTTGGTGTTCATCTTATATCCTCCTTTCAAGACACTGTCCATTCCGTTCAACTGCTCTTCCAAGTCCTTTGTTGTCTGTGACAGAATTACAATGTCATCGGCGAACCTCATGGTTTTTATTCCTTCTCCATGGATTTTAATACGTACTCCGAATTTTTCTTTTGTTTCTTTTACTGCTTGTTCAATATACAGATTGAATAACATCGGAGAGAGGAGAATTTTTATGGAACACAATTCATCTTCGTGACTGGGCCAAAATGATTCGCGACTGATGTGAAGAACATTCTGGACAATTCGAGTGAATGATTTGGGCACTAAGATCACCCGCAAAGAATCCCATCGAACATTTATGGGAGTTAGCCGGCCGGAGTGGCCAAGCGGTTCTATGCGCTTCAGTCTGGAACCGCGCGACCGCTACGGTCGCAGGTTCCAATCCTGCCTCATTCAAAGTTCTAGGGGAATGATGACCTCAGATGTTAAGTCCCATAGTGCTCAGAGCCATTTGAACCAAATCGAGAGTTCACAAAGTCCTGCACTGGCAACAGTATGCAATAATGGGTTGCTATACCGGTAGTATGGCTCAGTATTTCTTCAGGAGACTCCCAAAGACTTCCTGAGTCCACGCCACGTCGAGTTTCTGTATTATGTCGAGCCGCAGGATGTCCGACACGATAATAGGAGGTATCTCACGACTACAACCACCTCAGTATAAAGCAGCATCCGTGAGGCTATGGTCTGTGGAGAATAACACTTTTTAAATTGACTGGCCAATCCAGAGTACTGACCAGAAGCCGATGGAACACTCATTGGGATGAATTGGAAAGTGAACATTTCTCAAGACCCCAGTGTCCAACATCACTATATTGTCCGGTTTCGGGTCTTGAATAAGAATGGGCTGCCATTCCTCCACTGACATTGAGGCCCCTCACTGAAAGGCTCCTCTCGGGAGTTCAAGCCATCATGAAGCCGAAGGGTGAACACACGCCACATTGATGTATACTAATAGATGTCCGGATGCTTATGATCAGATAGTATCTCTCGAAATGTGGTTCGAAAATGGTTCAAATGGCTCTGAGCACTGTGGGACTTAACATCTGAGGTCATCAGTCCCCTAGAACTTAGAGCAACTTAAACCTAACTAACCTAAGGACATCACACATATCCATGCCCGAGGGGGGATTCGAACCTGTGACCGTAGCGGTCGCGCGGTTCCAGACTGAAGCGGCTAGAACCGCTCGGCCACAGCGGCCGGCCCGAAATGTGGTGCTACAGAAGAATGCTGAAGATTAGAAGGGTAGATCACATAACTAATGAGGAGGTATTGAATATAAATGGGGAGAAGAGAAATTTGTGGCTCAACTTGAGTAGAAGAAGGGATCCGTTGGTAGGACATGTCCTGAGGCATCAAGGGATCACCAATTTAGTACTGGAGGACAGCGTGGAGGGTAAAAATCGTAGAGTGAGACCAAGAGATGAATAAACTAAGCGGATTCAGAAGGATGTAGGTTGCAGTAGGTACTGGGAGATGAAGAACCTTGCACAGGATAGAGTAGCATGGAGAGCTGCATCAAACCAGTCTCAGGACTGAAGACCACAACAACAACACTTCAGCATCTCCCGATAAGAAACGGGAGTAGTTCATGCTGGTTAGCAGCTGCGAATGGAATTTGAGGAGCAGCAGATTGTACCAGTGTTCTATGTACCCTGTGGAACAAGCCGTCCCGTGGCCCGTCCAGAACAGACGCCGTGCAGAGGTGGTGGCGTTTCGGCAGGGCCGGGTCGTTGCATCCTCATGAGACCGATCTCCTAGGGGAGGCGGCGGCGCCGTGTAGCCGCGCTGATTACACCTGTAGCGGCACGGCGCGGGGACGCCGCTAATTAAGTCCCGGCCGCGGTCCGCTGGCTGGCCGGATTAGCTGGACGCGGGCCAGGGGTTCGAGACCTGCCATGTGTCTCTGTCCGTCCCAGGAGGGCGCCAAAAACGGCGCGTGCCGGGCTGCCAGTATCACCACGTCACACACTCGAAGAATGTCGACTCGCACGCTCTGATGGACACAGGATGTTGGACAGAAAAGAAAGTAAGTGCGAATATGCCCCGAGGAAGCGGAGTCTGTATCACGGCGAAGATTCAAGAATTAAAGAGACAAATTGATCAACAAGATTGTTGCAGATGACTGAAGCGATTTCACGACCCAAAATAACAGCAACACAAAAAAGTAGAGCAATGAAATTTCGAAAATACATTTGTCTAGCTAACATATTTAAGTGATTGAAATTGCAAGACGACAGATTAACATAAACACGAGTAAGCCATAGCAAATGTGAAATGCTAGTATGTTAATAACCGGTATAACAGCCACAACATTGATTTCAAGCATGCAAACGTGCATGCATTTGGTTGTACGGGTGCGGGATCAGTTTGTGGGGTGAAGTTCCATGTCCTTTTCACCTGCTCAGTCAGTACAGTGGAGGGTAAAGCTGTTCGTGGATGTCTCTGGAGTTCTCCTCCGACGATGTCCCATATGTGCTTGGTTAGAGGCAGACCTGGTGATCGAGTAGGCCAAGACAACATGTCGACACTCTTCAGAGCACGTTGGGTTATAACAGTGATATATGAGCTAGCGTTATCCTGTTGGAAAACACCCCCTGGAATGCTGTTCATGGACGGCAACACAACAGACCCAATCACCAGACTGACGTTCAAATTTGCAACCAGGGTGTGTTGATATAGATGATGTGTAAGGGCTTCCCAGCGAATCTTCTGCAGCGTAGTGAACATGTTGGCCCGCCCTCATGTTGTCAAGGTTGGTTCAAGTACACTGCAGAAGTTCCGCAAAATTTTGAAAATACTTCATTTATTCAAATATACTTCCTACTTACCTCTCCTTGAAATAACGATACGGTATACGTCTAAAATAGCTGGCAACCATGGTCATACTTCAAGTATATCCGAAAAACCTGTACAAGAAAAAGTGAAAACACTCCTACCTTGTGACTAAGTGATGAAAACATTGTTGTAACTGACACAACCGTCAGACACTTGTGCCACACAAGGTGAAACCACTCTAACCCGAGTAGAGAGTGAAAGACTCTCATGCATCTGACGTGGCGGCAGACACTTATTCCATTCAACTGAGAGACACCGACTGAAAAAAAAATACACAACGAGTGACCAAAGGCTTGTAAGTCAGTTGTCTTATCACTTCAGAACATCCCCCACCTGAAAGAGACGCGCTAAACTGTCCACTCTGTATATCGTTATGGGTGCTAGATTAAATATTAGAAAATAAACATAGGAACACCTAACTATTCAAACTGACTCTCTGCCATCCGGCGACACCACAGTGGTGTCGTCAGCATAGTATCGTACAGTGGCCGGCGACAGCATTTTAGTATCTTTTGCATTCTGTTAGCGTTTTGTTTAGATAGCAATAAGTTACACACAAGTTTTTATAAGTATTGTGCCCTTTCATGAACGCAGACGAAAGAGACAATGCGATTATTTACGATGAATGTGCGGACGTCTTGTACGACGTTCCGGACGATTTGGACGATTGGGAAGAAGACATTGGATATCAAAAAAATGAAAGTGAAGCAGAATCGTCGGAAGATAGTGAAATATGTCCAAGAAAAAGTCGGCCAACGCTACGGTTCCCAACTGATTCTGATGAATCAGATGAAAAAGACAGTGCACAGTGGTCAGACTTTGATTTACCTAGGGCCAATAATGAATTTGAAGGATCTCCGGGTCGAAAAATATTTCCCGAAGATACACAGAGCGTCGAGGATATCGTAGAATTATATATCGGGAACGATCTATTTGAATATATTAGAAACGAAACCAACAAGTACTAGAGTCAAAATTGCAATAGAAAGAAACTGGATAAAAAATGTCAAATTTGTCGACGTTACGGGACCTGAACTTAGAAAATGGCTTGAGCTTGCTGTCCTTACGGGAACAGTAAAAAAAGTAAGGATCGATGATTATTGGTCAACGAATCCGTTGATAGACGCACCGATATTTCGCAGAACGATGTCCCGCAACCGATTCAGACAAATATTATAATTTTTACATTTTTTTGACAACAACAATAAACCGGACAATGCCGACCGGCTTTTCAAAGTGCAGTTAGTAATTGATTATTTTTACAAAAAGTTTAAAAAAATCTCAACTGATGAAAGAATGATACCGTGGCGTAGACGGTTAAATTTTAAAGTTTACAATCCGTCGAAAATTACGAAATATGGCATACTCATTCTAATGGTGTGTGATTCGAGTACGGGATACATTTCCTCATTCAGTATATATTTCGGCGCTGCAGAGCCTTTAGCAAAAGCAGTAATGGAACTATTCACACCTTCTTGTGGAAAGTGGGGATCTTGCAGGGAAGTTACTTGAAAAGAAAATTCGAGTTTGTGGAGCGATACGCCAAAATAGACGATAAAATTGCAATTAAATCACTACGCTTAGCTGCATACAGACGTTGATATACGTCAACGGGGACAGGTGAAAATGCGTGCCCCGAATGGGACTCGAACCCGGGATCTAATGCTTACATGGCAGACGCTCTATCCATCTTTTGTCCGTTTTCGTTCGTTGTATCTGCTCGGGGTGGACGTCGCAAGACACCCGTTTCAGTCCGTCGTTGATCCATTAACTCAGTTTTTTTATTACAGAGGGCAGCTAACCCTCTGACCGAACACTCTGAGTTACCGTACCGGCAGCATCTGATCCACCGAGGACACAGAGGATATCGCGATTGCAGGGACTTATCTCTGGCACGCCTCCCGTGAGACACACATTCTCAACTTATTGTCCCGCACTATATTCATAGTGACTCAGCCCATTACACTCATTACACGCGGCTTCTTGCTGATTCCCATAAAAGTTCGGGCATTGTTTGTGCATCCCGCACAGAAGAAGATGGTCAAATGGCCGGCGAGCCTAAACTACATAATATATGAAGATGGTATTTGCTCTTTCGGACATGTCCGAAAAAACAGACACCATCGGTAACCTTGCAGCCCATTGTTTTAGAATGAAATTACAATTAAATCATTACACTTAGCTGCATACAGGCGTTGATATACGTCTCACGGGAGGAGTGCCAGAGATAAGTCCCTGCAGTCGCGCTATCCTCTCTGTCCTCGGTGGCTAAGCTGGATAGAGCGTCTGCCATGTAAGCAGGAGACCCCGGGTTCAAGTCCCGGTCAGAGCACACATTCTCACCTGTCCCCGTTGACCTATATCAACGTCTGTATGCAACTAAGCATAGTGATTTAATTGTAATTTCATTCTAAAACTATGGGGTAGACCTATTTCTATGCCATCGGTGTTTGCTAAAGTTATCGAGAAGGTTGTATATACAAGGTTACTGGACCATTTAAAATCACATAATTTGCTGTCAAATGTACAGTTTGGTTTTAGAAGTAGTTTAACAACTGAAAATGCTATATTCTCTTTTCTCTGTGAGGTTTTGGACGGATTAAATAAAAGGTTGCGAACGCTAGGTGTTTTCTTTGATTTAACGAAGGCTTTTGACTGTGTTGACCACAAAATATTACTGCAGAATTTGGACCATTATGGAGTAAGGGAAGTAGCTTACAATTGGTTCGCCTCTTACTTTAAGAACAGAAAGCAGAAGGTAATTCTCCGCAATATTGAGAGTGGTAGTGATGTTCAGTCCCAATGGGGCACTGTTAAGTGGGGCGTTCCCCAAGGGTCGGTGCTGGGGCCACTGCTGTTTCTTATTTATATAAATGATATGCCTTCTACTATTACAGGTGATTCAAAAATATTTGTTTGCTGATGACACCAGCTTGGTAGTGAAGGACCTTGTGTGTAATATGGAAATAGTATCAAATAATGTAGTTCATGAAATAAGTTCATGGCTTGTGGAAAATAATTTTTTGATGCTAGTTTTTACAGTTTCTAACTCACAATTCAATAAGAACCGATATTTTGATCAGACAGAATGGGCATATTATAAGCGAGACGGAACAGTTCAAGTTCCTAGGCGTTCGGATAGATAATAAGCTGTTGTGGAAAGCCCATGTCCAGGATCTTGTTCAGAAACTAAATGCTGCTTTATTTACCAAAAGAACAGTATCTGAAGTAAGTGACATTTCAACACGAAAAGTAGTCTACTTAGCATATTTTCATACGCTTATGTCGTATGGTATTATTTTTTGGGGTAATTCTTCTGATTCAAAAAGGGTATTTGTGGCTCAAAAACGGGCTGTTCGAGCTATATGTGGAGTAAGTTCGAGAACCTCTTGTCGACCCCTATTCAATAGTTTGGGAATTCTGACATTGCCCTCACAGTATGTATTTTCTTTAATGTCGTTTGTTGTTAGCAATATTAGCCTATTCCGAAGAGTTAGCAGCCTTTACTCAGTTAATACTAGGCAGAAATCCAATCTGCCTGAGGAATGCACTTGCTTGACTCTTGTGCAGAAAGGAATTCAGTATTCTGCTGCATCCATTTTCAATAAGCTACCACAAGAACTCAAAAATCTTAGCAGTAGCCAAAACTATTTTAAGTCTAAACTGAAGAGTTTCCTCATGGCTCACTCCTTCTATTCTGTCGAGGAGCTCCTGGAAGACATGAAAACTTAAGCAAATTCCAGTGTTACATTGTTTGTTTTCTTTATTTAAGCTTACGACTTGTCGCCTGAATATGTTTTTTATATTTCATTTTATGTGTTTCTAATATCGTGTTATAATTTCATGTATTGACTCGTTCCATGACCATGGAGACCTCCTTAATTTGGTCCCACGGAACAATAAATAAATAAAATAAATAGATAAGGTCACCGATGGTATCAGTTCTTTCGGGCATGTCCGAAAGAGCAGACACAACCTTCGTATAAAATAGACGATTTCCGGAAAAATTAAACCGTGCAAAAGTCAATGTGTTTGAAGCTTGTCACCAGCGAAAAGGTGAAAAGTGTTCGGCGACAAGCCAAGTGAAATCCGAGTTAACTCTGCCAGCGCCAAGCGAATAAATTTGTATGAGACTTGCGGACGGCAAAGTGTTAGTGGTGAACTAACGCAGGGTGTCTCAAAAGTTACAATAGAATTTCAATGTATTATAGCACCCAAACTATTTAAGATATTCATACTGTGTATGACTTATGTGATAGACGAATTCACCAACTTTTTGTGTGTGTGTGTTCCACGTTTTCGTGAGGGTACTATGGTGACAGCGGTTCAAGATAAGTCTGAGAGTGTGGAACGGATTATTCAGTTCAAATCGGACACACCGATTCTAAAGAACTTCCCAAAAACACTTCCACCGTCGATGCGTCGGTGGTGCGGGAATTTTATGCCAGACACGAAGGGGTGATGTGAAGCATCATACTGGACAACCCGGAACAAGGGGAAACAATACGGCTGGCTGGCTTTTCAACGTTCGCCGCGGATGTCTGTTCAGGGCACGTTGCAGGAGCTCCAAGTCCCTAGAACAACCGTGGATGTATCCATACCGACTCCAACTGTTGCACGCAATGAAACTAGACGACAAGCTACAACGTATGTAGTTCGCCGTGGGCCTTCTGGACAAACTAGCATTTTCTGACGAAGCAACATTCCACCTCTGTGGTAAGGTAAACAAGCAATTGCATAATGTGACGGAACTTGTACGTGACTTCCCAAAAGTGAATGTCAACTGGTACTGACAACGTCGTTTTCCAACAAGACGCTACACCGTCACATTAAGGCTGTGCGAGACGTTGTAGAGCAAGCGTTTCCAGATCGATGGATTGGCAGGATGGTGAAATTCCCAGTCCTTCTAGGTCGCCTGACATTACACTTATTTTTATGGGAATATGTCAAAGACAGTGTACGGTGCCAGGACATGGGCACTTACATGTTAGACTACCAACATTACTTGGTTCAAAATAGCTCTGAGCGCTATGGGACTTAACATCTCAGGTCATCAATCCTACATAACTTAGAACTAATTAAACCTAACTAACCTAAGGACATCACACACATCCATGGGCGAGGCAGGATTCGAACCTACGACCGTAGCGGTCGCGCCGTTCCAGACTCAAGCGCCTAGAACCGCTCGGTCACCTGCGGCCGGCCATTAGTAATAATAACAAAGGGACTGGCGAGGGCATCAGATCATGACTCTATTGAATTATGATAAATATGAGGCACTCTCGAGCAGCATTCCCTGCATGTCTGCATGACTGAGCCACTAGCTTAAAGCGTTGGTGAAAAGCGTCGGAAGTTGAGACTCGTGGAATGTAAACTCTGCAGATGGCCGTAGCTCGCCGTTGGCGGAAGGTAGTGGTCACAGGAAACGCGGGACAATATGGCGCTTTTGGGGGTAGCCCGGCATCCGGAGCCACCTGTGCTGGGCAACACGTGGCGAAGACGGGGATTTCGTTTGCCTAGGGGCTTATGGCCTACTCGATCATTGGGTAGATCTCAGTAGAGGGATTTCGGCGATGATAGAGCGTTGGACATTGGCCGAAACTGAGGATTCCTCCGCCGCGTTTTCGTACGCGTCGTAGCCGGGAGAATTGTGCAGAGAGAGGACTTCGGCTTCAGCCATCGAGCGGTACAGACTTGAAGACGGCGTCTTGGCCATCGTCTTCGAAGGGAGGTATACGGTCTGTATCGCAGCATTGCACTAACGCATGTTCCGTGCAGAGTTCTGCTGTCAGAGCTCTTTGTGTGCTCAGAAGCGAGATTTGCACCAACGCCTAACCACTTCCAACAACTTACCTACTATTCTCGACCTAGAAGTTATCCTTGCGAGGTGCCGAGTATTTATCGACGTAGCTGCTGGTTATAGGGGCGTGTAATTGGAAACTCTTAATGTGCCATTCTCAGGAGTGTGTGGGTGGACAAAGAGACTCACATTATTTTTTTTGTATTATTTTTGTCAGTTGTGGGGAATATCAAATTAAAATGCCAATGAAGTCGACTTCATTGTAGCTAGCATTCACCCTGTCCCAGTAAGGTTTACATGTACTCTAGTCACTGCACAGCTTGCCCAGACGGGAAGGAAAGAAGGTTTGCAGTCTTCTATGTCAGCAACAGACAGATAAGGATGCAACAGAATCCACCAAACGCCTGACAACCGCACCTGCAATTTAAAGAAACGATTCGTTGCTGCCACTGCCGTAGTTGAAGCGGATATGTTGCACAAAATGCGGACAGAGCTTGAAAATGGACTCGATTCTGTGTGTGGCACCAAAGGCAGAAATGTTGAAACTTACTGAATGGCATAAGTACATCGTGAGGTAGTTTGTCACTTCAGCCAAACATGGTGTGAATATCTTAATTGTTGTTGTTGTTGTCTTCAGTCCTGAGACTGGTTTGATGCAGCTCTCCATGCTACTCTATCCTGTGCAAGCTGCTTCATCTCCCAGTACCTACTGCAACCTACATCCTTCTGAATCTGCTTAGTGTACTCATCTCTCGGTCTCCCTCTACGATTTTTAACCTCCACACTGCCCTCCAATGCTAAATTTGTGATCCCTTGATGCCTCAAAACATGTCCTACTAACCGATCCCTTCTTCTAGTCAAGTTGTGCCACAAACTTCTCTTCTCCCCAATTCTATTCAATACCTCCTCATTAGTTACGTGATCTATCCACCTTGTCTTCAGCATTCTTCTGTAGCACCACATTTCGAAAGCTTCTATTCTCTTCCTGTCCTAACTAGTTATCGTCCATGTTTCACTTCCATACATGGCTACACTCCAAACAAATATTTTCAGAAACGACTTCCTGATACATAAATCTATATTCGATGTTAACAAATTTCTCTTCTTCAGAAACGCTTTCCTTGCCATTGCCAGTCTACATTTTATATCCTCTCTACTTCGACCATCATCAGTTATTTTACTTCCTAAATAGCAAAACTCCTTTACTACTTTAAGTGTCTCATTTCCTAATCTAATTCCCTCAGCATCACCCGATTTAATTTGACTGCATTCCATTATCCTCGTTTTGCTTTTGTTGATGTTCATCTTATATCCTCCTTTCAAGACACTGTCCATTCCGTTCAACTGCTCTTCCAAGTCCTTTGCCGTCTCTGACAGAATTACAATGTCATCGGCGAACCTCAAAGTTTTTACTTCGTCTCCATGAATTTTAATACCTACTCCAAATTTTTCTTTTGTTTCCTTTACTGCTTGCTCAATATACAGATTGAATAACATCGGGGAGAGGCTACAACCCTGTCTCACTTCTTTCCCAACCACTGCTTCCCTTTCATGCCCCTCGACTCTTATCACTGCCATCTGGTTTCTGTACAAATGGTAAATAGCCTTTCGCTTCCTGTATTTTACCCCTGCCACCTTCAGAATTTGAGAGAGTATTCCAGTCAACATTGTCAAAAGCTTTCTCTAAGTCTACAAATGCTAGAACGTAGGTTTGCCTTTTCTTAATCTTTCTTCTAAGATAAGTCGTAAGGTCAGTATTGCCTCACGTGTTCCAACATTTCGACGGAATCCAAACTGATCCTCCCCGAGGTCCGCATCTACCAGTTTTTCCATTCGTCTGTAAAGAATTCGCGTTAGTATTTTGCAGCTGTGACTTATTAAACTGATAGTTCGGTAATTTTCACATCTGTCAGCACCTGCTTTTTTTGGGATTGGAATTATTATATTCTTCTTGAAGTCTGAGGGTATTTCGCCTGTCTCATACATCTTGCTCACCAGCTGGTAGAGTTTTGTCATGACTGGCTCTCCCAAGGCCGTCAGTAGTTCTAATGGAATGTTGTCTACTCCGGGGGCCTTGTTTCGACTCAGGTCTTTCAGTGCTCTGTCAAACTCTTCACGCAGTATCGTATCTCCCATTTCGTCTTCATCTACATCCTCTTCCATTTCCATAATATTGTCCTCAAGTACATCGCCCTTGTATAAACCTTCTATATACTCCTTCCACCTTTCTGCCTTCCCTTCTTTGCTTAGAACTGGGTTGCCATCTGAGCTCTTGATATTCATACACGTGGTTCTCTTCTCTCCAAAGGTCTCTTTAATTTTCCTGTAGGCAGTATCTATCTTACCCCTACTGAGATAAGCTTCTACATCCTTTCATTTGTCCTCTAGCCATGCCTGATTAGCCATTTTGCACTTCCTGTCGATCTCATTTTTGAGACGTTTGTATTCCTTTTTGCCTGCTTCATTTACTGCATTTTTATATTTTCTCCTTTCATCAATTAAATTCAATATTTCTTCTGTTACCCAAGGATTTCTAGCAGCCCTCGTCTTTTTACCTACTTTATCCTCTGCTGCCTTCACTACTTCATCCCTCAGAGCTACCCATTCTTCTTCTACTGTATTTCTTTCCCCTATTCCTGTCAATTGTTCCCTTATGCTCTCCCTGAAACTCTGTACAATCTCTGGTTCTTTCAGTTTATCCAGGTCCCATCTCCTTAATTTCCCACATTTTTTGCAGTTTCTTCAGTTTTAATCTACAGGTCATAACCAATAGATTGTGGTCAGAGTCCACATCTGCCCCTGGAAATGTCTTACGACTTAAAACCTATATCTTAATTACAGTCTGATTAAAACTGTTTGATAGTTGACGCTACACGCAGTGGAACTGGTTGTCTCCAATCAAAGCTCTCAACGTCGCGCCCGAAGCGTTCGCCATTGGCAAACTGCCACAACAATTGGTCATTTCACTTCCAGCATGGCAGTCTCACTTCTGATTCAGTATAGGGAATACGATCTACTGTGATTTGACTTCATACATTGTGATGAAATGGTGGCCAGCAGTTTATGGTCTTGTTTGCGTGCTCTAGGGAAATAAATGCGGTAAGCTTTACCTGCGTTCGAAGGAACAGGGTGCCGACTTAAACGACTGCAGTAAAAGCATAGCGTTGGTGGGCCGACAAAACGCGTTTTTCCTTGAGACCGGAGAGGAGACATTTCGAGCAGTCGCATTATGCGAAACAAATTAGCTTTGGCGCCAGACGGGGGCAGACGTCCAGGTATATGGCCTAGCGCCGAAAAGTCGCCGACAGCGCACTGTAGGCCTTGTTAGAGAGCAAGCTGCCAAAAGAAATCTAAAGGTTCTGCAAATGTCAATGGGACAGGGAAACTGGTGCCCAGATGTCCAGACTCTGTTTAAAAACATGTTTCTGTCAATGCACAAAGCTGTTTGCATGTTTATGGCCGTTCTTTGCAAACTTTGTAATGGACGCAACAGGGGAGATAACAAGCTGTATATGGACGGCTGTGCTTCCACCCGTATTGTGTTAGCGAAAGACATGGCAAACGTGAGGGAAAGAGGCCGCGAAGCAGAATTTTTTTTTCCCGTTTTCTGGCAATTAACTTTAAAGTCTTTGATTGGTCAAATCGGTTTGCAGTGCAAAGACCATTCTCTGAGCTTAGAATGTCGGGCTCCAGCTCGTGATTGGCTTGTGCGAAAGTGGGGGAAGTCAGAAAAGAGAAATGTGCTTTTGGAACCGAGATGAGGAGGAAATGGGGAGAAAGGCAGAAGTCTCTTGTACTGCCACTTTACTAGTAAAGAACTGCACGTCTCTACCTAAATGGTGAGACTTGGGTCCTTTGCTGGTGTGCGACTTAGAGCCTGTGCCAGTCACCTTCTGGACCGTCAGAGGTACTGCTTCTATCATCACAGTCACAACGAGTGATGCATGCGTGTACTTATTTGTCTTGAGTTGGCCGTCTAAACGTTTGGCATATTCCAACATGCACAGTCATGGCACGGAGTCAAATTGGTTTGGCAGACCAGCAAACGGGTCCACCGGCACACTGGAATCCACCGAGGTTTCAGAGGCACATACGGAAGTACCTGCAGTCTGAATTAACAGAACGCGAGACCGAGTACTTGCACTTTTCAGGAATGCACATGTAACAACAGATTGCTGCCGTCGATGACTTCAATCGCTGAACACATCATGGTGTGCCGCCTTCTCCAGCAGCATGATAAAGTATTCGCTGCTGTGATGTAGGGCTATAATATATTCTTCTCAGCACCCTGTTCTTTCGAACCATATTTTTCCCTTTTTTGTACGGTAGAATAAAGATGCTTGGTGGTGGCGTAGTTTGATGCCATAACCTGTATTCACGTGTATGAAGTGAGATAGAGATAGTAGTGTTCGGGTTAGTGTCATGTATCGAAACCCAGAAGATCACTTTGTCCACCATAGATCCCATTTTAGTAAGGCTTTTATTAAATAAATATTTTTTGTATGATGTCCCTTTAATAATTTGTTGTCTTATCATGTTTAAGATCAATAAATCGATAGTGAATTAGACTACAACGTCTCCCAGAGTTCTGATTAACAGTTCCTTAGTGTTTTTATGGCAGTCTAGATCTGAAACATAAGGAGTAGCTTTTTCACTTGGTGTCCACCGTGTGGATCTTTTACTTCATTAAAAATAATCATCTTTCACCTTGTCTGACTTTCTTTCTTGACATGTTTGTATCCCAAATCATGGATCCGGTACTTTTATTCCGTATTTCAGCACACATGATATGCATACCAAAAAACAACACACACTCATGCTGCGATGCTAGTGAAATACACGCTGTTCATATGCAGCACTAATCAAATACTACAGGATTCTCCTGCACAAGACATGATTCACCGTCACGTATGCAGTTATCATAATCATACAGATTGGCTTACATTAGGTAAGCTTCGCACGACATTGTGTGACGCCAAATTTATGAAGGCCGCGATTCATCACTGTGACTACGTCACCACAGTTATAAAGATAACCACTTATCCAAGTGTTGTGGCATAGCACAATGGCTAGCATATAAATCTGACGCGCGAGAAGCTGTAGATTCAAATCTCGTCAAAAGCTGCGAATTTTTTTTTTAATTTCTAACTCTAATGAAAAGAGTTAGATTATTATCTTTATTGTGTTAATTGACACAAATATAATTTCTCATGTTTTGCCGCATCATTTTCATCGTACTGACTATTTTTATTTGCTGGTTTTTTTCTCATTATCGGTCTTTCTTCGTTTGGAATGTGTTAATGTCGTATGCAATCTGCAACCCGCCATGTTTGTGTCTCGCCTATAACCGAGTGAGAGCCACCAGCTGATGTGACAACACTGTAGCGGCAGACGTCAACTATCAAGTAATTTTAACCGGACTATATTTTGTACACTACAGGGTGGAGCGCGGTACATTGCTGTTTTTAAAAATTTACGTTGCGGCGGTACTGTTGGTCGAATAGAGGGGGCGTGGTTTATAGGGATCGACGGTAGGTTTGCTTTCAATAGTTGCTCCGTTGCGATATTGTTGTGGACGTGTGAGGAGTGTTCATTTTATGTTGAAGTGTCTTTCTCGAATTCCCACTCGATTATTGCAGTGCAGCCTGCTTTTTGCTTGTGATTTGCAGTACCCCTCCCCCCCCCCCCCCCCCCACACACACAGACGTGTTCCTGGACGGCAATCAATTTTAAATTGGTAAATGCATTCAGAACAACAGGGGACGTGTCATCTGTATGAAGAGGACCTGAGAGAAGCATAACAACACCACAAAATGTCGAACGAGTTAAAACGGCAGTACTGCAATCTCCGAAACGGTCAGCTCGGAGAGACGCACTGGCTCTTGGAATTTCAAAGCGTTGTATCACCTGGATTCTCCATAACGAACTGAATTTTCACCCGTGTAAAACGTGCGTGGTCCAGCAATTGTCAGTACGGGATTATGTAACATCTCGTGAAGACATGCTTGCAACCACATCCTGATGACGCACAGTTTCATCCCAGTAGATGTGTAAACAAACTGACTATGCTTACTGGAGCGACACGAACCCCAGCCAAATTCACCAGGGACCCCTGCACTCAGAGCGCGTCACTGTATGTTGCGCCGTACCGCGAGTAGGCACCATTGGATATCGTCGTGCTGTAACTGTGAATTCGCATCGTTACTCAACTATGTTGCAAGAGTTTTTCCAGCCGGTTTTCAGGACGATGAAACCACTGCATACAAATTGGGCGTTACCATGAATGTTTTGAGGCAAACGTTTCCTGGAAGGCTTATCTCTTGGATGGGAGACCTCAGCTGGCCCGCACGATCACCAGAATTAGCCCCAGCGCTATGTCTTTTTCTTTGGGGTTACCTGGAGTCAAAGGTGTATTGCAAGCGTCCCAACACCCTGGAAGACCTACAGAACAATACTGAGGCTGAAATTGCAAGAATGCCAAAAGACATGCTTGAAAGAGTGCATCAGAGTTTCAGAAAGGACTGTGGCAGTGTGTGGATTGTGAAGGTTGACGCTTGCCAGATATATTGTTTAAATCATGTAATTAGAAACTAACTTTATTGTCCAGTACGTGGCTGGCAACCACGGGGCCCCGAACTGAGTCCTGGCACTGCTTTCACTTACTTATGCCAGGCTCCTCATTTTCATCTTTCCTGTCTGGCCACCCTCGGTCAGCTATTGTTCTTTACTGACCCTGACGCTATTAGGTTTCGAGGGCTAGGGGTCTTTCTTTTCCCAATCATATACTTCCTCTGGTACCAAGCAGCAGTGGGCGCCAGTATCAAATTGATGCACAGAGCAAACGATGCTTCAGATGGATCGGGATTGAAGACTCATGGGCGAAACCAACCATAGTCTGGTTCTTCGGCCATGATACTGTGATGTGGAAAGGAAATGGAAATACTACCACATTATTATATTTCCTTGTAAGATGGCAAGAACTATGCACATTACATTAAGTCATTAAAGATCACCTAACTCACGTTGAGCGAACAGTAGGGCTGAACAAAATGACTGACAAGGCACAATGCTTCTTGTAGAGGGTATAGTATGGGCGTATTGGAATAATTAATGCCGGGTGATGGTTTTAAAATAATTCACACGACATGAAAACTTTGTGGAAACGAGTCGATTTACTGGACGCTATTTTACCCCAGGGAAGTATTTAGAGCTGACCGTGGCCAGCTGGGGAATGGCGAAGGGAAGCGACAATAGGCAGCTTAGGGTGGCTCTAGCTCTGAGAAAGCAGTAACACGGTGCAGCCTCCAACCGCCTTAAGATGAATGACAGCATGGGCCTGTTGATAAATGTCCGTCGTCCCGTTTTCAGTGAAACATGGGAGAAAGCCGCGCAAAGCTACGGTGGAGCGGTGAAGAGAGGCCGAAATATGCATGTTCGTGACTATAGCAACTTCACGCTGAATTCACAGTCCGCAGAGGCTGAAGCAAATCAGGTGAAGAGCAACAGAATGAAATACGCCGGCCTCCAATGGGAACGTAGAACTGAGGAATTTGAAGTACTCTCCTGGGAGTCACAATTCCGGAAAACTTGGTGTTTGTGCAGATGCTAACCTTGATTGGTGGCTTGGGAAGAGC
This sequence comes from Schistocerca gregaria, assembly GCF_023897955.1. NCBI lineage: Eukaryota > Metazoa > Arthropoda > Insecta > Orthoptera > Acrididae > Schistocerca > Schistocerca gregaria. Next base: position 71,582,569 of record NC_064929.1, read on the forward strand.
TAAATAGCAGAAGTTGAGAGGAAGGGAAATTTTGTGGGATCTTGTTCACTTCCCAGAGCAGATACTGGTCGGCGCTGGGAAGCGACGCATAATTTATGTGACTTGTGCTGCAATTGGCGTAAGCGATTTTGCTGGCGGGGAAACCGAGCCAAAGAGTGGAATGGCAGAAGTCTCAGTAGAGGTCTTCCGTTCCCAGCTTGCCTAGAGAGCGGACGTTGCGTTCTTTACTCAGCTTGCCTGAGAAAGAGTGAGCATCTCTGCAGTTTAGAACTTAGCAAATGGAACGATTGAGCTTGTAGATACAAAGTTTTGGTTCAGCTATGTACTGAGCAAGATAGCTAGGAGTGAATAGACGAGCGCAGGCTTGCAGCACCACGAGGTCGGCCGACATCCACACAACGACGCCGCTCCGCCACGCTGTATTCGGTGATATTGCGCCCGCTCCGGCCACTGATTAATTTGTGGGATCACGTCGGCAAAGTTTCCACGAGGGTTTCATGGGCCGTGTATTGGGGAATTCTTCTCGCACTTCGCATTACACCTGGGTCAGTCGATAGGAATTACTTCTGAGTTATCGAGCTTTACTCCACGCAAACGCATCTATTACCACTGCCTGTTAGGAGAGTCATGTAACGTGATAATTGAAGGTCGTGAGTTAAAATAAATTTGTGCTAATCGACTGCATCTGTTTTCAGTCAAGTAGTTGAAATCCCAAGTCACTTTCTTAATTTATTTTATGTTCAACATTTGCATCTGGTGTTCAATAGCTGAATGTAACATCAATTTAATTAAAAGTGACCAATTTTGAACCAATTAATGTCAACACTGCCACCGCAATTCAATCAGGAGTCACAGGGCCATATTACGTTTTTTGCGTTATCCGATATTACGGCAGTTTTGCACTCTCTGTTGATCTGTTAGTGAATTAGCTGGGATGAACACACGCCAAAACCAGATAAGTGACGGGTGGGGTGTTACATCCCGAACGCTGGAAGACGGAGGAAAAGATACGGAAACTTGAAAGTAGGCGGTCGTCTGATCAGCACCATCACGTGTGCAGACGACCTCGTAGTGCTCGCCAGAAATCAGAGATAGCTGCAACGCGTGACGGACAATTTGGTGGAAACGGGAAGAAAATACGGCATTGAAATCTACATCGAAAAATCAAAAGTGATGCGCATATCAAAACGTGAGAAACGCTTGAAGATAACTGTCGACAATCGGGAACTAGAAAATGTGAATCAGTTCGAGTACCTGGGAAGTCTTATCACAGAGCATGCCCACTGCACCAACGAAATCCGAGCAAGAATCGCCGCGGCCAAAGCTGCTTTCAACAAGAAGACGACTCTGCTGACCATCAAGTTGGGTTTGGCACTGAGGAAAAAAATTGATGAAGTGCTACAGTTGGAGCATTGCACTGTATGGAGCAGAGACACGGGCCGTGAGAAAGGAGGAGGAAACATACTTAGAGAGCTTTGAAATGTGGTGCTGGAGGAGAATGGAAAAGATCAAGTGGACAGATCGCATAAAAAATGACGATGTACTGCGAAGAGTAGGAGAGAAGAATTCTGCGTACAATTCTTCAGAGAAAGGCCAGCTGGATTGGACATGTACTTTAGACACGAGGGACTCACACATGATGTCATCGAAGGGAAACTCAGAGGAAACGCAGGACGAGGAAGAAGAAGAATTCAACATCTGGACGACATCAAGGATGGAAGGAGATACAACAGACTGAACGAAGAAGCTGAAGACAGGGAACAGTGGATCAGCAATTCTCCGTACGAAGGCATGTACAGTAGTGGACAAAACGAGCGAGACCTCTCACCTTTCCGTTATGCTGATTCGCACAGCTTTAAAGTCTGCAACACAGCGTAACAGGCAAGGCGACCAAGTGCTACCAACATACTGTGCGCAGGCGTGAAATTGACAGACTATCCAAACTGCGTCAGACTGTTTTCAGTCATGTGTATGACTGTGCTGTCTAGCGTGTTAAACACAACACGTAAATATAAGGTGTAAATCAAAGAAGAAACGAACTGTACTAATAAAAATGAATTTCAGTTTATCGAGACAACATAACTGTTTTAGTAAGAGAAAGTACCCCAGATCGTTACGAATTAGCAATCGAATGCGTAATCAGCTGCGAAACGGTCTGTGTCAACGTTCAGACCAGTCATACTAGATTACCGTTGCTGACCTACCATGAAAATGCGCAAATTTAGCAATTGTAAGGTGTCAGGCAAATCCAAAACCTTCCATGAAAACCCTGACATGATAAGCAAATCCAGTAGCATGTCACATAGCTCCGAATAAATCGTGACATTAAATTAACCAAAGTAATACGAGTAACGAGTGAGCAAATGGAATACCACAGACTGACACAAGAATGCCTAAATGCATGTCGTACCTTCCCACAGCGAGACACACGCAGTTCCGATGGGAGCAACGAGAACAGAAGCCGAGAGCAGAACCGTGTTAAGCTGAAGGCTCTACGATAAGGGACGGACACCGACGTCGCCAGCTAACCGCTAGGAACACCCCCAGCCCATGTTAAAAGCTAGAGCCCTACAGAAGAACAGTGTAGATCTTACGATAACACTAAAAGGACCACGCCAGCTGCAAGTTTTATCGTGAGTCTTTTCCGCGTCTCTGTTACGTTGCAAACTTTAAAAACATTGCCCCACCATGAAAAGTATAACGTTTCTCATTGGATAGACAAAATTTTTGTAGGTGGAGCTTAAGGTTAACATTGACACCCTGATTGGTCAGATGAAAACACAGCCAGATAGTTTTTTTTTAAAGCAACTTCGGTAAATTGTAGTAAGGAGAAGTTAGGAGAGAGTTGCTTCGGAGACGGCGAGGTGAGCGGAGCTGTGCTGCCCGCCGCCCCCTGACGAACACCGACAAGGTAATGAACGCATGCGATGCCGCATAACAGCTCATATTGCTTCACTCAGAACTGCAGAAGTCTCATCTGTTACAACCCCTTTTTGCTTAATACTAGTGTCGATCGTCAATTAAAGCTCATGGTGTTCACATTTGCCACTTGAAAAAAAATCTGAAACGTGATGATTTTTCTGTTATATAGTTATTTAGAAGCCACATCAGCCACTGTAATTTACGACAAGTTAGATAAGTAATTAAAGATAATTTAGGGTCACTGTAGACCATTTTGATAGTTTTCTCTCTTGTGAAACTTAATTTAAACCTAGATTATAGATGTGATATGGCATAGGTCATCCTTCGATCCATAGTAGAACTTGGAAACCCACTCAGCGAATATTCGTTCACATTTTTGCTGAATGCAGTTGGTTTTTATCATCCTGTATTAAAACATTTCCTTTTATCAATACTGCAATTTATAAACAATGTTTTGTGAGTAGAATAAAATTTCCAATGGTAAACTTAACTGCTTTTTTGACGTTATTTTACCAGCTAACTAAAAATAGGAAAGCCGTGAACTCCTTCCACTAAATTTAGTTAGTATTAAGATTCTTTTACAGGGAGTGCAGTGGAGCTGACGCTGAAATCATTAAGTATTTGATTATATCATCGTTAGTCTCACTGAACTCTTCTGAACTCTACACGTCATATGTGGTCTGGCGTCTCCTTACCACAACAGGTCCCAGGTTCAAACTAGTAAATTCCCTAAAAAACACGCTCAGAGCGTCGTTGGGTGAAAGTGGTAAGGAGACACGATATAGAACAAACAGACACCACGCAGAATGTTAGACAATGCATGAAGATTCATAAAGAAATTCAGTCAAAAATCATTCAGTGCCACAAGTACGTCAATTCAGTTATTGACACAAGTGGAAAAAGTAATCAGTAAGAAGTATGAAATTCTACAAGATCTTCATCTTTACATCCACAGGACATCGGTACTGAATAAACGTAGTAATAAAACGTATTGGGGACGCGAGAATTTCTTAAAAATGCTTTACTGCCAGTCTATCTGCCTCCATCGAGATTAGAACCGAAAACAAACCAGACCTCCCTTGCAGTAGCAAATACCTTTCACTACGCTAGCAGACAACCCAGGCAAACAGCACTCTATTATTACCCCAGACTTGAGTCAGCCGGCACTTTCGCAATGAAAATGACAAAATGATCTGCAGTTTCCGTTGTACAGAGCTTTCTGGACTCAAAAACAAGAATTTTCTATCTTTATGTCACCGCTTATGTGACAATCATTCGGGATGTTTATGCAAATAACAAAATACTGCTATCAGCGAGTAAATTTTGTAGGATGATTCTGCACCATCCCAGGAAATAAACGGCAACACAGCTGCCAAACATATTCTGCAATGTTTCGAATTCTCCATTAGACACGCCACAGCCAGAAAACGTTCATTAGCCGAAGTGTTTCTTAAGCTAGCTGGCAATGGGAATTCTTGCACTTCTAGAACGCTGTGGCATTAACACTGGGATCTGAATTACCTTGTGTATAGGCAAATGGATTTTATTTGGATTCCTGTAAACGCGATTTGGATCGAAAACATAGCTACGAGTAATATGTTGATGTATCGAGTGCAACTATAACATTTCCAATAAAGAGTAGGGGGGAGGGGGTTATTTATGCGGCCATAATCTTGAGTAACTGTCGTAGCTATTTTCGTTGTTAGGATTTCGTCAGCTAAATCGGTAAAACTGGAATCCTACTACTCTCACTTTCTTGGCCGTCTGCCTGTCTACCCTAGTCCTTAAAACTCGTTTTGCTAATTCGTAACGATCAGGGGTACTTTGTCTTGCTAAAACAGTTATGTTATATCGTCCCCTTAGAAAAAATTGTAAATTACTGTGCTCGTAAACGCCTTACGTTATTTGATTTTCAAACAGCTGAGCAAAACTGAACGTACTCAGACATTTCCCTCTTTACTTATTCTGATCATCACTGAACTGAAACACAACATTTTTAGCGCAACGCAATCTGACTTTTAATAATCCCTACAAAAGAATGGCCCTGACTAACAATAACCTATACCTTTCATGAATCACTTACCCCACAAAAATCTTCATTACTCGAACTACTGCAATACAGCGAGCGCCACTACTGCAAGCTAAATAAAAGATTCAAACTACGGAAGGGACTAACTACTGATAGGCATAGTTAGCAAATGAAAGATTTTGATAAAGAACAAACAATGTATTTACCTTAATAGAGTTCAAAAGTCATTATATATATATCAGTTCAGGACATCCAGTCTTACAAATTTACTGTCTCTGATGGACACAAGTCCAGATCGTCCGCTCTCAAAACTCCGTCATCTCTCTCCCCACATCCGCCACTGCTGGCGGCTCACCTCCAACTGCGTAACTCCGTAACTCCATGCACTGTTAACAGCCAACTGCCAAACACTACAATGGCAAATTCCAACAATGCCAACCAGCCACTGACTGCACACAGCACAGTCAGTGATTTTCATACAGAGCGCTACTTGGCGTTACCAACATAAAAACCTAAACAGCCTACTTACAGCAGAAATTTATTTTTATTAGTACAGTTCACACTAATTAGCGTTTATTCTTTCAGTTATATCTTATATTTACGTGTTGTGTTTTTAACACCCTAATCAGCACAGTCATACACATGATTGAAAACAGTCTGAGAAAATTCGGATACTTTGTCAACTTCATGCCTATGCATAGTACGTTGGTAGCACTTCGTCGCCTTGCCTGTTATGCTGTGTAGCAGACTTTAAAGCTGCGCGGATCAGCATAACGAAAAGGCGAGGGAGCTCGCTCGTTTTCTCCACGACTGTACCTGCCATTAGGCAGAATACTACATAATAATAAATGAGAAAAATAAAAATCTAAGTTTTTAAATGTTCATTATGTTTTTATTTCATCCCCAAATGAGCAGTTTACCGCGCTCCACCCAGTATAACGTACCAAGGCTGTACCGTACATTTTCAGACATCCTGAAATATGACTGTATCTCATTGCTACCTATCAGAACCCCTCGCAGAGGATTAAAGATAAACACCAGTCCTAATTGTCCAATTGTAAAGTGACCTGTTTCCAAATTACATACAAAAATAACCACTATTTCAGTATACATATAATTCGAAAACGATGCTTTGCTGATTAACATTGTTCTTGTGTGAGAAACACAACATAAATGTGAAATTAATACTGCAACTAATCGAAAGAAATGTTGTACATGGTCAGGATATACCAGTAAACCTATCAGTATAAAATTACTACAGCAAATTAAATAGACAATATAAATAAAGCATGTTAATTGAATCTCCGATGTAAGTTAGCACTAAAATTCAGGCATTAGTTGATTTGTTATAAACAAATTTAGAAATGTAATTGTTACCTGTAACATAATTAGTCAGAAAATGTTATATTAACTCGTAACTAAGTTGAAAATAGGTTCACCTTGTTCAGCACTGAGATCGTACATTTTTAGCAATGTGTATCTCATATTCGGTTTAAATTTTAATTGTGATTTGACATAAAATTGTAATTTTCATTGTTTGTAATTGTTAACAAAAGTATAAATAGAGGTCACGCAGGCGCCTTGAGGCACTCGGTTTTTGGCTAGTGTTGCGAGCAAATGTATAGTAGGCTCACTCGTTTGTTGATTGTTGTGAACTGTGTGTCGTTTGATGTCAACTTTGGGTACATGTGATGTAACCGGTACAGTTCACCAGGCTCGGGCACCAGAGTCCTGGAAATACATTGGTATTAAAACTGCACTGTACTTTGGAATTTATTTGGAGTCTTCCGCAATCGTTTTGATAGGCTGCACAGCGACGAGACATGAATCCAGGAATTTTACGAAACACCGAAAACTGAACAACTCTCAAAGTTGGTAGAATTGACGTGAAAACAACAGCGCATCGACTGGGCATTTCACTCAAAAGATTTGCAACGCGGAGGTGGGAAGATATTAACATCTCAATCCCGTGCTATAGGGAAAGCATGCTACAGTTGTCTGCAGACGGTGATCCTGCCCACACTGTGTCGTCCAGCTGAAGAGAGGAGCTCCATCACTACAGGCGTGGCGCCCTGCCACATCCGGTCCCCGGATGCAGATTGTCGCTCCCAGAAGGGCCAGGGACAGCCAGCCCTTCTGCTCGGCCCTTCCGGGCGGGACAGCTCTTCAGCCCCCGGCGGCGGTGCGCCCTTGGCAGCTGGTCCCCGCAGCAGGGGTACATAATTCAGCGACGCGGCCGCTCATGCATCTTACATGCCGGCTTCGTCTGCTCTGCTCTGCTCTGCCGCGCCACTGTGTCAGCAAGTCAGCACCCTGCCCTCACTCCCTCCGTCTGCTGACGTCCAGGTGCCACTACCTCGCGTCCAACTAACTCTCTCTCTCTCTCTCTCTCTCTGTCTCTCTCCCTCTCTGCTGCTGGTGTGCAGACACTTGCCACGCCGGACATTTGCCACGATTTCACCTGCTCCGAAGGGTCGGGTCCCTTGTCTCCCCCCCCCCCCCTCCCCTGCTCCTCCTCCTCCTCAGTAAGACCCTTTCCGCTGATTTACTTAACATACAACCAGAATCTCTTGGGATTTTCCGCCACCCAGAGAGTTTCGTTGTGGAAACATTTAATGCATCTCGCATTGAAATCCGCACCAAATTTCGACCCTCAGTAAAACTTCGCCAATGTTGGAGATTTTGCGTTCGTCTAAATTATACAGGGTGATTCAAAAAGAATACCACAACTTTAAAAATGTGTATTTAATGAAAGAAACATAATATAACCTTCTGTTATACATCATTACAAAGAGTAAGACTTTTTTCACTCAAAAACAAGTTCAGAGATGTTCAATATGGCCCCCTCCAGACACTCGAGCAATATCAACCCGATACTCCAACTCGTTCCACACTCTCTGTAGCATATCAGGCGTAACAGTTTGGATAGCTGCTGTTATTTCTCGTTTCAAATCATCAGTGGTGGCTGGGAGAGGTGGCCGAAACACCATATCCTTAACATACCCCCATAAGAAAAAATCGCAGGGGGTAAGATCAGGGCTTCTTGGAGGCCAGTGATGAAGTGCTCTGTCACGGGCTGCCTGGCGGCCGATCCATCGCCTCGGGTAGTTGACGTTCAGGTAGTTACGGACAGATAAGTGCCAATGTGGTGGCGCTCCATCCTGCTAAAATATGAATTGTTGTGCTTCTTGTTCGAGCTGAGGGAACAGCCAATTCTCTAACATCTCCAGATACTGTAGTCCAGTTACAGTAGCACCTTCGAAGAAAAAGGGACCAAAAGCTTTATTGGGTGAAATGGCACAGAAAACGTTCACCTTAGGCGAGTCACGTTCATACTCAGTTGTTTCCCGTGGATTCTCAGTGCCCGATATACAGACATTGTGACGGTTCACTTTCCAGTTAGTGTGGAAAGTTACTTCATCACTAAACACAATCTTTGAAACGAAAGATTCATCTGTTTCCATTTGAGCAAGGATAAAATCACAGAAATCGATTCTTTTAATATTATCAGCTGCAGACAGTGCTTGAACCAATTTCAGACGATAAGGTTTCATAACTAACCTTTTTCGTAGGACTCTCCATACAGTTGATTGTGGAATTTGCAGCTCTCTGCTAGCTCGGCGAGTCGATTTTTCTGGGCTGCGAACAAATGCTTGCTGGATGGGTGCTACATTTTCATCACTCGTTCTCGGCCGTCCAGAACTTTTCCCTTTGCACAAACACCCATTCTCTGTAAACTGTTTATACCAACGTTTAATACACCACCTATCAGGAGGTTTAACACCATACTTCGTTCGAAATGCACGCTGAACAACTGTCGTCGATTCACTTCTGCCGTACTCAATAACACAAAAAGCTTTCTGTTGAGCGGTCGCCATCTTAGCATCAACTGACGCTGACGCCTAGTCAACAGCGCCTCAAGCGAACAAATGTACAACTAAATGAAACTTTATAGCTCCCTTAATTCGCCGACAGATAGTGCTTAGCTCTGCCTTTTGTCGTTGCAGAGTTTTAAATTCCTAAAGTTGTGGTATTCTTTTTGAATCACCCTGTACTTGCCTTTTTCGGTGCTCCTGTAGCAGCATTCTGTCGTGACTTGTGTACCATGGTGGATCAGTTCCGTCTCTTATTAATCTATTTGGTATGAAGCTCTCGACTGCTGTTGATACTATTTCTTTGAACTTAAGCCACATATGGTCTTCACGTCCATAGTTTGGAAGGACTGGAGTCTGTCTCTTAGAAAGACGTCAATCGAATGTTTAGCTGCTTTTATAAATAGATATATTTTGAGTTTAGTTTTGGTGAATTTCTTTGTCATAGAATAGAGCCTCGCTACGACTGTGTCTTCACTAATCCCTGTATCCGTCGTGATGCTCAAGATTATTTGTGGCTAAGAGGTCAGGTGTGTTTTCGTAACCATTTACACTTTGAACGGACTCGTGAACTAATTCATCAAAATAATTTTCAAAAAAGCATTTAGAACAATTACGGAAGTTGTTTTCTATCTACAATACGATCTGAAAACGTATTTTTGTCAACATACGGAAAGTAGATTGCCAACTGTAATTGTATGAGTGAGATACCTACTTGTGATGAGACTCAAGTTTTCTTTCAACTGTTCAGCAACTGTTTCATTTGAGACCCGAGGTCGACAAAAGGAGTCACTTATTAATTTATTCCGGTTGTCGAATATAACCTCTGCCCATACTAAGTCACAGCAACTATCTGCTTCAATGTCGCTTGTGAGCTGGAACACACATTACATTGTTTTTCCGTAAGTTGTGCTTCTTGTTTCTGTTGTAGTGGAGATCATTACAATCACGGCTTTTCCCTCCAAAATCTAGAATGCTTTCTCTGTGACCTTGTAAATACCACAGCTAAACAATGCAGAACAACAACGTACGTTACAAGCATAGCATTCTGTATTACTTCATTTCCTTATATCTAACATTTTAAAATTGTACGTCGAATTTAGATGACACGTCAATCATAGATGTTCTTATCTCTATTTAGTGGATGTATTTTCAGTCATGTTTTGAACATTGTCCCGTTACACTATATTAAATAAAGTTTCGCCGCATGGGATATCACAATTTAGAGAGTAAATTAATATGGAGTATGTCGTTCTTCTTTTGAAACATTCACACACAGGTTTCTTCCTTCCTTATTGTCTCTTGGGCATGCAGCTGTAGTAATTAAAGTAGGCACAAATGCAGTGATCAAACAGAATTGATTAGCATACATTTGCATTCTCTTTACATCGTTCCTTTCTTGTTGCTCCCATGGCGATGGACTGTTTCTATTGCAATCAGTAAGCGTGAAAGGAAGCGACTGTACAGACAGAGGGATCTATATTTATACTTGCCAGTACTAATTACATACTGACATTATCGTCGGTATTGCTTTCGTTTCCCAAAAGCTATAAATATTTCGATTTCGGAAAAGAAGCTCCGTATTTGGCAAAGTTGTCGAAGAAGAAGGTCCCTTACGTACTGGTTGTACCGAGTAAGATCCGGAGACGGCGGTTTGAAAGCGGACAGAAGAAGTACGAGGAAGGGCGTCCCATACCTGACGGACTGCTACCTGCCGAAGGGGCAAGTGTGGCAAATGCCCGGCATGGCAAATGTCCGGCATTCCTGCTGTTAAGTCCAAAAGTGCGATGCTGAGTCCTGTATCCTCTAAGATACGGGACGCAACCGACATAGAAGTGTGTCGAGCTACCTGTACCTCAGGCGTCCCATAGTTACGGATACAGCACTCACGATAAATGCAACAAAAAATGGTTCAAATGGCTCTGAGCACTATGGGACTTAACATTGAGGTCATCAGTCCCCTAGAATTTAAACTTAACTAACCTAAGGACATCACACACATCCATGCCCGAGGCAGGATTCGAACCTGCGACTGTAGCGGTCACCCGGTTGCAGACTGAAGCCCGTAAAACCGCACGGACACGCCGGCCGGCAATAAATGCAACACTACGCATCCGCTTCACGTAACACAAATACACTGAACAGTCAAAGAAACTGCTACACCTGCCTAATATCATGTAGGGCCGCTGCGAGCACGCAGAAGTGCCGCAACACGACGTGGCATGGACTCGACTAATGTCTGAAGTAGTGCTGGAGGGAATTGACACCATGAATCCTCCACGGCTGTCCATAAATCCGTAACTGTACGAGGTGCTGTAGATCTCTGCTGCACAACACGTTCCAAGGCACCCCAGGTATTCTGAATAATGTTCATTTCTGGGTAGCTTGGTGGCCCACGGAAGTGTTTCAACTCATAAGACTGTTCCTGGAGCCACTCTGTAGCAATTCCGGACGTGTGGGAAGTCGCATTGTCCTGCTGGAATTGCCCAAGTCCGTCGGAATGCACAGTGGACGTGAATGGGTGCAAGTGATCAGAGTGGATTCTTACGTACGTGTCACCTGTCAGAGTCGTATCTAGATGTATCAGGGGTCCCATATCACTCCAACTGCACACTCCCCACACCATTATAGAGCCTCCACCAGCTTGAACAGTCCCCTGCTGATATGCAGGGTACATGGATTCTCGAGGCTGTCTCGATCCCCGTACAAGTCCATCCGCTCGATACAATTTGAAACCAGACTCGTCCGATCAGGTAACGTGTTTCCAGTCATCAACAGTCCAATTTCGGTGTTGACGGGCCCAGATGAGGCGTAAAGCTTTGTGTCGAGCAGTCGTCAAGGGTACACGATTGGGTCGTCGGCTTGGAAAGCCCACATCGATTATGTTGACTACTCTACCACTTCTTCATGAATTTGTACGGTTGGATGGGCACGCTTTAACTGCTGTCAGGTGTCGTGACGAGATATTGGGACGACATGTGCGGTTGTTGCGAGGTGCTGTGAGTCCATTGATGGATGGTTCAAATGGCTCTGAGTACTATGGGACTTAACAGCTGAGGTCATCAGTCCACTATAACTGAGAACTACTTAAACCTAACTAACATAAGGACATCACACACATCCATGCCCGAGGCTGGATTCGAACCTGCGACTGTAGCGGTCGAGCGGTTACAGACTGTAGCGCCTAGAACCGCTCGGCCACCCGGCCGGCGCAGCGCCATATTCTGGCTGTCTACGAATATCTATATTCGAATACGCATGCCAAGATCCATCTTCATACTACAGTTACGTATTTTTGAAGATTTACTTTAATAAATTAGAGTAAACTGTTGCTGATCTATGTTTCCAATATTTGGCACAGATGATACCTAACCGCAGTTAACTGACGAGGGTCTACAGATGCTGCGTGCAGGCCATCCACCTCAAAACAGCGACTAATTTCGGTGAGCGGGGGTTCTCTTCCTACCACATTTGTCAGTGTTTTGGTCATTGAACTAAATTGTGTTTAAGAGATCTTCACTACTGTAACTATTTTGCAAGACTGCAATATTGATGCCACAAGTCAGCATTTTTTTTTATTTGTTTTTCAAATACTAGCACTGTCATGTGACAATATTGTGGAGGTTATAGATTGTGAAACGAAGATATGATCTTCTTTCCTGAACGTAGCAGACCAACTACACACATTATTTTGACTTTCTAGCATACCTTTACGACAGTAAATATGGGAAATACAACCTATCAATGGAAAAGGTTTCGAAACAGCGTTTTAAAAAAATTTGGGAAAGTTGAGATGGTTGTTTTAATGCTTCTACATAGTCTCCCCCTTTCTACCTGAGAGTACAGAGCACGAAAATGTTATAGTACTGGGCGAAACTGTCACATAGGTCCTCCTTTGGGACGCTGTAGACGCGCGCGTCGCCATGGCTCGAATGTCGCTGATGTCGCCAAAGCGTTGAATCTTCTTCTGAATTTCTGCGCTTTGTTGTTTTGTGGTAGTTCGGTACCGGTAACAAGCAAGTCCCGTCACCCGTGATGATTTGTTTCAGAAAAGAATTCTACGCTTTTTGCACTGCAATCAAGTCGCGGCAGGCGTTCGTGCATCGTCGTTAGTTGTTCGGGAGTCTAGGTGAGCGGGACAGACTTTGCACACACATTTCTCTTCTTGGAAACATTCTAGATAACTTCTTGAACACTTGATTTAAAGATGTCGGACCACTGCGGTTTGTTACAGCAGCGTCGACACAATATGTGAGCACGTCCACTGCTAAACACTGCCTGCTCATAATGACGTGAAATGCGCCTCTGTTGTTTACTGTTGTCAGTTCAAGCTGCCACCATAGTTACTGAGCTGACGTTGCTTATACGCCTGGCCTAAAATCACTCTTGAAACTTTTTGGACGGACGGTGTATATCACTTATCATACAGATGTGTCCTGCGATTTGTGTATGGTTCTCGCAACGGACCAGAAAGTGCTTCATTATTTACTTCGAAACAGTAAACAACCAATAGTAATATCAAAAATTTAGTACGCTTTGATGCAAACACCGTGTTATTTGTTGATTTCTTTATTATCCCAAACTAGTTTTGGCGAAAAATATCACCATCATCAGAGGGGTTTCTTTAATCTTATTTATTGTATGCTACAGCATGTTTTAAGCTGTTTGTGACATATTTCCTGTGCCCTTTATCTGTTGCCGTCTTTTTATTCTTAGCGAACATCATGTCATGTACGTTGGATGGTGTGTGGCTGCTTTTTTACACAGGAAAACAAAACTTTTGCACGTTGTTTCTGATCCATAATCTTACGATAAGAAAAGCACAATGATGATGGTGATATTTGTCGCCGAAACTAGTTTGGGATGATAAAGAAATAAACAAATAACACGGTGTTTGCATCAAGGCGGACTGCATTTGTGACATCACTATTTTCTATGCAAACACGGACCAAATGGAAGAGTTCCAAGATAATAGTGTTGTAAACAACCAAACTGGGAGCACGACACAATAGTAACTGTACAATGGGTATTGCACTGCTGTAGGGCCTAACCTCTATTACTACCGTTATTTTAGGAAGTAGTTCGACGTAAATCATTGGTGACCGGAAGTAATTCAATTTCTGTCATTTCAGGACTAGGAAAAAGGGAAATATTGAAGCAGACGCGATGGTAAGTTCCGATGCGACCAAAATACAGGGGTCATCGATCACTAGGCTTACACACTTCTTAACCTAACTTAAAGTAACTTATGCTAAGACCAAGACACACACCCATTCCCGAGGGAGGACTCGAAACACCGACGGCGGGGAGTCGCGAAAACTTTGGTAAAGCGCCCCAGACCGCGCGGCTACCCTGCGCAGCCCTCGAAGCAGAGGCATTGAACTAAATCTGTTACCTGTAGGTTCGATCAACCTGTGAATATTACGGGTACGCTCCGGGAACACGAAATGGGAAATCTTTTGTGGGAAGAAGACATTCTTTTTGCGACACGATATTCAAGAAGCTTACTGAACTGGTCCTTGCGCTTGGCTCCAGAACGATGCTGTCACTGTGGTACCGACGTTCGATACCACACTTGTTGGGGGTTGCAGTTATCGACCGCGGTCCGTACTAGTATGTGCTGGACCCGCGAGTCGACACTAGCGACGCTCTGCGGCTTGTGACAAGTATCTAACGTGAGCTCAGCCTCTCTTACTCGGGATGATGCTGTAGTCTACAGAGAAGTTGCACCATTAGAAACTTGCAGCGAAATGCAGGGAGATCTGCAGCGTCTAAATATTCATGGTGGTGTCTGTTTGTACTGTATCGTGTCTCCCTACCACTTTCGCGCAACGACGCTCTGAGCGTGTTTTTTTAGGGAATTAACTAGTTTGAACCTGGGACCTGTTGCTGGTAAGGAGACGCCAGACCACACATGACATGTAGAATTCAGAAGAGTTCAGTGAGACTAGCGATGATATAATCAAATACTTAATGATCTCAGCGTCAGCTCCACTGCACTCCCTGTAAAATAATCTTAATACTAAGTAAATTAGTGGAAAGGGTTCAAGGCTTTTCTATTTTTAGTTAGCTGGTAAAATAACACCGAAAAATCAGTTAAGTTTACCACTGGTAACTTTATTCTACTCACAAAACATCATTTATAAATTGCACTATTGATAAAAGGAAATATTTTAATACAGGATGGTAAAAACCAACTGCGTTCAACAAAAATGTGAACGAATATTCCCTGAATGGGTTTCCAAGTTCTACAATCGATCGAAGGATGACCTATGCCATATCACATCTATAATCTAGGTTTAATTTAAGTTTCACAAAAGAGAAAACTATAAAAATGGTCTACACTGACCCTCAATTATCTTTAATTACTTATTTAACTTGTCGTAAATTACAGTGGCTGATGTGGCTTCTCAATAACTATATAAAAGAAAAATCATCGCGTTTCAGATCTGTTCTTCAAGTGGCAAATGTGAACACCATGAGTTTTAATTAACGATCGTCACTAGTATTACGCAAAAACGGGATGTAACAGATGAGACTACTGCAGTTCTGAGTGAAGCCTTATGCGCTCAAAAATGCGGCATCGCGTGCGTTCATTACCTTGTCGGTGTCTAAGCAGCGTCAGGGCGGCAGCGGCCGGCGCAGCAGCCATCCAGCTCGCCGTCTCGGAACCCACTCTCTAACTTCTCCTTACTACAATTTACCGAAGTTAGTTAAAAAAAACTATCTGGCTATGTTTTCATCTGACCAATCAGGGTCTCAATGTTAACCTTACGCTCCGCCTACAAAAATTCTGTCTATCCAATGAGAAACGTTATACTTTTCGTGGTGGGGCAATGTTTTTAAAGTTTACAACGTAACAGAGACGCTAAAAAGTCTCACGCTAAAACCTGCAGCTGGTGTGGTCCTTTTAGCGTTATCGTGAGATCTATACTGTTCTTCTGGAGGGCTCTATCTTTTAACATGGGCTGGAGGATTGTCCTAATCTAACAGACACGCGAAAAAGTCTCACGCTAAAACTTGCCG
This sequence comes from Schistocerca gregaria, assembly GCF_023897955.1. Lineage (NCBI taxonomy): Eukaryota > Metazoa > Arthropoda > Insecta > Orthoptera > Acrididae > Schistocerca > Schistocerca gregaria. The sequence continues at coordinate 71,598,418 of NC_064929.1, forward strand.
GTGGTAGTGGCTCTTTTTGTGTTATCGTAAGATCTATACTGCTTTTCTGGAGGGCTCTAGCTTTTAACATGGGCTGGGGGTGGTCCTTGACATACCTGAGACGCGAAAAAGTCTCACGCTAAAACGTGCGGGAGGTAGTTGTACAGGTAGGCTGGGCCGTCCGTTCCTTATCGTAGGGCCTTCTAGCTCAACACGGTTCTGCTCTCGGCTTCTGTCCTCGTTTCTCCCCTCGGAACTGCGTCTGCCTCACGGTGGGAAGGTACGACATGCATTTAGGCATTCTTGTGTTAGTCTGTGGTATTCCATTAGCTCACTCGTTACTCGTATTACTTTGGTTAATTTAATGTCACAATTTATTCGGAGCTATGTGACATACTACTAGTTTTGCTTATCATGTCAGGGTTTTCATGTAAGGTGTTGGATTTGCCTGACACCTTACAAGCGGATAGGCACTCGGTGCAGGGAGTGGCAACTGACCCTTAACATAGACAAATGTAACGTACTGCGAATACATAGAAAGAAGGATCCTTCATTGTACGATAGCGGAACAAACATTGGTAGCAAATACTTCTGTAAAATATCTGTGAGTATGCGTGCGGAACGATTTCAAGTGGAATGATCATATAAAAGTAATTGTTGGTAAGGCGGGAGCCAGGTTGACATTCATTGGGAGAGTACTTAGAAAATGTAGTCCATCAACAAAGGAGGTGGCTTACAAAACACTCTTTAGACCTATACTTGAGTATTGTGGGATCAGTATCAGGTCTGGTTGACGGAGGAGATAGAGAAGATCCAAAGAAGAGCGACGAGTTTCGTCACGGGGTTATTTGGTAAGCGTGATAGCGTTACGGAGATGTTTAGCAAACTCGAGTGGCAGACTCTGCAAGAGAGGCGCTCTGCATCGCGGTGTAGCTAGCTGTAGAGGGTTCGAGAGTGTGCGTTTCTGGATGAGGTAACGAATATATTGCTTCCCCCTTCTTATACCTCCCGAGGAGATCACGAATGTAAGGCCGGCCTTACGGGCCGTGCGGTTCTAGGCGCTACAGTCTGGAACTGAGCGACTGCTACGGTCGCAGGTTCGAATCCTGCCTCGGCCATGCATATGTGTGATGTCCTTAGGTTGGTTAGGTTTAATTAGTTCTAAGTTCTAGGCGACTGATGACCTCAGAAGTTAAGTCGCATAGTGTTCAGAACGATTTGAACCATTTTGAACGAATGTAAAATTAGAGAGATTCGAGCGCGCACGGAGGCTTTCCGGCAGTCGTTCTTCCCGCGAACCATACCCGACTGGAACAGGAAAGCGAGGTAATGACAGTGGCACATACACCGTTGGGTGGCTTGCGGAGTATAGATGTAGATGTAGATGTAGACGTCAAGTAGGAAAGTAGTATAGCCTTCACCTGATAGGAAGCAACCTCTAACAAGGGGCTATGTGATGCCTCTATAGCTCTCTGTTTGTAATTAAATGCGTGTGTGTGTCAAATCTTATGGGACTTAACAGCTAAGGTCATCAGTCCCTAAGCTTACACACTACTTAACCTAAAGTATCCTAAGGACAAACACACACACCCATGCCCGAGGGAGGACTCGAACATCCGCCGGGACCAGCCGCACAGTCCATGACTGCAGCGTCTTACACCGCTCGGCTAATCCCGCGCGGCTGTTTGTAATTATATTCATCCTGATTATGAAGACTCCTCTACCACCAGTTAAGTACAATATATTATTTTTTACCAACGACTTCTAATTATTTTAGTCGTTGTAGACTCAGACCATGCAACCAGATCCTTATGGACTTCACTGACAAACCTGCTGTAATTGCAAAGAAGAGACTTGTATGTTTCTATTTAGCACTGGCCACCAATCATTCACATTGGCGACGATACGTTCGTCGGCGTCATGATGGTGACCAACACGCAACGTGCTAAGGTGGATGAAGTCTAGATAACGTAAATCAAGGCTCGTATGGAAGCGAATAGACAGTTGCTTTTATCTCGCTGGCCGGCCGATGTGGCCGAGCGGTTCTAGGCGCTTCAGTCTGCAACCGCGCGACCGCTACGGTCGCAGGTTCGAATCCTGCCTCGGGCATGGATGTGTGTGATGTCCTTAGGTTAGTTGGGTTTAAGTAGTTCCAAGTTCTAGGGGACTGATGACCTCAGCTGTTAAGTCCCATATTGCTCAGAGCCATTAGAACAAACAGATCAGGCCATTTCAACCCTTCGAAAGCTGCACAAGTAGAGTGTTGATGATCTGCCTGTGGGTGGAAACACGAAGGAAGAAGCAGAGCTAAGCCGAGACAAGCCAGACGTCATGCACTGCCGGATGGGGACCGGAGAGCATTGCGGAGACTGGCTGTAAAGACTGCCTTGAAATCACCGGTAGGAATCACTCGCGAGTGTCAGACCGCTATCAGAACTCCCGTTAGCACAATGACGCTGCGTAGAGAGCCAAAAATAATGATGTACAGTGGTCGAGCAGATCACATTCCTGTAGTCAGTGCTAGGGGACGTTCCAGGTGGTCTAAAGGGCTACGCCATTGGACAGCGGATGACTGGAAACAAGTCATTTGTAGTGATGAATCACGCTGTACCCCGTGGCAATACGATGGCAGGATTTTGGTTTGGGAAATACTTGGAGAACTTTAGCTGGCTTCATACGTAGTGGTTCAAATGGCTCTAAGCACTATGGGACTTAACATCTGAGGTCATCAGTCCCCTAGAACTTAGGATTACTTAAACATAACTAACCTAAAGCCATCACACACATCCATGCCCGAGGCACGATCCGAACCTGCGACGGTAGCAGCAGCACGGTTCCGGACTGAAGCGCCCACAACCGCTCGGTCACAGCGGCCGGCATACGTAGTGCCAACAAGGAGTACAGAAGACATGTTATGGCATCGGGGTCTATTTCGTGGTCATGGTGCAGTCCCCTCCTTCCGCTAATAAAAAAAATAAATAAAAAAAATAAAAAAGAGCAACCTGTCGTGTATCAGCATCTGTGAAGCGATGGTTCGTGGACATTAGCATTCTTGAAATTCATTGGCCTGCCCCTAGTCCCAACATGAACCCCGTACAACACCCCTGGGATCACTCAGAATGTAGACTTCGCTCTGAACACCAACGTCGAACATCACCACTATCTTTTGAGAAAGAATGGTCTGCCATTTCTCCACAGACACACATACGCACCCTCGCACACTGCACTGCAAGTGTTGGCAGTAGAGTTGCAGCCCTCATAATGGTGGTGATTAATTATTTATTTCAAGTTTCTGCTACCAGTCACTTTTTATTTTATTTTTAATCTAACATAATGCAACGCGTTTCCAAGAGGTTTTGTTCATCTTCAACCGTTTGTACATACATACACACATCGAGAAATGTTACTTAGCCGGCCGGAGTGGCCTGCGGTTCTAGGCGCTGCAGTCTGGAGCCGAGCGACCGCTACGGTCGTAGGTTCGAATCCTGTCTCGGGCATGGATGTGTGTGATGTCCCTAGGTTAGTTCGGTTTAATTAGTTCTAAGTTCTAGGCGACTGATGACCTCAGAAGTTAAGTCGCATAGCCCTGAGAGCCATTTGAACCATTATTTGAATGTTACTTAAAAATAAAGAGTCTCAAACTAGATTAATCTAGAACACTTTGTATTTTACTGTAGCTTCTGGTGTGGCAGTTGGGGGAAAGGAGGCTCAAAAATGGTTCAAATGGCTCTGAGCACTATGGGACTTAACTTCTGAGGTCATCAGTCCTCTAGAACTTAGAACTACTTAAACCTAACTAACCTAAGGACGTCAGTCACATCCATGCCCGAGGAAGGATTCCAACCTGCGACTGTAGCGGTCGCGCGGTTTCAGACTGTAGCGCCTAGAACCGCTCGGTCACTCCGGCCTAATGTTCAAATCTTATGGGACTTAACTGATAAGCTCATTAGTCCCTAAGCTTACACACTACTTAACCTAAATTACCCTACGGACAAACACACACACCCCTGCCCGAGGGAGGATTCGAACCTCTGCTGGGGAAGGAGGGGGCAGTGTATATCTAGAAATAGAAGTCAGTGATGTCTTCTGCTGGTTTTCTTCTTTGTTGTTGACTATGGATATCACAGGCTGCATCGGATGCAGATGGATTTGCATCAGTTATTTGTTACGAAAATAGTGTGAAAGGCTTTTAAATGGCAGTTGATCACTTACAGTTACATCCTCTTGCTGCTTCATTTGCATCACTGGTGTAATGACGGAGCTGTTGATTGACATTACACTATTGCACATTATATTTTGTCACTGATTGCTACTGCACAAATTGTTCAAAATGGTTCAAATGGCTCTGAGCACTAAGGGACTTAACTTCTAAGGTCATCAGTCCCCTAGAACTTGGAACTACTTAAACCTAACTAACCTAAGGACATCACACACATCCATGCCCGAGGCAGGATTCGAACCTGCGACCGTAGTGGTCACACGGTCCCAGACTGAACTGCCACACCGACCGACTGCACAAATTATTTCGATGTTATACATAGTCAACAACAAAGAAGAAAACCAGCAGAAGACATCACCGACTTCTATTTCTAGATATACACTGGCCCCCTCCTTCCCCCCCCCCCCCCAAAAGAGCAGCTACAGTAAAAAAAAGCTTTTTAGATTAATCTAGTTTAAGACTTTATTTTTAAGTAACATTTCTCTATGTATGTGTGTATGTACAAACGCTTGAAGATGAAGAAAACATGTTCGAAACGGGTTGCATTATGTTAGATTAAGCACAAAATAAAAAGTGACTGGTAGCAGAAACTTGAAATAAATAATTTTCCCACACAGTCACGGTTTACAAACATAGCCATTATGGCTGAAAATAATAATGGTGATGTTTGGTATGTGGGGCGCTAAACTGCGCGGTCATCAGCGCCCATACAAAGCCCCAATTTCCAGCCACAGTCACGAATGATGATGATGATGATGATGAAATGATGGGGAGAACACAAACAGCCAACCCCGGGCAGAGAAAATCCCCCACCAGGCCTGGAATCGAGCCCTTACAAACTTTGTGTTCTGCCATGATGCAGGTCTCGTCATGGGGAAGCCTCGTCAGAGGTCCACCGCATGAGCGTCTAGGGAAGTGATTCGAGGGGTGGTTTCCCGTTGCCTTCTACTTTTATTATTCTCGAGTCAAAAACATACCAATTTACAAAAGCCATACACATCAATAAATATGTACGTGTATATATATATACAAATCGTATTTATATTACATGTGCCCAGTACTCTGCAACCTCCAAGGCGCTTGGAGTGGCTTGCAGGAGGATGTAGGGCACAAAAGGCACTGGAGCATGTGGCTTGTGGTTTGTTCTTGTCCACAATCACAGGACGTATCTTCTATTATGAAGCCCCATCTCTTCAGGTTGTCTCTGGATCTTCCAACTCCTGATCGTAATCTGTTTAAAGATTTCCACACCAGCCATCTCTCGTTGTGTCCAGGTGGCAGTTCTTCAGCTTTTGGCGTCTGGAGGTTCTTCCATAACTCCAGCCTTGCCTTCCCTGGTGAAATGGTGAGCTTCAGGGGTGTTCTCAGGAAGCTCTTTCGCGATCTCAGCCGTTGCTGTGGTGGATCATGTCCGTGCAGTGGATGGGCACTGTCCTGTTCCCCTTTCAGTCTCTCCTTCTTGGCAGCCACCGTTCTGCGTACCCATGGTGGCGCTATTCCAGCCAGGCAGTAGAGCTTATCAGTTGGGGTAGGTGCTAAGCAACCTGTGATCAACCTGCAGGTTTCGTTGAGAGCAATGTCTACTTGTCTGGCATGAGATGACCTGCACCAGACTGGAGAAGCATATTTAGCAGTAGGAAAGCACAGTGCCATTGCAGAACAGCGAATAGTTTCTGGATGTGATCCCCACTGTGTCCCCGATAGTTTGCGAATTAGGTTGCTTTGAGCAGAGGTTTCATTTTGGTGTTCTTGCAGTGAGTTTTGAATATCAGAGTTCTATCGAGAGTGACTCCCAAGTATTTAGGTGCGTGATGATGCTGGAGTTGGATGCCTGACCATGTAATATGTAGCTCATGATTAGCTTACCTGTTCCTTAAATGAAAGGCACACACTTGGGTCTTCGAAGGGTTTGGTCTGAGTTCGTTCCAATTGTGGTAGCTTGACACTGTTCTACGTGCTGTTGTCAAGTTTCTTTCCACTCTTTCAAAGCATGAGCTCTGCCTTCCACTGATGCTGATGAAATGATAACGAGGACAACACAACACCCGAACCCTGAGAGGAGAAAATGTTCGACCCAGCCGGGAATCGATCCCGGGCCCCTTGGCGTGACAGACCACTGCGCTGACCACTCAGCTATTGGAATCGAGCCCAGGACTCCGTAATCCAGAGGCTGCAACGGTAGCCACTAGACCACGACCTGCAGACACGTCGTAAAGAGGACGGGTGAACACACCCCATATTAACATCCACTAATACGTGTCTGGAGACATTTGATCAAACAGTGCAGATGTAAAACTTCGTGGCAGATTAAAACTGCGTGCCGGTGGCGGAGACATGGCTTAGGCAACGCCTGGGGGATGTTTCCAGAATGAGATTTTCACTATGCAGCGGAGTGTGCGCTGATATGAAACTTCCTGGCAGATTTAAACTGTGTGCCGGACCGAGACTCGAACTCGGGACCTTTGCCTTTCGCGGGCAAGTGATCTACCAACTTTTTGTTTTGTTTTGGAATCTCATTTTGTTCATTATTGTTCGTTTCAATTGTTCGTGGCGGACGTCACCTGATGCCCATTGAAGCTCGTTATTGATCAATTCACTCAGTTTTTTTTTTATTACAGAGGGCAGCTAACTCTCTGACCGAACACGCTGAGCTACCGTGCCGGCACCAACTGAGCTACCCAAGCACAACTCACGCCCCGTCCGCACAGCTTTAATTCCGCCAGTACCTCGTCTCCTACCTTCCAAACTTTACAGAAGCTCTCCTGCGAACCTTGCAGAAATCGCACTCCTTAAAGAAAGGATATTGCGGAGACATGGCTTAGCCACAGCCTGGGGGATATTTCTGGGATGAAATTTTCACTCTATGGGCGTGAAATAAATAATTTTTCCACACAGTCACGGCTTACAAACATAGCCATTAGGGGTGAACATAATAATTGTTATATTTGGTATGTGGGGCGCTCAACTTCATCAGCCCCCATACAAAGTCCCAAATTCCACCCACAGTCACGAATGATGATGATGATGATGATGATGAAATGATGGGGAGAACAGAAACAGCCAGCCCCCAGGCAGAGAAAATCCGCAACCCGGCCGGGAATCGATCGCTTAAAAACTTTGCATTCTGCCATACGGCAGGTCTTGTCACGGGGGAAGCCTCGTCAGAGAGGTCCACCGCATGACCGTCTAGGGCAGTGATTCCAGTGGTGATTTCCCATTGTCTTCCACTGATGATGATGAAATGATAATGAGGACAACACGACACCCGATCCCTGAGTGGAGAAAATCTCCGACCCAGCCGGGAATCGATCCCGGACCTCTTGGCGTGACAGACCGCCACGCTGGCCGCTCAACTATCGGAATCGAGTCCAGAACCCCATAATCCAGAGGCTGCAACGCTAGCCACTAGACCACTAGCTCCTGATCCGTCATAAAGAGGAAGGGTGAACACACCCCATATTAACATCCACTAACAACTGTCCGGACGCATTTGATCAAACAGTGCAGATGTAGACAGTATGGTTATGATTTTACACGACTGTGCTTAAACTGACACACAATAGTTTTTAGCGCAACGCAATCTGACTTTCAAAAATCCCTACAAAAGAATGGCCCAGACTAACATTAACCTATACATTCCAAAAGTCACTTACCTCACAAAAATCTTCGTTACTCAAGCTACTGCAATACAGCGAGCGCCACTACTGCCAGCTAAATAAAAGATTCAAACTACGGAAGGCACTAACTACTGATAGGCACAGTTAGCAAATGAAAGATTTTAATAGAGAACAAACAATGTATTTACCTTTATAGTCATAATATATATATCAGTTCATGACATCCAGTCTTACAAATTACAAAACTCCGCCATCTCTCTCCCCACGTCCACCACTGCTGGCGGCTCACCTCCAACTGCGCAACGCTACGCGCTGTTAGCATCCAGCTGCCTCTGCTCAACACTACAATGGCAGACAACAATGCAAACTAAACACACACTGCGCACAGCACAGCCAGTGATTTTTCATACAGAGCGCTATGTGGCGTTACCAATAAGGAAACCTAAACAGCCTACTTACACGGTGAACCTGGCCACTCTGGGCTTGTTTTCACCTGCTAGCTCTATACAGCAGACGCAGCCACCAGGGTGTCTGTTTTCTGGTCTCGCAACGGCAGATTCCCGTCACGTAGCCAGTGGGGCACTTCCCTTAACCTGCCCACCCCCCGCCCCCCTCCCACTCACCCCCTCTACCTGGGCCGGCGGCGCTTAACGAATTTTCCACCTTTCCTCCCCCGTTCCCCCCTCACTTCCTCGCAGACAGTTATTTCTGCCCGCTGTGTGCGGTGTGTGTAGACAGTTGCGCAGCAGACAGGGGAAACACAGAGCGGCGGAGGGGAGGGAAGAGGGCGCTTCTTCCGGTCGCTTCTTATTACGTTTCGGCCCGGCCCGCATCGCCGTCGTCAGGTTGCAGCTACAGCAATTTCCGCGCGCGGAAGCGGAGCGCAGGGCCGCGCTGCGAAAATCCTGCCGGGCGACGCGCGGAGCAGGGCGTTCGCTGCAGGGAAGTTTGCCGTCTGTCAACACTGCATCCGTCAGTCGTGTATCACACAGCTGACAGCATTGTTAAAAAGTCCACATATCAACCAAAAATTGCCTTCTGTCTGTTAGCCCATCTTTGAAACGTAGGACAGCAACGATATTGCGTGGCATGGTTTCGATGAAGTCCTTGATAGGTTTCCAGAAATATGTGGCCCCAAATGTCTGCGCATAGATAACCCAATTCCTGTACATTACGGGCCGGGGGTTTGTGGACGCGGAGGTAGTGCCCGAAAGGGTCCCAGGTGTATTACTATGGGTTCTGATCAGGTGAATTTTGTGACCACTCAAACCCTTGTAACGCGATTGTAGCCTTGTGTCGCAGACAGTTATCCTGCTGGAAAATGACATCGCCATTGGTGGAGATATCAAGCAGAAAAGGATGGACATGGCTCGCAATAAGGTTAACACAGTCCACATCAGTCGTGGTGAATTCGATTCCTACACCAGTTCCTATGGAAAAGCCGGTGAATATTCTACATACTATAATACTGCTCCCACCGGCCTTATATGTAACGCATCGTTTTATGACGACGACGAATGAGTCGTCGGCTATGTTGACTGGTGGCCAATGACGGTTGTACAGCATTCTTCTTGGCTTCATACATATTATTATAAATAGATAGCTATTGAGCTCTCACTTAGGCCATACGTTACTAACAACGCAACCTCCCCATCGCGCCCCTCTCAGATTTAGTTATAAGTTGGCACAGTGGATAGGCCTTCATAAACTGAACACAGATCAATCGAGAAAACAGGAAGAAGTTATGTGGAACTATGAAAAAAATAAGCAAAATATACAAGCTGAGAAGTCCATGTACAAGATAAGCAACAACAATGATAATATGAAGTCAGGAGCGCCGTGGCCTCGTGGTTTGGGTGAGAAACTGTGGAACTGGAGGTCCTTCGTTCACATCCTCCCTCAAGCGAAAATTTTAATTTTTCATTTTCAGTCGATTATTATCTGACAAACTCTTAAGTTTTCATCGCTTTTTGGGAGTGATTATTACATCCACAAGAAAACCTAAATCGGGCAAGGTAGAAGAATCTTTTTACCCATTCGCCAAGTGTACAAGTTAGGTGGGTCCACAACATATTCCTGTCATGGGACGCACATGCCATCACCAGTGTCGTATAGAATATATCAGACGTGTTTTCCTGTGGAGGAATCGGTTGACCTATGACCTTGCTATCAAATGTTTTCGGTTCCCATTGGAGAGGCACGTTCTTTCGTCTACTAATAGCACAGTTTTGCGGTGCGGTCGCAAAAGACAGACACTAAACTTATTACAGTGAACAGATACGTCAATGAACGAACGGACAGATCATAACTTGCGAAAATAAAAAAAATTAACTTTTCACACGAGGGAGGATTTGAACGAAAGACCTCTTATTCCGCCGCTGCTCACGCTAACCACGGGACCACGGCGCTCCTGAGATCAGACACTCCTTGAAGTTGCTTATCTTGCGCATGGACTACTCAGTTTGTATATTTTGCTTATTTTAAACATAGTTCCACACAACTTCTTCCTGTTTTTTGGATTGATCTGTGTTCAGTTTTTCAAGGTCTGTGCACTGCGCCAACTTACAACTAAATCTGAGGCGGGTGCGAAGGGGAGGTTCCCTTGTAACCACATCGTTAGAGGTTGCCACCTATCAGCTGAAGGCTATCCTACTACTTTACTACTTGGCGTCCCGATCAAGAGTTGACGAGAGCTCGCTAGATACTTGTGACAAACAGCGGAGCGGCGCTAGTCTCGACTCGTGGGTCCTGCGATACTAGTAACGACCGCGGTCGATAACTGCAACCCCTAACAAGTGTGGTATCGAACGTTGATACGACACATCGCAAGATTCAAGCATACGTTCGCATGGATGACTGTATACGTCGACGCGACCATCGACCTGCAGTAACAAGAAGAGTGATTCATCCGACCAGGCGACGCGTTTAGATCGCTCCATAGTCCAGTCTAGATGATGCCACACAAACTACTGCCACAATAGACGGATGCGGGTGAGTTCACTGTGTGATCCACCAGGACAAGTTATGTGCAAAGAGTATCACTCTAAAAAATGTGATGCGTAGTGTTGTTCGTACAGCCAATTATATAAGGAAGCTACAACACAGGCTATTTAAAAGCTTTCTTGAGGATGTAGAAAGCCAGTATGGAAGCCTTCCTTATTATAACGAGGTCCGCTGGCTTAGTCGTGGCGAATTATTAAGTCCATTTTTTTTGCCTATTAGATGAGCTAAATATGTTCATGGAAATAAATAACTTGTGTGTTCCTGAATTGAAACAGACTTGATGGAAATGTGATCTCGCGTTCTTAGCAGATTTGACTAGCCATCTGAGTGCTTTGAACATTTCACTACAAGGTAAAGATCTGTTAATTACTCATTTCATAGATCGAATACGAGCTTTTAAAATGAAATTGTCACTTTGGGTTGTAAGTAGCCTGTTTAGGTTTTTTTATTAGTAACGCCACGTAGCGCTCTGTATGAAAATCACTGTCTGTGCTGTGTGCAGTCTGTGGCTGGTTTGCATTGTTGTCTGCCATTGTAGTGTTGGGCTGTTGGCTGTTAACAGCGTGTAGCGTTGCGCAGTTGGAGGTGAGCCGCCAGCAGTGGTGGATGTCGGGAGAGAAATGGCGGAGTTTTGAAATTTGTAAGACTGGATGTCATGAACTGCTATATATATTATGACTTTTGATGATATTAAGATAAATACATTGTTTGTTCTCAATTTAAATCTTTCATTTGCTATCTAATCCTATCAGTAGTTAGTGCCTTCTGTAGTTTCAATCTTTTATTTAGCTGGCAGTAGTGGTGCTTGCTGTATTGCAGTAGTTCGAGTAACCAAGATTTTTGGTGAGGTAAGTGATTTGTGAAAGGTATAGGTTAATGTTCGTCAGAGCCATTCTTTTGTAGGGATTTTTGAAAGTCAGATTGCGTTGCGCTAAAAATATTGTGTGTCAGTTTAAGCACAGTCATGTATAATTTTTCAAAGGGGACGTTTCATATGTGGACCCGTAGCCGAGGGTACCTCACTGGAATCTTCTGATTTTTTTCTTGTAGTTTGTGTAATTAGTGCAGTATTTGTTTATTACTGGCGCGTAATTGTAGAGAGAATTTTCTTTGTAGTTGTAGTTATTCATTCTTGTACAGTAAAACAGTTGTGGCATGCAAGTAGATTTGCACCAAGTATTTCGCAGCTGCGCTTGCAATTAACTAGATATTATTTTAAATCCTAGGTTAATGTGTTTTCTTATTTTGGCTCTTCATATTGTACTTTCCTGTGTTATCGTGTGAAATATTGTGACAATAATGGCGTGTGAAAAACGTAATACTAGGCTGCAAAGTAAACTGAGAAATGACAGTGAAGACGAAAGCAGTGTGTTAGCGCCACCATGTAATGAATTAACTAATGTTCAAAGTAGTAATTTGGTAATTGTGCATAGGGAAATGGAGCGGGCTGCAAATAATGGTGTAGGCAGTGAAACAATTAGTGAACAGGGAAGCATTATCGATCGATCGGTCGGCAACAGCTCGCCTCAGGAATCGGGAATGACAGGACACAATTTTGCAAATACTGCAGATTCAGGTTTTGCGTTCTCGCCGTTTTCTCAAATGAGTCAAGACACATTTTCTGCTTCTCAAAATGTGAATGTTGCCGGTGCAAATTCACTGCCGAAAAGCACTGAGGAACATGTTTCAGACATCAGTGCATTGTTATTACAATTAATGCAACAAATGGGTCAAAAGCTTCAAAAGTTAGACACAATGGAACAAAATCAGAGACAAATACAGCAAAAGCTACAAAAGTTAGACACAATAGAACAAAATCTTCAAAAGTTAGACACAATGGAACATCACCAGAGACAAACACATCAACAGTTAGACGCAATGGAACAAAATCAAAAACAGTCACAGCAACAGCTTCAAAAGTTAGACACCGCGCTTGAACAAACACGTGAAGATTTAACTACTGAGTTACAAAAAATCGAATCGAAATATCAAAAAGTCTGTAATGACGTAAAAAGACAAATTTGTGAGCATTTCCAACCTATTTTTTCGCGGCATGAAAATGCATTACAGAATCACGAAGCAACCATAAAAGAACTGCAAAGCATTGTTCATGAAAATCATGAGACCTTGAGGGCTAAAATTGACTCAGTTGCATCTACCGGTTCGGTTACGCTACTTGCAAAAACTCAGGAAAACTTAAAGAACACAGTAGATACGATTTCAACACAAATGGACACTCTGAAACTTGGTTCAGAAAAACACACTGAGGAAATAAGAACACTGTCAGAGAGAGTAGCCGAACTTTCGCATAAGTTCACTAACTTATCTGCTAAGGTAGATGATGATCTGAATGACATAAGACTTGTAGCCATTACTGACACAGAAGGGTATGAAGAAATTAAAACAAAATCAAAATCAAATTAATACGCAATACAAAAGAGAAATCCGGGAAGTACAAAATCAGTTGGCACAAGTAATACAAAAACTTAATATTTCAGAGGACACTCGCGCTCCAACACGGGAAGAGGAACTTAGAAATACGGAAAAGCCACAAAACAATAAAACAGGTCATTCCGGAAAATATGAAAGAAATTGGCAAGGTGCACCGAATTTTGAGATGGAACCGCCGACACGGCGTAGCAATGACCGATATGCTACTCGCCGACACGATGATTTTGACTATAAGCCGTTCATTACTATATGTAAATTCAAAACATTCACGAATTCTGGCAACGACATTCAGCCACAAGCGTGGCTCCATCAATTCTCTCATTGTTTTCCTCCCAACTGGTCATTAGAGCACAGATTAGAATTTATGTGTGGCTACTTAGAGAATGAACCAGCTGTAAGAATGCGATCGGTCATTCACGATTGCCACAGTGGAGAATTTTATCATGCCTTCCTCTCAGCATATTGGTCTCAAGCCACACAAGACCGAGTAAAACATGGCATCATAATGATGAAACATTTCGAACAATCTGAATTCTCCAGTCTTGTGAAATATTTTGAAGACATGTTGCACACGAATCAGTACCTGTCAAACCCATACAGCCCCTCAGAACTCATCCGCATTTGCTTAATCACATTACCTGAACATTTACGGCATATTATTTTGGCAGGACGTTGCAAAGACGACATTGAAGCTTTTCAGGGACTCTTACAAGAATTAGAAATTGACACTGACAATCGCGGAACGCGAAAACTGGAACATAACAATTACAGGTCACATCCGTCCCAATTCCGCGATGAAAGAAATAATAACTGGACACGACAAGGCTATTCTCACAACACAGATCGTGACCAAAACTGACACCACTCATATGACAACCACTGGCAGAGTGATAGTTACAGAGAAAGATCGCATTTCCGTAGTAATGAATATCACAGAGACAATCAGAGAAACAGACAATATGGAAACCAAAATAATTATTATCAAGGGAGACAGGATAAATTCAGACGCAACGGTCCACAACGCAGTTACGATTCCGGGAAAAATTCTCCACCACATGACCGACAAACAAGAAACTATGAAAACTACCGACAAAACAACAGACCTGAATTCCATCAGAACTGGCGAGCTTCAAACAGGTCAGCGCCTTCTCGTCAAAGTGAATTTGTAGAAGTTAGGTCTCCTAATCCCAATATCCCAATAACGACGCGCGCCAACAAAGAGACAGACAATGACTCGCACCGCAGGCAGCCACATGCCCCGGCTGGTTCAGAGAAAAATAACGTAGACGCTAACCTTGAGAAAAATTTGAGCATTCTTTACCGATGTACCATATACCACATGATAATTCCGTTGAAGCTGGAGCTCTGCATAGTAGGAAGAGTAAAGGCTTGCACCACATTTTACATGTAAAACCGTTTATTGAAAGATAATCTGCTTTTTAACTTTGTCTTTGCCATAAAATTTTTCACTTATACGTTACTAGTATGCTTTGTCAGACTTAGAAACTGTTAACATGCAACAATGTTTTTAAGTTCACAATCCAGTCTAGAACCTAGGGAACATATTTAGACAGTATTTACGAGTGCATTGTTATAGTGAACAGACGACACAGTGTTACTGTGTGTGTACATTCTTGCTTGTTAGTTGCACGTTTACGTAACGACTATAAGGCTCACATACTTAGAACATATACCAATACTGCTAATGAGATTTTAATGCAACATTTTGGTTTACTTGAAAATACATTCTGGATTTAAAGTACTTTCTGTGAGATACCAGATGACAGCTACACGATTTTATAACGACGCTACTAATGAGTGACAATTTACAATGTTGCTTTTGCGGTGTTTCTGTTTTATATCTGCACAGTTTTTCTGAATTATTCTGGAAAGTAAAACATGTTTTAGCAGTAACTTTTGTGGTATAGCTACAATGAGACAGCCTTTTCTGTAGTACAATACATTACATTATAGTACTTTCTTGATCACGATAAGGTACGTAATAACTACGATATCTATACGCATAGCATTTCACTTTTGTTTATCATGAGGTAAGTACATCGACTTCTGCAGAACTTAGCTTTCGGAGGACGATAACTACGACACTTCCACAGGGATTATCTTACAACAAGACGCACAGTTTAGCGCTACAGTACACATATTTGAGTGATTAATTTTGTACGTAAAACATTTATTTTTAAAGATATTTGACTTACAGTGATACAAAGGTTTTCCCTGATACATTTCATTCCATTGCTGTAATCTGTAACACCTGAGGATATAATTACATTAATCCTCAAGGGGGTACACGCATACTTTGTGTACCATGCGCGTAGCAAGCACAAGGAGCCCTAGCTAATATGGTATTTGGTTATACAACTTTACACATCGGTACCATGTTCTCTAACACAGAATTACACAGCTATCTGATCATTTAACTGAGAGATAAACTTTTTTTTACTACATCAGTGACACATGGTTACACAGTTACATAGTTGGATAACTTCACACTTATGAAACTGTATTTCGTCTGTACTGTGTGAACTGCTCATATTTTTTCGGAACCATTGTGATACTATGAGAGCTTTGAATGATGTATTTGGTATGAGATCATGATTTTTAAAGTACGTTTGAGGTAAATGACACTATTGAAATAAGCAGAGAATTTTTTAGGTTTTGAAATTATTGGAGGAAGCTACAACAATTTTGAGATTTGGCTGAGGTTTTATGATGTTATGATGACGATGTGTATTACGCTATTGCGGTTTGTTTATGTTCAATAAGCTGATGCTATATGAGGAATTTGACTATGCTACGTATTTATTATGATGAAATATTGAAGAAGTGTCTACGAATATGTATATGTGTAATAAGGTAAGGAATAATGAGTAGTGGTTAGGGACTCTGGTTTGTGAAAAAGGTTGTTGGAAACCAAGAATCGTACTTTAAGAGTTATGAAATGTATGTAAATGCGTGAATGTATTACAGTGCCGCCGACAATTTTTTTGGACACTGTTGGACGTAGCGCGTTTTGGGCGCCCAACTGAGAGGTAGTCGTCTGACAAAAGAAAATCCATTAGGTGGAGAAAAAAAAGAGGGCATTATCCTCGCTATTGACATTCCTTTGTAGAAAGCATCGCAAATACGACACTCTCATTACTTGGAAAGATACTTACATCTGCACAACTGATTACGACAAGCGTCTTTCTATGAGAATTGAGAGAATTTGTTACTACCTTATGAAATGCCATATGGCTAATGAATGATGTTTAATGCCTTCCTTTGCAGATTTTTGCTCATTTTGTTTAATATCTAGTATCTAACTGCACTGCACCGTTGGTTAAAATAAAATTCAATAGGTGTACTAATATCACTATTTTCTGTCTATAGACCCAGTAAAGAATAATTTTATGATGTACTTTCGTAGAAAAGAGAGCACAAATAGACATTTCCCTTCACAGGAATTGCATAAATAATTTTTTTTAATGGCTTGGTAACTTTCTTCCAGAGTAAGTTTTCTTGATACATCACTCTAGTGTTAAGATGTGACATAGGTATTAGAAATGGCCATTTTTACTGTAATATTCTTTCTGCTTGAGCTTTGTCATGTTTAGATATAAGTTATTGCATTTGCTGCAACTGTTTGCCATGCATAGTGTTACTGAATTTGACTTTGTATTACTCTGTTAAGCAAGCTTTACTACGGATTTATTTTTCTTGTTTGCTGCACATTGCCTTATATCAGTTGTAATATTGCAATTGATTTGCTGCTTGCTTTGACAATTTCCATTTTTTTCATTGCTGTTTGTATTAATTGTTTTGTGTAGCTGCTTGCCTCATCCCTTAGTTTAGCACCTGAGCTCAGTAGATTTAAGTTAGTTTAAGAGGTGGTAGACTATATATGAGAACGAGTTGTGATGAATTGGATGAAATGCATTGAGAAGCTATAAGAAAATGGTTTGGCCAAAAAATGATTTTGAAAGAGGATATGAACAAAAATTAGGGTTCAGGGAAAACAGGTTTAGGTAGGATTTTCTTGTAAATAAATGATGAGGTAAGATAATGGAAAATAAATAATGTGGTAAGAAATATGTGAACATATAAATACAGAAAGTATGCTTGGATAGAATTTTTTTGGTGGAAACAAATGTTGAAATAAGACGAAAAATCTATGGAATGAAGTTTTGGGTTGGACTGCAGTACCAAATGTTACACTGAAAACAAACCCTGTCCTGTATTTTTGTGTTATTACACTATGTGAATTTGTGTTTTTCCTGTCTGTATGCGTTTAGCTAATAAGATTTATGTTGTAGAATTCTCTGATAATATGTTATTTACCTTGTAAAGATGCTTAGACATTATTTATTCTGTTTTATTTTAATGCTCATGTGAGAAGTTGATGTTTCAAAAGTTATTCTGATCTTTTACGTATTTACTTATGTCATAATTCCTATAACACTGATGTATATGTTAGTGCGATTCTTTTGTAAAGCCTGTTTTACTACAAATGTTATATGTATTGTTATGTTCTTTAATGATGTACTTTGTACCTTTGTTATTGTATTCTTATGTTATAAAATTGTAATTGATACCAGTTCATCAAATTAAGTAACTTGTAAGTTACATTTCACTGGGCATGTTTCTGTTGGTCACAGTATATGGACAATATGTGAGAAGTAGGGACTGTTAGTGTTTGCACGTGTGTTAATAATTCAGCAAAGGACTGGATAAAAGCATTCCTGGTTATAAGGACAATTCCAAAAACTTTGTGCGTGCACAAGTGGTGGTTTATGGACTTGCTATATTCTCCACAAGACTCTTCGATGGCGATTGTGCACCTGCACAGTCGCAACAGATGGCTGCTGGCCATCTCTACAAGGACTACAGTGGGTCTGCATCTTTGATGGCCCACCAATACCATTATATCTACAAGGACTGCTGTGGGTCTGCATCTCTGTTGGTCCACCAATACCGTAATCTCTACCAGGACTACAATGGGTCTATTCTGTGTTGACCTACCTACCAATATTCTTCAAAACTTCGACTGACTCTGCTGTGGGTTTGCTCTGTTGTGGCCCATTTCCTGTCTGCATGTCAAGAGTCAGCACTGTCTTTCCGTTGGAAGGACAACACTACTTCTTCAAGACTGCATGGAAATCTACTACTTCCGTGTGCATCTTCTTTTACTGCTCAGACTTTGAGAAAACAAACGGCAGTTTTACTGTGATGAATGATCAGGACTGTCTTTAAGTACTGTGAGAAAGTTTTCGATTTTGACCAACATTGTATCAATAAGTGTGTGCATATGATTTCTTTGTTATTGTAATTATGAAAAATGTTTTCAAATCTGTATTGGCCAGTGCCCAAAACAATTTGTAAATTTTTTTGTGGGGAGCATGGGGCTATGTAAGTAGGCTGTTTAGGTTTTTTTATTCGTAACGCCACGTAGCGCTCTGTATGAAGATCACTGGCTGTGCTATGTGCAGTCTGTGGCTTGTTTGCATAGTTGCCTGCCATTGTAGTGTTGGGCTGTTGGCTGTTAACAGTGTGTAGCGTTGTGCAGTTGGAGGTGAGCCGCCAGCAGTGGTGGATGTCGGGAGAGAAATGGCAGAGTTTTGAAATTTGTAAGACTGGATGTCATGAACTGCTATACATATTACGACTTTTGATGATATTAAGATAAATACATTGTTTGTTCTCTATTAAAATCTTTCATTTGCTATCTATCCCTATCAGTAGTTAGTGCCTTCTGTAGTTTGAATCTTTTATTTAGCTGGCAGTAGTGGCGCTCGTTGTATTGCAGTAGTTCGAGTAACCAAGACTTTTGTGAGGTAAGTGATTTGTGAAAGGTATAGGTTAATGTTAGTCAGGACCATTCTTTTGTAGGGATTTTTGAAAGTCAGCGCTAAAAATATTGTGTGTCAGTTTAAGCACAGTCATGTATAATTCTTCTAAGGGGACGTTTCAGGGTGAGTCAGCTGGAAATAGGAAATCTAGCTCATTTTCCTAAATTATCATCCATGCAAGATGTTCACAAAGACTGTGAACGTTATTCACATAGTTTAGTCGCCCTTAAGGAAGAATTTGATCAACGCTTTCAAGATCTGACAACACTAGACAGTGATTTTGATATGTTCTCCTCTCCATATTCAGCAAATATGGAAGGGATTCGTCCTGAGCTGCAACTAGAAATTATTGACCTGCAGTGTGACAGAGAATACAGAGACAACTTTCAGAACAAGAAAAACATTTTGGAATTCTACAGACACTTCCCTCATGATACATTTCCTCGTTTGCACAAACTGACGGCTACAATAATATCAATGTTCGGTTCGACATATGTTTGTGAACAACTGTTCTCTGCAATGAAATGTAACAAGACGGGCCTGAGAAACGCATTTAAACTGCACGCTGCGCCTACAATTCACAAGAACAATTACTCCGAACATAGATGCAATTGTAAAGGGCAAAAAGTAAAAGATAACCGAGATCCCACACTTCAGTGACACCTTTAATCACAAATTAATACGAATGTAGAGGCATACACTAAGCTAATAAAATTATGTGGCTGTGTACATTCTCCTTTATTTGTTTCATTTGTCTCAGTAATAATTCGTGAGCGACATCCCTGCAGGTGGCCGCGGATTTACATTGAGTGGCGGCAGCTGTTGTGTGCCCCACGTGACTCAACCCACTCTCCCCTCTGGTCAGGTAGTGGGGGTAGCGTGCTCGCGCTGCTCCGTGCTCGCGCCTTGCTGCTCACAGATTGCTCCGCGAGCACATACAGGGTGTGTAAAAAATGACCGGTATATTTGAAACGGCAATAAAAACTAAACGAGCAGCGATAGAAATACACCGTTTGTTGCAATATGCTTGGGACAACAGTACATTTTCAGGCGGACAAACTTTCGAAATTACAGTAGTTACAATTTTCAACAACAGATGGCGCTGCAAGTGATGTGAAAGATATAGAAGACAACGCAGTCTGTGGGTGCTCCATTCTGTACGTCGTCTTTCTGCTGTAAGCGTGTGCTGTTCACAACCTGCAAGTGTGCTGTGGACAACATGGTTTACTCCTTAGAACAGAGGATTTTTCTGGTGTTGGAATTCCACCACCTAGAACACAGTGTTGTTGCAACAAGACGAAGTTTTCAACGGAGGTTTAATGTAACCAAAGGACCGAAAAGTGATACAATAAAGGATCTGTTTGAAAAATTTCAACGGACTGGGAACGTGACGGATGAACGTGCTGGAAAGGTAGGGCGACCGCGTACGGCAACCACAGAGGGCAATGCGCAGCTAGTGCAGCAGGTGATCCAACAGCGGCCTCGGGTTTCCGTTCGCCGTGTTGCAGCTGCGGTCCAAATGACGCCAACGTCCACGTATCGTCTCATGCGCCAAAGTTTACACCTCTATCCATACAAAATTCAAACTCAGCAACCCCTCAACGTCGCTACCATTGTTGCACGAGAGACATTCGCTAACGATATAGTGCACAGGATTGATGACGGCGATATGCATGTGGGCAGCATTTGGTTTAGTGACGAAGCTTATTTTTAGCTGGACGGCTTTGTCAATAAACAGAACTGGCGCATATGGCGAACCGAAAAGCCCCATGTTGCAGTCCCATCGTCCCTGCATCCTCAAAAAGTACTGGTTTTTTCCAAAGCAATCATTGGCCCATTTTTCAGATCCGAAACGATTACTGCATCACACTATCTGGACATTCTTCGTGAATTTGTGGCGGTACAAACTGCTTAGACGACACTGCGAACACCTCGTGGTTTATGCAAGATGGTGCCCGGCCACATCGCACGACCGACGTCTTTAATTTCCTGAATGAATCTTTCGATGATCGTGTGACTGCTTTGGGCTATCCGAAACATACAGGAGGCGGCGTGGATTGGCCTCCCTATTCTCCAGAAATGAACCCCTGTAACTTCTTTCTGTGGGGACACTTGAAAGACCAGGTGTACCGCCAGAATCCAGAAACAATTGAACAGCTGAAGCAGTACATCTCATCTGCATGTGAAGCCATTCCGCCAGACACGTTGTCAAAGGTTTCGGGTAATTTCATTCAGAGACTACGTCATATTATTGATACGCATGGTGGATATGTGGAAAATATAACACTATAGAGTTTTCCAGACCGCAGCGCCATCTGTTGTTGACAATTGTAACTACTGTAATTTCGAAAGTTTGTCTGCCTGAAAATGTACTGTTGTCCCAAGCATATTGCAACAAACGGTGTATTTCTATCGCTGCTCGTTTAGTTTGTATTGCCGTTTCAAATATACCGGTTATTTTTGAAACACCCTGTATGTTGTGAAGCCCTGATATAGGAGATTGGCTTCTGAACTGTGCTCTTTTAAATACTTGTTTTTTCACCAGGACTGTATTCTTTCGCTGCTGTTCCAGACTTCTACTGTGTGTACTGTTAGTCGTTTGTGCAATTTACCATCAGTGAGCACCCCACCTTCAAAAACCCTAGAAATCCGAAGTGGCTGGATATTATTTCCACTGGCCATTGCATGGATTACGGTACAGTCGAAGTACTGGCTACATCATCATCCTTTTCGCATACCATGACCAAGGAAGCTATGAAAATACACTGAAGAGCCAAAAAAACTGTTACATCTGCCTAATATCGTGTAGGTCCCCGCGAGCATGCAGAAGTGCCGCAACGCGACGTGGCATGGACCCGACTAATGTCTGAAGTGATGCTGGAGGGAACTGACACCATGATACCTGCAGGGCTGTCCATAAATCCGTAAGAGTGCGAGAGGGTGAAGATCTCTTCTGAAAAACAAGTTGCAATGCATTCCAGCTATTCTCAGTGATGTTTATGTCTTCGGAGTTTGGTGACCAGCGGAAGTATTTAAACTCAGAAGTGTGTTCCTGGAGCCACTCTGTGAGAATTCTGGAGGTGTGGAGTGTCGCATTGTCCTGAAGGAATTGCCAAAGTCCGTCGGAATGCCCAATGGACATGTGTGGACGCAGGTGATCAGATATGATGCTTACGTACGTGTCACATGTCAGAGTCGTATGTAGACGTATCATGGGTCTCCTATCAATCCAACTGCACACGCCACACACCATTACAGAACCTCCACCAGCCTGATCAGTACCCTACTGACATACAGGGATTCATGACGTCTCCATACTCCTATTCGTCCGTCCGCTCGATACAGCTTGAAACGAGACATCCGACCAGGCAACATGTTTCCATTCATCAACAGCCCAATATCTGTGTTGACGGGCCGAGGCGAGGCGTAAAGCTTTGTGTCGTGGAGCCATCAAGGGTACACGAGTGGACCTTCGGCTCCGAAACCCCATAGCAGTGATGTTTCATTGAATTGTAAGCAAGCTGACTTTTTGATCGCCCAGCATTATAATCTTCAACAATTTACGGAAGCATTGCACTTCTGTCACGTTGAACGGTTCTCTTGAGCCGTCGCTGGCCGAGTTCTTGCAGGATCTTTTTCCGGCCGCAGCGGTGTCCGAAATCTGATGATTTATCTGATTCTTGATATTCACAGTAACTCTTGAAATGGTCATACGCAAAAATCCCCACTTCATCGCTACGTCGGAGATGTTGTGTGGCATCGCTCGTGCGCCAGCTATAGCACCACGTTCAAACTCACTTAAATCTTGATAACTTGACATTGTAGCAGCAGTAACCGGTCTAACAAGTGCACCAGATACTTCTTGTATTCTGCCTGTTTACATATCTCTGAATAACACGCCTATACCAGTTTCTTCGGCGCTTAGCAGACAACATACTGCAACGCGACGAGGGTTTGCAGGTCCACAAATCGTGTCGACTACTCATTTCACGTCGACAGCCTAAGAGGCATTATTGATCTGAGTCTTCACTGGTTACCATTACAAGAACTCGCATCCATCTTAATAATCAACCACATAATTTGTAAGCACTCTTAATGTGTTGACTCTTCACGTGCCTAGTTAACTCTTACAGGCATTATTTTTTTTATCTCTAGCTGCCCAGAGTATTTAGTCTCTTAAGCACGCGTGTTCGGTCCATGTTATTGTGTCGGCTGATCCATATTCGACGGCGACTAACCTTGAAGAAAGCTGCAACGTCGTCAGCTGAAACACGGAAGAAGAAGTAACTCCAACCCAGATGCACTCTCCACAAATGAAGATGGACAACTATTCCACAAAAGCCTACTTACAAAGTGTCAAGCACCAGTGCTAAGTGACTGATCTTGGGGCATTCTTCACGTCCCAAGCATGAAACGTGGCGATGGTTCGGTGAGGATTTTGATAACCATATGGTGGTTTCCCATGGGCTCCATGGTTACTCTGCGAGGTCTCATTACTGTCATCGGTCATGCGACCATTTTCGCTGATCAGCTCCATTTGATGGTACAGTATCCGTTCCCCATTGCTGCATTCCAAGACGACGGGACCCCTGTTCACACAGCTGGCATCGATCAGGAGTGGTTTTGCGAACACCCGGAAGGATTATGGCATCTGTCCTGGCCACCACAGTCGCCAGATATGAATATTTTTGAGTCTTTGTGTTCTACTTTGTAGAGCAAGGTGTGCAATCGCTATCCACCTCGTTCGCCGCTACCCCAACTTGCCAGTATTGTGCAGGAACAATAATACAAGATTTCCCTGAAAACCATACAGAATATCTGTTTTAAGATTCCGAGATAACTGGAAACCGTTTGTATTCCACTCTGTATTAGGCTAGCTAGTGCATTATTCCATGTTTTTGTCCATCTCCTGTAGATGTAGATAAAGCGGAACGTGTGAAAGTCAACAGTAGCCAAGGTACACAGCTGTTCATCGCGCGGCGAAAATGTAATGACACTTTCCTCAAGTGTGCAGACTTCTGTCTAATAATTACAGTGAAATAAAGTCGAGTGCTAATAAATTACAAGTAATGAAGAAGAGGCGCAGTCGCTGCGAGCTGCCGCACTCCATGTTATACTGGAGCCGCTGTGAGGTTGACACGGTACGGCACGCGGTGCGTGCACTACACGTGAGCGTGTGGGCACACACGTGGGAGGGGCCGGCGCGCAATGTGTGTGTGTGTGTGTGTGTGTGTGTGTGTGTGTGTGTGTGCGGCGCCAGGCGTCCCGGCGCCGGCAGTAAAGCTGAGCTGCAGCAGCGGCGGCGGCGGCGGCAGTCCCACGGGGCCGCACGGTGGCAGGGGGGATTCCCCGAGAGCCTGATGATGAGCGCTGATGGCCGAACCGCCGCTCCCCTCTGCGACCGCCCTGCACTTGCCCTGTCCAAGCCGCGGTACGCTCAGCAACGGCCCGCATCACTTCTCACTATTCTTCCACTCCGTCGTCTTTTGTCTATCAAGTAACGCCTCCTTCAGTAAGCTATCGAGGACAAGAAGCAACAGCTCTGTGGCACATCTCGACGTTTCCGCGGCGTTATAATCGACCCATTACACTTTGGCAGTGGAGCAGCTAAAATTTTATTTCTTCTTCTTTAAATATTTCGACTGTATACCAGCCCGCAAGCTTCAGAGTATTCCACAGCCTGAAGCGGTAGTGCACTACAATAGGAGAGAGTGCTTTTCATTCTTTCGCTTGTTAGATTTTTATATACTTTCGTATTCGATTTTCAAATAATGGCATTCGCTATTTATGTGTTAAAGTGTTCTTCTGAAATAAAAACAAAGTACTCCGGAATGCTTATGATGTCATACTCAAATGGTTCAAATGGCTCTAAGCGCTATGGGACTTAACTTCTAAGGTCATCAGTCCCCTAGAACTTAGAACTACTTAAACCTAACTAACCTAAGGACATCACACACATCGATGCCCTAGGCAGGATTCGAACCTGCTACCGTAGCGGTCGAGCGATTCCAGACTGTAGCGCATGCAACCGCTTGGCCTCTCCGTCCAGCATGACGTCATCTCCTGAGCTAGCTGTCATAATGTTATATAATTAAATATATAACTTCGGTGATGTGGATACCGCCTGTAAAATGTGTTGCGAATAGAATTAGTAGAAAATAAACTATAAATTAAAACGTCATGACAAATGCTGAAAGTTTAAGCAAGAACAGTAAAAAAGTAGTAAGCGACAACGTTTTTTTTTCCTTTCAACATTTTGTGGAAAATGTCAGTGAGAAAAATTTTGATAAAGGTTGGAACTTACGTTTAAAAAAATTAGTTCCAATTTTCGGGATTCAGACATCAGAGAATCAGTGGAAATGCGTCTTGCCGATAATCTTATAAATCGTGACAACGCCTTACAACTGAATAAAAACTGGAATCCTTTAACTGAAATTATCCAGTCACAGTGGAATCGACGGGGACATTCGATACTCAGTAAATAAATGTCGAGTGACTAGGGCCTTGGTCGGAGTGGCCGAGCGGTTATAGGCACTTTACTCAAGAACCACGAGGCTGCTACGGTCGCAGGTTCGAATCCTGCCTCGGGCATGGATGTGTGTGATGTCCTTAGGTTTGTAAGGTGTCAGGCAAATCCAACACCTTACATGAAAACCCTGACATGATAAGCAAATCCAGTAGTATGTCACATAGCTCCGAATAAATTGTGACATTAAATTAACCAAAGTAATACGAGTAACGAGTGAGCAAATGGAATACCACAGACTAACACAAGAATGCCTAAATGCATGTCGTACCTTCCCACCGTGAGGCAGACGCAGTTCCGAGGGGAGAAACGAGGACAGAAGCCGAGAGCAGAACCGTGTTAAGCTAGATAAGGGAGGGGCTGGGCACCCACGCCGCGAGCCTACCTGTACAACTATACAACCCGCACGTTTCAGCGTCAGGCTTTTTCGCGTCTCAGGTACGTCAAGGATCACCCCCAGCCCATGTTAAAAGCTAGAGCCCTCCAGAAAAGCAGTATAGATCTTACGATAACACAAAAAAGGGCCACTACCACCCGCAAGTTTTAGCGTGAGACTTTTTCGCGTGTCTGTTACATTAGGATCACTCCCCAGCCCATGTTAAAAGATAGAGCCCTCCAGAAGAGCAGTATAGATCTTACGATAACGCTAAAAGGACCACACTAGCTGCAGGTTTTAGCGTGAGACTTTTTAGCGTCTCTGTTACGTTGCAAACTTTAAAAAACATTGTCCCACCACGAAAAGTATAACGTTTCTCATTGGATAGACAGAATTTTTGTAGGCGGAGATAAAGGTTAACATTGAGACCCTGATTGGTCAGATGAAAACACAGCCAGATAGTTTTTTTAAACAAAATTCGGTAAATTGTAGTAACGAGAAGTTAGAGTAGAGTTAGTTCCGAGACGGCGGGCTGGATGGCTGCTGCGCCGGCCGCTGCCGCCCTGACGCTGCTTAGACACCGACAAGGTAGTGAACGCACGCGATGCCGCATTTTTGAGCGCATAAGGCTTCACTCAGAACTGCAGAAGTCTCATCTGTTACACCCCTTTTTTTTGCGTAATACTAATCGTTAATTAAAACGCATGGTGTTCACATTTACCACTTGAAGAACAGATCTGAAACGCGATGATTTTTCTTTTATATAGTTATTGAAAAGCTACATCAGCCACTGTAATTTACGATAAGTTAGGTAAGTAATTAAAGATAATTGAGGGTCACTGTAGACCATTTTGATAGTTTTCTCTTTTGTGAAACTTAATTTAAACCTAGATTATAGATGTGATATGGCATAGGTCATCCTTCGATCGATTGTAGAACTTTGAAACCCATTTAGGGAATATTCGTTCACATTTTTGTTGAACGCAGTTGGTTTTTACCATCCTGTATTAAAACATTTCCTTTTATCAATAGTGCAATTTATAAACGATGTTTTGTGATTAGAATAAATTTCCAATGGTAAACTTAACTGCTTTTTCGACGTTATTTTACCAGCTAACTAAAAATAGGAAAGCCTTGGACCCTTTCCACTATATTTAGTTAGAATTAAGATTATTTTACAGGGAGTGCAGTGGAGCTGACGCTGAGATCATTTAGTATTTGGTTATATCATCGCTAGTCTCACTGAACTCTTCTGAATTCTACATGTCATGTGTGGTCTGGCGTCTCCTTACGAGCAACAGGTCCCAGGTTCAAACTAGTTAATTCCCTAAAAAACACGCTCAGAGCGTCGTTGCGCGAAAGTGGTAGGGAGACACGATATAGAACAAACAGACACCACCATGAATGTTTAGAGGTTAGTTAGGTTTAAGTAGTTCGAAGTTCTAGGGGACTGATCACCTTAGAAATTAAGTCCCATAGTGCTCAGAGCCGTTTGAACCATTTGAACTAGGGCCTCCCGTCGTTTAGACCGTTCGCCGGGTGCACGTATTTCCATTTGACGCCACTTCGGTGAGTTGCGCGTCCATGGGGATGAAGTGATGATGTTTAGGACAACACAACACCCAGACCCTGAGCTGAGAAAATCTCCGACCCAGCCAGGAATCGAACCCGGGCCCTTGCGATTGACATTCTGTCGCGCTGACCACTCAGCTAGCGGGGGCGAACCGATACTCAGTGATTAGACCATCTCTCACTTCCACCACCGAGGGCAGCAGACACAACTCGGCCGTCTCTCGCACGTCACCACCAGACGCCTGCGCCGAAAGACGCCACCACATGTCGCATGCGCGAGATTCAGCGCAAATACCGTGAATGCAGCTGGGCTTTTCCCCCCACCCTCCCCCATCCCGCATACCCATATGCCTTCGTACTCTACCAAGCGAGGTGGTGCAGTGATTAGCACACTGGACTCGCATTCGGGAGGACGACGGTTCAATCCCGCGCCCGGCCATCCTGATTTAGGTTTTCCGTGATTTCCCTAAATCGTTTCAGGCGAATGCCGGGATGGTTCCTTTGAAAGGGCATGGCCGATTTCCTTACCCATCCTTCCTTAAGCCGAGCTTGCGCTCCGTCTCTAATGACCTCGTTGTCGACGGGACGTTAAACACCACTAACCTAACCTAACTTTCGTACTCTATGGTGCACTGTTTTCCTTGAGTTTTCAGGCTTGTGCGTCCCATTTTTAAAGTGTTTCGAACAGAAACCAGAGTGTCGCCGTGTTTTTTAATTGTGTCTGTCTATTTCCAAAGCGTTTTTAATCACCATCACTGACCCCTTTGTTGTTTTTTATGTTTTCTTCACAACTTTTTCGTCATGTATCAGTTTCAAACAGTCACTATTTTATCACCTCTTTTTATTGTTATATCTCCTCCTTAGTTTTCTTCACAACTTTTTCGTCATGTATCAGTTTCAGTCACCATTTTATCACCTCTTTTTATTGTTATATCTCCTCCTTACGTTTTTTAACATTATCAGTTGGCTGCAGAGCCGTGTATTACGCTGCTGCCAGACCGCCCCCCCCCCCCCCCCCTCTGGCGGGAAATCGAAATACAGTAAAGAAAAAAAACTGAGCCTTTCAGTAGTAGCCTGCTCTATTGAAAACGGCTCTACGTCTCTGGACAAAAATATCGTCTCACAATGTCGACAATATCAGGCTGCACACTCGAAAATTATTAGAAGAAGAAGAAATACACTGGAAAAATGTCAGAAGTTGCATGCTTAACGGTTTTTGGAGTGCTCTCATTCTGAATTGCCGCAGGAGTATATTCAGGGTATTTGCGCGTAGTGAGCTACAAAACCTCAAAAATTTTACCAGTTTCTAACTCCAACTCTTGTCTTACTGTGTTAAACCGCTGCCCGAGTGGTTCTAGGTGCTTCAGTCTACCGCTACGCTCACACGTTCGAATCCTGCCTCAGGCATGGATGTGAGCGTTAGGTTAGTAAGGTTTAAGTAGTTGTAAGTCTAGGGGACTCAGATGTTAAGCCCCATAGTGCTCAGAGCCATTTGTGTGTGTTAAACCTTTAACATCAAGGTAATACTCTTGATGAGTAGATAATAACATTTAAAATTTTTAAATTCGATCGGTAATGACAGTGAAACTCAGTTCTTTTTGTCTCTGTAAGCCATCAGATAGCCAACCTGCGAGTGAGGTAATTAACCACGAACCGAAAACGTCGGCTCACATCGTAGCTGAGGTGTTCCGTAGTCGGTCCTAGGGGCCGAGGTTTGCGGGTTTTCGCCACCCTCCACGAAATAAACAGTACAGACTAAGCTACGTCATTCACAGTTTAGTTTTGGGGGTGCTCAAGAACCTCTGCCCCTGAGGCACTGGGAAAGTCTTTCCACCAGCGCGTGGTCATGCGGTAGTGTTCTCGCTTCCCACGCCCGGGTTCCCGGGTTCGATTCCCGGCGGGGTCAGGGATTTTCTCTGCCTCGTGATGACTGGGTGTTGTGTGATGTCCTTAGGTTGGTTAGGTTTAAGGTAGTTCTAAGTTCTAGGAGGACTGATGACCATAGATGTTAGGTCCCATAGTGCTCAGAGCCGTTTTTGAACCATCTTCCCAACAGCTTAACAGGTAGAACTCTGCCACGTGGGTATCTTTAAACGTGGAGGGCACGTTCTCGTAGGCTGCTTGTCAATTTGCTAAACCGCAGCAGCAGAAATCATCCCGGTCGGACATCGGTTTTTCAGTCAGTGTCTTAAGTTAGCCTTCACTTCTTAATGATGTGGACAGTTGCTTGAAGCGTCGCCTTGTTCGGATTCCTCGTCAAGCTGTAGGCCACCTTTTCCCGTTTGGGTAACTGGGGCAGGTTATGGACAGGCAAGTAGACCTCGGCGTCCCCTAGAAAGTAGAAAGACTTTCACCAGACACAAACAAACATGCCAAATTTAAACAGACGCAAAGTCCCCACCATTGGCGATCTTTTACAGAAGCTCGAAATTTAGCGCGGAATTCAATGCGAGATGCTTATAACAGTTTCCACAACGAAACTTTGTCTCGAAACCTGGTAGAAAATCCAAAGAGATGTGAAGTATGTTAGCGGCAAGAAACAATCAATGCCTTTTCTGCGCGATAGCAATGGAGATACTATCGAAGACAGTGCCGCCGAAGCAGAGTCACTAAACACAGCCTTCCGAAATGGCTTCACAAAAGAAGACGAAGTGAATATTCCAGAATTCGAAACGGGGACAGCTGCCAACGTGAGTGACGTAGAAGTAAATATCCTCGGAGTAGTGAAGCAACTTAAATGAATAAAAGCAAGTCTTCTGGTCCAGACTGCATACCAATTAGATTTCTTTCCGAGTATGCTGATGCATTGGCTCCATACTTAACAATCATATACAACCGTTCGCTCGACGAAAGATCCGTACCCAAAGACTGGAAAGTTGCACAGGTCACACCAATATTCAATAAAGGTAGAACGAGTAATCCACTAAATTACAGGCCCATGTCGTTAACGTCGATATGCAGCAGGATTTTAGAACATATATTATGCTCAAACATTATGAATTACCTTGAAGAAACGGTCTATTGACACACAGTCAACATAGGTTTAGAAAACATCGTTCCTGTGAAACACAACTAGCTCTTTATTCGCATGAAGCGTTGAGTGCTATTCAAAAAAAAATTCAGATCGATTCCTTATTTCTGGATTGCCGGAAGGCTTTTGACACTGTACCACGCACGCGGCTCGTAGTGAAATAGCGTGCTTATGGAATATTGTCTCAGTTATGTGACTGGGTTTGTGATTTCCTGTCAGAGAGGTCACAGTTCGTAGTTGACGGAAAAACAGAAGTGATTTATGGCGTTCCCCAAGGTAGTGTTAGTAGTTCCTTTGCTGTTCCTTATCTACACTCCTGGAAATGGAAAAAAGAACACATTGACACCGGTGTGTCAGACCCACCATACTTGCTCCGGACACTGCGAGAGGGCTGTACAAGCAATGATCACACGCACGGCACAGCGGACACACCAGGAACCGCGGTGTTGGCCGTCGAATGGCGCTAGCTGCGCAGCATTTGTGCACCGCCGCCGTCAGTGTCAGCCAGTTTGCCGTGGCATACGGAGCTCCATAGCAGTCTTTAACACTGGTAGCATGCCGCGACAGCGTGGACGTGAACCGTATGTGCAGTTGACGGACTTTGAGCGAGGGCGTATAGTGGGCATGCGGGAGGCCGGGTGGACGTACCGCCGAATTGCTCAACACGTGGGGCGTGAGGTCTCCACAGTACATCGATGTTGTCGCCAGTGGTCGGCGGAAGGTGCACGTGCTCGTCGACCTGGGACCGGACCGCAGCGACGCACGGATGCACGCCAAGACCGTAGGATCCTACGCAGTGCCGTAGGGGACCGCACCGCCACTTCCCAGCAAATTAGGGACACTGTTGCTCCTGGGGTATCGGCGAGGACCATTCGCAACCGTCTCCATGAAGCTGGGCTACGGTCCCGCACACCGTTAGGCCGTCTTCCGCTCACGCCCCAACATCGTGCAGCCCGCCTCCAGTGGTGTCGCGACAGACGTGAATGGAGGGACGAATGGAGACGTGTCGTCTTCAGCGATGAGAGTCGCTTCTGCCTTGGTGCCAATGATGGTCGTATGCGTGTTTGGCGCCGTGCAGGTGAGCGCCACAATCAGGACTGCATACGACCGAGGCACACAGGGCCAACACCCGGCATCATGGTGTGGGGAGCGATTTCCTACACTGGCCGTACACCTCTGGTGATCGTCGAGGGGACACTGAATAGTGCACGGTACATCCAAACCGTCATCGAACCCATCGTTCTACCATTCCTAGACCGGCAAGGGAACTTGCTGTTCCAACAGGACAATGCACGTCCGCATGTATCCCGTGCCACCCAACGTGCTCTAGAAGGTGTAAGTCAACTACCCTGGCCAGCAAGATCTCCGAATCTGTCCCCCATTCAGCATGTTTGGGACTGGATGAAGCGTCGTCTCACGCGGTCTGCACGTCCAGCACGAACGCTGGTCCAACTGAGGCGCCAGGTGGAAATGGCATGGCAAGCCGTTCCACAGGACTACATCCAGCATCTCTACGATCGTCTTCATGGGAGAATAGCAGCCTGCATTGCTGCGAAAGGTGGATATACACTTTACTAGTGCCGACATTGTGCATGCTCTGTTGCTTGTGTGTATGTGCCTGTGGTTCTGTCAGTGTGATCATGTGATGTATCTGACCCCAGGAATGTGTCAATAAAGTTTCCCCTTCCTGGGACAATGAATTCACGATGTTCTTATTTCAATTTCCAGGAGTGTATATAAACGATTTGGGACATAATCTGAGCAGCCGTCTTCGGTTGTTTGCAGATGACGCTGTCGTTTATCGATTAATAAAGTTATCAGAAGAGCAAACAAATTGCAAAACGATTTAGATAAGATATCTGAATGGTGCGAAAACTGGCAGCTGACCCTAAATAACGAAAAGTCTGAGTGCTAAAAGCAGTTCGTTAAACTTTGGTTACACGGTAAATCAGTCTAATCTAAAAGCCGTAAATTCATCTAAACACCTAGGTATTACAATTACGAACAACTTAAAATGGAAGGAACACACAGAAAATGTTGTGGGGAAAGCTAACCAGAAACTGCGTTTTATTGGCAGGACACAGATCGACTAAAGAGACTGCCTACACTACGCTTGTCCGTCCACTTTTAGAATACTGCTGTGTGGTGTGGGATCCTTACCAGATAGGATTCACTGAGTACATGGAAAAAGTTCAAAGAAAGGAAGGTCGTTTTGTATTATCGCAAAATATGGGGGAGAGTGCCACAGAAATGATACAGGATTTGGGCTGGACGTCATTCAAAGAAAGGCGATTTTCGTTGTGACGGAATCTTCTCACGAAATTCCAATCAGCAACTTTCTCCTCCGAATGAGAAAATATTTTGTTAACACCGACGTACATAGGGAGAAATGATCACCATGAAAAAATAAGGGAAATCAGAGGTCGTACGTAAAGATATAGGTATTCGTTCTTTCCGCACGCTATACGAGATTGGAATAATAGAGAATTGTGAAGGTGTTTCGATGAACCCTTTGCCAGGCACTTAAATGTGATTTTCAGAGTATGCATGTAGATGTACTAGTTATTATTTTCTTACGCAGCATCACTTGCTGAAGAGCAGTCTTCTATTGCTAAAAAGGAGTGGAAAAGAAACAAGAATATGCACTGAACAGTTCTTATGAACAAACAGCACCACACCAATAGACACTACAGTGGAGCTCCTTGAGTATGTAGGCAAGACATAGCGACACACAGCCAGAGTTGCCAGTAATTTGATGTCTAATAACATACAGTAACTCGGATGAAATTACAGCACAACTCCGATTCCGATGCCGTAGCCAGCAAACGCTAGGTTTCTCCATTGAGGATCCCTGACGGGAACAGCCACATATAGGTTGTTCAACACACTCTCGATTGGATTTATATTCCGTTAGTTTGGTGGCCTAGGAAGGACGGCAAACTCATCTTGGTGCTCTTCCAAGCACGCACGCACGCACACTGCGCACTGTGTGACACGTTGCATTGTCCTGCTGGTAGATGCCACCGTGCTGACTAAAAACAAACTGCGTGTAGGGGTGAACATTGTCCGCAAGGATAGATGCGTGCCTGTGTGATGCAACTTTCCCTTCAAGAATGACATCACCCAATGAATGCCACGAAATATTCTCCGACCTGGAAGCTTCCAACCGTTGCTGCAGGATGTTTGTTTCCAGACACTGTCGCGCAGTGTAGCCGCGCGGTCTAGGTCACCTTGGCGCGGTTTGCGCGACTCTCCTCGTCGGAGTTTCGAGTCCTCCCTCGGACATGGGTGTGTGTGTTGCCCATAGCGGAAGTTAGTTTAAGTGAAATTAAGTAGTGTGTAAGCCTAGGGACCTATGACCTCAACAGTGTGGTCCCATAGGAACTCATTACAGATTCCCAAATTTTCAGATACTTCACGCCGTACACGCCAACAAGAGACTGTCTGATGGAGCATAAAACGTGATTCAGCTGAAAAGGCAACCTGTTACCACCCAGTGCAGTTGTATTTGCGTTATTGGAGCGCAGATCCCACAATTAGTCGGTGATGAACAACAGTCAGTGTGGGTTGACGAACCAGGCGCCTGCTGGAGAGACCCATAGGCAGCAACGTTCGCTGAACGCTCTTTGAGGAGATAGTGTTGGTAGCCCCTTCGTTGATCTAGCCGTCAGTTGCTCAATAGCTGCACCTCTTTTCGCCCGTAGACATTCCGCAGTTATCGTTTACCCCTGTCCTCTGTGGCCCATCGTACACCAGAGTTGCCTCAGCACCTGTTTTGGATAGCGCCATTTTGCTATGCACAATATATACTTTAACCATGGCAGCAGGCAATCAGTTAACAATCTCCACTAAAACTCCGTTCATCGCTACCGACCGGCCGCCGTGTCATCCTCAGTCCACAGGCATCACTGGATGGGGATACGGAGGGGCATGTGGTCAGCACACCGCTCTCCCGAGCGTATGTCCGTTTACGAGGCCGGAGCCGCTACTTACACTCAAGTAGCTCCTCGGTTTGCCTCACAAGCGCTGAGTGCACCCCGTTTGCCAACAGCGCTAGGCAGACCGGATGCTCACCCATCCAAGTGCTAACCCAGCCCGACAGCGCCTACCTTCTGTGATCCGACAGGAACCGGTGTTAGCACTGCGGCAAGGCCGTTGGCACAGTTAACGATCTTGGTCGTTTCGAAAATGTGTCCACACTTGGCCTGAATTCCAATCTTCATGTCCTCTTTCGGACGTCAGATAAATCGCTCCGTTTTCGCATAACGACAAAGCCTGCACTGTTTTCCGCGTCCTCCGACACGCTTTATATACCCTCAACTGCTAGTGGTGCCACCTGCCGACTGCGATCGGTTATTGTTCGTTGACGACGAACATAGGCGGTCGTCACATTAATGTCACTGGATCGTGAATTGGATTCAAACGGTTCAAATGGTACTGAGCACTATGGGACTTAACATCTGAGGTCATCAGTCCCCTAGAACGTAGAACTACTTAAACCTAACTAACCTAAGGACATGACACACACCCATGCCCGAGGCAGGATTCGAACCTGCGACCGTAGCGGTCGCGCGGTTCCAGACTGTAGCGCCTAGAACCGCTCGGCCACCTCGGCCGGCCTTGAATTGGAAATCAATACTTTCCATTCCTCTTGTCTTCAACAACTGATATGTGTCGTGAGAAATTCAGCACACGACACTAGACTGGCACCCTGTTAGGTTGTTGTCTGATGCATCAATCGCAGAGGGTACTCTTCAGGTGGTAGCACCTTCGTGTACGCAGTTCGTTTCTACTGGGAAATCAATACAGGGCGTTTGAAAAAGAGCTCTCCAGTTTTGATGTGCCCTAGAATCTGTACAAGGTGACATACACTATTCTACTTTGTGGTGTTTCATTCATCAGCTCTCCAAGTTTGGCTCCCCTGCAGTTGGCAGGTCTGTTTGACGTTCGGACGGCACCAGTGCAGTTTTCCTCCTCTGTTCCCTCAGTTCAGTCCAGGCGTGAGTGCAGTACAGTGCAGAGATTCTCTTATCTGATGAGGCTAATTTCATGTCAGTGGAAAGTTAGTCGTCATAACTGCAGAATTTGGGGGGCAGAGCATCCACATGAAGTTATTCATCATCAACGTGGCTCACCCAAAGTTAATGTGGGATTCGGTTTGATGGAAGAACGTGTGATTGGTCCTTTCATTTTTGTAGGAAAAGCAATAAACGGGGACGTTTACTGTGACATGTTGACGGAGTACGTCTTTCCCCAAATGGACGATATTGAGGCGGAAAAGCGGGCTTTTTTCCAACAAGATGGCGCCCCACCTCATTACAGTAACCTGAGCGTGCGGCTCAAAAATGGTTGAAATGGCTCTGAGCACTATAGGACTCAACTTCTGAGGTCATCAGTGCCCTAGAACTTAGAACTACTTAAACCTCACTAACCTAAGGACATCACACACACCCATGCCCGAGGCAGGATTCGAACCTGCGACCGTAGCGGTCTCACGGTCCCAGACTGGAGCGCCTAGAACCGCTCGGCCACACCGGCCGGCGTGCGGCTCTTGACACTCGCTTTCCAGTTAGGTGGATAGGCAGGGCTCGCCCAGTACCTTGGTGAATACGTGGCGGCAGGTGGAATATCGTCTCTGAATATCGTCTCTACGTGTGGAGGGCAACAAATGGATCCCCCCTTGACGTCTACTAACATTAAAGAAAACTTCAAGGACTCCTCTTTCATGATATGTACTCATTGACATAATTCTTCATTAATTAGCCCATTATTATGAAACGGTTATTAAGGAAAGGAGACTGAGCGGTGGAACGTGTTACTTTTACACATAAACAAGAACGATCTGTCACACTACTACGCTTTAAAACACAGTTTATACGTCATTCATGTCACACAGTCATACAGAACAGAACCTAGATGCGCTTTTTTATGTAGTGTATATGATAAGATACTGTCACCCCCCTTCCCTTCTGTGTGAAAGGACGAATGAGCAAATTTATTTCTAGTTGCATGCTCGATGGTAGCAGACAAGCCTGCCTGCTACAGAACTGTAGGACCAGCGTCGGAACAGGTAGCTACTCTTTCTAAAAGCAGAGAGGTTTCTATTCTTAGTATGGTTCTGTCCGTCCCTTGTCATGTTGGTATAGGAAGCTGCCTCTCTGGTCACTTCCGTTTGTATCTGTTAATCACACTCGGTAGGAGCACAGGTCAGTCTATCCGCGGCGATCATCAAGTGGTAAGATCTCTGGCTAAGCGCGTGTCTGCTAAGTCCGTAGGACAATGGATTTCTTAAGATCAGCCTAACTGAAAATTTAATGAGCTTTATTTCAGGTTTAGCTCTAAAATATCTAATGTTATCTTAAATTGCTACGCAATGTAATTCGAGTGTGAAGTTCAGAATATCTTCCAGTAGTTGCTTAGTCACTACTTTGTGCGTAAAGTGGAACCACGTGTTGAGGATCCGTAACTCTGACTAAGATCATCAATCTTAAATGCGAATGTGCGTGAGATTATAACGTCTCGTCTTGACAATATTTTTCAATATAGCAACTTTTCTTTATGTTCAACCCACGTGGGGTGTTCTTTGTGAGAGCAGTACCACGTGCTTATACAATTTTTTGATCCATCAGGTTAAAAGTAAGACGATAGTCACCAGTTTGACGTTTGTCTTTTGTAAATTTTATCAAAATTATTGTGGAGTTACACTCTTTGTGTAAACCAAGTTGACCACGTGAAGCATGTGGTGTAAAGCAGCCCTCAGCTGTTCTTTTCGGGAAGATTTCACAAAGAGTTAGTAAGAATTTAGTATACCAGTGTGTGGTAATTTCATGACGGACAGGATTGCGCTACGAACGTAACTTCTTTGGGTGAAAATTGAATTGGTTGGTTGTGGTTAATTTCCTCTTGCATATGTTTCAACGTTCTTCGTGTGTTATTTTATGAATGCAGTGTTGTATCCAGTCTCCCAATCTTGGCTCCATATTTGATGTGTTCCGTAAGATTACAAACCCACATTTTCACAATCCTAAATAAGGCACCAGTTTAGTTATGAATCAAGTTTAATTTGCTGAAATTTTAACGGAACAATGATCAATGTTAAAATAAATGTCCAAATATAAACTGATTTATTTCTTTTTATTTAAATATTCTTTATATATATGTATCACCGGTTATCGTAAGATGACTACTAAAAAATTATAATTAATTTTAGTCTCGTTGGGAATTTGGTAAGCTAGACCGGATACCTGGTGAAACAGTTGCTCAGTAATGCAAGGTTAACTTCCCCAGATAGCTCACAGCTTTTAACCCGCTTTTATTGTCTTGAATATCAGCAACGCTTTCAGAACAAATTAATGCATCAACATTACACATTTTCTGTCGGTTTCATACATTTTCATCTTCTCCAGCTGTTGTAGGCCAAGTGAATAAATCATTATAAAAGTTTCTGTGCTACTCAATGATGTACTGTTCCACTTTTTTATATCGTTAATCTTAACTTTCTTTATAGGACATTTCACTCCGTGTGCTAAGGTTGTTGGGAGTCTGATATTTGCTAGGGGTTTTGAAAGTCTGAAAGAGTTTTGAGTCAGACTATCAGTGAATGATTGGGCTCCTAATACCCCTGGGTTGTGGGTGTCATACTAAAAAAAGTGTACCATAAGACACTGACGATGACTTTCATTGAACTGTCTTTTCACATTGTTTCTAATCTCTGGGAATTTCATTTAAAAAGATCTGGCCACCAGTCTTTATAGTTCTTAAAAATGTCGTTATCCTCAAGGTAGTTGACAATGAATGAGTTTTTTTATTGACAAAATGAAGAGTAAGTTCAATGTATTGTGTTACAGTGTAAACTCTATCAGTTTGTCGTAACTTTTTTCTTATACCCCCAAACACCCTATCACTAGGTAGGATAGAGTGCCCCCGGATAGGAAAGCATTGAAAATTTTTTTTCAAACATTCCAGTTGCAGGAATATTTTGTCTTTTGTAGTTAATGTGCGCTTCTCCTAGTAATCTAGCCTTCTTTATTATGATGTGTTTGTATTTATTATAATGCCGTATGCCTTTTGTCTTGTTATAGCTGTTACCTTCTTCATTTGAGTCCATGCTCTCTTTTCTGATTAAATTGCCACTACTAATGAAAGACTAGATAACAACCACACAAAATTTGTCTTACAATGTGGTGCCAACAATAGATCATGAAATCGGTACTGGTAAAATTTTCTTTGTTGTCATGTAGGGATATAAACTGTGGGGTACTTCCGGCGGTTTAATAATTATTACATAAAACTAATGAGAAGATGTAGCATGAAAACGTCATCAGTCCTGAACTCGTGACATTTTCGTACCAACTAAAAATTTTGCCAATGATTTTCTTGGCTTTAAAGGCAGAAACTCGTGACGTTCTCAAGACAGATACATGCGTCTACAGATGGTGAATGCATAAGTACTGAAGCCTGAATTTGTAAAAAACTGGACTCATGACCTTTTAATAATATATGTATGAAGATGGTGTCTGTACTTTCGGACATGTCCGAAAGAACAGGTACCATATGCATATTTATATAGTTAAGGCTCACCGGCCTTTGGCCATCTTCTTCTGTGCGGATGCACAAACAGTGCCCGAACTCTTATGGGAATCGGCAGTAAAGCCACGAGTAATGAATGTGATGGGCGGGGGCACTATGAATATAGTGCGGGACATTAAGTTGGGAATGTGTGTCTCACGGGGAGCGTGAGAGGGATAAATCCCTGCAGTCGCACTATCCTCTGTGTCGTCAGTGGCTCAGATGGATGGACCATCTGCCATGTATTCTGAAATTGTCCCCGTTCAGTCAGTGTCCAGGTTCACCAGAGCTTACCGTAAAGCGGGGGGAGGGGGGGGGGGGAGGGGGTAGGACGTCAAACGGTGAAACGTCCCCTTTGTAAAATTTATACACGACTGTGCTTAAGCTGACACACAATATTTTTAGCGCAACGCAATCTGACTTCCAAAAATCCCTACGAAAGAATGGCCCTGACTAACATTAACCTATACGTTTCACAAATCACTTACCTCACAAAAATCTTCGTTACTCAAGCTACTGCAATACAGCGAGCGCCACTACTGCCAGCTACATAAAAGATTCAAACTACGGAAGGCACTAACTACTGATAGGTATAGTTAGCAAATGAAAGATTTTAATAGAGAACAAACAATGTATTTACCTTAGTAGTCATAATATATATATCAGTTCATGACAACAATTCTACAAATTTCAAAACTCCGCCATCTCTCTCCCCACGTCCACCACTGCTGGCGGCTCACTTCCAACTGTGAACGCTACGCGCTGTTAGCATCCAGCTGCCGCTGCCCGACACTACAATGGCAGACAACAATGCAAACTAAACACAGACTGCGCACAGCCCAGCCAGTGATTTTTGATACAGAGCGCTATGTGGCGTTACCAATAAGAAAACCTAAACAGCCTACTAACATAGCCCCCATGTTCCCCACAAAAAATTTTTACAAATTGTTTTGGGCAGCGGCCAATAATGATTTGATAAAATTTCTCATAATTACTGTAACAAAGATATCAAATGCACACACTTATTGATGCAATGTTGGTCAAAAGCTAAAATTTTCTCACAGTCCGTATAGACAGTCCTGATCATTCATCACAGTAAAATAGTAGTGTTTTTCTCAAAGACTGAGCAATAAAAGAAAATGCACATGGAAGTAGTGGATTTCCATGCAGTCTTGAAGAAGTAGTGTTGTCCTTCCAACGGAAAGACAGTGCTGACTCTTGACATGCAGACAGGTAATGGGCCACAACAGAGTCAGTCAACGTTGAAGACTATCGGTAGGTTGGTCATCACAGTGCAGACCCACTGTAGTCCTGGTAGAGATTACTATTGGTGGGCCACCAGACGTGCGAACCCACTGCAGTCCTTGTAGAAATAATGGTATTGGTGGGTCATCAAAGGTGCAGACCCACTGTAGTCCTTGTAGAGATGGCCAGCAGCCATCTGTTTGACTGTGCAGGTGCACAATCACCATTGAAGAGTCTTTCGGATAATATAAAAAGTCCATAACCACCACTTGTGCACTCAGAAAAATTGTTTTTGAAATGTCCTTAGAACCAGAAATGCTGTTATCCAGTCCCTTACTGAGTTATTAACACACGTGCAAACACTATCAGTCCCTACTTCTCACATATTGTCCATATACTATGACCAACAGAAATGTGTGCAGTGAAATGTAATTTACAAGTTACTTAATTTGATGAACTGGTGTCAATTACAATTTTATAACATAAGAATGCAATAACAAAGGTACAAAATACATCTTTAAAGAACATAACAATACAGATAAAATTTGCAGTAGTACAGGCTTTACAAAAGAATTGAAATAGCAAATACATCAGTGTTACAAAAATTACGACATAAGTACATACATAAAAGATCAGAATAACTTTTGAAACATCAACTTCACACATGAGCATTAAAACAAAACACAATAAATAATGTCTGAACATATTTACAAAGAAAATAACATAGTATTTGAAAAATTCTACAACATAAATCTTATTAGCTAAACACATAAAGACAGGAAAAAGACAAATACACGAGGGTACATAAACACATAGAGGGATAATACGAAAGGAAAGGACAGGGTATGTTTTACTGCAGTATTTTGCATAGAGATCTTCCTTAGTTCATCATTATTTCCAAAAAGTCCTAGCTATACCTGCTTTCTGTACTTTTCTCATATAACCTCTCAGTGCATTTCTTCAAATCCAACGCAACTCATTCTCTTATATAGTCTACCCCCTCTTAAGCTAACTTAAAGCTACTGAGCTCAGATGCTTAACTAAGGGACGAGGCAATGCAACGGCACAAAACAATTAATACAAACAGCAATGACAAAAAAATGCAAGTAAGCATAGCGTGCAGCAAGAAATGTAACAATTTATATCTAAACATGACAAAGCTGAAGCAGAAAAAATATTACAGTAAAAATGTTTAATACCTATGTCACATTTTAGCACTAGAGTGATGCATCACGAGAACATACGCTAGCAGATAAATTACCAAATCGTAAAAAAAATTATTTATGCAGTTCCTGTGAAGGGAAATGTCTATTTATGTTCCCTCGTTTTCTTAGAAGTAGATCATAATTTTTTTTACTGGATCTGTAGGCATAAAATAACTATATTAGTACATCTATTAAATTTTATTTTAACCAATGCTGCAGTGCTGCTAGAAACTAGATATTAAACAAAATAGGCAAAGCAAGGCGTGAAACGTCATTCGCTAGCCATAAGGCATTTCATAATGCAGTAAACGATCTTCCAACTAGCAAAACAATAGACATGAAACGTTGCTCATCATTTCATTTCAGTAAATATCATAAATTAAGAACTCTACAGTGTAATCATGTTTTCAAGATTGAGGGTGTCGTACTTACTATGCTTTCTACAAAGGAATGTCAATAGCGAGGATATTGGCTTCCTCTTTTTTTTTTTACCTGTGCCTCTGAAAGGCACACACTAATGGCTTTTCTCCCACGACGCATTATGTGCAGGTGGTCACTTACCTTTCTTACTGAAAAATTTACGATAGCAGTTTCCGCTACAGTGACAGTCTCATATAAAAAAAATTCACAGGTCAAGAATTTGCGTTACAAATATGTAGAAACAAAATCCTTTAAATAGAATAGTGTCCAAAAAATTTTCGGCAGCATAGTGATACATTCACACATATACACACATTTCATAACTCTTAAAGTACGATTCTCGGTTTCCAACATCCTTTTTCACAGACCAGAGTCCCTAACCACTACTCATTATTCCTTACCTTATTACACATATACATATTCGTCGACACTTCTTCAATATTTCATCATAACAGATACGTAGCATAACCAAATAACTCATATAGCATCATCTTAAACATACCTCACCTGCATAATTCACTTCGTCGTCATAATAATAACATCATAACACCTCAGTCAAATCTCAAAATCGTCGTAGCTTCCTTCAATAATTTCAAAATCTAAGGAAAAGTTCTCTGCTCATGTCAAAAGTGTCATCTGCCTCAAACGTACTTTAAAAATCGTGATCCCATACCAAATATGTCATTCAAAGCTCTCATAGTATCACAATGGTTCCGAAAAAATATGAACAGTTCACGAAGTACAGACAAAATACAATTTCATAAGTGTGAAGTTATCCAACCGTGTAAATACGTAAACATCTGTCATTGATGTAGTAAAATAAATATTTGTCTCTCTCAGTTAAATGATCACATAGCTGTGTAATTCTATGTTAGAGAAATATGGTACCAATGTGTAAAGTTGTATAAGCCAATATCATATTAGCTAGGGCTCCTTGTGCATGCCACACACATGCTACACAAAGTAAGCGTGTACCCCCGGAGGATTAATGTAGTTATATCCTCAGATGTTACAGATTACAGCAATGGAATGAAATGTATCACGGAAAACCTTTGTATCATTGTATTTCAAATATCTTTAAAAATAAATGTTTTAAGTACAAAATTAGTCATTCAAATACGCGTACTGTAGCGCTAAACTGTGCGTCGTGTTGTAAGATAATCTCTATGGAAGTGTCGTAGTTACCGTCCTCCGAAAGCTAAGTTCTGCAGAAGTCAATGTACTTGCCTCATGATAAACAAAAGTGAAATGCTTTGCGTATAGATATTGTAGTTACTACGCTTATCGCCGTGATGAAGTGATGAAGTAAGTACTGTACTGTAACGTATTGTTGTGCTACAGAAAAGGCTGTCTCATTGTAGCTATACCACAAAGTTACTACTAAAACATGTTTTACTTTCCAGAATAGTACAGAAAAACTGTGCAGATATAAAACAGATACAGTGCAAAAGCAACATTGTAAATTGTCACTCATTAGTAGCGTCGTGATAAAATCGTGTAGCTGTCACATAAACTAACCACTGAGTCATCTGGTATCTCACAGAATGTACTTTAAATCCAG
Source organism: Schistocerca gregaria (assembly GCF_023897955.1). Lineage (NCBI taxonomy): Eukaryota > Metazoa > Arthropoda > Insecta > Orthoptera > Acrididae > Schistocerca > Schistocerca gregaria. Next base: position 71,642,037 of record NC_064929.1, read on the forward strand.
AATTTATTTTCAAGTAAACCAAAATGTTGCATTAGAATCTCATTAGCAGTACTGGTAAATGTTCTAAGTATGTCAGCCTTATAGTCTCTTACGTAATCGTGCAACTAACAAGCAAGAATGTACACGCACAATAACACTGTGACGTCTGTTCACTATAAGAATGCATTCGTAATTTCTATTTAAATAAGTTCTCTTGGTTCTTCACTAGATATTTAATTTCAAACATGGTTGCATGTTAACAGATTCTAAGTCTAACAAATTGTACTAGTAGCGTGAAGTGAAAATTTTTATGGCAAAGACAAAGTTAAAAAGCAGATTATCTCTTAATAAACGGTTTTACATGTGAAATGTGGTGTAAACCTTTACTCTTCCTTGTACGCAGACTGTCAACTGAAAAGCAATTATCACGTGGTTACGTCGGTAAGGAACACTGGAATTTTGCTCAAGGTTAGCTTATGTTATTTTTCTCTGAGCCAGCCGGCGCACACGGCTGCCTGCGGTGTGAGTCATTGTCTGTCTCTTTGTTGGCGCGCGTCGTTAATGGGATTAGGAGACCTAACTTCTACAAATTCACCTTGCTGAGAGGGCCCTGCTCTGTTTGAATCCCGCCAGTTCTGATGCAATTCAGGTCTGTCGTTACGATCATATCGTCTGTTGTCATGTCGGCAATTTCTGTAATTAATTTATTGTCGGTCACGTGGTGGAGAATTTCTCACTGAATCGTAACTGCGCGCTGGACCGTTGCGTCTAAAGTTATTCTGTCTCCCTTGATAGTAATTATTTTGGTTCCCATATTGTCTGTTTCTCTGATTGTCTCTGTGATAGTCATAACCACGGAGAGGTGACCTTTCCCTGTAATTATTACTACTCTGCAAACGGTTGTCATACGCGTGGAGTCTGTTTTGGTAACGATTTGCGTTGTAAGAATAGACTTGTCGTGTCCAGTTATTGTTTCTGTCGTCACGGAATTGTGACGGATGTGAACTGTAGTGATTGTTTTCCTGTTTTCGCATTCCGCGACTGCCTGTGTCAATTTCTAATTCTTGTAAGAGTCCCTGAAAAGCTTCAATGTCGTCTTTGCAACGCCCTGCCAAAATAATATTCCTTAAATGTTCAGGAAATTTCATTATGCAAATGCGGATGAGTTCTGAAGGGCTATATGGGTTTGACAGATATTGGTTCTTATGCAACATGTCTTCAAAATATTTGACAAGACTGGAAAATTCAGATTATTCAAAGTGTTTCATCATCATTATGCTATGTTTTACTCGGTCTTGTGAAGCTTGAGACCAATATGCTGAGAGGAAAGCATGATAAAATTCTCCTTCACTGTGACAATCGTGAATGACCGATCGCATTCTTATAGCTGGTTCATTCTCCAAGTAGCCACACATAAATTCTAATCTGTGTTCTAATGACCAGTTGGGAGGAAAACAATGAGAGAATTGATGAAGCCACGCTTGTGGATGAATGTCGTTGCCAGAATTCTTAAATGTTTTGAATTTACGTGTAGTAATGAACAGCTTATAGTCAAAATCATCATGTCGGCGAGTCGCATGTCGCTCATTGTTACGTCGTTTCGGCGGTTCCATCTCAAAATTCGATGTACCTTGCCAATTTCTTTCATAATTTCCGAAGTGCCCTGTGTTATTATTTTGTGGCTGTCCCGTATTTCTATGTCCCTCTTCCCGTATTGGACCGCGAGTGTCCTCTGAAATACGTAATTGTTGTATTACCTGTGTCTGCTGATCTTGTACTTCCCGGATTTCTCTTTGGTGCTGCGTACTAATTTGATTCAGACTTTGTTTGAATTTCCTAATTTGTTCGCACTCTTCTGTGTCATTAAAGACTACCGGTTTTGTGTCATTCAGATTATCATCTACCTTCGTAGATAAATTAGTGAACTGATCCGAAAGTTCGGCTACTTTCTCCGATAGTGAACACATTTCCTCAGTGTGTTTTTCTGAACCAAGTTTCAGAGTGTCCATTTGTGTTGAAATCGAATCTACTGTGTCCTTTAAGTTTTCCTGAGTTCTTGCAAGTTGCGTAACCGAATCGGTGGATGCAACTGAGTCCATTTTAGCTTGCAAGGTGTCGTGATTTTCACGAACAACAGTTTGCAATTCTTTTATGGCTGCTTCGTGATTCTGTAATGTGTTTTGAGGCCGCGAAAAAATAGGTTGAAAATGCTCACAAATTTGTGTTTTTACGTCATTACAGATTTTTTGACATTTCGATTCAATGTTATGTAACTCAGTAGTTAAATCTTCACGTGTTTGTTCAAGTGTGGTGTCTAGCTTCCGAAGATTTTGTTCCATTGTGTCTAACTTTTGAAGCTTTTGCTGTGTTTGTCTCTGATTTTGTTCCATTGTGTCTAACTTTTGAAGCTTTTGCTGTGTTTGTCTCTGATTTTGTTCCATTGTGTCTAACTTTTGAAGATTATGTTCCATTGTGTCCAACTGTTGCAGTGTTTGTCTCTGATTTTGTTCCATTGTGTCTAACTTTTGAAGCTTTTGCTTTGTTTGTCTCTGATTTTGTTCCATTGTGTCTAAGTTTTGAAGATTATGTTCCATTGTGTCCAACTGTTGCTGTGTTTGTCTCTGATTTTGTTCCATTGTGTCTAACTTTTGAAGCTTTTGTCCCATTTGTTGCATTAATTGTAATAACAAAGCACTGGTGTCTGAAACATGTTCCTTAGTGCTATTCGGCAATGTATTTGAACCGGCAATATTCGCAGTTTGAAAAACAGAAAATGTGTCTTGACTTATTTGAGAAACCGGTGAGGACGCAAAACCTGAATCTACAGTATTTGCAAGAATGTGTCCTGTCATTTCGGACTCCTGAGGCGAGCGGTTGCCAACCGATCGATCGATAATGCTTCCCTGTTCACTAATTGTTTCACTGTCTACACCATTGTTTGCAGCCCGCTCCATTTCCCTATGTACAATTACCAACTTACTACTTTGAACATTATTTAATTCTTTACATGGTGGCGCTAACACACTGCTTTGGTCTTCACTGTCATTTCTCAGTTTACTTTGGAGCCTAGTATTACGTTTTTCACAAGCAATTATAGTCACAATATTTCACACGATAACACAGAAAAGCACAATTTGAAGAGCAAAATAATAAAACACATAAACATAGCACTGAAAATAATAACTAGTTAATTGCAAGCGCAGCTGCGAAATACTTGGTGCAAATTTACATGTGTGCCACACCTGTTTTACTGTACAACAATGAAAGACTGCAACTACAAAGGAGATTCTCTCTACAATTAAGCGCTAGCAATAAACGAAATCTACACTAATTACACAAACTACAAGAAAAAATCAGAAGATTCCAGTGAGGTATCCTTGGCTAAGGTTCGACATATGAAACGTCCCCTTTGTAAAATTTATACACGACTGTGCTTAAACTGACACACAATATTTTTAGCGCAACGCAATCTGACTTCCAAAAATCCCTACGAAAGAATGGCCCTGACTAACATTAACCTATGCGTTTCACAAATCACTTACCTCACAAAAATCTTCGTTACTCAAGCTACTGCAATACAGCGAGCGCCACTACTGCCAGCTAGATAAAAGATTCAAACTATGGGAGGCACTAACTACTGATAGGTATAGTTAGCAAATGAAAGACTTTAATAGAGAACAAACAATATATTTACCTTAGTAGTCATAATATATATATCAGTTCATGACACCAATTCTTACAAATTTCAAAACTCTGCCATCTCTCTCCCCACGTCCACCACTGCTGGCAGCTCACCTCCAACTGCCAACGCTACGCGCTGTTAGCATCCAGCTGCCGCTGCTCAACACTACAATGGCAGACAACAATGCAAACTAGCCACAGACTGCGCACAGCACAGCCAGTGATTTTTCATACAGAGCGCTATGTGGCGTTACCAATAAGAAAATCTAAACAGCCTACTTACAACGGGTCTACTTGGAGTAGGAGAGGCACCACAGACCATTTTAATTTCCACTGTCTATACTTTTACAAATAAGTTGATAAAACTTTGTCAGCATGACCAGGAAGGATTCAGGATTCACTTTCATAGCAGTGGAAGTTGAAAAACATAACAATATAATTTTTTTTACACATGAAATTTTATGATTTTTTTCACTTACTACTGGCTGCATTTGTTGCTGTAGGTACACTCTTCTTCTTAAGTAAGAGAGATTCTTCTATGAATTTTGCACAGCATCCAAACCATACTTACAGGTGTATGAAAATCTAGAACTTACCAGATCTATTAAAAACTGTGGTAAAAATTGAGATAATTGACTATAAAATTTGAGATTTTTCTAAATGTGAAGTTTAAAATGTAACACCTGATTCATTTTTTCATAAATTTAAATTCTAGAGTTCAGACACTTGTAAGTATGGTTTGTATTCTGTGCAAAATTCATCGAAGAATCTCTCTTACTTATGAAGAAAAGTCTACCTACAGCAACAGATGCACCAATAGTAAGTGAAAAAACTTATGAAATTTTATATGTAAAAAAAAATATTTTGTTGTGTTTCTGAACTTCGACTGCTATGAGAGTCAATCCTGAATCCTTCCTTGTCATACTGACAAAGTTTTATAAATTTATTTATAAAAGTATAGACAGTGGAAATTTTTTTTTGTGGTTTAAGGGCGCACAACTACAATGGTTATTAGCGCCCAGACTAAGTTATGAATGCACTGCGAGGCACAATGTTAAAACAGCAACTAAAAGGAACAACACTATAAAAGGCATATTAACAGGCAAGGGATTAAAAGAAAACAGCATAATCAAATGTCCTTAGACAGGTTTGTCAAGTGGATAAAACGAAGAACGCGAACAGCTGCTCCTGGGTCATCCGCTAAAATGTTATCCAGAGTACATGGCAGGCCAAGATCAACGCTCAGTGCACTAAAATTCGGACAGGACGTTAAAATGTGTCGCACCGTCAGCAATTGCCCACACGGGCAGAACGGCGCCGGCGCAGCCGTCAGCAGATGGCGATGGCTGAACCGGCAGTGTCCAATTCGTAACCGGGCCAAAACGACCTCCTCCCGCCAAGAAGGGCGTGAAGGTGTCGTCCGAGCCGTGTGGAGAGATTTCGAGGCCCGAAGCTCGTTTTCAGTAAGTGTAGTCCAATCGGCATACCACAGAGACAAAGTGCGCTGACAAATGACCCTGCTAAAATCAGATGAAGGCACACAACAACAAGAAGCTGTCCGAGGCTGGAGGACCGCAACAGTTGGCGCGGCATCTGCAGTTTCGTTCCCAGGGATACCGACACGGCCAGGAACCCACATAACGGTAACCGGAGAACCGTCGCCCACCAGCTGCTGAAGAGAGCGCTGGATCCGGTGCGCGAAAGGGTGAACCGGATCCGGATCACTGAGGCTCTGGATGGCGCTCAGGGAATCGGAGGAGATCACATAAGCAGAATGTCGGTGGCGGCGCCTGATAGAGGGCAAATAGCTCAGCTGTGAAGAACGAACAATGGCCACGGAGCCGATATTTGAAACTGTGTGCCCCGACAATAAAAGAACGCCCGACACCGTCATTGGTCTTAGAGCCATCTGTATAAATGAAGGTCATATGAATGAGAGTGGAAATAAAAATGTCCTGTGGTGCCTCTCCTGCTCCAAGTAGACCCGTTTGACGTCCTACTCTCCTTAACAGGTTCCTGGATCCGTGTGATCTGATACTGTATGTACAAGGTACTCTCCTCTGAACGCTGGTCTGAGGTTTGAACAGATGCAGACGTGTCCTTCACGAAAGCGAGTTCGACAGTCGGCCAAAGCCTCTCTCTCACCTCGCACGGAACCTGCAGCTATGCAAACAGTGTTGGCGGCAGTTTGCGGATCGCGGTGTGTTTTTCCGCACAGCCCTCGTGGGTTGAGAACAAGTGGGAGAGGCTCACCACGCGCTCTCGAGGACTTGTACGGCGTGGAGCGCCCTCCAAACTTTCCGATGGGTTTGGTACGAGGCGGTGGGGGAAGAGGAAAATCCCTGCTCCCCTGCCACAACAAACGGAAACACGCCGCTGCCTCTTCTGCTTACCTCCACCCCGTGCCTCCCGGCCTCGTGTTTTCCTCGACTCTCCCGACTCGCGAGCTTCGACCTCCGCCTCGCGGCATCGCGCAAGCCGCCACCCAGCTGCCAGCTAACAGCTACCTGCTGCAGCTGGATGGAGTGGTAGCAGCGGCCCTCGAGAGCGGTCGCCCGTCTTTGAAGTTGTACTTTGAAGTCTGCACGCTGTACAGAAAGTGGGGGAAGGGGGTCTGTATCTGTACCTCCCTCGCTCTGTCTCCCAAACTGACCGCGATAGAACTCGAGAAAAAACGCTTCCGCCTTTTGTTTGACTTCTCCTGTGGCGCAGCTGCCACATGTGAGGTAGTCTACTGTGCAACACGCAACATCAAAACAAACAGCGGAATATCCTCATGGCCAGCAGGGAAGAGTAGCATCTCATCGCGGGCGACATTTTGTGTCGTACTAATAACTGTACCAATATCGATAAATAAGAGGTGCGACAATAAAGTAATGAGACTGATGCCAAAAAAAAATGTTGCTTACCGTTTTAGTAAAGTTTACTGTTGTGTCCTTCAAAGTAGTTCGATTCTGATGGCACACACTTTTTCCAGCGCTTCTGCCGTTCATGGTAACATTTCTTCTGCAATATCCTCCAACAACCCCGTCACAGCTTTTTGGACATCTTGTGTTGTCTTAAAATGGTGTCCCTTGACTGCCGTTTTGACTCTTGGAAATATAAAAAAGGTAGCTGTGGTAGTACTGAAATTTGTATTGAGGTTAAAAATCGCTGCACTGACAGAGAATGCCGCATTATCGTGATGCAGAACCCAATTATCGGCAATATTCGCTCGGACACAAAGAAATCTTTTACGAAGTCTTTCTAAAATTTCTTTGTAGTAATATTGGTTAACTATTCGTCCAGGATGCACCCACTCTTTAAGAACAATTCCCTTGGAATCAAAGAAGCACACAAGCAAGCATTCCACTTATGACTTTGACATGCGAGCTTTTTTTGGACTCGGTGTTCCCTTTGAGCTCCATTGCGAACTTCGGCGTTTTGTCTCTGGATCGTACTGAAAAAACCAACTTTCATCACCAGTGATAACACGGCTCAACAATTCTGGATCGATTTCCGTTTGCTCTAACAGATCGGCTGCCACATTTTTTCCGTGTTTCTCACTGTTGTGGTGTGAGATTTTTGGGGACCGTTTTTGCACAAATCTTCCTCACACCAAGGTCTTCAGTTATGATAATCTTCGATCAGATCGCACGAGTTCACGCACCCTGGCCAAGTTGACATCCGTCTGTGGGGTTGATGGTCGTCCGCTGCGGTCTTCATCTTCAACAGTAGTTCTGCCTTCACTAAACATTTTATGCCGGAGAAAAACTTGAGCACTTGACATAACCTCCTCTCCAAAAGCCTTCTGCAGCTTACCGTAAGTTGTCGTCGCGCTTTCACACAATTTAACGGAAAAAGAAGTGGCATACAGTTGCGCAATATTATGCAGTTCCATTTTCGTGACGAGAGAGACAAACACGTGTTAACTTATTACGATGCAACTCACGGCTGAGCAGCTGCACCGATGTTCCGCTTGAACTAGCAGCAGCTGACAGACCAAGGTCAAAGATATTGTGCCTAGGGACTGTTCCGTTGCCCACTGTAATCTAACTACTTCTCTGTGCCACATATAACTGCTTCACACGGTCAAGGAGAAAGACAGGACGCGATGAAAGCTCAAAAAGTAGTAAGACTCCTTCGCACAGTGAAAGTAAAATTATGTTCTACTACAATTTCAAAGGATCTATTTCAAATATTTACCGAAAATTGCGAAAAAATATAATATAAAATAAAAATATCGGCACTCGATATTACCATTTCAATGTCGATATATCTATATATCGGGAAAATTAATATCGGCAATATTTACTGGCGTCGAAACTTCCTGGCAGATTAAAACTGTGTGCCGGACCCGAGACTCCAAGTCGGGACCTTTGCCTTTCGCGGCCAAGTGCCCTACCATCTGCTCTACTGACGGCTTTTGCAGAAAATATCGATATCCCGATAGTTTATCAACAACCCTAGCCGATATATGCGGAAAAAACTAGCCTTCCAAAGTTTATGTGCTGGATAACGTGGGTTCCGGAAGTCACATAGCACCAAATTTTAATACAATTCTGCCTAATGGTGCTATGGACGTGTAAGAGGATGGGGAGACCGTCACACGACGTCTTACCCACGTCTCACCCGTTCTTTTGACGCCTCTGCGATGGAGGCGACGCCCAATGTTTAAACCATGCTGTTTTCCTATGGATAGTCGAGGAAAACACACCGCCGGTTAGAAGCGACACAAAATATCTTCGGGGAGCGGCATAAAGGGCGTCGTGGAAACCACCCTCCCCTTGGGTCTTTGATTCCCACAGATTTCGCCGTGGAAAACCACTGTTGGCAATGCAGTCAGAGACCGGACGACATTATTGACATTCTTTGACATGGTTGACATCTTCCGGATGCTCCAACCATTGTGTGAGGGCGCCGCGGGCCAACAACCCCATTCAACGAGATTTAATTCCTTTGAGAGTAGTGCGACCCCAAAATCTGGTGTACAGGGTGGAAGCACCATGAACCGTTCAAAAGCATTACAATAAATTTGAACGTGATCCGAAGTAGCATACGGTGCTTATGCTTTCTCAAGCCCTTCTGTTTCCCCGACTCCTGTGCCGTGATCGCAGAGGGGTGCGACAATGAATAAAACGGAAAACGCTTTATCTAAGACTACCCAGTTATACTGCACCCTCGATGTAATCCACCCACCTTTGCTGAGCATTAAAAAAATTTACTTAAACAAAGACAAGTGTGAGAATCTGGTTCGCAAAATCATCCCTCTGCTGCACAGCTCTTACAGGTAGCCACGTACCGGTAGCTTTGGAGTTTGAATGGAAACATCTATAGGTACTATCTCAGTATTTCATGGGTGTTGGAACGCTTCAAACCAGCAGTCTGCTGCACTTCTTCAGAAGTATTTGCTCGGGTTTTCCTGATTACTTCAAGAAAGCAGTGTAACATTTTCAGGAGTAAGTAGAGTGTGCCTGGGGCCAACATTCTCCGACTCAGAAAGGTGCATAAGGTGAAAGGGAAGGAAAATAGACTAAGAAGAAACAGAGAGACGGGTGGCTGAAAGGAGTGAAGGATTGCGTGGGAAAGACAGGAGAACACAAAGTGGAGATGCAACGATGGTGTGGAAACAGAAGACGACGGAGAGATACCTGTTCCCAACAGACCCGTCTAGCAACTGCGAACTGTACAAGACGATGACGAGAAAAAGGAGGGAAACCACATGTTTACTTTCAAATAAAGGCACTTAACCATTTGCAGAGCTGCCTATTTTGCAAAACGCTAGAAAAACAAAGATCAGTCACTATCCCTTACTACGACAAAATGAGTTATTCGGGAACTGAGATGACCATTCAGTAGTTACATATTACAGTGGGCATTAATACAGAATAGTGAGTAAGGATGGAAGAAGAAGTACGTGCCCTGAGAGATGATGGACTAGCCACAGGGGTAATGGACTTACCTTCTCCTGAAACTAGCGCCGACAGCATTCTAAGAGAAAGTGAATTGCCAACTGGCGATTACATTACCTCCTGAAGATTGTTAGCTTTCCCGTATGAATACGGTATATTTGTAATAGCGCAGGCAGACAAATCTGTACTCATTATCTACAGGTGGCCGGCCGCTGTGGCCGAGCGGTTGTAGGCGCTTCCGTCCGGAACCGCGCTGCTGCTACGGTCGCAGGTTCGAATCCTGCCTCGGACATGGACGTGTGCGATGACCTTAGATTAGTTAGGTGTAAGTAGTTATAAGTCTAGGGGGCTGATGACCTCAGATGTTAAGTCTTGTAGTGCTCAGAGCCATCTGAACCATCTACAGGGTTTCCCCTGGAGGAATGTTCAGTATGCAGGAACACGACATGACATTCGAAGGACAGAAGTCTAGTAAACATAAAATCTAATGTTCGTACCTTAAGAGGTATCAGCAGTTCTCAATCTTCGATACTGTGAAACAAATCCCTACCACTGCAAGCTCTTTGCTTTCCATACTGTGAGAGGTACTAGTATGGACCAAAACAAGAAAAAAGTGTCCACTAAACATGGGCTCTTCAGTACATACTTTAAGAGCTGTAAGTGGTTGTTTGTGTTCATTTATTTGAAACACATCTCTTCTTCAGAACAAGTGCTCACAGTTCTTAAGATTTGAATTTTATGGTCGATGTTTACTAGACAATCTTTTTGTTTTGGTGGTTACTACGTCCTCCCAAAACACCGAAAGCAAAGAAACTGTAGCAGAAGACATTTGTTTCACAGTTTCGATAATGAAGTGTACATTTTAGAGCTCATATTTACTAGATTAAAATGGCTCCAAGCACTATGGGACTTAACATAGAGGGTGTTCCAAAATAATCGGTATATTTGAAACGGCAATAAAAACTAAACGAGCAGCGATAGAAATACACCGTTTGTTGCAATATGCTTGGGACAACAGTACATTTTCAGGTGGACAAACTTTCGAAATTACAGTAGTTACAATTTTCAACAACAGATGGCGCTGCAAGTGATGTGAAAGATATAGAAGACAACGCAGTCTGTGGGTGCGCCATTTGTACGTCGGCTTTCTGCTGTAAGCGTGTGCTGTTCACAACGTGCAAGTGTGCTGTGGACAACATGGTTTATTCCTTAGAACAGAGGATTTTTCTGGTGTTGGAATTCCACCGCCTAGAACACAGTGTTGTTGCAACAAGACGAAGTTTTCAACGGAGGTTTAATGTAACCAAAGGACCGAAAAGCGATACAATAAAGGTTCTGTTTGAAAAATTTCAACGGACTGGGAACGTGACGGATGAACGTGCTGGAGAGGTAGGGTGACCGCGTACGGCAACCAAAGAGGGCAACGCGCACCTAGTGCAGCAGGTGATCCAACAGCGGTCTCGGGTTTCCGTTCGCAGTCTTGCAGCTGCGGTCCAAATGACGCCAACGTCCACGCATCGTCTCATGCGCCAGAGTTTACACTTCTATCCATACAAAATTCAAACGTGGCAAACCCTCAGCGCCGCTACCATTGCTGCACGAGAGACATTCGCTAACGATATAGTGCACAGGATTGATGACGGCGATATGCATGTGGGCAGCATTTGGTTTAGTGACGAAGCTTATTTTTACTTGGACGGCTTCGTCAATAAACAGAACTGGCGCATATGAGGAACCGAAAAGCCCCATGTTGCAGTCCCATCGTCCCTGCATCCTCAAAAAGTACTAGTCTGGGCCGCCATTTCTTCCAAAGGAATCATTGGCCCATTTTTGAAATCTGAAACGATTACTGCATCACGCTATCTGGACATTCTTCGTGAATTTGTGGCGGTATAAACTGCCTTAGACGACACTGCGAACACCTCGTGGTTTATGCAAGATGGTGCCCGGCCACATCGCACGGCCGACGTCTTTAATTTCCTGAATAAATATTTCGATGATCGTGTGATTGCTTTGGGCTATCCGAAACATACAGGAGGCGACGTGGATTGGCCTCCCTATTCGCCAGACATGAACCCCTGTGACTTCTTTCTGTGGGGACACTTGAAAGACCAGGTGTACCGCCAGAATCCAGAAACAACTGAACAGCCTAAGCAGTACATCTCATCTGCATGTGAAGCCATTCCGCCAGACACGTTGTCAAAGGTTTCGGGTAATTTCATTCAGAGACTACGCCATATTATTGCTACGCATGGTGGATATGTGGAAAATATCGTACTATAGAGTTTCCCAGACCGCAGCGCCATCTGTTGTTGACAATTGTAACTACTGTAATTTCGAAAGTTTGTCTGCCTGAAAATGTACTGTTGTCCCAAGAATATTGCAACAAACGGTGTATTTCTATCGGTGCTCGTTTAGTTTGTATTGCCGTTTCAAATATACCGGTCATTTTTGAAACACCCTGTATTAACAGGTGTAACGTGTAAGGTTCCTTTGTGCTCCGTAACAGGTGGGGCGTTCCCTCTTCGCACAAGTACGATGCAACCAGACTGCATAGGATCCGTTAGAAACGAGCAAAAATACTCAACAACATGTTTTTTACGAAGACAGAAATCAGCACAGTGCACATTTGTTATGTTGACACAAAAAATTGTTAACTACAATTGTGCTGAAACCCTTAGAAAGTTGGCTGTTATCATTCGAGATATTTACATACAACACAGCGTTATTTTACACTCATGCTCATAATTTGGGATAATGCTGATACATGGTCAAACAACGCTCGCGTGGGCGGTTTGTGGGTTTAAATCACCTCGGGGTATAACAAAGCGGTGCATTTGACCTGCGGTCGTCGCACGGTGTCGCTGGCAGCAGCCCACATACGCAGAGGTGTGTTGGTGCATGTCAGAGTACGGTGCAGCGAGTAAGGGTGGAGACGTTTTCAGACGTGCTAATGGTGACTGTGTGTTCAAAATGGCTCAAAGAACACACATATTGATGACGTCACGAGGGGTAGAATACTAGGGTGACTGGAGGCTTGTCAAACACAGAAGGTCGTAGCACAGGAAATCCGTGTGCCACAAACTGTCAAGATTATGGCAATGAATCCCGTAGACAGGAAACGTGTCCAGCCGCTGCAGTACGGGACGTCCACAGTGTACAACACCACAAGAAGACCGATATCTCACCATTAGCGCCCGCAGACGGCCACGGAGTACTGCAGGTAGCCTCGCTGGGGATCTTACCGCAGCCACTGGAACAGTTGTCTCCAGACACACAGTCTACAGACGACTGAACAGACATGGTTTATTCACCCAGAGACCTGCAAGGTGCATTCCACTGACCCCTGGTCACAGGAGATCCCGTGAATCCTGGTGTCAATAACGCAGTAAATGGTCATTGGAACTGCGATCCCGGGTTATGTTCACGGACGAGTTCAGGTACAGTATGAACAGTGATTTTCATTTGGCGTGAACCAGGAACCAGATACCAACCCCTTAATGTCCTTGAAAGGGACCTGCATAGAGGTCGTGGTTTGGTGGAGTGGGGTGGGATTATGATTGGTGCACGTACACCCCTGCGTGTCTTTGACAGAGGAACTGTAACAGGTCAGGTGTATCGGGACCTCATTTTGCACCATTATGTCCGCCTTTTCACGGACCCCCCTTCCTCCTGATGGATGATAACGCACGGCCCCACCGAGCTGCCATCGTGGAGGAGTACCTTGAAACAGAAGGAATCAGGAGAATGCCTGTTCTCCAGACCTAAACCCCACCGAGCACGTCTGGGATGCTCCAGATCGACGTATCACTGCACCTAAGACACTTCAGAAGCTCAGACAGGCACTGGTGCAAGAATGGGAGGCTATACCCCAGCAGCTGCTCGATTACTTGATCCAGAGTATGCCAAACCATTGTGCGGTCTGTGTACGTGTGCATGGTGATCATATCCCATATTGAAGTCGGAGCACATGCGCAGGAAACAGTGGCGTTTTGTAGCAGATGTGCTTCGGGAGGGTTTTCTCAACTTGTCACCAATACCGTGGACTTACAGATCTGTGTCGTGTGTGTTCCCTATGTGCCTCTGCTATTAGCTCCAGTTTTGTGTAGTGCCACTTTGTGTGGCACCACATTCTGCAATTATCCTTAATTCATGAGCATGAGTGTTGTTTTTGATGGGACATTCTCAAGACCTCTCAACCACAATAGCTATCAATAGCCATCTCCATGATTTGCTGAAGACTGTCTTTCCACATACCTCATAAAACGCTCTGACATTTCAGAACAGCTATTCCATTCGCTAACTCCCATACGTATAAAATTTTAATGGCAACCATGTTGCTGCTGATGGCTTAGGGGCTTCACTTTTGACAAGCATTGAAGCAAAATGTTTCTAGTATGAACTGATTTCACCAAATAGGCCTGTTTTATCCTTTCAGCTGATTCTACGAAATCTCTCAGGTGGTAGCTGTCATCAACTTTATTCTGATTATCGACCAAAATGTATGACACTGCAGTCGACACGACAATTAAAATTCCAGTGCACCACCCAGACGTCTGTTCCCACAATGAGTCCCTACAGAGCGACACCTGTGGCTGTAAGCAGACGACTACTGTGTTCCAGTTTCGGATTCAGCGATGACTTGAAACGGCGCCACGTCCTTGCCATACTCCGCTATATGTTCGCACTACGCCAGCTCCTTGAGCCTCTATGTTCCAGTTGCTTACATAGGTGCGACTAGAAACAGCAGAACGTCCGTGCCACAACTGTAGTATAGTCTATGTGATCAAAAGTATCAGGACACATGGCTGAAAATGACTTACAAGTTCGTGGTGCCCTCCATCAGTTATGCTGAAATTCAATATGGTGTTAGCCCACCCTTAGCCTTGATGACAGCTTCCACTCAAGCGAGCATACGTTCAATCAGGTACTGGAAGCTTTCTTGTAGAATGGCAGCCCATTCTTCTCGCAGTGTTGCACTGACGAGAGGTATCGATGTCGGTCGGTGAGGCCTGGCACGAAGTCGGCGGTCCAAAACATCCCAGAGGTGTTCTATAGGATTCAGGTCAGGACTCTGTGCAGATCAATCCATTACAGAGATGTTATTATCGTGTAACCACTCCGCCACAGGTCGTGCATTATGAACAGGTACTCGATCGTGTTGAAAGATGCAATCGGCATCCCCGAATTGCTCTTCAACAGTGGGAAGCAAGAAGGTGCGTAAAACATCAATGCCGGCCTGGGCTGCGATAGCGCCACTCAAAACAAGGGGTGCAAGCTCCCACCACGAGAAACACGACGTCACCATAACACCATGGCCTCCGAATTTTACTGTTGGCACTACACACGCTGCGAGATGACGTTCACCCGGCATTTGCCATACCCACATCATGCCGTCGGATCGCCATATTGTGTACCGCCATTCGTCACTCCACTCAACGTTTTTCCACTGTTCATTCGTCTAATGTTTACACTTCTTACGCCAAGCGTGGCATCGCTTGCCCTTTACCGGCGCGATGTGTGGCTTACGAGCAGCCGATCGACCATGAAATCCAAGTTTTCTCTCCTCCCACTTAATTGTCATAGTACTTGCAGTGGATCCTGATGCAGTTGGGAATTCCCGTGTGATGGTCTTGATAGATGTCTGCCTATTACACATTACGACTCTCATCAACTGTCGGCGGTCTCTGTGAATCAACAGACGAGGTCGGCCTGTACGCTTTTGTGCTGTACGTGTCCCTTCACGTTACCACTTCAGTACCACATCGCAAACAGTGGACCTAGGGATGTTTAGGAGCGTTGAAATCTCGCGTACAGACGTATGACAAGCGACACCCAATCACCTGACCACGTTCGAAGTTCGTGAATACCGCGGAGCACACCATTCTGCTCTCTCGCTATGTCTAATGACCACTGACGTCGCTGATATGGAGTACCTGGCAGCAGGTGGCAGCACAATGCACCAAATACGAAAAACGTATATTCCTGGTAGTGTTCGGATACTTTTGTGCGCACCGTGTAAGTGCGCGCCATGTCACCTCTGTGTTCCTGTTGCTGACACAGTGATGACTAGAAACAGCGCCACGTCATCGACACGACACTGCTGTATGTCTGTGGCACATCACCTCTGTATTCCAGATGTTGACACAGTGGTGATTAGATACAGCCCCCCTTGTTCCTGCCACGGTTCCACTGAATGTCCGTGCCACGTCCGCTCTCTGTTCAGAGTTGACAAGGTGGTGACTACGCTACTGGCCATTAAAATTGCTACACGAAGAAGAAATGGAGATGATAAACAGGTATTCATTGGACAAATATGTTATACTAGAACTGACATGTGATTACATTTTCACACCATTTGGGTGCATAGATCCTTTGAAATCAGTATGCAGAACAACCACCTCTGGCCGTAATAACGGCCTTGATACGCCTTGGGATTGAGTCAAACAGAGCTTGGATGGCGTGTACAGATACAGCTGCCCATGCAGCTTCAACACGATACCACAGTTCATCAAGAGCAGTGACTGGGGTATTGTGACGAGCCAGTTGCTCGGCCATCATTGACCAGATGTTTTCAGTTCGTAAGAGATCTGGAGATTGTGCTGGTCAGGGCAGCAGTCGAACATTTTCTGTATCCAGAAAGGCCCGTACAGGACCTGCAACATGCGGTCGTGCATTATCCTGCTGAAATGTAGGATTTCGCAGGGATCGAACGAAGGGTAGGGCCACGGGTCGTAACACATCTGAAATGAACGTCCACTGTTCAAAGTGCCGTCAATGCCAACAAGAGGTGACCGAGACGTGTAACCAATGGCACCCCATACCATCACGCCGGGTGATACGCCAGTATGGCAATGACGAATACACGCTTCCAATGTGCGACCATCATGATGCTGTAAACAAAACCTGGATTCATCCGGAAAAAAATGATGTTTTGCCATTCGTGCATCCAGGTTCGTCGTTGAGTACACCATCGCAGGCGCTCCTGTCTGTGATGCAGCGTCAAGGGTAACCGCAGCCACGGTCTCCGAGCTGACAGTCGATGCTGCTGCAAAACGTCGTCGAACTGTTCGTGCAGATGGCTGTTGTCTTGCAAAAGTCCCCATCTGTTGACTCAGGGATCGAGACGTGGCTGCACGGTCCGTTACAGCCGTGCGGATAAGACGCCTGTCATCTCAACTGCTAGTTATACGAGGCCGTTGGGATCCAGCTCAGCGTTGCGTATTACCCTCCTGAACCCACCGATCCATATTCTGCTAACAATCATTGGATCTCCACCAACGCGAGCAGGAATGTCGCGTTACAATAAACCGCAATCGCAATAGGCTACAATCCGACCTTTATCAAAGTCGGAAACGTGATGTTAAGCATTTCTCCTCCTTACACGAGGCATCACAACAACGTTTCACCAGGCATCGCCGGTCAACTGCTGTTTGTGTATGAGAAATCGGTTGGAAACTTTCCTCATGTCAGCACGTTGTAAGTGTCGCCCCCGGCGCCAACCTCGTGTGAATGCTCTGAAAAGCTGATCATTTGGATATCACAGCATCTTCTTCCTGTCAGTTATAGAAACAACAGCATGTCCTCGCTATCGCTCCACTATATGTCCACGTCACGTCAACTCTTTTTGCCCCTGTGTTCTAGTTTCTGACTCAGTGATCACTCTAAACAGTGCCATGTTCTCGCCACGACTCCGCCACATGCCTGCGCGATGCCACTTATGTTTGCCTAGTGCCTTATATGTCAAATGGACTATTCTGCCACGAACGCCAGAGTAGAAGAGACAGAAGCAAACTGCAGCCAATGAAGTACTAACAACGTAATGTTGTACAAGATAAAATCACCTTTATGAGTTCAAAACGATAACAAAACATGTGTAACTGGAGTCTGAGTTAAAACTAAATTCCCCCATCACTTTCTCATGATGTTAGTCACACAGGGCCGCAATCACTATACCACCACTAGTCTGTATGCTGTATTCTTCGTGCCTTCCTCAGGCAACTGAATCATCTCTTACCTTAACCAAAACTATCTCCTCCAACTCTTTTTCCCGATCAATTATTTTTCGAGAATATTTGACAGTTATCTGAGGCCTTACTGATGAAGTCCCTGATGCGGTATTTTCCAGGACGAGTGCATTTCTTCCAATCAGGAAATTTGTGAAATTTTTCTGTGGATCCGTTTGACTTTCTGGGCATTGCAACCCTGCCGTACCAAACGCACTAACTGTGTGTGTGCAAGTTCGAGCTATTTCTCGAGTCAGGAACAAATAGATACAATGAAACGTCCCCTTAGAAAAAAATTATACAAGACTGTGCTTAAACTTAAACACAATATTTTTGGCGCAACGCAATCTGACTTCCAAAAATCCCTATGAAAGAATGGCCCTGACTAACATTAACCTATACCTTTCACAAATCACTTACCTGACAAAAATCTTCGTTACTCAAGCTACTGCAATACAGCGAGCGCCACTACTGCCAGCTAAATAAAAGATTCAAACTACGGAAGGCACTAACTACTGATAGGCGTAGTTAGCAAATGAAAGATTTTAATAGAGAACAAACAATGTATTTACCTCACTAGTCATAATATATATAGCAGTTCATGACACCAATTCTTACAAATTTCAAAACTCCGCCATCTCTCTCCCCACGTCCACCACTGCTGGCGGCTCACCTCCAACTGCGCAACGCTACGCGCTGTTGGCATCCAGCTGCCGCTGCCCAACACTACAATGGCAGACAACAATGCAAACCAGCCACAGACTGCGCACAGCACAGCCAGTGATTTTTTATACAGAGCGCTACGTGGCGGCGGCGTTACCAATTAAAAAACCTAAACAGCCTACTTACAACAATACATTGTAATTACGATTAGAAACAAAAGGGAGAAGGAGCTTTTAAGCTACACGACATGTTGCAAAATCAGTTGTGTTCACAGTCACAAGTAGAAGATCTTATTTTGTGCAAGATGCAGGTCATAGTTCACAGACCAGTAGTGTTCCATGATGTGTTCTTTCGCGCAGTCAGAGTTGGTGAAAACCACAGGGAAGTGCCATTTCTGGAGGTTATTACCGGATCTTCCAACTCCAGATCGAAGGCAGTCGAGCGACCTCCACACGATGGAATTCTGTTCGTGACCAGGTGAGAAGAGTTTCAAGACGAGGAACCCACAGTTTTTTCCTTACTGTAACTGCTGATGTTTGCAACAGTGAAGCTGTGCTGACGGAACTTGTTCTGGACCTCAACCTTGTGGTTGCCGTAATGTGCCCAAATAATGGATGGTTTTAAATGAAACAACAAGTTTACTGTTACCAGTCACCGTTTTATTTTTTCCACGACGCGTTTCGAAGGTTTAAACCTCTATCAATTCGAAACGCGTCGTGGAAAAAATAAAGCGGTGACTGGTAACAGTAAACCTGTTGATTCATTTAATGTCAGAAACAGTCACGGTAAAGCCTAACCTAAAAATGTTCGCATTTAAAATGGATGGTTTTCCTGATTAATCCTGATAGAGACTCCGCGCATTGGCAGCTGCTTCACAACAAATATCTGGTGATTTATCATGGGGCATAGTTACAATTTAATAAAGTTCACACTTTTAACTTTATTTGTACTGTGAAACCTTGTTCCTGTCGGCGAATTTCACGATTCTAGATCAACGAGAAGTACCCTGTAGGTTTTAATGATTCAGTTTGCGAGTATCAAACTAAGTGACATAAATAGCCGTGTCTGTTGACTGCACTGGCTTAGAAAGTTGAAATTTTTACACCGCCGAGGGGCCATGGAGTTTAGTATGTGACATAAATTTGAAATTGAAATTTCAATCTGTTTCAGAGAAAAAGGGCCTTAACAGACAGACAGGTAAAAATGACAAAAATATTTTTTCTTGTTATATAATTATGAATTAACGCATTTCACATTTTTTACTTTACTTGTATTGTGAAACCTTTTTTTCTTGCCAAATTTCATGATTCTAGGTCAACGGAAGGGAACCTAGGGGTTCTGATGAGTGAGTTTTCGAGTATGAAAATATGTGACATAAATGCCAATATCTTTTGATTGAAGTGACTTAGAAACTTTATATTTTTACGCCTCCAAGGGACCATAGAGTGATTCCAGACTGGGTGATTTAGCGTGCGTTCAGTGCAATACAACAAACGATTGTTTTTATGTTCTACAAGCTATTACTTCGAATTGAAGATAACAGTGACATCCGATTTGTGCACTGCCAACAATTTTAAGCAAACTTATATTCGTTTATGCCTAGAAAAAATTCTAGGATTAAAATACATAGCAATAGAATATATTTTATAGAACTCAACATTATCAAAACATAACACATGTAAAGGTTTGTATATATCTAGCGTCTGCAGCATAATAAATTGTTTTTGAAGATAGTGACTGTTCTCGGAAGAACAGATCACTGTTGTTGACCGTGCGGCTTTCCCCTGGAATAAATGATGACTAACTGAAACCCTCAGCTGCCGACAGGTGTTGTTGATATACCTCGATGTGGACAGCTGAAAATGTGTGCCCCGCCCGGGACTCGAACCCTGGATCTCCTGCTTACATGGCAGACGCTGTATCCATTTGAGCCACCGAGGACGCAGACGAACAGCGCGACTGCAGGGACTTATCCCTTGCACGCTTCCCATGAGACACACATTCCCAACTGTACGAACTCTTACGAGAATCGTCACTTTAGTGTGCCCGAGTAATGAGTGGATGGGCAAATATCTATTAGGTGCATTACGTATGTAGATTGTGGACATTTGGGAATGTGGGTCTCACGGGAAACGTGCTAGGGATAAGTCCCTGCAGTCGGGCTATTCTTATGTGTCCTCGGTGGCTCAGACGGATAGAGCGCCTGTCCTGGAAGCAGGGGATCCCGTTCGGAGCACACATTTTCGGCTGTCCCCATCGAGCTGTGTCAACAACACCTGTCAGCAGCTGAGGATTTCAATGAATTATCCTTTGTTTTTGCAGAAACTGAATGTGGTTTTGAAATGTAGAGATGGTTCTTGATTTGGTGAACAATAAAGTTTAACTTGCTATTACGAAAATTAAATTTGTGGAATAAGGAACTCCACGTGACATTAGTTATAAATGATATGGAAAACATGAAAATAAATTACACTCCTCACAGTCAATAAATCTCTTGACTGTGTCTTTTTCTATCAGATCTATACGGTGAACATCTTTTGTAATGTAATGCTTTCTCGTAACAGTTCAGAAATTTTTGTTGTTGAATTATAAATTTGGAAAAGAGTATAATTTCGTAAATACTTCATGGTAGACTGTACTTGTGTATAGATCATGAATGTCATAGTTCACAATCGAAATAAAAATAAAAATTGCCAAAAACGAGGTGGAATCGCACATTTCGGTAAACTTAAGTTGTTACTGTTATATTGTTTTATAAACATCTAAATCTCCGTTTTTGTTATAATCTTCATTTTAATTCATAACAGTTCAGCCAATTTTCACGAAACATTTATAAATTATACACACAAAATTTCTTGTATTCGTGAAAAACGTATCAAAATCTCTACAGTAGATCCTGACACTAACGCAAACATACAGAAAAAAAACAGTTGTGAGGGTCTTAACTTATGCATGTGTAGATAGAAGATACAAAAAGAAGGTAGACTTAGATTCGAATCATCCACCGTCTATACTTTTCTAATACTAAATGCCTGGGATTTTGTTTCAGGAAGTCTCCAATCCGATCATAAAACCAGTCAGATACCCGCAAGTCAGAACCTGGCGGCTGTGTGGAACTGTGAGGGAAGAAACCTCTGGGAGTCAAGGAACACGTTTCAACAGTGGTGCCAGTTACGCTTACATCTCCTATAGCTGCTGTCTCAATAAACAGATTCCATTCTGCATTTTAAAGGGCAGTCAAACGAAAACAAGACGTATCGAAAGAAGTAAGCGAAGTGTTCATTATTTCAAAAGTAACCGCCTTAACTGTTAAGACAGTTATCGCCATAACTATTAACACAGTTATCCCATTGTGATACAAAACGGCCAGTCCCTCCATGGAAAAAATGTGGACTGTTGCCTACAGAACCATGATTGTCGCATCGGTGGACGTCTTCGTCCGAAGCAAATCGGCAGCCACTAATGTCTTTGTTCAGGGGTCCAAACATATGGAAATGGCGTGCGGAGAGATCGGGACTGTAAAAAGGACGTGAAAGGACTTACCATCGAAATTCTGCAGCGTATTGGAAGCAACGTTAGTGGCACGTTGGCCTACCGACATTCTCCATAGCGATTTGAATATTTTTTGGAGCTCTGAAGAGAGGGTCGATTTTTCGGACGAAGCGGTGCACGCCTGGGTATAAACGTGGTCACGTAGGAAGCCGTAAACATTTTTCCTTAAGCGTACTAACATCTTCGAGGACTTCACTTTGCTACTGATGAAGCGGGGCAAGCAGAGGTCAGGTTGTGAATCTGTCAACAACGGTAAACATTGTCCAGTGACGGCATCAACACACTTGTCCCTCGTTGGGAGAAGTGTGTTAATCGCCAGCGTGACTATATTGAGAAATAAATATGTAGGCGTGAAGAAGAAAGATTTAGAATGTTAATAAAGTTTGTTTCATTTAAATGCTGAGAGTTTCCACTTTAAAAAAATTCGGAGGTATTACTTTCAGCACGGCGCCGTACTAATAATTATGGCGACTACTCTTTGAAATAATGAATAGTTTACTTTACTTTTTTCCCGTCTATTACGTTTTCGTTTGCCACCCTTCATATAAACGTGTGTCATCTGAATGAGTCCTCTTTCTCGCGAAAGACATTTTTAGCACCGTGACGAGAATGTGTTCAAAGTGATCTTCTATTATGCTTAAGTAACTCGACACCAGCAGGTTATGCGTAGTAATAGTTTATAAAAGAAAGATGACACTCACCAGTGCCTATAGAAAATGTTGGAACATCGGAGCATCCTTACCTGTAACAGAAGAAATAAAAGCATTAATTCTGAAGAACCAAGTAGTCTTATTCGGTAAAGAGAAACAATAAATGTAATAAAAAATTATTTGCAAAATTTATTTGAAACTTGTGTATTTCCACTGGGAAATATCTCAAACTGTGAGGGATAAACTACAGGGAGCGAAAGATTATTTACAACATGTACAAAAAACACACTGCAGTCGAAGAACATTGAAGGAGGAGACGTGTTATCTAATCTGTACGTAGAGCAAGCAGTACACGAAATTAAGGATAAATTCGACAACATAATTAGACTTTAGAGAAAAAATTAAAACTTTTAAGGTTCGCAGACAGTTAGGAAGGGTTAGGGCACCTACTGGTACGTGAACGGAATGTATAGTGATTTGAAATTGCGGATAACCGCAGCCAAATTACCACATTTTGAATAAAACGATCCGCTCTGACCGTAAAAGACGTTTATTGAAAGATACGACTGTGCTCGCGTCAATTGAAGACGCATCCTCAGCATAGCCCAAAACAATGGATACAGTGATAACATAGTCTCAAGGCTAAACAACAAAACAAAGTAAAATAAAAGCTCAAACCATTGACAACGTCACAATAGAACTAAACACAATCAAGAACACTCAGTACCATAACACCTATACGCAATAATCAGGAAAATATTAGAGAAAACACAAGATGGTACACAATGACATACACACACAATCTCACATATACAGGTAAAATCACCAACGCTTTCAAAAGACAGGGAATAAACGTAGGATCCACAACCGACAATTCTATCCAAAAATATACCCCGTTGTTGTTGTGGTCTTCAGTCATGAGACTGGTTTGATGCAGCTCTCCATGCTACTCTATCCTGTGCAAGCTTCTTCATCTCCCAGTATCTACTGCAACCTACATCCTTCTGAATCTGTTTTGTGTATTCATCTCTTGGTCTCCCTCTACGATTTTTACCCTCCACGCTGCCCTCCAATACTGAATTGGTGATACCTTGATGCCTCAGAACATGTCCTACCAATCGGTCTGTTCTTCTTGTCAAGTTGTGCCACAAAGTCCTCTTCTAATGTCATATATTTGCAATATTAATACTTTTAACAAATTTCTCGTAAAGAATGAAACAATCTTATAGAGTGTTATTTACATCTACGATCCACAATGTAAGTCAGTAATGAATTATCTCATTGGCAAGGCACTATATCTTTATATCGTGTCGATCTTTTGTTAGTTTTTGTTATAGGATCGTGTTTTGTGGGAGGAAAATTAAGTTAAAAAAATATGTATTTGTGACGAACAGCAAGGTTCTGTGCACTGGAATGGATTGAAAATAACTCTGTGACAGCTTAAAATTTATAATCTTGGTGCCATATTACGCTAACAAGTGACTGTTACAGGTTTTTGTAGCAAAATGGAAAAACAACACACAACTGGCTGCATTCAGTTAGGAAATATTTAACACTATATCATGTTCCACCTGAAGATGACAGTCGAAACTATCGAAAAGCGTCGAGGGATGAAATGAAAAGAGTGACTGTCGGATCTTTTATTGTCATAAACATAGTTTCTTGCAACAGTTCAACAAGACACCCTGATGGAGGTCTTCGCAACAGCTGGCGGAACCTCAGTTGTACGTACAGCACAATGGCGCAGCCACACATACAGACAGAAGACTTTTACTGGTGACTGCGAGGTGCCCCCTGCTCCAGCTTGGCACTCGTCGCCACGGAAGCCCCCTTCAAGACAAGACTTCTCGACCTTCCCTCCACCCTGGGCACAGCACGCTATGTGGGTTACCAGACTGCTGCTGCCGCCCTCTTCGCCACAGAAAAGAACCCGGCCCGCCGAGCAGCGGCGCCCAGTTCAAACATTTGCTCCGCTACTTTGACCGCAAAGTCGCCCTCTAATGCCCTGCACAGTAGCGGTGGGTGGCGGATGGGGGTGGACGAGGGAGGGCGGGAGGCGACTCACTGTGCCTCCGGCTCCACCCAGATACCCAGCTCCCACGCACTCCACACACTCACTACCACTTGCAGCAGAGATATTCTTCCACACAGACAATAACATTATCTTGGAACTCTTCCATTTGCTCCGTGTTTGCATAGAAAAACAGTAATATCAGAAATTGAGTCCGCCTTGATGCAAAACTCCTTGTTATTCGTTTATGTCTTTATTACCCCAAACTAGTTTCGGCGACAAATATCACCATCATCAGTGGTTTTTTAAAACTCTTATTTATTGTATGTTACAACATGTTTTAAGCAATTATTGGCGCTGTTAGAGACATTTTCTGAGCTCTTTTTTTTCTGTTGCCGTCTTTTTACTTAGTGAACATCATGTCATCTGAAACCATGTGAGCGGGTTCATTGGATGGTATGTGGCTGCTTTTATACACAGAAAAACAAAACTTTTGCACTTTGTTTCTGATACAGAATCACAAACAAACAGGGCCGGCCGCGGTGGTCTCGCGGTTCTAGGCGCGCAGTCCGGAACCGTGCGACTGCTACGGTCGCAGGTTCGAATCCTGCCTCGGGCATGGATGTGTGTGATGTCCTTAGGTTAGTTAGGTTTAAGTAGTTCTAAGTTCTAGGGGACTAATGACCACAGCAGTTGAGTCCCATAGTGCTCAGAGCCATTTGAACAAACAAACAGGATCAGAAACAAAGTGCAAAAGTTTTGTTTTTCTGTGTATAAAAGCAGCCACATACCATCCAATGAACCCGCTCACATGGTTGCAAATGACATGATGTTCACTAAGTAAAAAGACGGAAACAGAAAAAAAGAGCTCAGAAAATGACGCAAACAGTGCCATTAATTGCTTAAAACTTGCTGTAACATACAACAAATAAGATTAAAAAAACACTGATGATGGTGATATTTGTCGCCGAAACAAGTTTGGGATAATAAAGAAATAAACGAATAAGAAAGTGTTTTGCATCAAGGCGGACTCAATATCTGATATTTCTGTTCTACCAGAGAGGTTTCTTGCCTGTTATTTCCGGACATCGGGGAAACGATACCACGTGGCAGTGAACTATCCAATCCGTTTTCTAAACTGCGTGTAGCTTTAGGTCATATGAGACCGCAGGCTTAGAACGGCGTAGATGGCGTGTGAATTTTTTTTTTTTTTTCCTTCTCGTCGGTCATACGACCAAGTGACCGTTCGTATGATCTTTCCCTAATGGAGGTAACCTTATGTACCTACCTATACTTATACGACAGTGAAGGCTGTCTCGGCGAATTTCAGTGGTGAAATCTTCTCAGGTTATGATCGGAATCGTGGTGTCTTGTTGTCGCAATGTTTTACCCACTTGTCGTCTTCAGGCGAAATGGTGATGTTTCTCCTATCCTCCGGTTTTTACGTCCTCCAGGAGCAGCTCTTTTATCAACAGGCTGTTCTGCGGAAACCCGAGTGCTTGGCGACGCTGTTACCAACTCAGGAGCGAAACCACACAGAAACGGAATTTTTGAATAAAATCATGGTAATTATGCCGATTCAAACAATCTGGAGAGAGTAGTCAGAGAAGTCCTAACTGATCAGAATTTAACTAAAGTTAAAGAGTAATCTCCGTGCTATTCAGTAAACGAATTTCCACTTCTTCGTAATGATATTAAATCGTACATAAAACAGAACTGCTCAACTTGAACTTCCGCAACACTTGCACGATAACAGAGTCACTTCAGTAAATGCAGTCTACTACTAATCACAACTCACACAATTTGTAACTGCAATACAACGCTACACGCTCTAGTTATAAGCTATTTAGGTGTAAGAAATATAACATTACTAAAATAAATATTCAAAAAAATAGAAGTTAAAATATAAATCTTAAAATTCGAATCATATCAATCTTGAATATAACCAATTAAATAAACAAATAATCTATACAAACGCTGACCGCCAAACAAAACACTGAGGTGAAAAAGAGTCTTGAATAGCTCCTAATATCGTGTCGGGCCTGGACTAGTGAAGTAACTCGATGTAGAATGGACTCAAACAAGTGATTGGAAGTCACCTGCAGAAATACTGAGCCACGCTGTCTTTATAGCCATCCGTAATTGCGGAAGTGTTCCTGGAGCAGGGTTTCGTGCACGAACTGACCTCTCGATTATGCCTCATAAATGTTCGATTATATTCACGTCGGGTGATCCGGGTGCCCAAATCGTCACCCCAACTATACAGAATCGCGAACAATTGTGGCCTTGTGACAGGACATTGCTGTTTGAGAACGTGAAGTCCATGAATGGCTGCAAATGGTCTCCATGTAGCCGCACGTAACCGTTTCCAGTCAACGATAGCTTCGATCGGGACAGAGGAACCAGTCCACTCCGTTTGAAACGCAGAGCACCAGCGGACCAGCTTGCGAAGTGCCTCGTCAACAACTTGGTTCCATGGCTTCGTGGGATCTGTGCCACACTCGAACACTACCAACTGAAGCTGGGGCTCATGTGACCAGGCGATTAACGGACTTTGAAAGCGATATGGTGACGAGCCCAGGAGAGGCGCTCCAGTTAACGTCATGCTGTTAGCAAATGTTGTAAGTAGGCTGTTTAGGTTTTTTTAATGGTAACACCACGTAGCGCTCTGTATGAAAATCACTGGCTGTGCTGTGTGCAGTCTGTGGCTGGTTGGCATTGTTGCCTGCCATTGTAGTGTTGGGCAGTTGGCTGTTAGCAGCGCGTAGCGTTGCGCAGTTGGAGGTGAGCCGCCAGCAGTGGTGGATGTGGGGAGAGAAATGGCGGAGTTTTGAAATTTTTAAGACTGGATGTCATGAACTGCTATATATATTATGACTTTTCAACAATATTAAGGTAAATACATTGTTTGTTCTCTAGTAAAATCTTTCATTTGCTAACTATCCCTATCAGTAGTTAGTGCCTTCCGTAGTTTGAATCTTTTATGTAGCTGGCAGTAGTGGCGCTCGCTGTATTGCAGTAGTTTGAGTAACAAAGATTTTTGTGAGGTAAGTGATTTGTGAAAGGTATAGGTTAATGTTAGTCAGGACCATTCTTTTGTAGCGATTTTTGAAAGTCAGATTGCGTCGCGCTAAAAATATTGTGTGTCAGTTTAAGCACAGTCATGTATAATTTTTCTAAGGGGACGTTTCAATGTACGCTACTTCGGTCACCTGGCACCATAGCCTATTAAAGCCAAATTTCGCCGCTCTGCCCTAAAGCGTATTTTCGTTTACGCCCCACATTGATTTCTGCGGTTGTTTCACGCAGTGTCACTTGTCTGTTTGCACCAACAACTCTCGCTCGTTAAGTGAAGGCCGTCGGCTACTCCGTCGTCCAAGGTGAGAGGTAATGCCTGAAATTTGGTATTCTCGGCACATTATTTACACTGTGGATATTGGAATATTGAACTCCCTAACTATTTCCGAAACGGAATGTGCGATGCGTCTAGCTCCAAGTACCGCTGCACTTTCAAAGTCCGTTAATTTCCATAGTGGGGCCGTAATCGCGTTGGAAACCCTTTCTCTTGAATCACCTGAGTACAAATGTCAGCTCCGCCAATCCACTGTCCTTTTATACCTTTCGTACACGATACTATTGCCATATGTATATGTGTATATCGCTGTCCCATGTTTTTTCCACTTAAGATGTGTATTCTGCAACTCAATATACAGGGTGTTTCAAAAATGACCGGTATATTTGAAACGGCATTACAAACTAAACGAGCAGCGATAGAAATACACCGTTTGTTGCAATATGCTTGGGACAAAAGTACATTTTCAGGCAGACAAACTTTCGAAATTACAGTAGTTACAATTGTCAACAACAGATGGCGCTGCGGTCTGGGAAACTCAATAGTACGATATTTTCCACATATCCACCATGCGTAACAATAATATGGCGTAGTCTCTGAATGAAATTACCCGAAACCTTTGACAACGTGTCTGGCGGAATGGCTTCACATGCAGATGAGATGTACTGCTTAGGCTGCTCCATTGTTTCTGGATTCTGGCGGTACACCTGGTCTTTCAAGTGTCCCCACAGAAAGAAGTCACAGGGGTTCATGTCTGGCGAATAGGGAGGCCAATCCACGCCGCCTCCTGTATGTTTCGGATAGCCCAAAGCAATCACACGATCATCGAAATATTCATTCAGGAAATTAAAAACGTCGGCCGTGCGATGTGGTCGGGCACCATCTTGCATAAACGAGGTATTCGCAGTGTCGTCTAAGGCAGTTTGTACCGCCACAAATTCACGAAGAATGTCCAGATTGCGTGATGCAGTAATCGTTTCGGATCTGAAAAATGGGCCAATGATTCCTTTGGAAGAAATGGCGGCCCAGACCAGTACTTTTTAAGGATGTAGGGACGATGGGACTGCAACATGGGGCTTTTCGGTTCCCCATATGCGCCAGTTCTGTTTATTGACGAAGCCGTCCAGGTAAAAATAAGCTTCGTCAGTAAACCAAATGCTGCCCACATGCATATCGCCGTCATCAATCCTGTGCACTATATCGTTAGCGAATGTCTCTCGTGCAGCAATGGTAGCGGCGCTGAGGGGTTGCCACGTTTGAATTTTGTATGGATAGAGGTGTAAACTCTGGCGCATGAGGCGATACGTGGACGTTCGCGTCATTTGAACCCCAGCTGCAACACGGCGAAAGGAAACCGAGGCCGCTGTTGGATCACCTGCTGCACTAGCTGCGCGTTGCCCTCTGTGGTTGCCGTATGCGGTTGCCTTACCTTTCCAGCACGTCCATCCGTCACGCTCCCAGTCCGTTGAAATTTTTCAAACAGATCCTTTATTGTATCGCTTTTCGGTCCTTTGGTTACATTAAACCTCCGTTGAAAACTTCGTCTTGTTGCAACAACACTGTGTTCTAGGCGGTAGAATTCCAACACCAGAAAAATCCTCTGTTCTAAGGAATAAACCATGTTGTCCACAGCACACTTGCACGTTGTGAACAGCACACGCTTACAGCACAAAGACGACGTACAGAATGGCGCACCCACATACTGCGTTGTCTTCTATATCTTTCACATCACTTGCAGCGCCATCTGTTGTTGAAAATTGTAACTACTGTAATTTCGAAAGTTTGTCCACCCGAAAATGTACTGTTGTCCCAAGCATACTGCAACAAACGGTGTATGTCTATCGCTGCTCGTTTAGTTTTTATTGCCGTTTCAAATATACCGGTCATTTTTGAAACACCCTGTGTATTGTACATAGCGCCAATCGTATCCCTGACTATCACATCGCCTTGTAAATTGTTCGAAGACAATATCAATCATATGAAGCTAGTCGCTGAATAGTTTTCAGTACAGCAGATCATACCGAAGAGAACTGATAGTACAATCTAGCTCGTTTTAATCTGCAGCCGGCCTGTAGGGATATCTTTGAGATATGCCACATCTTTGCCCTGACGTCGGCTCTCTGCTATTGGTAGGAGAGTTGCAGGCCGCAATAGTGACTGCGTTTGGCAGTGATACGTATCGTGTTTTCTGGAGCACATTTTCCACACAATTAAAGACAGAATTTACCCCGCCTTTGACACTGGTTGCACCTTATGCTGTCTCTTTATCAAACAAGGAGCAGGTCTGGTATTGGCTTACGAAATAAAACACCACTGTCGCAATAATCAATCCCTTACGAAGTGCCTGCTTCATGCCCAGTTCGTTCGGATATAGCCGCTGGACCGCAGCCGTTCTCGGCGCCAACAAGCCCGATACTTGCTTTCTATCGGTATGCAGTGACAAGTGCTCATCATAATCAATCGTACTGTGACACTTCACTCCTTTTCTCTTTAGTCAGAATTCAGCAGAAACACTCTTTGACTGCTCTAACTCTATAGAATAAATGACTGGAGTAAGGAATGTATCCTTATTTTATCACAGAGCACAACGGTGGCTACGCTGTAAACAAATAGGTTTTAATGCTATTTTTTTCACAGAAATACACGAATTTACACAGTTTACAACGTGACAATTTAGGACAGTTGTCAATATAACGCATGTGTTACTGAGTAAGTGAAACAATCCTAAGCCCCACAATGGTAAATTTTAACGAGAAGTTTCTTTACAAAATTATTCTTAATACTAGATCGTGAAGTTGGCCAATATTACGCCAAATCATCCCATTTCGGTTCTACGTTCGGCACTCTACAGGATGACAATCAAGCCTACGGAGGGTGGTTAGTTTTGTGACAATCTGAGAAAAAGATTACACAAGGTTGCCCGAGTTTACAGGGGTCGCAAGCTGGTGAACCAACAAGTTACGCCTGTGCTCGCGGTATTTACCTTAGGTGCGATGAACTGTCGTTTGTATGGCTGCTCTCGTCCTCTGAAATTCCTGTAAAAGCTAATCAAAACCTTTGCTGATTTTTTTCAGCAGAAACGCTCCTATGTTTCTCGTCAGGTGAGAAAATATGCACTGATCCTTGATCTTGGAATATGGCGGTATGCACATGCATGGCTGCTAACATGCATATTACACTTCTGGCCATTAAAATTGCTACACCATGAAGATGACGTGCTACAGACGCGAAATTTAACAGACAGGAAGAAGATGCTGTGATATGCAGATGATTAGCTTTTCAGAGCATTCACACAAGGTTGGCGCCGGTGGCGACACCTACAACGTGCTCACATGAGGAAAGTTTCCAACCGATTTCTCATATACAAACAGCAGTTGACCGCCGTTGCCTCGTGAAACGTTATTGTAATGCCTCGTGTAAAGAGGAGAAATGCGTACCATCACGTTTCCATCTATGATAAAGGTCGGGTTGTACCCTATCGCGATTGCGATTTATCGTATCGCGACATTGCTACTCGCTTTTAGCACAATATATAGAATCGGTGGGTTCAGGAGGGTAATAAGGGAACGCGGTGCTGGATCCCAACGGCCTCGTATGACTAGCAGTCGAGAAGACAGGCATCCACATGGCTGTAACGGATCGTGCAGCCACGTCTCGATCCCTGAGTCAACAGATGGGGACGTTTGCAAGACAACAACCATCTGTACGAACAGTTCGACGACGTTTGCAGCAGCATGGACTATCAGCTCGGAGACCATGGCTGCGGTTACCCTTGACGCTGCATCACAGACAGGAGCGCCTGCGATGGTGTACTCAACTATGAACCTGGGTCTACGAATGCCGAAACGTCATTTTTTCGGATGAATCCAGGTTCTGCTTACAGCATCATGATGGTCGCATCCATGTTTGGCGACATCGCGGTGAACGCACATTGGTAGCGTGTATTCGTCATCGCCATACTGGCGCATCACCCGGCGTCATGGTATGGGGTGCCAATGGTTACACGTCTCGGTCACCTCTTGTTCGCATTGACGGCACTTTGAACAGTGGACGTTACATTTCAGATGTGTTACGACCCGTGGCTCTACCCTTCACTCGAACCCTACGAAACCCTACATTTCAGGAGGATAATGCACGACCGTTTGTTGCAGGTCCTGTACGGGTCTTTTTGGATACAGAAAATGTTCGAGTGCTCCGCTGGCCAGCACATTCTCAAGATCTCTCACCAACTGAAAACTTCTGGTCAATGGTGGCCGAGCAACTGGCTCGTCAGAATATAGCAGTCACTACTCTTGATGAACAGTGGTATCGTGTTGAAGCTGCTTGGGCAGCTGTACCTGTATACGCCATCCGAGTTCTGTTTGGCTCAACGCCCAGGCGTATCAAGCCCGTTATTACGGCCAGAGGTGGTTGTTCTGGGTACTGATATCTCAGGATCTATGCACCCAAATTGCGTGAAAATGTAATCACATGTCAGTTCTAGTATAATATATTTGACAAATGAATACCCGTTTATCATCTACAATTCTTCTTGGTGTACCAGTTTTAAAGGCCAGTAGTGTACAATGCCCTCTCAGCTCTCGCAAAAACAATTAACTAAGTGGCTGGTTCGTTTCTACCCAGGTGGAGCTCAACGCTATATCTAGCTCAGTGTCTGCCGCAGTGTTCACACAAATTTATCTTCTGTGTCTTACAGGGCTTTATGAACCCCATTGTGCACTTGACGCCAGTTCAGAGAAGAGTGTCCACGAAAATTTCGGTCTTCTCTTTCTCATAGCAAAACTGTCCCTCACCTGGGTCCTTTCGTGTTCCTCGTCACGGCTTGTTCCGACCAATAGGAGCGTTCCTCTTATTTTGTGGCAACTCTCTCTGGCAATCCCAAAGGCCCTATCATTAAACTGCGTCGAAATCCCGTCACTTCAGTCCTTCCTAGTTCGTTTCCGCCAGTCGGACATTTTGTGCCTGCTCCAGACGCCTAAAAGTCACATGCGTCCAGCATGAGGGTACCACACGCTGTTCACGTGATCAACTGTGTCACAGGTTTGTTCGTATCCATTTGGAAATTCCGAAAAGCAGAGCTCCCTTCCATCCTACTCTAGTGGCCCGCTACTTGCATTCCTGCACGAGTAACCTAGTGTCCATTCGTTGACTCATGGTGCGCCCTTCGCGCTTGATCGTGCCTGCTCCCAAGCAAAACGTTTCCTCTCGCTGCTTCTTTCACATCTTGCTCATTGACATGCAGTATATAGGAGCGGTGTGTTAATACCGAAGGTTTAGTGTCACACGTTTGCAGTACATACTTATACGCAAATGTGCTCATTTTCTCCGAAGTAAGATAGGTGTCACATCCACCTTCCCATTACGATGTATAAAAACTCTCATGTAAGGTGCGAAATTGACAGTGATTTAATCCGAAACCTTACAGTACAACTCATGTGACTCCACCAATCGCACTCACCATCCATCCTGAAGCAAGGTTGAACCAGTACAGTGCCGTAACCTCTGCAAACGTCTTAGTAGATGGGCTACACTTTTTTAGAACTCTCCCAGTAAACCGAATTCGCCCTCATTGCAACCGAACTTACGTGCTCATATCGCTTTGCATCGTTACGCCTGGATATTTAATCGGCGTGGCTCTGTCAAGCAGTATACCACTAACATTGCATTTCTACAAGATGTACACCTTTGCTTCCGCCGTTTTTTCCCCAAATTTTGAGGCTTTAATGACACAAATTGGTTACACATGTATCATTCAAAGTATTTTCCATCTCTGACCACTACGTTCTCCCACCTTTCGGGCAGTGTACGAATCCCGCGTCGAAATAATTGTTCATCTTTTGGAGCGATCCACGGATCGATCCAATTTGTGACTTCTTCAAGAGATCGGAAGTGTGGGTCAGCCAGGCCATGCGCCATTGATCTAAACATGTGATAGAGGGAGCAATATCTGGAGAATTCGGTGGGTGGGGTAGAACTTCCCATTTTAACGTTTCCAAGTGCGTTTTGACCTCTTTTTGCAATGTGGGGTCGAGCGTTGTCGAGCTTTAAAATCACTTTATCGTGCCTTCTTGAGTCTGACGCACGTCTTCACTCAGCAATGTCTCCAATTCTGCATCTTCGACAACATTCTCTCTTCCACCACTATGCCGGTCTACGACGCTAAAACCACCGTTCTTGAAGCGTTGAAACCACTCACGACAGATTCTTTGACTAATAGCGTCTTTACCATACGTACTTGAGAGCATTTAATGAGACTCAGTCGCTGTTTTCTTCATATTGAAACAAAACAGTAACACCTCCAGCAAATGACGAGAATTATGCTCGTAAACTGACATTTTCAATCAAGAACAGCTTTAAGATGCAGACACAAATCGACTAATGTTTGAATGAGGTTATGTCGACCGAGGTCCAAGCTAACTGCCTGACGTCTGCTACCTGTTTCTTTCGACCGCTACTTACCGTTGTCGCCACCTACGGCGGAAGCTAAGTTGCACACCTTGTACATTACAGAATTGTTTTAGCTAGTCATCCGCAGTAGCTCTTTATTTTTCATTCATCACACCAAGTAGAAATTCTGTTCAAGTCGTCATATATTGTACATTCACTGAACGACACCATTCCGCACACTACAGTGCCGTCAACAAACAGTAGTAGATTGCTGTAACCCAATCCATCAGAGCGTTTATATGTAAGAGCGGACCTATGACACTTCCCTGGGAAGCTCTTGAGCATATCCTCGTCTCTGATTAACACTCTCCGCGAGAACAACGCACTGGATTCTATTACTCAAGAAGTCTACTACCTTATGCATATCTCGGAACCTAATCCGTCTCTGCATTGAGACATCGTGTCAAATGCTTTCCTGAAATCTAGCGACATGGAATGTGTCTGTTGCGCTTCATCCATATTTCTCTTGCTCTCTGCAAAAACAGCGCAAGCAGAATTTCGCACGAAATCCGTGCTGATTTGTTAATGTAGGCAGTCTTTATAGGCGATTTGTTGTATCTACTAAGTGTTCTGTCAGTAAAATGCAGTTTCTGGTACGCTTACCGGACAAAATTATCTACGTGAGCGTCCCAGTTTAAGTTATTCGTAAATGTCACCGACAGGTACAGAGTTTCAGGGAGAGCATAAGGGAACAATTGACAGGAATGGGGGAAAGAAATACAGTAGAAGAAGAATGGGTAGCTTTGAGGCATGAAGTAGTGAAGGCAGCAGAGGATCGAGTAGGTAAAAAGACAAGGGCTAGTAGAAATCCTTGGGTAACAGAAGAAATATTGAATTTAATTGATGAAAGGAGAAAATATAAAAATGCAGTAAATGAAGCAGGCAAAAAGGAATACAAACGTCTCAAAAATGAGATCGACAGGAAGTGCAAAATGGCTAAGCAGGGATGGCTAGAGGACAAATGTAAGGATGTAGAGGCTTATCTCACTAGGGGTAAGATAGATACTGCCTACAGGAAAATTAAAGAGACCTTTGGAGATAAGAGAACCACTTGTATGAACATCAAGACCTCAGATGGAAACCCACTTCTCAGCAAAGAAGGGAAAGCAGAAAGGTGGAAGGAGTATATAGAGGGTCTATAAAAGGGCGATGTACGTGAGGACAATATTATGGAAATGGAAGAGGATGTAGATGAAGATGAAATGGGAGATACGATACTGCGTGAAGAGTTTGACAGAGCACTGAAAGACCTGAGTCGAAACAAGGCCCCCGGAGTAGACAACATTCCATTGGAACTACTGACGGCCTTGGGAGAGCCAGTCCTGACAAAACTCTATCATCTGGTGAGCAAGATGTATGAAGCAGGCGAAATACCCTCAGACTTCAAGAAGAATATAATAATTCAAATCCCAAAGAAAGCAGGTGTTGACAAATGTGAAAATTACCGAACAATTAGTTTAATAAGCCACAGCTGCAAAATACTAACACGAATTCTGTACAGACGAATGGAAAAACTAGTAGAATCTGACCTCGGGGAAGATCAGTTTGGATTCCGTAGAAATACTGGAACACGTGAGGCAATACTGACCTTACGACTTATCTTAGAAGAAAGATTAAGGAAAGGCAAACCTACGTTTCTAGCATTTGTAGACTTAGAGAAAGCTTTTGACAATGTTGATTGGAATACTCTCTTTCAAATTCTAAAGGTGCCAGGGGTAAAATACAGGGAGCGAAAGGCTATTTGCAATTTGTACAGAAACCAGATGGAAATTATAAGAGTCGAGAGACATGAAAGGGAAGCAGTGGTTGGGTAGGGAGTGAAACAGGGTTGTAGCCTCTCACCGATGTTATTCAATCTGTATATTGAGCAAGCAGTAAAGGAAACAAAAGAAAAATTCGGAGTAGGTATTAAAATCCATGGAGAAGAAATAAAAATTTTGAGGTTTGCCGATGACATTGTAATTCTGTCAGAGACAGCAAAGGACTTGGAAGAGCAGTTGAACGGAATGGACAGTGTCATGAACATCAACAAAAGCAAAACGAGGATAATGGAATGTAATCGAATTAAGTCGGGTGATGCTGAGGGAATTACATTAGGAAATGAGACACTTCAAGTAGTACAGGAGTTCTACTATTTGGGGAGCAAAATAAGTGATGATGGTCGAAGTAGAGAGGATATAAAATGTAGACTGGCAATGGCAATGAAGGCATTTCTGAAGAAGAGAAATTTGTTAACATCGAGTATAGATTTAAGTGTCAGGAAGTCATTTCTGAAAGTATTTGTATGGACTGTAGCCATGTATGGAAGTGAAACATGGACGATAAATAGTTTGGACAAGAAGAGAATAGAAGCTTTCGAAATGTGGTGCTACAGAAGAATGCTGAAGATTAGATGGGTAGATCGCATAACTAACGAGGAAGTATTGAATAGGACTGGGGAGAAGAGAAGTTTGTGGCACAACTTGACCAGAAGAAGGGATCGGTTGGTAGGACATGTCCTGAGGCATCAAGGTTTCACCAATTTAGTATTGGAGGGTAGCGTGGAGGGTAAAAATCGTAGAGGGAGTCCAAGAGATGAATACACAGGTAATAAGCGGAATTGACAGCCTTTAAATTTGCGTGATTTATTGAGTAACCTGAACTTAACGGATTTCTTTTGCCACTCACGTGGATGACATCACGCTTTTTATTGTTCAGAGTCAGTTGGTACTTCTGGAACCACGCATATCTTTTGTCTGAATCACTTGAAAGTTGGTTTTGATCATCTGAGAATTCTAGTAAACTTTAAATGATAAATTATCTACAAACACTGTAAGAGGGCTTCTCAGATTGTCTCCTAAATGGTTTTTATAGATTAGGAACAGCAGAGGGTCCGTAAAACTACCCGAGCAACGTCAGATATCGCTTCTGTTCTACTCGATAACGTTCCGTCAGTTACTAGGAACTTTCTGACAGCAAATCACGAATCCTGTCGCTCTACTGCGCCACGACACAGAACATTAAGGAGTAGTAAACTGGAAATTTCAGTTAAAACTCATTCGCATTGCCACAGGCAATATCAAGGCAGCAATAGGGCCTCTTGGGGCTCCTCGTTCCTGTTAACACCCACTCGCCTCCGTGTTCTGGAACCAGAGAGATGAACCGACCACACGGCTACCGACACCAAGTACATCACTGATGTTCATCAAGGGTCATCGTAGAATTCGGAGTTGGTCTGAGGACAGTTCAACAGCCAGAACGAGACAATACTTTCGCGCTGAGCAATAGCTGCCCCTGCCAGCAGGCAACCAGCCCCAGCGTCGATTTCGCCAACACCAACGCTTGGGCGTGCAGAAGCTGAGCTGACTCAAGATACGCCAGCTAGAATCCAACACGCAGCTGAATGGAGCGCCAGCCCAGGCTGGTGCGGCAGATCAACGAATAGTGAACACAGGGTATAAATCATTGAAATTTACTAATATTTAACTATAAAACTAACTAACCTAGACGCCATCCAATCAGGTCTCGGGTTCCCAACGGTACCGTGTCATCCTCAGCCGATAGGCCTCACAAGATCCGAATATGGAGGGGCATGTGTTCAGCACTCCGCTCTCCCGCCGTGTGTCAGTTTACGAGACTTCAGAATCAACTAGCACCCTAGTTTGCGCTGCGAATACATAGAAAGAAAGATCCCTTATCATTTAGCTACAATATAGCAGATCAGCAACTGGAAGCAGTTGATTCCATATATTATCTGGGAGTACGCATTAGGAGTGATTTAAAATGGAATGATCATATAAAGTTGATCGTCGGTAAAGCAGATGCCAGACTGAGATTCATTGGAAGAATCCTAAGCAAATGCAGTCCGAAAACAAAGAAAGTAGCTTACACAACACTTGCTCGCCCACTGCTTGAATACTGCTCACTGGTGTGGGATCCGTACCATAAAGTGTTGATAGAAGAGACAGAGAAGATCGAACGGAGAGCAGCGCGCTTCGTTACAGGATCATTTAGTAATCGCGAAAGCGTTACGGAGATGATAGATAAACTCCAGTGGAAGACTCTGCAGGAGAGACGCTCAGTAGCACGGTAAGGGCTTTTGTTGAAGTTTAGAGAACATACCTTCACTGACGAGTCAGACAGTATGTTGTTCCCTCCTACGTGTATCTCGCGAAGGGACCATGAGGATAAAATCAGAGAGATTACAGCCCACAAAGAGGCATACCGACAATCTCTCTGTCCACGAACAATACGAGACTGCAATAGAAGGGAGAACCGATAGAGGTACTCAGGGTACCCTCCGCCACACACCGTCAGGTGGCTTGCGGAGTATGGATGTAGATGTAGATGTAGAAGGAGATCCTTTACAAGTGCTTTGCTAGACACAGTTTCTTCAGGTCTGGTTGATCCGACTTTTCTGTGTCTTTTAATCTCCAATGCCTCGCACACCAAGATCAAATGTGATGCGGTTTCCTCGCACACACACTACACACCCTACATTTGGGGTCTTCTTCTGTTAACCCCACTGTATGTAGGTGTTTTTTGAAATTCCCATGGTCTGTCAATAGTCCAAGCATGAGTTTTGTTTCTCTCCTGTTCAAGTCTAGGATTGATAGAACATGGCTTCGGCAACAATAAATTGCAATGTTTTTGCTATTGAGTGGAAGGATCAACAACGAATTTGAACGGCTGTCATGTGACGTCCGCAACGACGAACCACAACGACCAACAAGGAACAAAATGAAAAAAAGATGGATAGAGCGTCTGTCATGTAAGCACGAGATCCCGGATTCGAGTCCCGGTCGGGGCACACATTTTCAACCGTCCCCGTTGACTTATATCAACGCCTGTATGCAGCTAAGGGTATTCATTTCATTGTACTTTATCTGGTAGTTGACGTCAGCCACTTGCTACTACAGTGTTGCCACACTCCCTGCCAACCACTGCTCGGTTAAAGGTGACGCACAAACGCGACGGCTCACTTTACAAATGCTGTTAATGTGTAAAGCGGAGCAATGTTGGAAGCCGCAAGGTATAACGAGATGCTTTTTCTTACGTGACCAATGAGTGAACTGCAGCTGACGATGCATTTTGTAGCCCTGAAGTTAAACTCATATCCTAAGGTAACCCCAACCTCGTGACGCGAAATGGATTCAAGAAAACGGCGATCAGCTACCTGCGGCAGAACTAAAGTGAAGGTCGCTTTGTTCAAAATGGTTCAAATGGCTCTAGGCACTACGGGACTTAACATCTGAGATCATCATTCCCCTAAACTTAGAGCTACTTAAACCTAACTAACCTAAGGACATCACACACATCCATGCCCGAGGCAGGACCGTAGCATCAGCGCAGTTCCCGCCTAGAACTGCTCGGCAACAGTGGACGGCGGTCGCTTTGTCTTCAAAGCTAACCTGTAAGAGCAAGCTCAAGACAGAATAATTCATTTTAGGCTTGAAAATCAAAGTGTACTTTCTCGCTGCCACTGACTACCTGACACTACCCTCATACTGCCTACAAGAGCTATTGCGTTACTAACCGATGATCAGTCCTGGATGGCACTTGGTTTGCAGAATATAGGGAACACAGGCAGATTCCAACCGAAAAAGAATGACAGGGAGAAACATAAGTGCAAATAAAAAGGTAAGTACGATGATGAAAATGGCACGACCTTGTATTAGAAATAACAAATAATAACATTTAAACCAATTAGTTGATTACAAAGATAACAAAGTCCTTTGATTAGATTTAGAAACAAACAAAGAATTCGCTTCGTCTGACGAGACCCGAATCTACGACCTATTACGCGTCATGTTTATACGCTAACGATTGTGCTATTGCAAAGCATTGTGTTCAGTTGTCATATTTCAACTGTATTCACCCGGTCACAACGATGAAATGTAGTCTAAAAAAAAATTTGACTTCACACAATCTCACGCGGAGCTTATTTAATGTAAGCCGATCTCTGCGATTATGATAATTGTGTACAGGGTGGTCCATTGATAGTGACCGGGCCAAATATCTCACGAAATAAGCATCAAACGAAAAAACTACAAAGAACGAAACTCGTCTAGCTTGAAGGGGGAAACCAGATGGCACTATGGTTGGCCCGCTAGATTGCGCTGCCATCGGTCAAATGCATATAAACTGCGTTTTTGTAAATAGGAACCCCAACTTCTATTACATATTCGTGGAGTGCGTAAAGAAATATGAATGTTTTAGGTGGACCACTACTTTCGCTTTGTGACAGATGGCGCTGTAGTAGTCACAAACGTATAAGTACGTGGTAACACGTAAGATTCCGTCAGTGCGGACGATATTTGCTTCGTGATACATTCCCCGTGTTAAAATGGACCGTTTACCAATTGCGGAAAAGATCGATATCGTATTGATGTATGGCTATTGTGATCAAAATGCCTAACGATCGTGTGCTATGTATGCTGCTCGGTATCCTGGACGACATCATGCAAGTGTCCGGACCGATCGCCGGATAGTTACGTTATTTAAGGAAACAGGAAGTGTTCAGCCACATGTGAAACGTCAACCACGACCTGCAACAAATGATGATCCCAAGTAGGTGTTTTAGCTGCTGTCGCGGCTAATCCGTACATCAGTAGCAGACAAATTGCGCGAGAATCGGGAATCCCAAAAACATCGGTGTTGAGAATGCTACATCAACATCGATTGCACCCGTACCATATTTCTATGCACCAGGAATTGCATGGCGACGACTTTGAACGTCGTGTAGAGTTCTGCCACTGGGCACAAGAGAAATTTCGGGACGATGACAGATTTTTTACACGCGTTCTATTTAACGACGAAGCGTCATTCACCAACAGTGGTAACGTAAACCGGCATAATATGCACTATTGGGCAACGGAAAATCCGCGATGGCTGCAACAAGTGGAACATCAGCGACCTTGTCGGGTTAATGTATGGTGTGGCATTATGGGACGAAGGATAATTGGTTCCCATTTTATTGATGGCAATCTAAATGGTGCAATGTATGCTGATTTCCTACGTAATCTTCTACCGATGTTACTACAAGATGTTTCACTGCATGACAGAATGGCGATGTACTTACAACATGATGGATGTCCGGGACATAGCTTGCGTGCGGTTGAAGCGCTATTGAATAGCATATTTCATGACAGGTGGATTGGTCGTCAAAGCTCCATACCGTGGCTCGCACGTCCCCGGATTTCTTTCTGTGAGGAAAATTTAAGGATATTTGGTATCGTGATCCACCGACAACGCCTGACAACATGCGTCAGCGCATTGTCAATGCGTGTACAAACAATACGGAAGGCGGAAGGCGAACTGCTTGCTGTTGAGAGGAATGTCGTTACCCGTATTGCCAAACGCACTGAGGTTGACGGACATCATTTTGAGCATTGATTGCATTAATGTGGTATTTACAGGCAATCACGCTGTAACAGCATGCGTTCTCATAAATGACAAGTTCACAAAGGTACATGTATCACAGTGGAACAATCGAAATAAAATGTTCAAACGTATCTACGTTCTGTATTTTAATTTAAAAAACCTACCCTGTTATCAACTGTTCGTCTAATATTGTGAGCCATATGTTGACTATTACAGCGGCGTCTATAACAAAGTGAAAAAAGTGGTCCAACTAAAACATTCATATTTCTTTAGGTACTACACGAATATGTAATAAGAAACGGGGGTTCCTATTTAAAAAAGAGAGCTGCATCAAACCAGTCTCAGGATTGTCGACCACAACAACATTTTAAAAAAAGCAGTTGATATCCGTTTGACATATGGCAGCGCCATCTAGAGGGCCAACTATAGTGCCATCTGGTTTCCCCCTTCAAGCTAGACGAGTTTCGTTCTTTGTAGTTTTTTCGTTTGATGCTTATTTCGTGAGATATTTGGCCCGGTCACTATCAATGGACCATCCTGTATATTGCAATGATCGCATCTTGTGCAGAGATGACCAATAGTGTTTGGTCACTGCACTGTATGAAATGTATGTATTTCATTAGCATCGTTGCGTGTGTGTGTGTGTGTGTGTGTGTGTGTGTGTGTGTGTGTGTGTGTGTGTGTGTGTGTGTGTGCGTGTGTGTGCGAGTATGTTGTTTTTGAGGTGGTTATCATGTTTGATGGATTACGAT
Source organism: Schistocerca gregaria (assembly GCF_023897955.1). Taxonomy (NCBI): domain Eukaryota; kingdom Metazoa; phylum Arthropoda; class Insecta; order Orthoptera; family Acrididae; genus Schistocerca; species Schistocerca gregaria. Next base: position 71,684,383 of record NC_064929.1, read on the forward strand.
GTAATTTGGAATCCATATACGTCAAGAAAGAAACCCACGAAAAGAATTGAAGGTGAATTGACCATTTGTTGTAGCAGTTTAGTAACGGCTCGACGTTAAGCGCTCTAATTACAGGAAACCAGTTCCAACGTGTGAGTTGTCATTTATGAAGGAACTTTAATGGGGCTATAGCGTCAAAGACGCTTCAAAGACTCCCAGTACCCATCCTGGCCTCACACTGATATATCTCCAATCAGTCCCCTTGCACATGGTACTCCATTTCCACACAATGTGACTAGAGGTCAAAAGCGTTTTGGAAGTCAAAAGCTTTCTGGAAGTCAAAAGCGTTCTGGAAGTCAAAAGCGTTTTGGAAGACAAAAGCGTTCAGGAAGTCAAAAGCGTTCAGGAAGTCAAAAGCGTTTAGGAAGTCAACAGTGTTCAGGAAGTCAAAAGCATTGTGGAAGTCAAAAGCGTTCTGGAAGTAAAAACCGTTCTAGAAGTCAAAAGCGTTCAGGAAGTCAAAAGCGTTCTGTAAGTCAAAAGGGTTTAGGAAGTCAAAAGCGTCCTGGAAGTCAAAAGCGTTCAGGAAGTCAAAGTCGTTCTGGAAGCCAAAAGCATTCAGGAAGTCAAAAGCGTTCTGGAAGTCAAAAGCGTTCTGGAACTCAAAAGCGTTCTGGAAGTCAAAAGCGTTCTTGAAGTTAAAAGCGTTCAGGAAGTGAAAAGTGTTCAGGAAGTCAAAAGCGTTCTGGAAGTCAAAAGCGTTCTTGAAGTTAAAAGCGTTCAGGAAGTGAAAAGTGTTCAGGAAGTCAAAAGCGTTCAGGAAGTCAAAAGTGTCCTGGAAGTCAAAAGCGTTTTGGAAGTCAAAAGCGTTTTGAAAGTCAAAAGCGTTCAGGAGGTCAAAAGCGTTCTGGAAGTCAAAAGCGTTCTGGAAGTCAAAAGTGTTGAGGAAGTCAAAAGCGTTCTGGAAGTCAAAAGGGTTTAGGAAGTCAAAAGCGTCCTGGAAGTCAAAAGCGTTCAGGAAGTCAAAGTCGTTCTGGAAGCCAAAAGCATTCAGGAAGTCAAAAGCGTTCTGGAAGTCAAAAGCGTTCTGGAACTCAAAAGCGTTCTGGAAGTCAAAAGCGTTCTTGAAGTTAAAAGCGTTCAGGAAGTGAAAAGTGTTCAGGAAGTCAAAAGCGTTCTGGAAGTCAAAAGCGTTCTTGAAGTTAAAAGCGTTCAGAAAGTGAAAAGTGTTCAGGAAGTCAAAAGCGTTCAGGAAGTCAAAAGGGTCCTGGAAGTCAAAAGCGTTTTGGAAGTCAAAAGCGTTTTGAAAGTCAAAAGCGTTCAGGAGGTCAAAAGCGTTCTGGAAGTCAAAAGCGTTCTGGAAGTCAAAAGTGTTGAGGAAGTCAAAAGCGTTCTGGAAGTCAATAGCGTTCTGAAAGTCAAAAGCGTTCTGGAAGTCAAAAGCGTTCAGGAAGTCAAAAGCGTTCAGGAAGTCAAAAGTGTTCAGGAAGTCAAAAGTGTTCTGGAAGTCAAAAGCGTTCTGGAAGTCAAAAGCATTCTGGAAGTCAAAAGCGTTCAGGAAGTCAAAAGCGTTCAGGAAGTCAAAAGTGTTCAGGAAGTCAAAAGTGTTCTGGAAGTCAAAAGCGTTCTGGAAGTCAAAAGCATTCTGGAAGTCAAAAGCGTTCTGGAAATCAAAATGGAAGTCAAAAGCGTTCTGGAAGTAAAAAGCGTTCTGGAAGTCAAAAACGTTCAGGAAGTCAAAGGCGTTCTGTAAGCCAAAAGCGTTCTGGAAGTCAAAAGCGTTCTGGAAGTCAGAAGCGTTCTGGAAGTCAAAATGGAAGTCAAATGCATTCTGGAGGTCAAAACCGTTCTGGATGTCAAAAGAGTTTAGGAAGTCAAAAGCGTTCAGGAAGTCAAAAGCGTTGAGAAAGTCAAAAGAGTCCTGGAAGTCAAAAGCGTTCAGGAAGTCAAAGTCATTCTGGAAGCCAAAAGCGTTCAGGAAGTCAAAAGCGTTCTGGAAGTCAAAAGCATTCTGGAAGTCAAAAGCGTTCTGGAAGTCAAAAGCGTTCTGGAAGTCAAAAGCGTTAAGGAAGTCAAAAGCGTTCAGGAAGTCAAAAGTGTCAGGAAGTCAAAAGTGTTCTGGAAGTCAAAAGCGTTCTGGAAGTCAAAAGCGATCTGGAAATCAAAATGGAAGTCAAAAGCGTTCTGGAAGTAAAAAGCGTTCTGGAAGTCAAAAACGTTCAGGAAGTCAAAGGCGTTCTGTAAGCCAAAAGCGTTCTGTAAGTCAAAAGCGTTCAGGAAGTCAAAAGCGATCTGGAAATCAAAAGCGTTCAGGAAGTCAAAAGCGTCCTGGAAGTCAAAAGCGTCCTGGAAGTCAAAAGCGTTCTGGAAATCAAAAGCGTTCTGGAAGTAAAAACCGTTCTGGAAGTCAAAAGCGTTCAGGAAGTCAAAAGCGTTCTGTAAGTCAAAAGGGTTTAGGAAGTCAAAAGCGTCCTGGAAGTCAAAAGCGTTCAGGAAGTCAAAGTCGTTCTGGAAGCCAAAAGCATTCAGGAAGTCAAAAGCGTTCTGGAAGTCAAAAGTGTTCTGGAACTCAAAAGCGTTCTGGAAGTCAAAAGCGTTCTTGAAGTTAAAAGCGTTCAGGAAGTGAAAAGTGTTCAGGAAGTCAAAAGCGTTCTGGAAGTCAAAAGCGTTCTTGAAGTTAAAAGCGTTCAGGAAGTGAAAAGTGTTCAGGAAGTCAAAAGCGTTCAGGAAGTCAAAAGTGTCCTGGAAGTCAAAAGCGTTTTGGAAGTCAAAAGCGTTTTGAAAGTCAAAAGCGTTCAGGAGGTCAAAAGCGTTCTGGAAGTCAAAAGCGTTCTGGAAGTCAAAAGTGTTGAGGAAGTCAAAAGCGTTCTGGAAGTCAAAAGGGTTTAGGAAGTCAAAAGCGTCCTGGAAGTCAAAAGCGTTCAGAAAGTCAAAGTCGTTCTGGAAGCCAAAAGCATTCAGGAAGTCAAAAGCGTTCTGGAAGTCAAAAGCGTTCTGGAACTCAAAAGCGTTCTGGAAGTCAAAAGCGTTCTTGAAGTTAAAAGCGTTCAGGAAGTGAAAAGTGTTCAGGAAGTCAAAAGCGTTCTGGAAGTCAAAAGCGTTCTTGAAGTTAAAAGCGTTCAGAAAGTGAAAAGTGTTCAGGAAGTCAAAAGCGTTCAGGAAGTCAAAAGTGTCCTGGAAGTCAAAAGCGTTTTGGAAGTCAAAAGCGTTTTGAAAGTCAAAAGCGTTCAGGAGGTCAAAAGCGTTCTGGAAGTCACAAGCGTTCTGGAAGTCAAAAGTGTTGAGGAAGTCAAAAGCGTTCTGGAAGTCAATAGCGTTCTGAAAGTCAAAAGCGTTCTGGAAGTCAAAAGCGTTCAGGAAGTCAAAAGCGTTCAGGAAGTCAAAAGTGTTCAGGAAGTCAAAAGTGTTCTGGAAGTCAAAAGCGTTCTGGAAGTCAAAAGCATTCTGGAAGTCAAAAGCGTTCAGGAAGTCAAAAGCGTTCAGGAAGTCAAAAGTGTTCAGGAAGTCAAAAGTGTTCTGGAAGTCAAAAGCGTTCTGGAAGTCAAAAGCATTCTGGAAGTCAAAAGCGTTCTGGAAATCAAAATGGAAGTCAAAAGCGTTCTGGAAGTAAAAAGCGTTCTGGAAGTCAAAAACGTTCAGGAAGTCAAAGGCGTTCTGTAAGCCAAAAGCGTTCTGGAAGTCAAAAGCGTTCTGGAAGTCAAAAGCGTTCTGGAAGTCAAAATGGAAGTCAAATGCATTCTGGAGGTCAAAACCGTTCTGGATGTCAAAAGAGTTTAGGAAGTCAAAAGCGTTCAGGAAGTCAAAAGCGTTGAGAAAGTCAAAAGAGTCCTGGAAGTCAAAAGCGTTCAGGAAGTCAAAGTCATTCTGGAAGCCAAAAGCGTTCAGGAAGTCAAAAGCGTTCTGGAAGTCAAAAGCATTCTGGAAGTCAAAAGCGTTCTGGAAGTCAAAAGCGTTCTGGAAGTCAAAAGCGTTAAGGAAGTCAAAAGCGTTCAGGAAGTCAAAAGTGTCAGGAAGTCAAAAGTGTTCTGGAAGTCAAAAGCGTTCTGGAAGTCAAAAGCGATCTGGAAATCAAAATGGAAGTCAAAAGCGTTCTGGAAGTAAAAAGCGTTCTGGAAGTCAAAAACGTTCAGGAAGTCAAAGGCGTTCTGTAAGCCAAAAGCGTTCTGTAAGTCAAAAGCGTTCAGGAAGTCAAAAGCGATCTGGAAATCAAAAGCGTTCAGGAAGTCAAAAGCGTCCTGGAAGTCAAAAGCGTCCTGGAAGTCAAAAGCGTTCTGGAAATCAAAAGCGTTCTGGAAGTAAAAACCGTTCTGGAAGTCAAAAGCGTTCAGGAAGTCAAAAGCGTTCTGTAAGTCAAAAGGGTTTAGGAAGTCAAAAGCGTCCTGGAAGTCAAAAGCGTTCAGGAAGTCAAAGTCGTTCTGGAAGCCAAAAGCATTCAGGAAGTCAAAAGCGTTCTGGAAGTCAAAAGTGTTCTGGAACTCAAAAGCGTTCTGGAAGTCAAAAGCGTTCTTGAAGTTAAAAGCGTTCAGGAAGTGAAAAGTGTTCAGGAAGTCAAAAGCGTTCTGGAAGTCAAAAGCGTTCTTGAAGTTAAAAGCGTTCAGGAAGTGAAAAGTGTTCAGGAAGTCAAAAGCGTTCAGGAAGTCAAAAGTGTCCTGGAAGTCAAAAGCGTTTTGGAAGTCAAAAGCGTTTTGAAAGTCAAAAGCGTTCAGGAGGTCAAAAGCGTTCTGGAAGTCAAAAGCGTTCTGGAAGTCAAAAGTGTTGAGGAAGTCAAAAGCGTTCTGGAAGTCAAAAGGGTTTAGGAAGTCAAAAGCGTCCTGGAAGTCAAAAGCGTTCAGAAAGTCAAAGTCGTTCTGGAAGCCAAAAGCATTCAGGAAGTCAAAAGCGTTCTGGAAGTCAAAAGCGTTCTGGAACTCAAAAGCGTTCTGGAAGTCAAAAGCGTTCTTGAAGTTAAAAGCGTTCAGGAAGTGAAAAGTGTTCAGGAAGTCAAAAGCGTTCTGGAAGTCAAAAGCGTTCTTGAAGTTAAAAGCGTTCAGAAAGTGAAAAGTGTTCAGGAAGTCAAAAGCGTTCAGGAAGTCAAAAGTGTCCTGGAAGTCAAAAGCGTTTTGGAAGTCAAAAGCGTTTTGAAAGTCAAAAGCGTTCAGGAGGTCAAAAGCGTTCTGGAAGTCACAAGCGTTCTGGAAGTCAAAAGTGTTGAGGAAGTCAAAAGCGTTCTGGAAGTCAATAGCGTTCTGAAAGTCAAAAGCGTTCTGGAAGTCAAAAGCGTTCAGGAAGTCAAAAGCGTTCAGGAAGTCAAAAGTGTTCAGGAAGTCAAAAGTGTTCTGGAAGTCAAAAGCGTTCTGGAAGTCAAAAGCATTCTGGAAGTCAAAAGCGTTCAGGAAGTCAAAAGCGTTCAGGAAGTCAAAAGTGTTCAGGAAGTCAAAAGTGTTCTGGAAGTCAAAAGCGTTCTGGAAGTCAAAAGCATTCTGGAAGTCAAAAGCATTCTGGAAATCAAAATGGAAGTCAAAAGCGTTCTGGAAGTAAAAAGCGTTCTGGAAGTCAAAAACGTTCAGGAAGTCAAAGGCGTTCTGTAAGCCAAAAGCGTTCTGGAAGTCAAAAGCGTTCTGGAAGTCAAAAGCGTTCTGGAAGTCAAAATGGAAGTCAAATGCATTCTGGAGGTCAAAACCGTTCTGGATGTCAAAAGAGTTTAGGAAGTCAAAAGCGTTCAGGAAGTCAAAAGCGTTGAGAAAGTCAAAAGAGTCCTGGAAGTCAAAAGCGTTCAGGAAGTCAAAGTCATTCTGGAAGCCAAAAGCGTTCAGGAAGTCAAAAGCGTTCTGGAAGTCAAAAGCATTCTGGAAGTCAAAAGCGTTCTGGAAGTCAAAAGCGTTCTGGAAGTCAAAAGCGTTAAGGAAGTCAAAAGCGTTCAGGAAGTCAAAAGTGTCAGGAAGTCAAAAGTGTTCTGGAAGTCAAAAGCGTTCTGGAAGTCAAAAGCGATCTGGAAATCAAAATGGAAGTCAAAAGCGTTCTGGTAGTCAAAAGAGTTCAGGAAGTCAAAAGCGTTCTGGAAGTCAAAGGCGTTCTGGAAGCCAAAAGCGTTCTGGAAGTCAAAAGCGTTCTGGAAGTCAAAATGGAAGTCAAATGCATTCTGGAAGTCAAAACCGTTCTGGATGTCAAAAGAGTTCAGGAAGTCAAAAGCGTTCAGGAAGTCAAAAGCGTTTAGAAAGTCAAAAGAGTCCTGGAAGTCAAAAGCGTTCAGGAAGTCAAAGTCGTTCTGGAAGCCAAAAGCGTTCAGGAAGTCAAAAGCGTTTAGGAAGTCAAAAGCGTCCTGGAAGTCAAAAGCATCCTGGAAGTCAAAAGCGTTCAGTAAGTCAAAAGCATTCAGGAAGTCAAAAGCGTTCTGGAAGTCAAAAGCGTTCTGTAAGTCAAAAGCGTTCAGGAAGTCAAAAGCGATCTGGAAATCAAAAGCGTTCAGGAAGTCAAAAGCGTCCTGGAAGTCAAAAGCGTCCTGGAAGTCAAAAGCGTTCAGGAAATCAAAAGCGTTCTGGAAGTAAAAAGCGTTCAGGAAGTCAAAAGCGTTCTGGAAGTCAAAAGCGTTCTGGAAGTCAAAAGCGTTCTGGAAGTCAAAATGGAAGTCAAATGCATTCTGGAAGTCAAAACCGTTCTGGATGTCAAAAGAGTTTAGGAAGTCAAAAGCGTTCAGGAAGTCAAAAGCGTTGAGAAAGTCAAAAGAGTCCTGGAAGTCAAAAGCGTTCAGGAAGTCAAAGTCATTCTGGAAGCCAAAAGCGTTCAGGAAGTCAAAAGCGTTCTGGAAGTCAAAAGCATTCTGGAAGTCAAAAGCGTTCTGGAAGTCAAAAGCGTTCTGGAAGTCAAAAGCGTTAAGGAAGTCAAAAGCGTTCAGGAAGTCAAAAGTGTTCAGGAAGTCAAAAGTGTTCTGGAAGTCGAAAGCGTTCTGGAAGTCAAAAGCGATCTGGAAATCAAAATGGAAGTCAAAAGCGTTCTGGTAGTCAAAAGAGTTCAGGAAGTCAAAAGCGTTCTGGAAGTCAAAGGCGTTCTGGAAGCCAAAAGCGTTCTGGAAGTCAAAAGCGTTCTGGAAGTCAAAATGGAAGTCAAATGCATTCTGGAAGTCAAAACCGTTCTGGATGTCAAAAGAGTTCAGGAAGTCAAAAGCGTTCAGGAAGTCAAAAGCGTTCAGAAAGTCAAAAGAGTCCTGGAAGTCAAAAGCGTTCAGGAAGTCAAAGTCGTTCTGGAAGCCAAAAGCGTTCAGGAAGTCAAAAGCGTTTAGGAAGTCAAAAGCGTCCTGGAAGTCAAAAGCATCCTGGAAGTCAAAAGCGTTCAGTAAGTCAAAAGCATTCAGGAAGTCAAAAGCGTTCTGGAAGTCAAAAGCGTTCTGTAAGTCAAAAGCGTTCAGGAAGTCAAAAGCGATCTGGAAATCAAAAGCGTTCAGGAAGTCAAAAGCGTCCTGGAAGTCAAAAGCGTCCTGGAAGTCAAAAGCGTTCTGGAAATCAAAAGCGTTCTGGAAGTCAAAAGCGTTCAGGAAGTCAATGGCATTCTGGAAGTCAAAAGCGTTCTGGAAGTCAAAAGCGTTCTGGAAGTCAAAAGCGTTCTGGAAGTCAAAATGGAAGTCAAATGCATTCTGGAAGTCAAAACCGTTCTGGATGTCAAAAGAGTTCAGGAAGTCAAAAGCTTTCAGGAAGTCAAAAGCGTTCAGAAAGTCAAAAGAGTCCTGGAAGTCAAAAGCGTTCAGGAAGTCAAAGTCGTTCTGGAAGCCAAAAGCGTTCAGGAAGTCAAAAGCGTTCTGGAAGTCAAAAGCATTCTGGAAGTCAAAAGCGTTCTGGAAGTCAAAAGCGTTCTGGAAGTCAAAAGCGTTAAGGAAGTCAAAAGCGTTCAGGAAGTCAAAAGTGTCAGGAAGTCAAAAGTGTTCTGGAAGTCAAAAGCGTTCTGGAAGTCAAAAGCGATCTGGAAATCAAAATGGAAGTCAAAAGCGTTCTGGTAGTCAAAAGTGTTCAGGAAGTCAAAAGCGTTCAGGAAGTCAAAAGTGTCCTGGAAGTCAAAAGCGTTTTGGAAGTCAAAAGCGTTTTGAAAGTCAAAAGCGTTCAGGAGGTCAAAAGCGTTCTGGAAGTCAAAAGCGTTCAGGAAGTCAAAAGTGTTCAGGAAGTCAAAAGTGTTCTGGAAGTCAAAAGCGTTCTGGAAGTCAAAAGCATTCTGGAAGTCAAAAGCGTTCAGGAAGTCAAAAGCGTTCAGGAAGTCAAAAGTGTTCAGGAAGTCAAAAGTGTTCTGGAAGTCAAAAGCGTTCTGGAAGTCAAAAGCATTCTGGAAGTCAAAAGCGTTCTGGAAATCAAAATGGAAGTCAAAAGCGTTCTGGAAGTAAAAAGCGTTCTGGAAGTCAAAAACGTTCAGGATGTCAAAGGCGTTCTGTAAGCCAAAAGCGTTCTGGAAGTCAAAAGCGTTCTGGAAGTCAAAAGCGTTCTGGAAGTCAAAATGGAAGTCAAATGCATTCTGGAGGTCAAAACCGTTCTGGATGTCAAAAGAGTTTAGGAAGTCAAAAGCGTTCAGGAAGTCAAAAGCGTTGAGAAAGTCAAAAGAGTCCTGGAAGTCAAAAGCGTTCAGGAAGTCAAAGTCATTCTGGAAGCCAAAAGCGTTCAGGAAGTCAAAAGCGTTCTGGAAGTCAAAAGCATTCTGGAAGTCAAAAGCGTTCTGGAAGTCAAAAGCGTTCTGGAAGTCAAAAGCGTTAAGGAAGTCAAAAGCGTTCAGGAAGTCAAAAGTGTCAGGAAGTCAAAAGTGTTCTGGAAGTCAAAAGCGTTCTGGAAGTCAAAAACGATCTGGAAATCAAAATGGAAGTCAAAAGCGTTCTGGTAGTCAAAAGAGTTCAGGAAGTCAAAACCGTTCTGGAAGTCAAAGGCGTTCTGGAAGCCAAAAGCGTTCTGGAAGTCAAAAGCGTTCTGGAAGTCAAAATGGAAGTCAAATGCATTCTGGAAGTCAAAACCGTTCTGGATGTCAAAAGAGTTCAGGAAGTCAAAAGCGTTCAGGAAGTCAAAAGCGTTCTGAAAGTCAAAAGAGTCCTGGAAGTCAAAAGCGTTCAGGAAGTCAAAGTCGTTCTGGAAGCCAAAAGCGTTCAGGAAGTCAAAAGCGTTTAGGAAGTCAAAAGCGTCCTGGAAGTCAAAAGCATCCTGGAAGTCAAAAGCGTTCAGTAAGTCAAAAGCATTCAGGAAGTCAAAAGCGTTCTGGAAGTCAAAAGCGTTCTGTAAGTCAAAAGCGTTCAGGAAGTCAAAAGCGATCTGGAAATCAAAAGCGTTCAGGAAGTCAAAAGCGTCCTGGAAGTCAAAAGCGTCCTGGAAGTCAAAAGCGTTCTGGAAATCAAAAGCGTTCTGGAAGTAAAAAGCGTTCAGGAAGTCAAAAGCGTTCTGGAAGTCAAAAGCGTTCTGGAAGTCAAAAGCGTTCTGGAAGTCAAAATGGAAGTCAAATGCATTCTGGAAGTCAAAACCGTTCTGGTTGTCAAAAGAGTTTAGGAAGTCAAAAGCGTTCAGGAAGTCAAAAGCGTTGAGAAAGTCAAAAGAGTCCTGGAAGTCAAAAGCGTTCAGGAAGTCAAAGTCATTCTGGAAGCCAAAAGCGTTCAGGAAGTCAAAAGCGTTCTGGAAGTCAAAAGCATTCTGGAAGTCAAAAGCGTTCTGGAAGTCAAAAGCGTTCTGGAAGTCAAAAGCGTTAAGGAAGTCAAAAGCGTTCAGGAAGTCAAAAGTGTTCAGGAAGTCAAAAGTGTTCTGGAAGTCGAAAGCGTTCTGGAAGTCAAAAGCGATCTGGAAATCAAAATGGAAGTCAAAAGCGTTCTGGTAGTCAAAAGAGTTCAGGAAGTCAAAAGCGTTCTGGAAGTCAAAGGCGTTCTGGAAGCCAAAAGCGTTCTGGAAGTCAAAAGCGTTCTGGAAGTCAAAATGGAAGTCAAATGCATTCTGGAAGTCAAAACCGTTCTGGATGTCAAAAGAGTTCAGGAAGTCAAAAGCGTTCAGGAAGTCAAAAGCGTTCAGAAAGTCAAAAGAGTCCTGGAAGTCAAAAGCGTTCAGGAAGTCAAAGTCGTTCTGGAAGCCAAAAGCGTTCAGGAAGTCAAAAGCGTTTAGGAAGTCAAAAGCGTCCTGGAAGTCAAAAGCATCCTGGAAGTCAAAAGCGTTCAGTAAGTCAAAAGCATTCAGGAAGTCAAAAGCGTTCTGGAAGTCAAAAGCGTTCTGTAAGTCAAAAGCGTTCAGGAAGTCAAAAGCGATCTGGAAATCAAAAGCGTTCAGGAAGTCAAAAGCGTCCTGGAAGTCAAAAGCGTCCTGGAAGTCAAAAGCGTTCTGGAAATCAAAAGCGTTCTGGAAGTCAAAAGCGTTCAGGAAGTCAAAAGCGTTCTGGAAGTCAAAATGGAAGTCAAATGCATTCTGGAAGTCAAAACCGTTCTGGATGTCAAAAGAGTTTAGGAAGTCAAAAGCGTTCAGGAAGTCAAAAGCGTTGAGAAAGTCAAAAGAGTCCTGGAAGTCAAAAGCGTTCAGGAAGTCAAAGTCATTCTGGAAGCCAAAAGCGTTCAGGAAGTCAAAAGCGTTCTGGAAGTCAAAAGCATTCTGGAAGTCAAAAGCGTTCTGGAAGTCAAAAGCGTTCTGGAAGTCAAAAGCGTTAAGGAAGTCAAAAGCGTTCAGGAAGTCAAAAGTGTTCAGTAAGTCAAAAGTGTTCTGGAAGTCAAAAGCGTTCTGGAAGTCAAAAGCGTTCTGGAAATCGAAATGGAAGTCAAAAGCGTTCTGGTAGTCAAAAGAGTTCAGGAAGTCAAAAGCGTTCTGGAAGTCAAAGGCGTTCTGGAAGCCAAAAGCGTTCTGGAAGTCAAAAGCGTTCTGGAAGTCAAAATGGAAGTCAAATGCATTCTGGAAGTCAAAACCGTTCTGGATGTCAAAAGAGTTCAGGAAGTCAAAAGCTTTCAGGAAGTCAAAAGCGTTCAGAAAGTCAAAAGAGTCCTGGAAGTCAAAAGCGTTCAGGAAGTCAAAGTCGTTCTGGAAGCCAAAAGCGTTCAGGAAGTCAAAAGCGTTTAGGAAGTCAAAAGCGTCCTGGAAGTCAAAAGCGTCCTGGAAGTCAAAAGCGTTCTGTAAGTCAAAAGCATTCAGGAAGTCAAAAGCGTTCTGGAAGTCAAAAGCGTTCTGTAAGTCAAAAGCGTTCAGGAAGTCAAAAGCGATCTGGAAATCAAAAGCGTTCAGGAAGTCAAAAGCGTCCTGGAAGTCAAAAGCGTCCTGGAAGTCAAAAGCGTTCTGGAAATCAAAAGCGTTCTGGAAGTCAAAAGCGTTCAGGAAGTCAAAAGCGATCTGGAAATCAAAAGCGTTCAGGAAGTCAAAAGCGTCCTGGAAGTCAAAAGCGTTTTGAAAGTCAAAAGCGTTCAGGAGGTCAAAAGCGTTCTGGAAGTCAAAAGCGTTCTGGAAGTCAAAAGTGTTGAGGAAGTCAAAAGCGTTCTGGAAGTCAATAGCGTTCTGAAAGTCAAAAGCGTTCTGGAAGTCAAAAGCGTTCAGGAAGTCAAAAGCGTTCAGGAAGTCAAAAGTGTTCAGGAAGTCAAAAGTGTTCTGGAAGTCAAAAGCGTTCTGGAAGTCAAAAGCATTCTGGAAGTCAAAAGCGTTCAGGAAGTCAAAAGCGTTCAGGAAGTCAAAAGTGTTCAGGAAGTCAAAAGTGTTCTGGAAGTCAAAAGCGTTCTGGAAGTCAAAAGCATTCTGGAAGTCAAAAGCGTTCTGGAAATCAAAATGGAAGTCAAAAGCGTTCTGGAAGTAAAAAGCGTTCTGGAAGTCAAAAACGTTCAGGAAGTCAAAGGCGTTCTGTAAGCCAAAAGCGTTCTGGAAGTCAAAAGCGTTCTGGAAGTCAAAAGCGTTCTGGAAGTCAAAAGCGTTCTGGAAGTCAAAATGGAAGTCAAATGCATTCTGGAGGTCAAAACCGTTCTGGATGTCAAAAGAGTTTAGGAAGTCAAAAGCGTTCAGGAAGTCAAAAGCGTTGAGAAAGTCAAAAGAGTCCTGGAAGTCAAAAGCGTTCAGGAAGTCAAAGTCATTCTGGAAGCCAAAAGCGTTCAGGAAGTCAAAAGCGTTCTGGGAGTCAAAAGCATTCTGGAAGTCAAAAGCGTTCTGGAAGTCAAAAGCGTTCTGGAAGTCAAAAGCGTTAAGGAAGTCAAAAGCGTTCAGGAAGTCAAAAGTGTCAGGAAGTCAAAAGTGTTCTGGAAGTCAAAAGCGTTCTGGAAGTCAAAAGCGATCTGGAAATCAAAATGGAAGTCAAAAGCGTTCTGGTAGTCAAAAGAGTTCAGGAAGTCAAAAGCGTTCTGGAAGTCAAAGGCGTTCTGGAAGCCAAAAGCGTTCTGGAAGTCAAAAGCGTTCTGGAAGTCAAAATGGAAGTCAAATGCATTCTGGAAGTCAAAACCGTTCTGGATGTCAAAAGAGTTCAGGAAGTCAAAAGCGTTCAGGAAGTCAAAAGCGTTCAGAAAGTCAAAAGAGTCCTGGAAGTCAAAAGCGTTCAGGAAGTCAAAGTCGTTCTGGAAGCCAAAAGCGTTCAGGAAGTCAAAAGCGTTTAGGAAGTCAAAAGCGTCCTGGAAGTCAAAAGCATCCTGGAAGTCAAAAGCGTTCAGTAAGTCAAAAGCATTCAGGAAGTCAAAAGCGTTCTGGAAGTCAAAAGCGTTCTGTAAGTCAAAAGCGTTCAGGAAGTCAAAAGCGATCTGGAAATCAAAAGCGTTCAGGAAGTCAAAAGCGTCCTGGAAGTCAAAAGCGTCCTGGAAGTCAAAAGCGTTCTGGAAATCAAAAGCGTTCTGGAAGTAAAAAGCGTTCAGGAAGTCAAAAGCGTTCTGGAAGTCAAAAGCGTTCTGGAAGTCAAAAGCGTTCTGGAAGTCAAAATGGAAGTCAAATGCATTCTGGAAGTCAAAACCGTTCTGGATGTCAAAAGAGTTTAGGAAGTCAAAAGCGTTCAGGAAGTCAAAAGCGTTGAGAAAGTCAAAAGAGTCCTGGAAGTCAAAAGCGTTCAGGAAGTCAAAGTCATTCTGGAAGCCAAAAGCGTTCAGGAAGTCAAAAGCGTTCTGGAAGTCAAAAGCATTCTGGAAGTCAAAAGCGTTCTGGAAGTCAAAAGCGTTCTGGAAGTCAAAAGCGTTAAGGAAGTCAAAAGCGTTCAGGAAGTCAAAAGTGTTCAGGAAGTCAAAAGTGTTCTGGAAGTCGAAAGCGTTCTGGAAGTCAAAAGCGATCTGGAAATCAAAATGGAAGTCAAAAGCGTTCTGGTAGTCAAAAGAGTTCAGGAAGTCAAAAGCGTTCTGGAAGTCAAAGGCGTTCTGGAAGCCAAAAGCGTTCTGGAAGTCAAAAGCGTTCTGGAAGTCAAAATGGAAGTCAAATGCATTCTGGAAGTCAAAACCGTTCTGGATGTCAAAAGAGTTCAGGAAGTCAAAAGCGTTCAGGAAGTCAAAAGCGTTCAGAAAGTCAAAAGAGTCCTGGAAGTCAAAAGCGTTCAGGAAGTCAAAGTCGTTCTGGAAGCCAAAAGCGTTCAGGAAGTCAAAAGCGTTTAGGAAGTCAAAAGCGTCCTGGAAGTCAAAAGCATCCTGGAAGTCAAAAGCGTTCAGTAAGTCAAAAGCATTCAGGAAGTCAAAAGCGTTCTGGAAGTCAAAAGCGTTCTGTAAGTCAAAAGCGTTCAGGAAGTCAAAAGCGATCTGGAAATCAAAAGCGTTCAGGAAGTCAAAAGCGTCCTGGAAGTCAAAAGCGTCCTGGAAGTCAAAAGCGTTCTGGAAATCAAAAGCGTTCTGGAAGTCAAAAGCGTTCAGGAAGTCAATGGCATTCTGGAAGTCAAAAGCGTTCTGGAAGTCAAAAGCGTTCTGGAAGTCAAAAGCGTTCTGGAAGTCAAAATGGAAGTCAAATGCATTCTGGAAGTCAAAACCGTTCTGGATGTCAAAAGAGTTCAGGAAGTCAAAAGCGTTCAGGAAGTCAAAAGCGTTGAGAAAGTCAAAAGAGTCCTGGAAGTCAAAAGCGTTCAGGAAGTCAAAGTCATTCTGGAAGCCAAAAGCGTTCAGGAAGTCAAAAGCGTTCTGGAAGTCAAAAGCATTCTGGAAGTCAAAAGCGTTCTGGAAGTCAAAAGCGTTCTGGAAGTCAAAAGCGTTAAGGAAGTCAAAAGCGTTCAGGAAGTCAAAAGTGTTCAGTAAGTCAAAAGTGTTCTGGAAGTCAAAAGCGTTCTGGAAGTCAAAAGCGTTCTGGAAATCGAAATGGAAGTCAAAAGCGTTCTGGTAGTCAAAAGAGTTCAGGAAGTCAAAAGCGTTCTGGAAGTCAAAGGCGTTCTGGAAGCCAAAAGCGTTCTGGAAGTCAAAAGCGTTCTGGAAGTCAAAATGGAAGTCAAATGCATTCTGGAAGTCAAAACCGTTCTGGATGTCAAAAGAGTTCAGGAAGTCAAAAGCTTTCAGGAAGTCAAAAGCGTTCAGAAAGTCAAAAGAGTCCTGGAAGTCAAAAGCGTTCAGGAAGTCAAAGTCGTTCTGGAAGCCAAAAGCGTTCAGGAAGTCAAAAGCGTTTAGGAAGTCAAAAGCGTCCTGGAAGTCAAAAGCGTCCTGGAAGTCAAAAGCGTTCAGTAAGTCAAAAGCATTCAGGAAGTCAAAAGCGTTCTGGAAGTCAAAAGCGTTCTGTAAGTCAAAAGCGTTCAGGAAGTCAAAAGCGATCTGGAAATCAAAAGCGTTCAGGAAGTCAAAAGCGTCCTGGAAGTCAAAAGCGTCCTGGAAGTCAAAAGCGTTCTGGAAATCAAAAGCGTTCTGGAAGTCAAAAGCGTTCAGGAAGTCAATGGCGTTCTGGAAGTCAAAAGCGTTCTGGAGGTCAAAAGCATTCTGGAAGTCAAAATGGAAGTCAAAAGCGTTCTGGAAGTCAAAATGGAAGTCAAAAGCGTTCTGGAAGTCAATAGCGTTCAGGAAGTCTAAAGCGTTCAGGAAGTCTAGGAGGTAGATTCTACACTTGTGATGTTGGTCGTGCATAACGGTGACGTCTGTAGGAGGCGAACGCTGCCCGCTCTACGGTTGAGGCGCCGTTGTTACACGCAGAAGCAGTAAGTGCCCGCTGCTAATGGCCGGCCGCGCCTGCAGTTTGCGTTCGGCGACGCCTGCTGGGACACACCTCACCCCCTCCCGTCATTACGGGGCGAGGCGCAACCCTCCCTCCACCCCGGCGCCGCCCCCACAACGGGGTTAATGGCGCGTTAAACGCGCTGCGCCGCCCCAACTCCTGCGAGATCAGACGCGGGGCCTAACCGTGCCCAGCGTGCTAACAGCACCCCCCACCACGCACCCACTACCCAGCAGCCGACTGAAACTGCTTACGGCACCTACAAGTGTTCAATACAGTACCAAGCGATCCACCTTGAAAGCTGTCTGCTGCTAGACACCTACCATGACGCGCCCTTGTTCACATAAAATATGTAACAAAAAGGTCTGGCCAAAGTTTCAAGAAACATTGCTCACACGGACGAAGGAAAAGAGCCCCAGAAATGTTTTATTTCCACGTCACAACCCATTTTCTGCTTCTGTTCACTATCAGATTAATCATGGGAAATACACACACGCAGCACGTGTAACCGTTACATGAAAAGTCTTCTTAGGTAATTTCCAACAATGTTTGCCATCGAAGCCGCAGGGTCCAAACGATAGATATCGAACTTTCGATTCTAAATCGATCACGCGACTGTAGTGGCTGGCGTTGTGATCGTAATTTTTATCTGTTTTTCGCTGTTCCCTTAGCTGCTCTAAGTTTCACACCTCCGCGAATTAATGGCATCCGGCTGGAGTGGCCGAGCGGTTCTAGGCGCTACAGCCTGGAACCGCGCTGCTGCTACGGTCGCAGGTTCGAATACTGCCTCGGGCATGGATATGTGTGATGTCCTTAGGTTAGTTAGGTCTAAGTAGTTCTAAGTTCTAGGGGACTGATGACCTCAGAAGTTAAGTCCCATAGTGCTGAGATCCATTTGAACCATTTTGAATTATTGGCAAAAAGGGAATTGTTCCCTTAACGTACACATCACATGGACTTTCACACGATGACAACACTGACAACGAGTAAGGTAAGTCGTCTTCTTTGTAATTACAAGTATTTTTTGTAACGCTCTTCTTTTTTCGTTGCTGTAGTGACCACCGTAAACATACTCATAACGCCCGCCACCAGAATCGCGCGATTGATTTAGAATCGCGCGATCGATTTAGGATCGCACGTTCGATATGTATCGTTTGGGGCCCGCGACTTAGAGACGCAATCATTCTTGGAAATTACCTCTTCTTACATCAGATGCTCAAACTACACAGTAAATGTTCGAACTACACAGAAAATGTTCGGACTACTCAGTAAGTTGTAATTTCTAAGTTTACCGCCAGTGTTTGTTCTTTCAATTCAGCGAAGGTAATGTAGGCATCGGACTCATTCTGGTGGCCCTTCATCCTGTCAGAAAGAACTGCAACTCTAATCATTTACACACCCCGCGATAATGTGTACGTGTAATAAGGTACATCGATATCCACCCATGTCTTACGGGTACCCCACTATATGTGTCATGCAATGTAGGTTGTTTATTAGCTTTGTATGAGATCACCTTCCCACCTTCATCACTAAGCCAAGTTCTCAAACTCTATCAGTCAATTAACGGAAGGATCCTGAAAACACTAAGTTCAACATTAATATTATACTACACTCCTGGAAATTGAAATAAGAACACCGTGAATTCATTGTCCCAGGAAGGGGGAACTTTATTGACACATTCCTGGGGTCAGATACATCACATGATCACACTGACAGAACCACAGGCACATAGACACAGGCAACAGAGCATGCACAATATCGGCACTAGTACAGTGTATATCCACCTTTCGCAGCAACGCAGGCTGCTATTCTCCCATGGAGACGATCGTAGAGATGCTAGATGTAGTCCTGTGGAACGGCTTGCCATGCCATTTCCACCTGGCGCCTCAGTTGGACCAGCGTTCGTGCTGGACGTGCAGACCGCGTGAGACGACGCTTCATCCAGTCCCAAACATGCTCAATGGGGGACAGATCCGGAGATCTTGCTGGCCAGGGTAGTTGGCTTACACCTTCTAGAGCACGTTGGGTGGCACGGGATACATGCGGACGTGCATTGTCCTGTTGGAACAGCAAGTTCCCTTGCCGGTCTAGGAATGGTAGAACGATGGGTTCGATGACGGTTTGGATGTACCGTGCACTATTCACTGTCCCCTCGACGATCACCAGAGGTGTACGGCCAGTGTAGGAGATCGTTCCCCACACCATGATGCCGGGTGTTGGCCCTGTGTGCCTCGGTCGTATGCAGTCCTGATTGTGGCGCTCACCTGCACGGCGCCAAACACGCATACGACCATCATTGGCACCAAGGCAGAAGCGACTCTCATCGCTGAAGACGGCACGACTCCATTCGTCCCTCCATTCACGCCTGTCGCGACACCACTGGAGGCGGGCTGCACGATGTTGGGGCGTGAGCGGAAGACGGCCTAACGGTGTGCGGGACCGTAGCCCAGCTTCATGCAGACGGTTGCGAATGGTCCTCGCCGATACCCCAGGAGCAACAGTGTCCCTAATTTGCTGGGAAGTGGCGGTGCGGTCCCCTACGGCACTGCGTAGGATCCTACGGTCTTGGCGTGCATCCGTGCGTCTCTGCGGTCCGGTCCCAGGTCAACGGGCACATGCACCTTCCGCCGACCACTGGCGACAACATCGATGTACTGTGGAGACCTCACGCCCCACGTGTTGAGCAATTCGGCGGTACGTCCACCTGGCCTCCCGCATGTCCACTATACGCCCTCGCTCAAAGTCCGTCAACTGCACATACGGTTCACGTCCACGCTGTCGCGGCATGCTACCAGTGTTAAAGACTGCGATGGAGCTCCGTATGCCACGGCAAACTGGCTGACACTGACGGCGGCGGTGCACAAATGCTGCGCAGCTAGCGCCATTCGACGGCCAACACCGCGGTTCCTGGTGTGTCCGCTGTGCCGTGCGTGTGATCATTGCTTGTACAGCCCTCTCGCAGTGTCCGGAGCAAGTATGGTGGGTCTGACACACCGGTGTCAATGTGTTCTTTTTTCCATTTCCAGGAGTGTATTTGACATGAAATCTACGAGACACCCACAGTCTACCCTTCAGCGTGCTAGTGATATCTTAGCACTTCAATCAGAAGTTTTTCCGTCCTCAAGGAGCCAAACGATATGTGTACGAAGTTTGTCTGAATCTATTTTGTTTTCTCTAGGGCCGACCGTTGTAGCCGAGCGGTTCCAGGCGCTTCAGTCCGGAACCGCGCTGCCGCTGCGGTCGCAGGTTCGAATCCTTCCTCGGGCATGGATGTGTGTGCTGTCCTTAGGTTAGTTAGGTTTAAGTAGTTCTATAGTCTGGTTTAAAGTAGTTGTCACTTGACGTTTGCGCCCCGAAGTTGCGGCGTTGTGAATTCAAGCACTCGCTGGAGGCAGCCGCCTCAGCGCATCGCTACCCCCAGCGATAGAAAATCGTTTTAAAACCTGTATCTTCTACAAAAAGTAAGTAAAAAATTTCAAACCCACGTATGATAAGTATCTCTACAATGTCTCTCAATCTGTCAAATATCTATTCTTAATTTTTATTAGGACAAGAGTTACGTTAATTTGTTTGAAACCATTTAAATTCTCGATTTCGCAAACAGCTTCTAACTTATCACGTCATTACTGAAAAACTATTGGTGTCACAGCAAAATATTTTTTTCCGTTCATTAACAAAATAATGCACTCGGTAAAGAAACCTTAAAACTTTTCGTAGTGCATCACGTTTCTTGTATATAAATTTCTGAAAACAGCATTTTTAAGCAACCCTATCAGTACTGAATTCGAAACAAGTATGACGTTTAAAATCTCTATCTCCTATAAATATTATGTAACTATTTTGAAATTTACGTACCGTATCGGTCTCAGTGGTATCTATAAGGAAATCAAATATCTTTTCTTAATTTTAATTAGGGCCGTTGTTACATTAACTATTGAAGTGTGAGAAATTTTCGCGTCCGGAAAAGTTTTCTTCTTTAGATTGCAAATCTCGAAAACTATTATACACATTGAATAACATCTTGGTGCATATACAAAATGAAATAGAATTAAAATTCAGTCTAACTTACCGTAAGGAGATGACGAGAGCTGGCCAAACAGTATTTCTTAGTCTCACAACAAGAATAAGAGTTAATCGAAATAAATTCACAAACACACTATTTAGTGGCAGTAGGTACACTACACACTAATCACACAATGCGAAAACACCGCTTAATTCAGAGTCAGAGTCAGTGGAACTATCCGTGTCGCTGCCTGTATTGACAGATGTGATCAAGTCTTCGACAGTTTGTTGGAAGATACCTTCATTGTTCCACGCGTCGTGTATCACTCCTTTCACGTGATGTACTACCTTCTGCCAGTCTTTCGATGTAACAATTTCAACTGCCTCTTTCAAAAGGCGTTCCACTTCGATTAATGTAAACTTCTTACTTTCTGCAGCAATATGCCGCTTAACCTGAGCCCAAATCAGCTCTATTGCGTTGAAATGGCAATCTGAGCGCTTTATGCCCGTATTTTTTGGGTACTTCATCCACAATGTAAATCGGGTACTTTGGCTAGTGTTGCGATACAAGTTCTAATAATTCTGCCATTGTCAAATTACTGTCGAACTGAACCTTATGTTTCTGTAACCAGCTAACAATGTCGTTTTTCCTCGTTGCCTTTGTGGGTGCTTTGTCTTGTATTACTGAATGATAAGGAGCGTTATCCATAACAATGACACAGTTTTTTGTTAAGTTCTAGAGCACACAGTTGTAAGGTGTCAGGCAAATCCAACACCTTACATGAAAACTCTGACATGATAAGCAAATCCAGTAGTATGTCACACAGCTCCGAATAAATCGTGACATTAAATTAACCAAAGTAATACGAGTAACGAGTGAGCAAATGGAATACCACAGACTAACATAAGAATGCCTAAATGCATGTCGTACCTTCCCACCGTGAGGCAGATGCAGTTCCCAGGGGAGAAACGAGGACAGAAGCCGAGAGCACAACCGTGTTAAGGTAGATAAGGGAGGGGCTGGGCACCCACGCCGCGAGCCTACCTATACGACTATACAACCCGCACGTTTTAGCGTGAGACTGTTTCGCGTCTCAGTTACATTAGGACAATCCTCCAGCTCATGTTAAAAGATGGAGCCCTCCAGAAGAACAGTATAGATCTTACGATAACGCTAAAAGGACCACACTAGCTGCAGGTTTTAGCGTGAGACTTTTTAGCGTCTCTGTTACGTTGCAAACTTTAAAAAACATTGCCCCACCACGAAAAGTATAACGTTTCTCATTGGATAGACAGAATTTTTGTAGGCGGAGCTTAAGATTAACATTGAGACCCTGACTGGTCAGATGAAAGCATAGCCAGATAGTTTTTTTAAACCAACTTCGGTAAATTGTAGTAAGGAGAAGTTAGGAAGAGTTCGTTCCGAGATGGCGAGCTGGATGGCTGCTGCGCCGGCCGCTGCCGCCCTGACGCTGCTTAAACACCGACAAGGTAATGAACACACGTGATGCCGCATTTTTGAGCGCATAAGGCTTCACTCAGAACTGCAGAAGTCTCATCTGTTACACCCCCTTTTTGCGTAATACTAGTGTCGATCGTTAATTAAAACTCATGGTGTTCACATTTGCCACTTGAAGTGAAAATCTGAAACGCGATAATTTTTCTATTTTATATAGTTATTGAGAAGCCACATCAGCCACTGTAATTTACGACAAGTTAAATAAGTAATTAAAGATAATTGAGAGTCACTGTAGACCATTTTTATAGTTTTCTCTTTTGTGAAACTTAAATTAAACCTAGATTATAGATGTGATATGGCATAGGTCATCCTTCGATCGATTGTAGAACTTGGAAACCCATTCAGGGAATATTCGTTCACATTTTTGTTGAACGCAGTTGGTTTTTACCATCCTGTATTAAAACATTTCCTTTTATCAATAGTGCAATTTATAAATGATGTTTTGTGAGTAGAATAAAGTTACCAATGGTAAACTTAACTTTTTTTTCGACGTTATTTTACCAGCTAACTAAAAATAGGAAAGCCTTGAACGCTTTCCACTATATTTAGTTAGAATTAAGATTATTTTACAGGGAGTGCAGTGGAGCTGACGCTGAGATCATTTAGTATTTGGTTATATCATCGCTAGTCTCACTGAACTCTTCTGAATTCTACATGTCATGTGTGGTCTGGCGTCTCCTTACCAGCAACAGGTCCCAGGTTCAAACTAGTTCCCTAAAAAACACGCTCAGAGCGTCGTTGCGCGAAAGTGGTAGGGAGACACGATGTAGTACAAACAGACACCACCATGAATGTTTAGACAGTCTTCATACCATTGCACAAAAGTATTGTGGTTCATCTCTTCGTGGTAGTCGGAGGTCTTATTTGAACTGAATAGCAGCAGACAGTTTGGAATGAAACCTTTTGAATTTCCGACATGTGCTACAATTATCCTTTTTCCTCTGCCGATCGGAGCTGCCGTTCATCCGCTGATGGTACTGTCTGTCCAGCCTTTTTTTTAAACTGTGTCTTGCATTCACCCACGTTTCATCAATCCGAAGGATATCATCAAAATTTGTCCCCACTAATTCTCTAAGAAAGCGGCATCGCCAGGCTGCAATATCTTGGCGTTCCATTAGTAACTTTCTGCTAGAGACGGATTTATAGCGGAATCCTAACATTTTCACGAGTCGTAAAAAAGACGATTTACTGTCCTGAAACGGGTCAGCCGCCGTGAGGGTAGCATGTAGTTTTTTGAGTGTTGGATACTCCTTCCTCGAATAAAACGCGTATATTTGACGACGAATGCTGCCATCTTCCTGAAAAGAGTCAAGTTTTGTGACCCTCTTCTCCAGTCGCCTCTTTTTCCCAGGTGTCTCCAATTTGGATGAGTCACTTGAGCCTTCTTTCGTGAATTTCTCCTTGCAGATTCTTATTACTGATCGCTCGCTAACTTGCAGTGCAGCTGCAGTTCGCTCCACCACCTTATCCAAAGGAACGAGAGGCCCTCCTGCATCCCTCTCACTCTCAAAATACTCCATTAAGCCTGACTGCGTATAACGACGCCATGTCCGCCACTTTTTGTAGGTTTCCGAGGAGTGTGCAGCCTCGGCCTCCCTCTCTTGCGACTGCTTTCATCAGACATCGTAAACACGCGAAGCTACAAGTCACTCAAATCTCTTACCCGCACGTCTACAACGGCTCCCTGAGAACTGGCTGGCACAATGCCTTAGTCACCTGAGCAGAGCGAAGTGGCAACGCAGTGGCAGCCGACAGCGCCGGCTGCCATTGGTTTATTGGTGGCGGGAGCCCTGCAGCCCGTTGCCTGTCAAGTGACAACTACTTTAAATCAGACTATAAGTCTAGGGGACCGATGACCTCAAATGTTAAGTGCCATAGTGCTCAGAGCCATTTGAACCATTTCTCTGTAGGCTATTCAGAGTATTGCTTAGAAGTCGCTATTTTCCCAATCGTGGAAAGAAGGGAAGTGCTAGGTGATCTGACCGCCAAGGTTATTTTCTAATGGTACTATGTCATAGGTGTACGTAGACTGGTTTAAATTACTCTAGTCCTTCCAGAGCCCTGTTGAACACCCTCAAACACATACATACATACACACACACACACACACACACACACACATACATACATACACACACACACACACACGCCCGCGCGCTCGCGTTTTATATGGGGTGTTTTACACTTCCTTCAAGAGTTTGTTCAGGGAACATACCAGGCATAGTTGCATCTATAATAGCTGTTACAGTCGGATCATTTCCAAGTCTGCCGGAACACGGTACGCGCACGGCGGAGACAATGAGCTCCGATCTCTGTCCTCTACAAATACACTCCTGGAAATTGAAATAAGAACACCGTGAATTCATTGTCCCAGGAAGGGGAAACTTTATTGACACATTCCTGGGGTCAGATACATCACATGATCACACTGACAGAACCACAGGCACATAGACACAGGTAACAGAGCATGCACAATGTCGGCACTAGTACAGTGTATATCCTCCTTTCGCAGCAATGCCGGCTGCTATTCTCCCATGGAGACGATCGTAGAGATGCTGGATGTAGTCCTGTGGAACGGCTTGCCATGCCATTTCCACCTGGCGCCTCAGTTGCACCAGCGTTCGTGCTGGACGTGCAGACCGCGTGAGACGACGCTTCATCCAGTCCCAAACATGCTCAATGGGGGACAGATCCGGAGATCTTGCTGGCCAGGGTAGTTGACTTACACCTTCTAGAGCACGATGGGTGGCACGGGATACATGCGGACGTGCATTGTCCTGTTGGAACAGCAAGTTCCCTTGCCGGTCTAGGAATGGTAGAACGATGGGTTCGATGACGGTTTGGATGTACCGTGCACTATTCAGTGTCTCCTCGACGATTACCAGAGGTGTACGGCCAGTGTAGGAGATCGCTTCCCACACCATGATGCCGGGTGTTGGCCCTGTGTGCCTCTGTCGTATGCAGTCCTGATTGTGGCGCTCACCTGCACGGCGCCAAACACGCATACGACCATCACTGGCACCCAGGCAGAAGCGACTCTCATCGCTGAAGACGACACGTCTCCATTCGTCCCTCCATTCACGCCTGTCGCGACACCACTGGAGGCGGGCTGCACGATGTTGGGGCGTGAGCGGAGGACGGCCTAACGGTGTGCGGAACCGTAGCCCAGCTTCATGGAGACGGTTGCGAATGGTCCTCGCCGATACCCCAGGAGCAACAGTGTCCCTAATTTGCTGGGAAGTGGCGGTGCAGTCCCCTACGGCACTGCGTAGGATCCTACGGTATTGGCGTGCATCCGTGCGTCGCTGCGGTCCGGTCCCAGGTCGACGGGCACGTGCACCTTCCGCCGACCACTGGCGACAACGTCGATGTACTGTGGAGACCTCACGCCCCACGTGTTGAGCAATTCGGCGGTACGTCCACCCGGCCTCCCGCATGCCCACTATACGCCCTCGCTCAAAGTCCGTCAACTGCACATACGGTTCACATCCACGCTGTCGCGGCATGCTACCAGTGTTAAAGACTGCGATGGAGCTCCGTATGCCACGGCAAACTGGCTGACACTGACGGCGGCGGTGCACAAATGCTGCGCAGCTAGCGCCATTCGACGGCCAACACCGCGGTTCCTGGTGTGTCCGCTGTGTCGTGCGTGTGATCATTGCTTGTACAGCCCTCCCGCAGTGTCCGGAGCAAGTATGGTGGGTCTGACACACCGGTGTCAATGTGTTCTTTTTTCCATTTCCAGGAGTGTATGTCTATCGTTTGCTGTAGCAAGAACTCACCTCTGAACTGCCACTGTCGCAGCCTGCTAAGCTGCTCTTCTTCTTTCTCTGAAATTGCCGCTGGTTGGCCCCCGCTGCGTGGAGCGCGTCCTGCAGGGAACTAATTCAGACGAAGACTGTTGCCCGGCAACGTGCGTCCACGGACGAGACAACAATCAAGCAGTCTCACAAACGCGGACGCAGGCGTAATAAATACGTACGCGTATTCGTGTCGAGGCTGTCTTCGCTGTCACACAGTACCAGACGGGAGGCCAAGGGAAGTCTGACGGAAGGTCTCCCTATTACAACTCACCAGTAGCACCCTCCTCCCCCCTCCCTCCTCCCCCCTCCACATACAAACAAGCATCCGCTTGTGTAACGAAACGAACTCTCATATACAGGACAGCGCAAATGAAAGTGACCCGGAGAACAGAGTTTCAGGGTACAAAGAAACAGAGCAGAGGGAAGGGAATACAGTACTAACCTGACTATAGCAAATATTGAAAGTGACGACAACTCACATCTTGGCCCTTTCGGGCCGTAGTCAGCTAGTTGCTACAGGCGGACAGAACCTGGACTGCTGCAGTTTCATCCGGAATGTTCCGCTGTAGTCTTTGAAAATTACGAGGGTTGTTACGATAGACCTTAGTCTTGTGGGCTCCCCCCACAGGGTAATCGTGTTGTGGTTTATGCAGATTCACGCAGCTAAATGACAAGTGACAACTATTTAAGGGCCAAAATAAACTTTTGCTTATTCGTACAACACATATTAATACATTTGGCTACGTAAAAAATATTACGCTGCCCATCAACAAACACGGAACATGTACACTACTGGCCATTAAAATTGCTACACCACGAAGATGACGTGCTACAGACGCGAAATTTAACCGACAGAAATAAGATGCTGTGATATGCAAATGATTAATTTTTCAGAGCATTCACTCAAGGTTGGCGCCGGTGGCGACACCTACAACGTGCTCACGTGAGGAAAGTTTCCAACCAATATCTCATACACAAACAGCAGTTGATCGGCGTTACCTGGTGAAACGTTGTTGTGATGCCTCGTGTAAGGAGGTCAAATGCGTACCGTCACGTTTCCGACTTTGATAAAGGTCGGATTGTAGTCCATCGCGATTGCGGTTTATCGTATCGCGACATTGCTGCTCGCATTGGTCGAGATCCAATGACTGTTAGTAGAATATAGAATCGGTGGGTTCAGGTGGGTAATACGGAACGCCGTGCTGGATCCCAACGGCCTCGTATCACTAGCAGTCGAGATGACAGGCATCTTATCCGCATGGCTGTAACGGATCGTGCAGCCACGTCTCGATCCCTGAGTAAATAGATGAGGACGTTTGCAAGACAACAACCATCTGCACGAACAGTTCGACGACGTTTGCAGCAGCTTGGACGATGTGCTCGGAGACAGTGGCTGCGGTTACCCTTGACGCTGCATCACAGACAGGAGCGCCTGCGATGGTTTACTCGACGACGAACTGGGTTCACGAATGGCAAAACGTCATTTTTTCAGATGAATCGAGGTTCTGTTTACAGCATCATGATGGTCGGATCTGGCCGTGCGGTTCTAGGCACTACAGCCTGGAAGCGAGCGACTGCTACGGTCGTAGGTTCGAATCCTGCCTCGGGCATGGATGTGTGTGACGTCCTTAGGTTAGTTAGGTTTAATTAGTTGTACGTTCTAGGCGACTGATGAATTCAGAAGTTAAGTCGCATAGTGCTCAGAGCTATTTGCACCATTTTGAACCATGGGTGCATCCGTGTTTGGCGACATCGCGGTGAACGCACATTGGAACCATGTATTCGTCATCGCCATAGTGGCGTATCACCCGGCATGATGGTATGGGGTGCCATTGGTTACACGTCTCGGTCACCTCTTGTTCGCACTGACGGCACTTTGAACAGTGGACGTTACATGTCAGATGTGTTACGACCCGTGGATCTACCCTTCATTCGATCCCTTCGAAACACTACATTCCAGAAGGATAATGCACGACCTCATGTTGCAGGTCCAGTACGCGCCTTTCTGGATACAGAAAATGTTCGACTGCTGCCCTGGCCAGCACATTCTCCAGATCTCTCACCAACTGAAAACGTCTGGTCAATGGTGCCCGAGCAACTGGCTCGTCACAATACGCCAGTCACTACTCTCGATGAACTGTGGTATCGTGTTGAAGCTGCATGGGCAGCAGTACCAGTACACTCTATCCAAGCTCTGTTTGACTCAATGCCCAGGCGTATCAAGGCCGCTATTACGGCCAGAGGCGGTTGTTCTGGGTACTGGTTTCTCAGGATCTATGCACCCAAATTGCGTGAAAATTTAATCACATGTCAGTTCTATTGTAATATATTTGTCCAGTGAATACCAGTTTATCATCTGCATTTCTTCTTGCTGTAGCAATTTTAATGGCCAGTAGTGTAAGTAGGCGTGCAACTGCTTCGTATCGAGTCTCTCTCTGCTATCACGCAATACGAGACGGTAGACCAAGGGAAGTCTGACGGAAGATCTCCCCTATTACAACTCACCAGTAGCACCCTCCCCCCCTCCCTCCTCCCCCCTCCCCATACAAAAAAGCATCCGCTTGTGTAACGAAATGAACTCCCATATACAGGATAGAGCATATGAAAGTGACCCGGAGAACTGAGTTTCAGGGTGTAAAGTTACACAGCAGAGGAAAGGGAAAACAGTACTAACCTCACTACACCAAATATTGAAAGTGACCACCACTCATCTCTTGGCACTTTCGGGCCGTGGTCAGCAGGCGGATCGAAGCTGGACTGCTGCAGTTTCATCCGAAATGTTCTGCTGCAGCCTTTGAAAACTGCCAGGTTTGTTGCGATACATCTTAGACTTGTGGTTTACCCCCACAGGGTAATCGTGTTGCGGTTTATGCAGAAAGTAACAACTATTTAAGGGACAAAATAAACTTTTGCTTTATTCGTACAACACATATTAATACATTTGGCTACGCAAATATATTACGTTGCCCATCAACAAACATCCAACATGTATATTCCACAGAGTCTAATGCACTCCGCACATCATATCTTGTGCGCCACTATGCACAATGGAAAATGTCTGTTCACATAACCCCAACAAGTCGCACACTGACAGATCAGGTGACCTGGATGCCCAGCTAGGGACGCGGCGAAACACCCCTGCTGACAGCTCTGTAAGGCGTGAGGATTGTGTAAATGTGCTCCAAGGTTCCACCACCTTCATGGGAAATTGTTCGATACTGTTGGAAAAAGAACTGTTGGGCGTTTCCTCCTCCGTTAATGCTGCCACAAATTCACCTCCATTAGTATTGTGAGGGGTCCACTTGTACGTCGATCCCGATTTTGTAAAATAATTCATGAAAAATGACCTGAAAGGTTTGTGATATGTAGAAGAGATTGTATTTTTGTCACTACTGAACCGAAGACGTTACCGGAGTGGCAGAATGGATTGTAAGTAGGAGCACGCAGAGCGCAGTAGCAGTTGCCTTTGCACTCTGTCATAGGTGGCATGTGAGACTTAAACTAGTGACTAGCTGGAAGAATTTAGTGGTCGGTCTATAGACGCAGCATAATACAGTTTTTTATGAAATGAACTGATGAATGATACTGTTTGTACTCACACAGAGCCAGTAAATGTTAGGTCGTAGGTATTTCTATGTTGTTGTTCTTGTTGTGGTCTTCAGTCCTGAGACTGGTTTGATGCAGCTCTCCATGCTTCTCTACCCTGTGCAAGCTACTTCATCTTCCAGTACCTACTGCAACCTACATCCTTCTGAATCTGTTTAGTGTATTCATCTCTTGGTCTCCCTCTACGATTTTTACCCTCCACGCTGCCCTCCGATACTGAACCGGCGATCCCTTGATGTCTCAAAATATGTCCTACCAACCGATCCCTTCTTCTTGTCAAGTTGCGCCACAAATTCCTCTTCTCCCAAATTCTATTCAACTCCTCCTCATTAGTTATGTGATCTACTCATCTAATCTTCAGCATTCTTCTGTAGCACCACATTTCGAAAGCTTCTATTCTCTTCTTGTCCAAACTATTTATCGTCCACGTTTCACTTCCATATATAGCTACACTCCATACAAATACTTTCAGAAACGACTTCCTGACACTTAAATATATACTCGATGTTAACAAATTTCTCTTCATCAGAAACATTTTCCTTGCCATTGCCAGCCTACATTTTACATCCTCTGTACTTCGACCATCATCAGTTATTTTCTTCCCAAACAGTGAAACTGCTTTAAGTGTCTCATTCCCTAATCGAATTCCCTCAGCATCACCCGAGTTAACTCGACTACATTCCATTATCCTCCTTTCAAGACACTGTCCATTCCGTTCAACTGCTCTTCCAAGTCCTTTGCTGTCTCTGACAGAATTACAATGTCATCGGCGAACCTCAAAGTTTTTATTTCTTCTCCATGGATTTTAATACCTACTCCGAATTTTTCTTTTGTTTCCTTTACTGCTTGCTCAATATACAGATTGAATAACATCGGGGAAAGGCTACAACCCTGTCTCACTCCCTTCCCAACCACTGCTTCCCTTTCATACCCCTCGACTCTTGTAACTGCCATCTGCTTTCTGTACAAATTGTAAATAGCCTTTCGCTCCCTGTGTTTTACCCCTGCCACCTTCAGAATTTGAAAGAGAGTATTCCAATCAACATTATCAAAAGCTTTCTCTAAGTCTACAAATACTAGAAACGTAGGTTTGCCTTTCCTTAATCTAGCTTCTAAGATAAGCCGTAGGGTCAGTATTGCCTCACGTGTTCCAACTTTTCTACGGAATCCAAACTGATCTTCCCCGAGGTAGGCTTCTACCAGTTTTTCCATTCATTTGTAAAGAATTCGCGTTAGTATTTTGCAGCTGTGACTTACTAAACTGATAGTTCGGTAATTTTCACATGTGTCAACACCTGCTTTCTTTGGGATTTGAATTATTATATTCTTCTTGAAGTCTGAGGGTATTTCGCCTGTCTCGTGCATCTTGCTCATCAGATGGTAGAGTTTTGTCAGGACTGGCTCTCCCAAGGCCGTCGGTAGTTCCAATGGAATGTTGTCTACTTTCGGGGCCTTGTTTCGACTCAGGTCTTTCAGTGCTCTGTCAAACTCCTCACGCATTATCATATCTCCCATTTCATCTTCATCTACATCCTCTTCCAATTCCATAATATTGCCCTCAAGTACATCTTCCTTGTATAGGCCCTCTATATACTCCTTCCACGTTTCTGCTTTCCCGTCTTTGCTTAGAACTGGGTTTCCATCTGAGCTCTTGATATTCATACAAGTGGTTTTCTTTCTCTCCAAATGTGTCTTTAATTTTCCTGTAGGCACTATATGAAAGTGTAAAATGTGTTATTAATTTATGAGGCTGTAAGATTATCGGCAGTTGAAGTGATACTGATCGTTAACGAATGCTGATCGATGTCCATGTCAATTAAAGAAGAGTAATGAATTTATACTGTAACTCAAAGGTGAAGCAACGGGAACTCATTTGTAAGGTAATGAAATTTTGTACATTTAGTTTTCAGTATGAGGCAATGCAATGTGGATTTTGCTAATTTGACAGAGAGAGTTGTAGAACAGTTGAGAAGTTCACTTATTTTGAAGTAAATGTAAAATATTTCATATCAGATTTTGCGAATTGGAAACTTTTTTCTGAATACAGTTTTCAAACTGACGCATTTGGTCCTAGAATATCCCCCTATCAGCACCTCATCCTCTTCCATGTCGTGTTTATTTGAACCCAATGATTATTTTTTAAGGAATTATTTTTAGGGTCAGAAAAATATTAATGTGCCGGAATCAGAAGTGTTAATGTTTGTAACAGCTTCAATGCTGACAGTATTGTACAGCACTGAGCCAATATCCACTATTTTCACTGAACATTTGCGAGGTTATTCGTTTATGAACCAGTCAACTGATGTTATATGTATGTAGCTATTTTACGGCCGGCATTGCGCTTTGCTGTGCCAACGTTGAATTTTCTCTATGCCTATTGCGGAGAGAACAGAATACCAAGATTACATCCGTTGCGACTCTAGAGCTAAGGAAAATTTATTTGCATAGGGAATTTTATCAGTTTATTGCGAAGGGCCATAAATCTCTATGCTCACAAGAGTGGGTGAATTTCAGAGGAATTGATTTCATTATGAAAATTGCTTATTGGTTTTGCAGATTAAGTCATTGACTCAACAAAACATCACACAGTAAATTTGCATGACACAAACATTACCCATTTCCTATTGTTTGGCAAACAAAAACACAAAACTTTTTTAAAGAACGTTACAGTACCAACTCGTCTGGGCCACTTTTATTTGTTCCACCCTGTATAAAACTGTTTCAAATTTTTGACTGTTTTACAAATGAGCTGATATGTCACACATACCGACATCATACATTCCGAGAAGGGTCACGCAACATTTTACTTCGTCCATCATACGGCTGGCAAAACGGCTGGAGACTAGCTGAGAGTCCTTCTTCCACCGCAACATTTAGGAAAGTAACGGCTCTGAGCACCATGGGACTTAACATCTGAGGTCATCAGTCCCCTAGAACATAGAACTACTTAAACCTAACTAACCTAAGGACATCACACACATCCATGCCCGAGGCAGTATTCGAACCTGCGACCGTAGCGGTCGCGCGTTTCCAGACTGAAGCGCCTTGAACCGCTCGGTTACACTGGCCGGCAGGAAAGTAACGGAAAAATGATAGTAGTGCCGTAAGTACCCTCTGCCACACACCGAAAACTGACTTCAGATGTGTATACACATTCCTGTACTTAGACCAGCTGTAGGTCCAGCTGGCTCAGTCACCCTATAGCCGAAAAAACAAAGTACTTAAACCACATTTACGATATAGTGAAGTCTGTACATTAGTGTTCGCAGACAAAACATTCTGCCTCAAGTACTCAGGCGGCTGGCATAACTGACACGGTGGTATCGCATCTGTTTACATCTACGTCTACATCGATACTCTGCAAATCACATTTAAGTGCCTGGAAGAGGGTTCATCGAACCACCTTCACAATTCTCTATTATTCCAATCTCATACAGCGCGCGGAAAGAATGAACAACTATATCTTCCCGTATGAGTTCTGATTTCCCTTATTTTACCGTGGTAATCGTTCCTCCCTATGTAGGTCGGCGTCAAAAAAAAATTTTCGCATTCGTAGGAGAAAGTTGGTGATTGGAATTTCGTGAGGAGATTCCGTCGTAACGAAAAACGCCTTTCTTTTAATGATGTTCAGCCCAAATCGTGTATCATTTCTGTGACACTCTCTCCCCTATTTCGCGATAATACTAAACGTGCTCCCTTTCTTTGAACTTTTTCGATGTACTCCGTCAGTCCTATATGGTAAGGATGCCATACTGCGCAGCAGTATTCTAAAAGAGGACGGACAAGCGTAGTGTAGGCAGTCTCCTTAGTAGGTCTGTTAAATTTTCTAAGTGTCCTGCCAATAAAACGCAGTCTTTGGTTCCGCTTCCCCACAACATTTTCTTTGTGTTACATCCAATTTAAGTTGTTCATAATTGTAATACCTAGGTATTTAGTTGAATTTACGGCCTTTAGATTGGACTGATTTATCGTGTAACTGAAGTTTAACGAGTTCCTTTTAGCACTCATGTGGATGATCTCTCACTTTTCGTTATTTAAGGTCAACTGCCACTTTTCACACCATTCCGATATTTCTTCTAAATCGTTTTGCAGTTTGTTTTGATCTTCTGATGACTTTATTGGTCGATAAACGACAGCGTCATTTGCAAACAATCGAAGACGGCTGCTCAGTTTGTCTCCCAGATCGTTGATATAGATAAGGAACAGCAAAGGGCCTATAGCAGTAACTTGGGGAACGCCAGAAATTACTTCTGTTTTACTCGTTGACTTTCCGTCAATTACGATGAACTGTGACCTCTCTGGCAAGAAATCGCAAATCCTGTCACATAACTGAGACGATATTCCATAAGCATGCTATATCACTACGAGCCGCTTGTGTGGTACAGAAATACGGAATCGATCTGAAATCCCTCGTCAATAGCACTCAGCACTTCATGTGAATACTCCATTACCTGTTTACTAATAGATCCGTCCTGAGAGCTTGATATATTTCATAATCTATTACGACATTCCGACTACTGCCACCATCAGGTAAAAACTTAGAAGCCATAAAACAAAATTACGTGATCAAATGTATCTTTTAAGATGGCTTGAACAATGCTGGAGACGCTTTCAGTGAGGTGTTTCAATGTCTGCGTTGCAACGGCAGCCCATTGTTCCTCAACAGCCGAAAAGACAGCAGGTGGCGGTGTTGAACGCTGGGATGTTGAGCTGAGCAAACAGATCGCAAAGAGTGTTTCGTGAGGTTAAGATCGAGAATTTTGGCAGGCTAGTCCATTTCAGTAATGTTATTGCCCACAAACCACTGTCTCACAGACGCTGTTTGATGGCATGATCCATAGTCATGCTGATTGATGCAGTCATCGTCTCCAAACTGTTTCCTCTACTGTACGCAGCACACAGTGCTGTCAACGTGTTCATATCGTTCCACTTTTAGCGTTTTCTTAAGCGAAAGAAGGGGGTATACGAGTAATCACTGGATAAGACAGGTATATCTCTGAGCTGAGCTCTTCTTGTTGTGGTGGTTGTTGTTGAGCGCAGGCAGTCGTGAGTTGTCAGATAGCGGGGCAGCATGGAGATGGGAGCCATTGTCACCTCGTATTATGAATAACTGCAGTTGTGCGTTCCGTTCTGAAGCTCATGTTAAAAGAGTGTACTTCCATGAAGTGAAATAATTAGTTACAGAAGAGAAAAATGCGCATCAGAGATTATTTCAAGTCGTGTGGAAAAGGAATTCAGTTACAAGGAAGTGAAGTCCATACAACTGCACGACGACGGAACTTCTACACAGGATTCGAGAAACAATACATACGTCAACGCCTCTTAGACAAAGTAAGAGATACAAAGTACTGTCATACCCGATCAGCAAAACTTATGACAATAGAGAATAGTTCTGTATTAAAGATGATCTCTGTAGGAAGCAAATATAATTATACTGCAATTGAGAACTAAAGTATGGTACTGTAGGATTGTATCCACTGGTACGACTATTTCCAGTTCGACAATTTAAATATAGACGTATACTCTCATTTATATGTATAATTAAATGACAACTCTGGACTACTCATTTTTTATACATTCATTGTATTTTTTATTAGATCGTGTGCTACACTGCAAGCCGAACTTTGTTTAACGTCTTCTACATTTTGATCCGCTGAAGTCTAAACGCCATATTAAACAAAAATCATCTATACGACCCAGAAGGGCTTTATTCGCTTAATCTGTCAATGATCACACGCTCATGTTACGCTCATGTTTATTTCCATTACTAACGTGATACGCCAAGGGCACACAGTGGACTGCGAACACAAGTGAGTCAGCCGGGTGGTGACGAACTGGGACGCGAGATGGGTCGCAGTGGAAGGGTGGTCGGCGGCCAGGGGATGATGAGCTGTCTGTCGCCTGGAAGTTCTGCAGCGTCACCTGGGGCGACTTCTCTCGGCAGAACAGGGGATGATGCTGTACTCAACGGGACCTCCCAGGTATGTCTCATTGAGGAAATTCCAGTAACACAACCTGTCCGTGAGTCAGCGGGTTTCCTCAATGACGATGTCGTCGAATAAAAAGGGGTGAGGACGCACTCTTTCGCTGATCACGAAAATGTATTTCTATCGATCTACGCTACATACAGCTAATCAGTTTGTTGCAAATAGTAGCTTATCACTTAAAGCAATTTATGTATACTCTGGGGTGAAGAGAAATGCTCCGAACTCTTTCTCTGAAAATTCGTTTCTAACAATACAATCGTTATTAATATTCTACATCTTCATTTTTCATGTCTTCATGTCTACATATTTACTTCTCAACATAGCCATCCTGCTACCAAACACACTTTTCCCAACGCGATAACAATTTGTTGACACCGTGGAATGTTTGATTTTTGATAACGGAGCCACAAACACATCTGCGCTTACATCTCTTCATCGCCGTCAGAGTGAACTACTCGAAGGTGTCATTTAAGTTTTGGAAAAAGAGGAAAATACAATAGGGCCATGTCGATACTGTATGGAGAATGAGTGATTGCAATGAACGCACGGCGTCGGATATTTGCAGATGTCGCAGTATTCGTTTGTGGTCCGGAATTCTACTGCTGAAGGAGAGGTGGCTACATGTGTGGACGGACTCATCGAATTCGAAACAGGATTACAGCACGTTGTTTATCACGCACCGACATACACTACTGACGATTGACATTGCTACACCAAGAAGAAATGTAGATGATAAACGGGTAGTCATTGGACAGATATGTTACACTAGAACTGACATGTGATCGCATTTTCACGCAAATTTGGGTAAATAGATCCTGAGAAAACAGTACCCAGAACAATCATCTCTGGCCGTAATAACGGCCTCTATACGCCTGGGCATTGAGTCAAACAGAGCTTGGATGGAGTGTACAGGTACAGCTGCCCATGCAGCTTCAACACGATACCGCAGTTCATCAACAGTAGAGACTGGCGTATTGTGAAGAGCCAGTTGCTTGGCCACCATTGACCACACGTTTTCAGTTGGTGACAGTTCTGGAGAACGTGCTGGCCAGGGCAGCAGTCGAACATTTTCTGTATGCAGAAAGGCCCGTACGGGACCTGCAACATAAGGTCATGCATTATCCTGCTGAAATGTAGGGTTTCGCAGGGGTCGAATGAAGGGTAGAGCCACGGGTCGTAATACATGTGAAATGTAACGTCCACTGTTCAAAGTACCGTCAATACGAACAAGAAGTGACCGACACGTGTAACCAATGGCACCCCATACCATCATACCGGGTGATACGCCAGAATGGCGATGACGAATACACGCTTCCAATGTGCGACCATCGTGATGTTGTAAAGAGAACCTGGATTCATCCCAAAAAATGATGTTTTGCCATTCGTGCACCCAGGTTCGTCGTAGAGTACACCACCGCAGGCGCTCCTCTCTGTGATGCAACGACAAGGGTAACCGCAGCCATGGTCTCAGAGCTGATAGTCAGTGTTGCTACAAACGTCGTCGAACTGTTCGTGCAGATGGTTGTTGTCTTGCAAACATTCTGTTGACTCAGGGACGCAGACGTGGCTGCAAAATCCGCTACAGCCATACGGATAAGATGCCTCTCATCTCGACTGGTAGTGATACGAGGCCGTTGGGATCCAGCACGGCGTTCCGTATTACCCTCCTGAACCCACCGATTCCATATTCTGCTAACAGTCATTGGATCTCGACCAACGCGAGCAGCAATGTCGCGATACGATAAACCGCAATCGCGGTAGGCTACAATCCGACCTTTATCAAAGTCGGAAAGGTGATGGTACGCATTTGACCTCCTTACACGAGGCATCACAACAACGTTTCACCAAGCAACGTTTTTCAACTGCTGTTTGTGTATGAGAAATCGGTTGGAAGCTTTACTCATATCGGCACGTTGGAGGTGTCGCCACCGGCGCCAACCTTGTGTGAATGCTCTGAAAGGCTAATCATTTGCATATCACAGCATCTTCTTCCTGTCGATTAAATTTCGCCTCTGCAGCACGTCATATTCGTGGTGTAGCAATTTTAATGGCCAGTGGTATAGCTATATTATACACCGCTATGTTACATGCTAGAATTCGGAGCCTTCTATCGACAAAGGATCGCAAATATACACGCTTGAAGAATACAGACGTATAATGTTGAAAACGTTTGTTTTATTTAAAAAGGTTTAAGAGTTTTGGTATTAAATGTCGAAGGCATTACCTTTCAGCAAGTCCTCGTACGTATGTTTATCTATAGCATCTGATAACTTGTCTCTGTCTCTCTCGTTACAGCTGTAGTGATTTAGGAATCGTGCTGTCACAATGGCGTCTATTTACGAGAAAGCGCGATGTGTTTTGTGCTTCCATGAAACACGGTCGCCTACAAAAGTTAAACGGCAGTTGTGGAGTGGCTATGGTCTAAATTCACCGTATGTGAAGAGCATTAAACGATGGTGTGGAATCTTCAAAGAGACTGGCAGTGTTGATGACAAGGCAAGAAACTGTAGGCCTGGGGCGTGGAAACAATAAATATAGGCCTAAGTGCACGACGTCAGCGATGTAGTGTTAACGGTGGGCTGACATAGTCGCATATTTTGTCGAAGATTTCGTCAAACTTCTTTGGGCAAACTGCTTTGCTTGGAGTTGTTACTGTATCGTAAAATTTTTCATCATAGTCGTTCGGGAAAGAATGTCGAACAGTTAACAACAGCATGTGTTGGTGCGAGCGCACTGCTTAAAAAGAAAGAAAAATGGAAACGATAGTGGTTGAAACCGTGGATAGCGATGGGAGAAGCTCGAAGTGTTCAGTAGAATTAGCTGCGAAAAATACAGCGCAAGGACATAAAGAAGAACAAAAATTATTTGAGAATGGGCGGACAAAGGTTTCAGTTTACCCTAATGAATGTGGACCCTCAGATTTGCTTTCACGACACTCATTTAAGACATGCCAGTTCTTAATTTCCTAGTTCTTGATCGATGTTTTTGGAAAGTCTACACCTGTGTCATTCATGACTTAAATAATGAAACACTGCACTAATTAAATATATTTTCGTGCTTAATATGACGCTTTTCGAGAATTTACTGTCACTATCAAAAGGAAATATTCACATAGGCATTATGTGTGGTGTTCATATGTCTGTTCTTTCGCCTTCCTTGCCTTATAGTTGTTTTATGGTTTACTGCAATCTGACACACTTCTTTTGTCCCATTTTCCAAAACAAGACATAAAATATCTATGTAAATATTTGCACTTGATATTGCGAATAAATTCTCTCAATGAATCGTGCAGAAATACGTATCTGTTTAAGTCATGATTTCTTTTTCTACTAGAGATCCTCTCATTTCTAAATTAAGATTTTTAGCAACAGGCGAAAGCTATGTCAGTTTGCAATACCGTGCACGAATCCCATGTACTATTTTGTGTATTATTCGAGAAACACGTGAACCAATATATAAATCACCTAATGAGGAAATTATGAAGATTAAGAACGCTTATCTAGAGTACAAATAAATAGAACTATTCCTCTTATGTATAGAGTGAACGCACTCGGCTTTTCACACTTCCATCTCCTTCCACATCCTTTCTTTTTACATGTAAGCTTCACGTCACACACAGTGCAGCAATTTCGAATGCAGCTGATTGCTGGAGCTGTTTCTTCGTGAGATTCCAGCCGCTTCGTGCGGTTTTTGTAGTCAGCGTGCTTTGAGTTAGGGTGAATTTCGTATTCTTGACACTTTGCAATAATTACTGCGGTGGTAGTCACGTGGCAAACATACTTTATAGCTTAATGCACTAAAACAAGCAAAGCGGCATGTAAACAACTGCCTCCCTCTAGCTGCTATCAAAGATCTTTGCTAAAAGCTTGCCTACCACACAGTGAAAGATTTGACCAAAGGGCTTTGATAGGTACACTCCTGGAAATGGAAAAAAGAACACATTGACACCGGTGTGTCAGACCCACCATACTTGTTCCGGACACTGCGAGAGGGCTGTACAAGCAATGATCACACGCACGGCACAGCGGACACACCAGGAACCGCGGTGTTGGCCGTCGAATGGCGCTAGCTGCGCAGCATTTGTGCACCGCCGCCGTCAGTGTCAGCCAGTTTGCCGTGGCATACGGAGCTCCATCGCAGTCTTTAACACTGGTAGCATGCCGCGACAGCGTGGACGTGAACCGTATGTGCAGTTGACGGACTTTGAGCGAGGGCGTTTAGTGGGCATGCGGGAGGCCGGGTGGACGTACCGCCGAATTGCTCAACACGTGGGGCGTGAGGTCTCCACAGTACATCGATGTTGTCGCCAGTGGTCGGCGGAAGGTGCACGTGCCCGTCGACCTGGGACCGGACCGCAGCGACGCACGGATGCACGCCAAGACCGTAGGAACCTACGCAGTGCCGTAGGGGACCGCACCACCACTTCCCAGCAAATTAGGGACACTGTTGCTCCTGGGGTATCGGCGAGGACCATTCGCAACCGTCTCCATGAAGCTGGGCTACGGTCCCGCACACCGTTAGGCCGTCTTCCGCTCACGCCCCAACATCGTGCAGCCCGCCTCCAGTGGTGTCGCGACAGGCGTGAATGGAGGGACGAATGGAGACGTGTCGTCTTCAGCGACGAGAGTCGCTTCTGCCTTGGTGCCAATGATGGTCGTATGCGTGTTTGGCGCCGTGCAGGTGAGCGCCACAATCAGGACTGCATACGACCGAGGCACACAGGGCCAACACCCGGCATCATGGTGTGGGGAGCGATCTCCTACAGTGGCCGTACACCTCTGGTGATCGTCGAGGGGACACTGAATAGTGCACGGTACATCCAAACCGTTATCGAACCCATCGTTCTACCATTCCTAGACCGGCAAGGGAACTTGCTGTTCCAACAGGACAATGCACGTCCGCATGTATCCCGTGCCACCCAACGTGCTCTAGAAGGTGTAAGTCAACTACCCTGGCCAGCAAGATCTCCGGATCTGTCCCCCATTGAGCATGTTTGGGACTGGATGAAGCGTCGTCTCACGCGGTCTGCACGTCCAGCACGAACGCTGATCCAACTGAGGCGCCAGGTGGAAATGGCATGGCAAGCCGTTCCACAGGACTACATTCAGCATCTCTACGATCGTCTCCATGGGAGAATAGCAGCCTGCATTGCTGCGAAAGGTGGATATACACTGTACTAGTGCCGACATTGTGCATGCTCTGTTGCCTGTGTCTACGTGCCTGTGGTTCTGTCAGTGTGATCATGTGATGTATCTGACCCCAGGAATGTGTCAATAAAGTTCCCCCTTCCTGGGAGAATGAATTCACGGTGTTCTTATTTTAATTTCCAGGAGTGTATTTATTGCTGTCTTCGAACACCTAGATTGCTGACGTCACACAGACGTACGCTCTTGCCTGTATTTATCGCTGGCCACGACCTGTGGCGACGCCGGACACTGGGTGGCCGAGCGGTTCTAGGCGCTACGGTCACAGGTTCGAATTCTGCCTCGGGCATGGCTGTGTGTGATGTCCTTAGGTTAGTTAGGTTTAAGTAGTTCTAGGGGAGTGATGACCTCAGAAGTTAAATATCATAGTGCTCAGAGCCATTTTACCCGTGGCGAGGTCCACGCGAAAGAAAGGTAGTGGCGCGTACGTCATAGGGGGTGAGACTGCAGACCTTCGAGTGCCAGTTGTCCGACGAGGATCGAGAAACTTTTTGAGATGAGCTCAA
The DNA here is from genome assembly GCF_023897955.1 of Schistocerca gregaria. Lineage (NCBI taxonomy): Eukaryota > Metazoa > Arthropoda > Insecta > Orthoptera > Acrididae > Schistocerca > Schistocerca gregaria. The sequence continues at coordinate 71,724,006 of NC_064929.1, forward strand.
TAATTGTTGACTGCGCGTTTAGATGCGTGCAAGCTATAGATGGCACAAGACAAAATTAAGACCTTTAGTGAGTACCTTTTCAAATTACATATTGATTTCCGGTGGGCCCTGGTCGGAGCCGAGCGTACTAGCGTGACGTCACAAGCTAGTCGCAAGACCCGTATATGTCGTTGGCCCCGACCTGGGATAAGTGACGTCATTGTTGATACCGTACGTGCAGTACCACTAAGCAGTCCGCGGATATCTGCGTCTCGTGTTTCCAGAGAAAGTGGCATTCCTAGATGTACTGTAGTAAATATTTTACGAAAACGGCAGCGTTTACACGCATACGAAGTTCAACTACTGCAGGATTTCCAGCCGCATGATGTGCCCAGACGTGCTATTATACTGGGATTCTGATGGAACGAACAGATGCAGAAATGACTACCTTAGTAAAGTTTGTTTTTCCGAAGAAATGAATTTTCGCATCTTCAGCGCAGTAAACAGGCATAATTTCCAAATTTAGGTGTCGGAGACCCCACATACCGGGCTACAGCAGCTAGGGGACAGCCCGATATTGTACGTGCGCGCAACACAGTTATTGGACCTTCAGTTTCCCTTGAACCTAGCATCACAGCAACAGTTTTCCTAGACATGTTGTGACGTCAGTTGCAGGAATTTCAGCAAGACGGTGCGCTGGCATAGTAGGGGTTATTTGTGCACCAGTTCCTGGACGAAAACTTTCCGGGTAGATGGATAGGTAGAAGAAGTCCACCATCATGACTACCACCTTCATCAGATATGGTCCTTTTTCACTTTTTTCGTGGGGGTACGTTAAGGATTACGTCTTCATGTCACCAGTTCCTGCTATGGAAACTCCCAGGCCAAGGACACCAGGTGCTGTTGAGGTAGTGACGGTAAACATGATAGTAAAAACATGGAGACCAACTGAGTATCAAATGGCTCTGAGCACTATGGGATTTTACTTCTGAGGTCATCAGTCCCATAGAACTTAGAACTACTTAAACCTAAGTAACGTAAGGAAATCACACACATCCATGCCCGAGGCAGGATTCGAACCTGCGACCGTCGCGGTTCCAGACTGAAGCGCCTAGAACCGCTCGGCCACTTCGGCAGGCAAAAACTGTCACTTAGACGTTTTATAGGCTACAAGCGCAGGACATAGGAAAAATCAGCAACAAAAAAATGAGCTGATCTGCCATATGCAATAAACGGCATAGCTATCTCTAACATAGCTCCCTAGAAACATGTTTTTCTGATCAGGGAAAGGCTCTGAGCTCATCCCGTATTTTTAGATCTATCCTGTGCAAACTATTCTGAAGTGAATAACATAGAACACTTTCCATTTCGTCTCATACTTGGGTTCCTGCCATTCTATTTGCGTGTGAAGCCCGGGAAGAATTACAGGTTAAATGCAGTGGCCAGTAACTTTTCTAGGCTTATCTTCGCTGGCCCTGTCTGAGCGGCTGAGCGGTGCTTAGGGGTCTGTGGTACATTCCTAGCATCTTCATTTCATTCTGATTTTTGAAACTTTCAAAGTACTGTGTGGTTATAATTAAAGCACAGCTACTCACAGAGGCCCAGTGAGGGCTACAATTATGTTATGGCGCCGAAACTTGATAGATATGCAAATGCGTTAAAGTGGAACAGATTTACGTTGGGAGAAATATAAGTTCCAGTTTTGACCACCAGGCGCAAATCTGGCGCTGTAAATGCGAGAAAGACGTACCGTATACAAATGGTTCCATATCTAACGGATTAGGAATGGGACGTGGACAGAAAAGATCAAACAAGTGAAAAAGAGATAAAGTTGATTTTATTATTAACGACCGCTTAAACAAATTGTTGAATATGAGCATCTAAAACGTCAGCGAGATGCTGCATCCGTAAAATCAGTTAATCGATCAGTTACTCGCAGCAGTTCCGGTGAAATCTGAGCAACGTGTTCCTACGTGTTGCCTTCATATCATGTAGAAACCGAACATGTCGCTGGTAAAAGTTTTCGTTTGGATATCCTCAGAGGCAAAAGTCACATGTAGTCATATCAGGTGATCTTGCAGGCCTTGGATCTGGAAAACCTCTGGAGATAACACATTCGTGGAAGGTCGCATTAAGTGTATCTTTCATTGGGACAGCGACATGTGGTGTTGCCCCATCTTGCATCAAAAACAGTGGTTCCCGCACAGCTGCGCAGAAATCACACGTTGTACAAGGCCTCGATGACGTGCAGACGTCACGGCAGGCTCCCTGGGTGTATTCTCTTCAAAGAAGAACAAACTCTTAATCGATCTGCTCGTGAATCCACACCACACACTCACCTACGGCGAGTGCAATACACTCCTGGAAATTGAAATAAGAACACCATGAATTCATTGTTCCAGGAAGGGGAAACTTTATTGACACATTCCTGGGGACAGATACATCACATGATCACACTGACATAACCACAGGCACATAGACACAGGCAACAGAGCATGCACAATGTCGGCACTGGTACAGCGTATATCCTCCTTTCGCAGCAATGCAGGCTGCTATTCTCCCATGGAGACGATCGTAGAGATGCTGGATGTAGTCCTGTGGAACGGCTTGCCATGCCATTTCCACCTGGCGCCTCAGTTGGACCAGCGTTCGTGCTGGACGTCCAGACCGCGTGAGACAACGCTTCATCCAGTCCCAAACATGCTCAATGGGGGACAGATCCGAAGATATTGCTGGCCAGGGTAGTTGACTTACACCTTCTAGAGCACGTTGGGTGGCACGGGATACATGCGGACGTGCAATGTCCTGTAAGAACAGCAAGTTCCCTTGCCGGTCTAGGAATTGTAGAACGTTGGGTTCGATAACGGTTTGGATGTACCGTGCACTATTCAGTGTCCCCTCGACGATCACCAGAGGTGTACGGCCAGTGTAGGAGATCGCTCCCCACACCATGATGCCGGGTGTTGGCCCTGTGTGCCTCGGTCGTATGCAGTCCTGATTGTGGCGCTCACCTGCACGGCGCCAAACACGCATACGACCATCATTGGCACCAAGGCAGAAGCTACTCTCATCGCTGAAGACGACACGTCTCCATTCGTCCCTCCATTCACGCCTGTCGCGACACCACTGGAGGCGGGCTGCACGATGTTGGGGCGTGAGCGGAAGACGGCCTAACGGTGTGCGGGACCGTAGCCCAGCTTCATGGAGACGGTTGAGAATGGTCCTCGCCGATACCCCAGGAGCAACAGTGTCCCTAATTTGCTGGGAAGTGGCGGTGCGGACCCCTACGGCACTGCGTAAGATCCTACGGTCTTGGCGTGCATCCGTGCGTCGCTGCGGTCCGGTCCCAGGTCGACGGGCACGTGCACCTTCCGCCGACCACTGGCGACAACATCGATGTACTGTGGAGACCTCACGCCCCACGTGTTGAGCAATTCGGCGGTACGTCCACCCGGCCACCCGCATGCCCACTAAACGCCCTCGCTCAAAGTCCGTCAACTGCACATACGGTTCACGTCCACGCTGTTGCGGCATGCTACCAGTGTTAAAGACTGCGATGGAGCTCCGTATGCCACGGCAAACTGGCTGACACTAACGGCGGCGGTGCACAAATGCTGCGCAGCTAGCGCCATTCGACGGCCAACACCGCGGTTCCTGGTGTGTCGGCTGTGCCGTGCGTGTGATCATTGCTTGTACAGCCCTCTCGCAGTGTCCGGAGCAAGTATGGTGGGTCTGACACACCGGTGTCAATGTGTTCTTTTTTCCATTTCCAGGAGTGTAGCTCTTCGTGCACAACACACGGTTCAACAGTGCCCCAAATTCGGCAGTTCCGTGTATTCACTGCACCCTGTGCTGTAAAATCTGCTTCGTCACTCCGTAGAAAATTGTCCGGCCAATGTCTCATCAACTTCTAAGCGTGCCAGAAACCGACAAGCAAATTGAGAACGTTGGTGCCGATGATGTAGTTTCAAAGGCTGCACCGTCTCGATCTTGCACGGGCACCAGTGAAAAACAAACTTCAAAAGTTTCCGTACTGTTCACCATGGGATGGACAACTCTTCACACAGTGCCCGAGCACTAGCACTACATCGAGCCCGTGCTGCATGGTCAGTTACACCAACAGCAATCTCGTCACCAACTTCCACTGGTATAGGACTTCTTCCTCTTCCAGGTGCCACACCAAGGGCACCCGTGTTTTCGAATATCACTGCCATCTTCTTTAACCCATCGCGACTCTCCTCAGACCTTCCAGTCGGCGATACATTCTCAGTGCAGCACTGTAATTGCTGCCGATCACGTAAAACAGTTTCACTAATAGCGCACAGTCTCTTTTCTATAGCGATACCGTTCACTCCCGTTATGACGTGTCAGATCACAGTGTGGATATCATGCCATCATTCAGGCAGAGTAGGCGCCACATCAGCAATTGGCAGCCACAACTGGAACTACACTGCTGGCCATTAAAATTGCTACACCGAGGAGAAATACCAGATGATAAACGGGTATTCATTGGACAAATATATTATACTAGAACTGGCATGTCATTACATTTTCACGCAAATTTGGTGGACAGCTCCTGAGAAATAAGCACCCAGAACAACCACCTCTGGCCGTAATAACGGCCTCGATACGCCTGGGCATTGAGTCAAACAGAGTTTGGCTGGCGTGTACAGATACAGCTGCCCGTGCAGCTTCAATACGATACCACAGTTCATCAAGAGTAGTTCAAAAATGGCTGAAATGGCTCTGAGCGCTATGGGACTTAACTTCTAAGGTCATCAGTCCCCTAGAGCTTAGAACTACTTAAACCTAACTAACCTAAGGACATCACACACATCCATGCCCGAGGCAGGATTCGAACCTGCGACCGTAGTGGTCGCGCGGTTCCAGACTGTAGCGCCTAGAACCGATCGGCCACACCTGTCGGCGTCAAGAGTAATGACTAGCGTATTGTGACGAGCCAGTTGCTCGGCCACCATTGACCAGACGTTTTCAGTTGATGAGAGAGCTGGATAATGTGCTGGCCAGGGCAACAGTCGAACATTTTCTGTATCCAGAAAGGCCCGTACAGGACCTGCAACATGCGTTCGTGCATTATCCTGATGAAATGTAGGGTTTCGCAGGGATCGAATGAAGGGTAGAGCCACGGGTCGTAACACATCTGAAATATAACGTCCTCTGTTCAAAGAGCAGTCAATGCGAACAAGAGGTGACCGAGAGGTTTACCATCACGGCGGGTGATACACCAGTATGGCGATGACGAATAAACGCTTCCAATGTGCGTTCACCGCGATGTCGCCAAACACGGATCCCACTATCGTGATGCTGTAAACAGTACATGGATTCATCCGAAAAAATGACGTTTTGCCATTCGTGCACCCAGGTTCGTCGTTGAGAACAGCACCACAGGCGCTCCTGTCTGTGATGCAGCGTCAAGGGTAACTGCAGCCACGGTCTGCGTGCTGATAGTCCGTGCTGCTGCAAACGTCGTCAAACTGTTCGTGTAGATGGTTGTTGTCTTGCAAACGTCCCCATCTGTTGACTCAGGGATCGAGACGTGGCTGCACGATTCGTTACAGCAATGCCTATAAGATGCCTGTCATCTCGACTGCTAGTGATACGAGGACCTTGGGATCCAGCACGGCGTTCCGTATTACCCTCCTGAACCCACCGATTCCATATTCAGCTAACAGTCATTGGATCTCGACCAACGTTAGTAGCAATGTCGCGAAACGATAAACCGCACTCGCGATAGGCTACAAACCGACCTTACACGAGGCATCACAACAACGTTTCACCAGGCAACGCTGGTCAACTGCTGTTTGTGTATGAGAAATTGGTTGGAAACTTGCCTCATGTGAGCACGTTGTAGGTGTCGCCACTGGCGCCAGCCTTGTGTGAATGCTCTGAAAAGCTAATCATTAGTATATCACAGCATCTTCTTCCTGTCGGGTCTGTAGCACGTCATCTTCGCGGTGTAGCAAATTTTAATGGCCAGTAGTGTATTATTGTATGCCGAGTCAATCGGTTCTGCATTAACGCATTAGCGTATCTACCAAGTTTCGCTGCCATACGGTAATTATCTCTGTGTGTTGGTCTGTGAGTAACAGCGCTTTAATTATAACAACCCGGTACACTTTCGGGAAATAGATAGAGCCCATCTTCAAGGGTTCACTATTATTATGTTTTGCAACATTTCCATGACAGTCTCCCATGGATCAGACAAACTTATGATCGTTCGTTTGGCCAATTTTTGGTATTCGTAGAATCTCCCCTCGAAGTCCTATTTGGTATGGGTCGTGCCCACTTGAGGGACATTCTAAGACGGGAAGCACAAACAATCTGTAAGCAGTCTCCTCTGCAGACTGACTGCATTCCTCCAGCATCCTGCCATTTTCTCTCTTATTCTGCCTATGAACGGACCACTTTCAAATGATCTCAAGATTTCGAAAGAATAGAATTCCAGTGAATAAAACAGCTTCAAACGTCTGATTACAAATGAATTAGCATTGTAAAACTTTTATGATTGAAGACGCAACTGTGCGGCTGTCCACGGAGGAGGTTCGAATCCTCCCTCGGGCATGGGTGTGTGTGTTTGTCCTTAGGACAATTTGGGTTAAGTAGTGCGTAAGCTTAGGGACTGATGACCTTAGCAGTTAAGTCTCATAAGATTTCACACACATCTGAACATTTTGAAAACGCAAAATCCTAACTATGTTGTATACATCTGATATAATTCATTTTTCTTGAGACATATGAGTGTCAACTTCATCTACGATAATGATGGAAGCTGCAAAAATGAATTAAAATTCGTGTCAGAGCCAGGACTTGAAAGTGGGTCTCCTTGCTTACTTGGCAGGTGTGCTAGCTAACGGTATAGGTCACACAGCTGCACTATCTACCATAGTGTAATCCCCTCCCTAACACACCCTTCACTTCACATCTTCAGCTTATTTTTCCCTCCTTAAATTGTCACTGTTGCCAAGGCTCCTGGGTATTTCAATAGGTCTCAGCCCTATGGGACTTGACTTCTCAGGTCACCAGTCCTCTAGAACTTAGAACTACTTAAACCGAACTAACCTAAGCGCAGCACACACATCCATGCCCGAGGCAGGATTCAAACCTGCGAACGTAGCGTCGCGCGGTTCCAGACTGTATCGCCTAGAACCGCTCGGCCACTCTCTCCGGCTTTGAAATACCAGTCCAGGTTCAGACATAATGGGAAAATCCTGCCTGTACCTTCCGCATAGCTGATCTATTTTCTGATAAAATTAGATTTTCCTTGAGACATGCACAATATGATCAAAAGGAAGCAGGGGATACATACCAATTATTAGGGTTCCTTCTCGATCCATTCACGTATGGATCACCGGAACAATGATTGTTTGAACGCCTCCATTCGTGCTGTTATTAATCTAATCTGTTTCTCACGATCCCTACGGGAGTGATATGTAGGCAGTAATTCCATATTTTTAAAGTAATCACCTAAATACCAATCTTAAAACTTTGTAAGTAGGCTCCCTCAGGATAGTTTACGTCTGTCCTGAAGAGTCTGCTAATTCAGTTCCTTCATTATCACTGCGACACTCTCCCACTGGTCAGACATACCTGTGACCATTCGTTCTGCCCTTCTCTGTGAACGTTGAATATCCCTTGTCACTCCTATCTGGCACTGGTCCCACACACTACAGCAATATTCTAGTGCCAGTCTCATGAGTTTTGTAGGTCAACGGTTGTCGTTCACGTTTCCATTTGGAGAGGCACCCACATGACTTCCTCATACTGCGGCATCAAGCAGTCAGGCCTGCAAGATGAGTGGTCTGCCAAGCGAGTGGACTCATTCTTATTTATCGAGTAACACGAGCTCTAGTACATACAATTAAGTTACAAATTATTCTCCTGTTTGAACATTACGCAACGGAAACGGATAACGCACATCTGACTATTAGTAATTTACACAACTCTGATTGTTCACTACGCGCTGGCAATTCCACATTCTCTTTCTTACCCAACGGCTTTGATTAACACGTGGCCATCGCACTGAATATGAATGGCGCACACATTATAAATTCTGGATATCATGACAACATACTATTTTAAGGAAAAGGCCACCAATCTTTTTCTTTTGACTATCTTATTTATTTCGATAAATTCTATAACCTAAACACACAAATTCTATAACCCACAACAATAACACATGAGAAATTCCACCCAGTGGGCATAGCTTTACATTGGTGATTCTCTATCTTACGGTCTCGTACTTATCTAACGCTACAGTGCACTTTCTGGATAGGATGGTGGATCTTTTGCTGTATCTCACATCCCTCATCACGAAAATTTCCCCCAGACCGAGCGGTACAAAAAGGAACATGCATAACCCACTGCCTTTGAACCTATCTTGCTACTCTCCCATGCCAACCACACATACTTAAATTACATGAAATACATCACACTGGCAACAGAGAATGTATCACAAAGAACAGTCACAACTTTAAAATCACTTCGCTTTCAGCTTTCCCACTTCAGTTAGTATTCATCCCAGTTTCACACGACACTGCCCCACTTCGTAACTTTTCTTTCCTACTACGAACTATGGAGGATATATGAGGGTCTTCCTGTGCAATGCAAGCCAAGTGGCATTGCTGGATAGACGGCCGACTCACCTTGCTTCACTCTCAGAGTATTATAGTTTGAATCAAGCGTCACGCGGAAACATAAAACGCAAAGTAATATTAAGAACATGTTCGTCACACACGCGAGTCCTCAACTGATACCATGGACGAGTACTTCTCTTTATCCTTTGTCTCACGCTCAGATTGAGACTCACACAGTACTCACCACGTGGAAGTACTCGCCTCTAATTTCAAGTCCTGCACACGACATTTCTTAAGTATTTCCAACTTATAGTACACACGCCAGTAATTCAGCTTAACTTAAGCGCTCGGAAGTATTTCAACTTATTGCTACACGTGGTTTCATTGTGACCGTTGGTCACTTCCAAAGGTTACTACGTGGTGAGTACTGTGTGAGTCTCAATCTGTGTATGAGACAAAGGATAAAGAGAAGTACTCGTCCATGGTATCAGTTGAGGACTAGCGTGTGTGACGAGTATGATCTTAATATTACTTTGCATGTTATGTTTCCGCGTGACGCTTGATTCAAATTATAATACTCTAAGAGAAAAGCAATGTGAGTCAGCCGTCTATCCAGCAACGCCGCTTGGCTTGCATTGCACAGGAAGACGTGCATATATCCTCCAGAGTTCGTAGTAGCAAAGAAAAGTTACGAAGTGGGACAGTGTCGTGTGAAACTGGGATCAATACTAATTGAAGTAGGAAAGCTGAAAGTGAAGTGATTCCAACGTTGTGACTATTATTTGTGTTGTATTGTATGTTGCCAGTATGATGGATTTCATGTAATTTAAGTATGTGTGGTTTGCATGGGAGAGTAGCAAGATAGGTTCAGAGGCAGTGGGTTATGCATGTTCCTTTTCTACCGCTCGGTGTGGAGGAAATTTTCGTGATGATGGGTGTGAGAGTCGAAGTGTGAGATATAGATAAAGATCCACCATCCTATCCAGAAAGTGCACTGTACCGTTAGATAATTACGAGACCGTAAGGTAGAGAATCACCCATGTAAAGCCATGCCCACTGGGCGGAATTTCTCATGTGTTATTGTTGTCGGTTATAGAATTTGTGTGTTTAGGTTATAGAATTTATCGGAATAAATAAGATAGTCAAAAGAAAAAGATTGGTAGTCTTTTCCTTCGAATGGTATGTTGTCATGATACCCAGAATTTACAATGTGTGCGCCATTCATATTCAGTGCGATGGCCACGTGTTGATCAAAGCCGTTGGGTAAGAAAGAAAATGTGGTATTGCCAGTGCGTAGTGAACAGTCAGTATTACTAATACTCAGATGTGCGTTATGAGTTGCGTAATATTCAAACAGGAGAATAACTTGTAACTTAATTGTGAGTACTAGAGTTCATGTTTCTCGATAAATAAGAATGAGTCCACTCGCTTGGCAGACCACTCATCTTGCAGGCCTGACTGCTTGTTGCTACAGTATGAGGAAGGCATGTGGATGCCTCTCAACATATGAGTCTCAACTCCATCTACGATAATGATGTAAGTTGTAAAAATGAATTAAAAATTGTGTCACAGCCAGGACTTGAACCTGGGTCTCCTTGCTTACTAGGCAGTTGTGCTAGCCAACAGTATAGGTCACACCGCCGTACGATCTACGATGATCCAACGCCCTCCCTAACACAAACTTCACTTCATGTCTTCCAGTTATTTTCCCCCCCTTAAATCGTCACTGTTGCCAAGGCTCCCGGGTATTGAAATAGCAGTCCAGGTTCAGAGATCATGGGGAAATCCTGCCTGTACCTTGGGCATAGCTGATCTATAGATCTGATAAAATTAGATCATCCTTGAGACATACACTATATGATCAAAGGGAAGCAGGGGGTACATACGAGTTATTAGGGTTCCTTTTCATTCCATTCACGTATGGAACACCGGAACAATGATTGATTGGATACCTCCATTCGTGCTGTTATTAACCTAATCTGTTTCTCACGATCCCTACGGAAGTGATATGTAGGCAGTAACTCTATATTTTTAAAGTCATCACCTTAATACCAATCTTAAAACTTTGTAAGTAGGCTCTCTCAGGATAGTTTCCGTCTGTCCTGAAGAGTCTGCTAATTCAGTTCCGTCAGTATCAGCCGGCCGCAGTGACCGAGCGGTTCTAGGCGCTACAGTCTGTAGCCGCGCGACCGCTACGGTCGCAGGTTCGAATCCTGCCTCGGGTATGGATGTGTGTGATGGCCTTATGTTAGTTAGGTGTAAGTAGTTCTAAGTTCTAGGGGACTGATGACCAAAGAAGTTAAGTCCATTAGTGCTCAGATCCATTTGAACCATTTGAACCTTCAGTATCTCTGCGACACATCTGGTCAAACAAATCTGTGACCATTCGTGCTGCCCTTCTCTGTATGCTTTGAATATCCCCTGTTTTCGATGCAAGTAGATTTCAGACTATATATTTGCTTTTTCCCTATCTTTCCTAGATGGTGTGAACTTACGTTAGAAAAACTGATAGGCGCCAATCGGATATTGAATCAATGGAAATGGTAGTTTTAGCCATTTTACCAGCTGACATGGAATTTTGAAAAAGCCTAACAAGTTTACTGTATCCATATTACCGTTGGAGGGCATGCAGCTTTACTGTATGGTTAAATGATGATGGAGTCCTCTTGGGTAAAATATTCCAGAGTTAAAATAGTCCCCCATTCGGATCTCCGGGAGGGGACTACTCAGGAGGACGTCGTTATCAGGAGAAAGAAAACTGGCGTTCTACGGATCGGAGCGTGAAATGTAACATCCCTTAATCGGGCAGGTAGGTTAGAAAATTTAAAAAGGGAAATGGATAGGTTAAAGTTAGATATAGTAGGAATTAGTGACGTTCAGTGGCAGGAGGAACAAGACATTTGGTCAGGTGAATACAGGGTTATAAATACAAAATAGAAGTGCGGGTAAGCTACTACAAACAGCATAGTAAACGCATTATTATGGCCAAGATAAACACGAAGCCCACTCCTACTACAGTAGTACAAGTTTATATGCCAACTAGCTCTGCAGATGATGAAGAAATTGATGAAATGTATGATGAGACAAAATAAATTATTCAGGTAGTGAAGGGAGACGAAAATTTAATAGTCATGGGTGACTGGAATTCGAGAGTAGGAAAAGGGAGAGAAGGAAACATAGTAGGTGAATATGGGTTGGGGGTAACAAATGAAAGAGGAAGCCGCCTGGTAGAATTTTACACAGAGCATAACGTAATCAAAGCTAACACTTGGTTCGATAATCATCAAAGAAGGTTGTATACATGGAAGAACCGTGGAGATACTAAAAGGTATCAAATAGATTATATAATGGTAAAACAGAGATTTAAGAACCAGGTTTTAAATTGTAAGACATTTCCAGGGGCATATGTGGACTCTGACCACAATCTATTGGTTATGAACTGTAGATTAAAACTGAAGAAACAGCAAAAAGGTGAGAATTTAAGTAGATGGGACCTGGATAAACTGACTAAACCAGAGGTTGTACAGAGCTTCAGGGAGAGCATAAGGGAACAATTGACAGAAATGGGGGAAAGAAATACAGTAGAACAAGAATGGGTAGCTTTGAGGGATGAAGTAGTGAAGGCAGCCGAGGATCAAGTAGGTAAAAAGACGAGGGCTAGTAGAAATCCTTGGGTAACAGAAGAAATATTGAATTTAATTGATGAAAGGAGAAAATATAAAAATGCAGTAAATGAAGCAGGCAAAAAGAAATACAAACATCTCAAAAATGAGATCGACAGGAAGCGCAAAATGGCTAAGCAGGCATGGCTAGAGGGCAAATGTAAGGATGTAGAGGCTTATCTCACTAGGGGTAAGATAGATACTGCCTACAGGAAAATTAAAGAGACCTTTGGAGAGAAGAGAACCACTTGTAAGAATATCAAGAGCTCAGATGGAAACCCAGTTCTAAGCAAAGAAGGGAAAGCAGGAAGGTGAAACGAGTATATAGAGGATTTATATAAGGACGATGTACTTGAGGACAATATTACGGAAATGGAAGAGGATGTAGATGAAGATGAAATGGGAGATATGATACTGCGTGAAGAGTTTGACAGATCACTGAAAGACCTGAGTGAAACATGGCTCCGGGAGTAGACAACATTCCATTGGAACTACTGACGGCCTTGGGAGAGCCAGTCCTGACAAAACTCTACCATCTGGTGAGTAAGATGTGTGAGACAGGTGAAATACCCTCAGACTTCAAGAAGAATATAATAATTCCAATCCCAAAGAAAGCAGGTGTTGACAGATGTGAAAATTACCGAACTATCAGTTTAATAAGTCACTGCTGTAAAATATTAACATGAAATCTTTACAGACAAATGGAAAAACTTGTAGAAGCTGACCTCGGGAAGATCAGTTTGGATTCCGTAGAAATATTGGAACACGTGAGGCAATAATGACCTTACGACTGATCTTAGAAGAAAGATTAAGGAAAGGCAAACCTACGTTTCTAGCATTTGTAGACTTAAAATAAGCTTTTGACAATGTTGACTGGAATACTATCTTTCAAATTCTTAAAGTGGCAGGTGTAAAATACAGGGAGCGAAAGGCTATTTACAATTTGTACAGAAACCAGATGCCAGTTATAAGAGCCGAGGGACATGAAAAGGAAGCAGTGGTTGGAAATGGAGTAAGACAGGGTTGTAGCCTCTCCCCGATGTTATTCAATCTGTATATTGAGCAATCAGCAAAGGAAACAAAAGAAAAATTCGGAGTAGGTATTAAAATTCATGGAGAAGAAATAAAAACTTTGAGGTTCGCCGATGACATTGTAATTCTGTCAGAGACAGCAAAGGACTTGAAAGAGCAGTTGAACGGAATGGACAGTGTCTTGAAAGGAGGATATAAGATGAACATCAACAAAAGCATAACGAGGGTAATGGAATGTAGTCGAATTAAGTCGGGTGATGCTGAGGGAATTAGATTACGATATGAGGCACTTAAAGTAGTAAAGGAGTTTTGCTATTTGGGGAGTAAAATAACTGATGATGGTCGAAGTAGAGAGGATATAAATTGTAGACTGGCAATGGCAAGGAAATCGTTTCTGAAGAAGAAAAATTTGTTAACATCGAGTATAGATTTAAATGTGAGGAAGTCGTTTCTGAAAGTACACTACTGGCCATTGGACGACTTGCCAGTCGGTGGTGAATAGAGACCGGGTTATATGCATTTGCATGTTGCATATGCATATGCATTTGCATAATTGGCTCCTTTTCAGCGGTTACTGCATGTTTTAACTAAAAACTAGTGACGATGCTGAAAGGTCTCTGTTGGATTCCTTTCATGTTAATTTCATAAACCTGTTGTCATTTACGGCATACATTCCTCTTCTAAATTTACTGTGGCGTTTCTGACTCTATCTGGGAGGAGACTGAGCGGTGGAACGTGTTACTTTTACACATAATCAAGAACGATCTGTCACAGCACTACTCTTTAAAACACACTTTAAATGTAATTCATGTCACACAGTCTCATACGGAACCTACATCCGCTTTCATTTATATGCTGTATATGATAAGATGCTGTCATCCCCCTTCCCCTCTGTGTGAAAGAATGAATGAGCAAATGTATTTCTAGTTGCATGCTTGATGGTAGCAGACAAGCCTGTCTGCTAGAGAACAGTAGGACCAACGTCGGAACAGGTAGCTACGCTTTCTAAAAGCACAGAGGTTTCTATTCTTAGTATGGTCCTGTCCGTCCCTTGTCATGTTGGCATAGGAAGCTGCCTCTCTCGTCACTTCCGTTTGTATCTGTTAAGCACCCTCGGTAGGGTCCCAGGCAGTCTGTCTGCGGCGAGCATCTGAAGTGGTAAGATCTCCGGTTAAGCGCGTGTCTGCTGTCCGTAGGACAATGGATTTATTAAGTTCAGCCAAACTGAAAATTTAATCACCTTTGTTTCAGGTTTAGATCTAAAATATCGAATGTTATCTTAAATTACAACGCAGTGTAATTCGAGTGTGAAGTTCAGAATATCTTCCAGTAGTTGATTTGTCACTACTTTGTGAGCAAAGTCGAACCACATGTTGATTATCCGTAACTCCAAGATCATCAATCTTAAATGCGAATGTGTGTGGGATTGTAACTCTCGTCTTGACAATATTTTTCAATATAGCAACTTTTCTTAATGTTCAACCCATGTGGGGTGTACTTTGTGAGACCAGTACCACATGCTTACATAATTGTTTGGCCCACCAGGTTAACAGTAAGACGATAGTAACCAGTTCGAGGTTTATCTTTTGTAAATTGCGTTTCGATGTAATTTATTTTAATTATCAAAATTATTGTGGAGTTACAATCTTAGTGTAAACCAAGTTGACCACGTGAAGCACGTGGTGTAATCACCAAAGTAGCCATCAGCTATTCCTTTCGGGAAGATTTCACAGAGAGTTAGTATGAATTTAGTATATCAGTGTGTGGTAATTACATGACGGACAGGATTGCGCTACAAACGTAACTTATGACTGCAGTGATGTATGCAGTCTCCCAATCTTGGGTTCCTATTTGATGTGTTCCGTAAGATTACAAAATCACATTTTCCCAATCCTAAATAATACACCAGTTTATTTATGAATCTAGTTTAATATGCTGAAATTTTAACGGTACAATGATCAATGTTAAAATAATGTTAAAATAAATGTACAAATATAAACTGATTTATTTCTTTTTATTTAAATTCTCTGATATATATATATATATATATATATATATATATATATATATATATATATATATATATATATATATATATATATATATTAGTCTGGTTGAGAATTTGGTAAACTAGACTGGATACCTGGTGAAACAGTTGGTCATTAATGCAAGGATAACTTCCCCAGATAGCTCACAGCTTTTAATCCACTTTTATGATCTTGAATATTAGCACCGCTTTCAGAACAAATGAATGCATAAATATTTCAATGCATATTTTCGCTCTTTGTTTACAATACTTTAAAAATTTAGACGGGTGGTCTCCAGCTTGTTTTGATGTCTCGCAGGGTGACCGCGATCTAGAACTGTGTGCCATGGCTAACCGAAAGGCCACTGACTAGCGAAATCATTAAGAAGAGAAACAGGAACAGGCAGACAAGAGTCAATGATCCTGCACCCACGCCCCCGGTTACCCCCTCCGGTCTCATACCGTACCCGTCGGCAACAATTAAATTAAACTACGCAAGCTTTTATTCGCACGTCCATTGCTTCAGGTTAGCTCTCTAGTTACTTGTACATAGTTGAACGTGTTTACGACTGGAAAAAAAGCGCAGGTGACGCCTGCATATAAGAAGGGTAGAAGGACGGATCCTCAAAATTACAGACCAATATCCTTAACATCGGTTTGTTGCAGGATTCTCGAACATATTCTCAGTTAGAATATAATGAATTTCCTTGAGACAGAGAATTTGCTGTCCATGCATCAGCACGGCTTTAGAAAGCATCGCTCTTGCGAAACGCAACTCGCCCTTTTCTCACATGATATCTTGCGAATGATGGATGAAAGGTACCAGACGAATGCCATATTCCTTGACTTCCGGAAAGCGTTTGACTCGGTGACCCACTGCAGACTCCTAGCTAAGGTACGAGCATATGGGATTGGTTCCCAAGTATGTGAGTGGCTCGAAGACTTCAGTAGTAGTAGAACCCAGTACTTTGTCATCGATGGTGAGTGTTCATCGGAGGGGAGGGTATCATCTGGAGTGCCCCAGGGAAGTGCGGTAGGTCCGCTGTTGTTTTCTGTCTACATAAATGATCTTTTGGATAGGGTGGATAGCAATGTACGGCTGTTTGCTGATGATGCTGTGGTGTACGGGAAGGTGTCGTCGTTGAGTGACTGTAGGAGGATACAAGAGGACTTGGACAGGATTTGTGACTGGTGTAAAGAATGGCAGCTAACTCTAAATATAGATAAATGTAAATTAATCCAGATTAACAAGAAAAAGAATCCTGTAATGTTTCAATACTCCATCAGTAGTGTAGCGCTTAACACAGTCACGTCGTTTAAATATTTGGGCGTAACATTGTAGAGCGATTCGAAGTGGGACAAGCATGTAATGGCAGTTGTGGGGAAGGCGGATAGTCGTCTTCGGTTCATTGGTAGAATTTTGGGAAGATGTGGTTCATCTGTAAAGGCGACGGCTTATCAAACACTAATACGACCTATTCTTGAGTACTGTTCGAGCATTTGGTATCCCTACAGGTCGGATTGAGGGAGGACATAGAAGCAATTCAGAGGCGGCCTGCTAGGTTTGTTACTGGTAGGTTTGATTATCACGCGAGTGTTACGGAAAAGCTTCAGGAACTCGGGTGGGAGTCTCTAGAGGAAAGGAGGCGTTCTTTTCGTGAATTGCTACTGAGGAAATTTAGAGAACCGGCATTGCAGGCTGACTGCAGTACAATTTTACTGCTGCCATCTTACATTTCGCGGAAAGAGCACAAAGATAAGAGAGATTAGGGCTCGTACAGAGGCATATAGGCAGTCATTTTTCCCTCGTTCTGTTTGGGAGTGGAACAGGGAGAGAAGATGCTAGTTGTGGTACGAAGTGCCCTCCGCCACGCACCGTATCGTGGATTGCGGAGTATGTATGTAGATGTAGATTGTAATGTGTTGCCGCCCGCAAAACGAAACGTCGTTTGGTGGATAGCTCACCATTCTGGAACATTTATATATGACAGAATTGTTTTATATTGTCTAGTTTGAGAGAAAACCGTTTCTTGCAACAACAACAAAAGTTTCAAATAGAACAGCATGGCAAAAGAAGGCTTCACATCGCAGGAATGCAGAAGAAAGGACCACGAGAACAACTGACAACAGCAAGTTGCAGTAAAAGGGACCTGTCCAGACGTAACCAACGGAGTCGGTTTAACTTGGGTCTATGTGAAGCATTCATTGCAAGCGATATTCCTCTTCACGAACTTACAAACCCTATCCTCAAAGGCTTTCTGTGCAAATACTGCTTGAATCAAAATGTACCAGATCAACCAAAATTGCGTAAAAGTTACATACCGACAATTTACGTAAATGTTCTGGAAGAAATAACGCAATGAACTCAAGGACAGCATTATTTGGATTTCAACTGACGAAACTATAGACACTTCTGGCCGTTACAGTGCAAATTTAATCGTTGGTGCTTTAAAAGAATAGCTTTATCTGCCTGTTTAGCGGTCTGCAAAGAACTTGAAAAAGTAAATCATTCCACGATAGCCAGATTTTTGAATGAGGGCCTTAGAAAAATATTTCCAGAATCTTCTGCACATCAAAGGGTGTTTGTGTTTATTCCAGACGCTGCTCCCTATGTCATCAAAGTAGGACTTTGAAACATAATGCGCGCAGTAACTACCATGTTTTTTTATTATTTGCTCTTGCATATTTCGACACTTTTCATGTATTTTTAAGCATTTTCCATACATATCTGCACCGAGGGAGGTGGCGCAGTGGTTAGCACACTGGACTCGCATTCGGGAGGACGACGGTTCAATCCCGTCTCCGGCCATCCTGATTTAGGTTTTCCGTGATTTTCCTAAATCGTTTCAGGCAAATGCCGGGATGGTTCCTTTGAAAGGGCACGGCCGATTTCCTTCCCAATACTTCCCCAACCCGAGCTTGCGCTCCGTCTCTAATGACCTCGTTGTCGACGGGACGTTAAACACTAACCACCACCACCACCACCACATACATATCTGCAGGCATATTTTAAGATTTTGTGATGCATATAATCCAGTCTCTAGTGACGGTGAAATGATGATGAGGACAACACAACACCCAGTCCACAAGCGGGTAATATCTCCAACCCGAACCCGCTGCATGGTGGGCAAAAACGTTACCACTCAGCTACAATTTACTTAGGGTGTATCCCAAGGGATTGTTGTAAGACACAGTATGTTTAGAAATTTGGTTCAGATGGTTCAAATGGCACTATGAGACGTAGTAACTGAGGTCATCAGTCCCCTAGACTTAGAACTACTTAAACCTAACTAACCTAGGGACATCACACACATCCATGCCCGAGGCTGGATTCGAACCTGCGACGGCAGCAGCAGCGCGGTTCCAGACTAGAAATTTGGAAATTTGTCCTAAGGTCTTATAGGACCAAACTGATGAGATCATCGGTCCCTAAGCTTACGCACTACTTAATCTAACTTACACTAAGGACAACAAGGTCCGACTGGGGGAGCCGTGCGAACCGTGACAGAGCGCCCAAACCGTCTAACATTCTGCGTGGTGTTTGTTTCAAGTCGTGTCTCCCTACCACTTTCGCACACCAGCGCTCTGAGCGTGTTTTTTAGGGAATTGACTAGTTTGAACCTGGAGCCCGTTGCTGGTAAGGAGACGCCAGACCATACATGACATGCACAGTTCAGAAGAGTTCAGTGAGACTAGCGATGATATAACCAAATACATAATGATTTCAGCGTCACCTCCGCTGCACTCCCTGTAAAAGAATCTTAATACTAACTAAATTTAGTGGAAGGGGTTCAAGGCTTTCCTATTTTTAGTTAGCTGGTAAAATAAGGTCGAAATAGCAGTTAAGTTTACCATTGGAAATTTTATTCTACTGACAAAACATTGTTTATAAATTGCACTATTGATAAAAGGAAATATTTCAATACAGGATGGTAAAAACCAACTGCGTTCAACAAAAATGTGAACGAATATTCCCTGAATGGGTTTCCAAGTTCTACAATGAATCGAAGGATAACCTATGCCATATCACGTCTATAATCTAGGTTTAAATTAAGTTTCACAAAAGAGAAAACTATCAAAATGGTCTACGGTGACTCTCAATTATCTTTAATTACTTATTTAACTTGTCGTAAATTACAGTGGCTGATGTGGCTTCTCAATAACTATATAAAAGAAAAATCATCGCGTTTCAGATCTTTCCTTCAAGTGGCAAATGTGAACACCATGGGTTTTAATTAACGATCGACACTAGTATTACGCAAAAAAGGGGTGTAACAGATGAGTCTTCTGCAGTTCTGAGTGAAGCCTCATGCGCTCAAAAATGCGGCATCGCGTGCGTTCATTACCTTGTCGGTGTTTAGGCAGCGTCAGGGCAGCAGCGGGCAGCACAGCTCCACACACCGCGCCGTCTCGGAAGCAACTTTCTCTAACCTCTCTTTACTACAATTTAAGAAAAAGGTATCTAGCTGTGTTTTCAACTGACCAATCAGGGTCTCAATTTTAATCTTAAGCTCCGCCTACAAAAATTCTGTCTATTCGTGGTGGGGCAATGTTTTTAACGTTTGCAACGTAACAGAGACGCGTATAGTCGCACGCTAAAACTTGCAGCTGCCGTCGCCCTTTTAGTGTTATCATAAGATCTATACTGTTCTTCTGGAGAGCTCTATCTTTTAACGTGGGCTGGGGGATGGACCTCTTGGCGGTCGGCCGGCGATGCGGGTGTAACATTGCCCCGCTGTTATCGTAGGGCCTCCTAGCCTACACGGCTCTACTCTCGGCTTCTGTTCTCGTTTCTCCCTTGGAACTGCGTCCATTTCACGGTGGGAAGGTATGACATGCATTTGGCGTTCTTGTGTTAGTCTGTGGTATTCCATTTGCTCACTCGTTGATCGTATTAGTTTGGTTAATTTAATGTCAGGATTTATTCGGAGCTACGTGAGATATTTACAGACTTGCTAACATGTCAAGAAGGTGTTTGATTTGCCTGACACCTTACAACCGTGCGATTACCCAGTGCGGCAATATGTTTAGATGGTCTAGTGGATCATGACATAAGTTCCACTAAGCTTTTCGCGGATTATACTGTTTCAAAAAATGGCTCTGAGCACTATGGGACTCAACTGCTGTAGTCATCAGTCCCCTAGAACTTATAACTAGTTAAACCTAACTAACCTAAGGATATCACACACATCCATGCCCGAGGCAGGATTCGAACCTGCGACCGTAGCAGTCGCACGGTTCCGGACTGCGCGCCTAGAACCGCGAGACCACCGCGGCCGGCTATACTGTTTCATACAGAGAGGTGCAACGGGAGGAAATCGTAGCGGAATGCACGAGTAACTGCAGAGGACTGATGCAGGAATTGGTAGTTAACCCCCAAGGTAAACAAATGTAACGTACTGTGGGTAAACAGGGAAAAAGTCCAATAATTGTATGATTACACGATTGCAGAACAATAACTGAAAACAATTACTTCCATAAAATATCTGGGAGTGTATATATACGGACCGACCACATAAATCGCAGGTGAGGCAGAGATTCGTTGGAAGAAACTTTAGGTAATGTAATCGACCCACAAAGGAGTCAGGTTACAAAACGGTCGTTGAGTATTGGTAGTCAGTCCGGAACCTGTACCAAATGGTTCAAATGGTTCTGAGCACTATGGGACTTAACATCTGAGGTCATCAGTTCCCTAGAACTTAGAACTACTTAAACCTAACTAACCTAAGGACATCACACAACACCCAGGCATGACGAGGCAGAGAAGAACCTGTACCAGACATGATCGATGGAAGAAATGGAGAACATCCAAAGAAGAGGAGCGCGTTTCCTTACAGGTTGATACAGTAAGTGCAAAATCGTCATGGAGGTGTTCAGTAGCAGTAAGAGAGCTGTTCTGCACCAGGGTGTGATTTATTGTTGAAGATTTCGAGAGTTTTTGTTGTTGTGGTCTTCACTCCTGAGACTGGTTTGATGCAGATCTCCATGCTACTCTATCCTGTGCAAGCTTCTTCATCTCCCAGTACCTACTGCAGCCTACATCCTTCTAAATCTGCCTAGTGTATTCATCTCTTGGTCTCCCTCTGAGATTTTTACCGTCCACGCTGCCCTCCAATACTACATTGGTGATCCCTTGATGCCTCAGAACATGTCCTACCAACCGGTCCCTTCTTCTTGTCAAGTTGTGTCACAAACTCCCTCTCCCCAATTCTATTCAATAGTTATGTGATCTACCCATCTAATCTTCAGCATTCTTCTGTAGCACCACATTTTGAAAGTTTCTATTGTCTTCTTGTCAAAACTATTTATCGTCCATGTTTCACTTCCATACATGGCTCTACTCCTTACAAATACTTTCAGAAAGGACTTCCTGGCACTTAAATCAATACTCGATGTTAACAAATTTCTTTTCTCCAGAAACGATTTCCTTGCCATTGCCAGTCTACATTTTATATCCTCTCTACTTCGCCCGTCATCAGTTATTTTGCTCCCCAAATAGCAAAACTAGTTTACTACGTTAAGTGCCTCATATCCTAATCTAATTCCTCAGCATCACCCGACTTAATTCGACTACATTCCATTACCCTCGTTTTGCTTTTGTTGATGTTCATCTTATACCCTTCTTTCAAGACACTGCCCATTCCGTTCAACTGCTCTTCCAAGTCCTTTGCTGTCTCTGACAGAATTACAATGTCATTGGCGAACCTCAAAGTTTTTATTTCTTCTCCATAGAATTTAATACCAACTGCATATTTTTTCTTTTGTCTCCTTTACTGCTTGCTCAATATACACATTGAATAGCATCGGGGAGATGCTACAACCCTGTCGCACTCCCTTCCCAACCACTGCTTCCCTTTCATGACCCTCGACTCTTATAACTGCCATCTGCCTTCGAGAGTATACGTTCCAACAGTCTACCAAAATATTGCTTCCGACTCCGTGTAGGAACAATTAGAGAGGATCAAGTTGACAGGAGGACTTGCCATCAAACGTTCTTTGTTCCAGACATTCGCGACTAGAACAGGAAAAAGCGGAAATTAGGAGTTCTACACTAGGCTACTATTCTTCGCCACACATCGCAAGGTGTCTTGCAGAGTATAAACGTAGATTTACAGGGGCTAGCGAAGCGGTATCACTGAACGACGAACGTTCGGATTTGGGTGGCTAGTGTGTGGAGAAGTAACGTCATTAAGTAAGCACAGGTTATACACTCCTGGAAATTGAAATAAGAACACCGTGAATTCATTGTACCAGGAAGGAGAAACTTTATTGACACATTCCTGGGGTCAGATACATCACATGATCACACTGACAGAACCACAGGCACATAGACACAGGCAACAGAGCATGCACAATGTCGGCACTAGTACAGTGTATATCCACCTTTCGCAGCACTGCAGGCTGCTATTCTCCCATGGAGACGATCGTAGAGATGCTGGATGTAGTCCTGTGGAACGGCTTGCCATGCCATTTCCACCTGGCGCCTCAGTTGGACCAGCGTTCGTGCTGGACGTGCAGACCGCGTGAGACGACGCTTCATCCAGTCCCAAACATGCTCAATGGGGGACAGATCCGGAGATCTTGCTGGCCAGGGTAGTTGACTTACACCTTCTAGAGCACGTTGGGTGGCACGGGATACATGCGGACGTGCATTGTCCTGTTGGAACAGCAAGTTCCCTTGCCGGTCTAGGAATGGTAGAACGATGGGTTCGATGACGGTTTGGATGTACCGTGCACTATTCAGTGTCCCCTCGACGATCACCAGAGGTGTACGGCCAGTGTAGGAGATCGCTCCCCACACCATGATGCCGGGTGTTGGCCCTGTGTGCCTAGGTCGTATGCAGTCCTGATTGTGGCGCTCACCTGCACGGCGCCAAACACGTACACGACCATCATTGGCACCAAGGCAGAAGCGACTCTCATCGCTGAAGACGACACGTCTCCATTCGTCCCTCCATTCACGCCTGTCGCGACACCACTGGAGGCGGGCTGCACGATGTTGGGGCGTGAGCGGAAGACGGCCTAACGGTGTGTGGGACCGTAGCCCAGCTTCATGGAGACGGTTGCGAATGGTCCTCGCCGATACCCCAGGAGCAACAGTGTCCCTAATTTGCTGGGAAGTGGCGGTGCGGTCCCCTACGGCACTGCGTAAGATCCTACGGTCTTGGCGTGCATCCGTGCGTCGCTGCGGTCCGGTCCCAGGTCGACGGGCACGTGCATCTTCCGCCAACCACTGGCGACAACATCGATGTACTGTGGAGACCTCACGCCCCACGTGTTGAGCAATTCGGCGGTACGTCCACCCGGCCTCCCGCATGCCCACTATACGCCCTCGCTCAAAGTCCGTCAACTGCACCTACGGTTCACGTCCACGCTGTCGCGGCATGCTACCAGTGTTAAAGACTGCGATGGAGCTCCGTATGCCACGGCAAACTGGCTGACACTGACGGCGGCGGAGCACAAATGCTGCGCAGCTAGCGCCATTCGACGGCCAACACCGCGGTTCTGGTGTGTCCGCTGTGCCGTGCGTGTGATCATTGCTTGTACAGCCCTCCCGCAGTGTCCGGAGCAAGTATGGTGGGTCTGACACACCGGTGTCAATGTGTTCTTTTTTCCATTTCCAGGAGTGCATATAAAAAACTGACCAGGTTTAAGGAAAACTCACGCAATGAGTGTTCTGTACAAACTTACTTATGCATACAGACAGTTCACCCATTCCGGGAATCGAGGATCTCGACGATTTTCATCTGTTATCGACATTGGTACTCGCAAGGAATCGATTCCAGGGTCTCCAGGACTTCGTATTAAAAACTTTAATACACAATATTAATCTTCCACAATAATATGTATTTAATTGTTTGTTATGAACCGGTTTTCGTCTTCTTAGGTCATTGTCAGATAATATTTAACTGACAGTCCACACAGCTTTATCGAGTGTTCACACCTGTACAAAGACCGTTGCACACACATAGTGGCGTTTCATGACTATATCGATACAGGACAGAAGCATAATGTTATACCCAAAGAGATAGCCGGCCGCGGTGGTCTCGCGGTTCTAGGCGCTCAGTCCGGAAACGCGCGACTGCCACGGTCGCAGGTCGAATCCTGCCTCGGGCATGGATGTATGTGATGTCCTTGGACCATGGACCTTGCCGTTGGTGGGGAGGCTTGCGTGCCTCAGCGATACAGATAGCCGTACCGTAGGTACAACCACAACGGAGGGGTATCTGTTGAGAGACCAGACAAACGTGTGGTTCCTGAAGAGGGGCAGCAGCCTTTTCAGTAGTTGCAGGGGCAACAGTCTGGATGATTGACTGATCTGGCCTTGCAACATTAACCAAAATGGCCTTGCTTTGCTGGTACTGCGAACGGCTGAAAGCAATGGGAAACTACAGCCGTAATTTTTCCCGAGGACATGCAGCTTTACTGTATGATTAAACGATGATGGCATCCTCTTGGGTAAAATATTCCGGAGGTAAAATAGTCCCCCATTCGGATCTCCGGGCGGGGACTACTCAGGAGGATGTCGTTATCAGGAGAAAGAAAACTGGCGTTCTACGGATCGGAGCGTGGAATGTCAGATCCCTTAATCGGGCAGGTAGGTTAGAAAATTTAAAAAGGGAAATGGATAGGTTAAAGTTAGATATAGTGGGAATTAGTGAAGTTCGGTGGTAGGAGGAACAAGACTTCTGGTCAGGTGACTACAGGGCTATAAACACAAAATCAAATAGGGGTAATGCAGGAGTATGTTTAATAATGAATAGGAAAATAGGAATGCGGGTAAGCTACTACAAACAGCATAGTGAACGCATTATTGTGGCCAAGATAGATACGAAGCCCACACCTACTACAGTAGTACAAGTTTATATGCCAACTAGCTCTGCAGATGACGAAGAAATTGAAGAAATGTACGATGAAATAAAAGAAATTATTCAGATAGTGAAGGGAGACGAAAATTTAATAGTAATGGGTGACTGGAATTCGAGTGTAGGAAAAGGGAGAGAAGGAAACATAGTAGGGGAATATGGATTGGGGCTAAGAAATAAAAGAGGAAGCCGCCTAGTAGAATTTTGTACAGAGCACAACTTAATCATAGGTAACACTTGGTTTAAGAATCATGAAAGGAGGTTGTATACGTGGAAGAACCCTGGAGATACTAAAAGGTATCAGATAGATTATATAATGGTAAGACAGAGATTTAGGAACAAGGTTTTAAATTGTAAGACATTTCCAGGGGCAGATGTGGACTCTGACCACAATCTATTGGTTATGACCTGTAGATTAAAACTGAAGAAACTGCAAAAATGTGGGAAATTAAGGAGATGGGACCTGGATAAACTGAAAGAACCAGAGGTTGTACAGAGTGTCAGGGAGAGCATAAGGGGACAATTGACAGGAATAGGGGAAAGAAATACAGTAGAAGAAGAATGGGTAGCTCTGAGGGATGAAGTAGTGAGGGCAGCAGAGGATAAAGTAGGTAAAAAGACGAGGGCTAGTAGAAATCCTTGGGTAACAGAAGAAATATTGAATTTAATTGATGAAAGGAGAAAATATAAAAATGTAGTAAATGAAGCAGGCAAAAAGGAATACAAACGTCTCAAAAATGAGATCGACAGGAAGTGCAAAATGGCTAAACAGGGATGGCTAGAGGACAAATGTAAGGATGTAGAAGCTTATCTCACTAGGGGTAAGATAGATACTGCCTACAGGAAAATTAAAGAGACCTTTGGAGAGAAGAGAACCACGTGTATGAATATCAAGAGCTCAGATGGCAACCCAGTTCTAAGCAAAGAAGGGAAGGCAGAAAGGTGGAAGGAGTATATAGAAGGTTTATACAAGGGTGATGTACTTGAGGACAATATTATGGAAATGGAAGAGGATGTAGATGAAGACGAAATGGGAGATACGATACTGCGTGAAGAGTTTGACAGAGCACTGAAAGACCTGAGTCGAAACAAGGCCCCCGGAGTAGACAACATTGCATTAGAACTACTGACGGCCTTGGGAGAGCCAGTCATGACAAAATTCTACCAGCTGGTGAGCAAGATGTATGAGACAGGCGAAATACCCTCAGACTTCAAGAACAATATAATAATTCCAATCCCAAAGAAAGCAGGTGCTGACAGATGTGAAAATTACCGAACTATCAGTTTAATAAGTCACAGCTGCTAAATACTAACGCGAATTCTTTACAGACGAATGGAAAAACTGGTAGATGCGGACCTCGGGGAGGATCAGTTTGGATTCCGTCAAAATGTTGGAACACGTGAGGCAATACTGACCTTACGACTTATCTTAGAAGAAAGATTAAGAAAAGGCAAACCTACGTTTCTAGCATTTGTAGACTTAAAGAAAGCTTTTGACAATGTTGACTGGAATACTCTTTTTCAAATTCTAAAGGTGGCAGGGGTAAAATACAGGGAGCGAAAGGCTATTTACAATTTGTACAGAAACCAGATGGCAGTCATAAGAGTCGAGGGACATGAAAGGGAAGCAGTGGTTGGGAAAGGAGTGAGACAGGGTTGTAGCCTCTCCCCGATGTTATTCAATCTGTATATTGAGCAAGCAGTAAAGGGAACAAAAGAAAAATTTGGAGTAGGTATTAAAATTCATGGAGACGAAGTAAAACTTTTGAGGTTCGCCGATGACATTGTAATTCTGTCAGAGACGGCAAAGGACTTGGAAGAGCAGTTGAACGGAATGGACAGTGTCTTGAAAGGAGGATATAAGATGAACATCAACAAAAGCAAAACGAGGATAATGGAATGTAGTCAAATTAAATCGGGTGATGCTGAGGGAATTAGATTAGGAAATGAGACACTTAAAGTAGTAAAGGAGTTTTGCTATTTAGGAAGTAAAATAACTGATGATGGTCGAAGTAGAGAGAATATAAAATGTAGACTGGCAATGGCAAGGAAAGCGTTTCTGAAGAAGAGAAATTTGTTAACATCGAATATAGATTTAAGTGTCAGGAAGTCATTTCTGAAAATATTTGTTTGGAGTGTAGCCATGTATGGAAGTGAAACATGGACGATAACTAGTTTGGACAAGAAGAGAATAGAAGCTTTCGAAATGTGGTGCTACAGAAGAATACTGAAGATAAGGTGGATAGATCACGTAACTAATGAGGAGGTATTGAAAAGGATTGGGGAGAAGAGAAGTTTGTGGCACAACTTGACTAGAAGAAGGGATCGGTTGGTAGGACATGTTTTGAGGCATCAAGGGATCACAAATTTAGCATTGGAGGGCAGTGTGGAGGGTAAAAATCGTAGAGGGAGACCGAGAGATGAGTACACTAAGCACATTCAGAAGGATGTAGGTTGTAGCAGCTTGCACAGGATAGAGTAGCATGGAGAGCTGCATCAAACCAGTCTCAGTACTGAAGACAACAACAACAACAACAAGTAGTTCTAAGTTCTAGGCGACTGATGACCACAGATGTTAAGTCCCATAGTGCTGAGAGCCATTTTATACCCAAAGAGACTCTGAACAAACAAGTTCCGAATTACAGTACATTCAAATATCAAACTGTATGAATGCGTAAGCCAAATATGTTGTACAAGTTAGAGGTGGTACAGGTTACTACATGAAATGGACGAACTGGTGAATGTAATGAACAGGCCGAAATAAACGGGGAAAGGTTCGAAAAAGAAATATGTGGAATGTGGGCGTGGAACAGTTATTACTGGCTTATTATCTGATGCTGAGAGAGATAGTAATAGCTGACAGCTGCTGCTTTAGTAAGGGAGAGTAGTGGAAATGTATTTGCTCTTTAAGGACCAGGTGAGAACTCTTTGACTGGTGTTTATTAATGGCCAGAATTTCGAGTAATTTTAGTTTTCTCTCTTAGTTCCTTTATGGGAAACATCACATTTCACATCTTATGAATGATATTCACTCAGACTGTGGTCAGCGAAAATAGAATCATTCTTTTCAGCCTCTAACTCTTTTGTTGCTCAGTCTAATAGTTACAGCCTCTAACAATAGTACCACTTGTAAAGTAGGTTAGAAATCAGATTAATAATGTTGCTCACGCAGCATATGTTAACTTTACTGGGCAACCACAAAGTTATTGACTGTGGATGGTATCGTCAGAATGGAAAAAATGAAGTCACTGTAAAAAAAACCATTAATTTTGGCTCTTATCTTGAAATGATTCCCACGTAGATATCGTCGAAGTTTTTATGGCTCATCTTGTTGATTCTAGGGTGATCCCACTTTGACTGCTAGAAGGTCCAGATGTGTATTTCAGCATTACTTGAACACCTAAGAAATATACTCCTGGAAATGGAAAAAAGAACACATTGACACCGGTGTGTCAGACCCATCATACTTGCTCCGGACACTGCGAGAGGGCTGTACAAG